>NC_053518.1:49178062-49915562 GCF_016920715.1 Anopheles arabiensis | reverse complement strand
TTTTTAGCAATACGTGTGAATTTAATGGGTTTTTACCAAACCTCATCATTAATTTGACCAACTCATACCTATTGCGGCCATAATTCGCCTTTTTTGTATTTTACTCAGTTAGACGAATATTTTTTAAACTCTCTTTAGCTTTCGTTAAAGCTATCCATCCTCATAGAGCATAATTCAAACACCAAAATGCATAATAATAATCTCTTTGCAAAAAGGTAGATGCGTACATTTTACTTAGCATCATAATTCAGTTTGTTTTATTTTTTTCTCACAGTTCATCTCTGTTTTATTTATTTATGACACTATTGTAAAATATGTCAGTGTCTCATTCTCCCAACATTGTTCATTTGGGTGTTAAGTGAGCAATTCAGTAGTTCAATGTGTACATTGATCTTTTGGTTGAACACAACAGGAAAAATGCAAGGACAACATTATACCGTAGCCAGGAAAAAGTATGAGATATTTTATTAACGGTTTAAACTACGTACCCTTATCGGTGTACTCACTTTTCGGTATCCTATTTTTTCTAATTTTCTTTTTATCTATAGCCAGGAAAAAGTATGAGATATTTTAACAACGGTTTAAACGACGGTTGTATTACTTTTATGGTATACCGATACAGTATACGTATTTAGTATACCGATACAGTATACGCTCGGTAATCCGCACCTTTTTAATCCGCCTACTCGATCATCCGCACCTCGATAATCTGCACTTTTGACAACTAAATTCATGAGGTGAACAGTTTTCTATCAAAAGTAGTGACCTATGATTTACCAAATCAGCACTCAATCAAGTGCGGATTACCGAGCGTATACTGTACTATTAACTTATTTTTTCTTATTTACGTTTTATCTGAAGTGTTTTAGTTATTAAACATCTCTCGTAAATGTCACAGCGATTTTTTTTTCAAGATGTAGTTTAATTGTATTTCTATCAAACGTTACATAACCCACAAGAAATAAGAGTTATTTTTTGAATTTCACTGTAAAGTACCACGACCTTTGGGATATTTATTTCCGTTACGTGAGATTTTCGTTTAACAACGTGATGAGCGGTAACCAGGATCTCTTTAGCTGGAAACATTTCAATTAATTATGCATGCGTTCCATTCGCACGTTTGAGACATTTACACCTAGTCTACCTGACCGAGAAAGACTTTCTGGATTCTGCAGAAATCTTCGGTAATCTAATTTAAATACCTATACTACGGCCACTTTTAACCTTACTCGGCGTGATACATAAAAACACAACAAGTACAAAGCTAGCATAAGCAACAGCTAGGTATAGTTCGAATTGTTCATACCTTAAAATAGACACAAATGCGCATGCTTCAGAAAGAAAATAATTTTCTATGTACTTGTGCACAAACATGGCATTCAGTTCATAGTGCAGTAACAATGTGAAATGATGCTAGCCCCCCTATTCTCATGCAACGAAAAGCTTATCATGTGGACTGTTGTCGTAATATTCGAAGACGCGTGTTCTGAAATTTATTCTACATCATGATATGTTGTAAGTTAAGGTTCGGGTTTCTTTTTTAGACAACACTCTCAGACAACATAAAGACCATTTAAGATGTCGTTCATCTGCTCGGAGCGCGAAACATCATTAAATGCTGCTTCTGCCTACCATTTTTTAGCGTTTGATCAATATTAATTTTGCGTTTTATCACCCTCCGTGTGAGGTAAAACACCGCTCGCTTCATATTTACGATCATTTTCCCGTGAGCTCTGTTTCGGGCAGAATTTTTTTTTTCTCGTATCATTTTGTTTTCCTCGAAGGTTATAAGCATTTTTAGCTTCCCACAATATGGCTGTCATAGATCATAAGCGTAGACGATTTATTAGTAGATCATGCTCGCTTTTTTCTCCAATAGCTTGAGCACTGTGTGTTTTTCGGTATTAACAAAAAATATCCTTTAATACTTTATAAGTTTGATGGTTCCCACTACCACCAAGGAACTTTAGTATGTGGTTTTTAGAAGATCGTTATGGTAATAAAACGCAAAATTGCACAAAATTTACTACTCTGCGCACTATGCTTTCATAATTAAGATGGGCGACTGTTTCCATGCGTATGTAGAATATGAGGTTGCAATCAATCGAGTTTTGATGAAACAAACACCCAATACTGTCCTAACTACTGGTGCTGTCGCCTCCGTTGGTTGTTTTTGTATGTTTACACACCACTGTTGTTGTTTATTGTGCTCTACTCCATGGTTTCATGCTGTGACACCACAAGGGTCCTTAGCAAAAGTTGCTTTCTTTTGTAGTATGTTTTGAAAAAAAGAGTATGCGAAACTACCACTGCTGTTTTGCCATTCCTTCGGTCACCATTTGAATGACATGTATTGCTTAACCTTTCGGTAGCCATATAACTTAATTTTCATGCGGGTTCTAGGGACTAAGCACCTACTGAGCATAACGAAATCTTATTAACACCATGAACACCGACCAGCAACCGAACCACCCCGAGAGGCAAACAAAGCAGGGACACCGAAAAAGAACGAGAACCTTTTTCAAACGATAGCGGTTGTGGAGGCGGTTATTGGAACTAATTAAGCTGTATAAACATAAAAATATCATCCCAATCTTTTCGACAAGGTCGTGGCCGATTGAAACTTAACTACACTTCTGGTTTTTACCGTTGGCGTTTTCTGCCCTTGCCAGTTCGATATCGTTTATACCATGTACAATGAATTGCAGCAATTTTAGGCTTCGTATTTGCCAAATGGTTGCCCAAAATTTTACTGCTTCTAGGCCTCCCAGGTTTATAGCGTATATGCCGATGGTTAGTGGAAATTGTTATTGTTTTACATACCCACCCATCATAACATACAAAGTTTAAGCCTTTGCCAGAAAACCCAATCCTAAATGAATCCTTTGCTCTTTGATTATCAGTGCTTGCCTCTTTGTAAACATCAAAACTATTTGAACTTTAAACCATTTAGAGCTAGTTTGGTCCTGAGCTGTAAAAGATTCACCATAAATGCCTATGTTACGTGCCATGATCCATGTGACAGTTTCTTTTCTAGATAGGCTACATTGTTGAAGACTTATGTGAATAAAAGAAGATTTTAAAAACCATTATTAAATCAAACACATGAACGAAATCGCAACAATAATAGTACCTCGAAGAGAAATGTGACATAAACTCATCAAATATATTTTTCTATAGATATCAATAGATAGTTTAACAAGTTTGGTTTATAATTGAATGTATATAATCAATATCAATCAATATGAATAAATATTATATAAATGTATTATGCATGCATAGTATATATATCATTCTAGTAATTCATCCCAAAGAAGCGAATTTATTACAAATTGTATTCACATCAATTGCATTTTTATCCAATGGTAAAGGTTTCACGGATAGCATGTTATTTGACGGCATATAGCATCTACCTGCCAGGATAAATATTACCAAACAAAACTGAAAATGTATACCTTAGCATATTTGAGGCAAAGAAGCAAATTCTCTAATGACGTCCTAAATGATCGTCCTTCCAGGTTTGCCTCGAAGCTTCGACCATTTATACCTAGGCGATCTAATGTCACGTACAACACGAAATATGCAGGGTCGGGTCCAATAAAATTACATATTTGTTTTAGCCATTGTTCGCCGATAATCGAAAGCATCCAATTCCAAACTTGTGGGCGTTAAACTGCACTCCCTGTATTTGTTTTTCTAATATTTTACCCGGTCGAGCATTCTAGCTTACTGTAAGGTTCGTTAGTTGCCGACCGGGGTAAGAAGCTTCATATCTTACTACCTTGGTTGGTAATTATTTATGTGCAGTAATGTTGTTTGTTTTGCGAATTGTATCTACCTGGCACAGCAAAGAATGAAACAATACTGTTACTAGTTCTGTAGCATGTAACCGTTTTATATCAATTTTCTTTCGTAATAATGTTCGATTATACAGCACATAAACGCCATCATCAACCATGCTCGAAAACTTACCCAAAATCATAAATTTCGCCAATATTTTAGCAGCTAGCGCGTACAACCATTCCCGAACCAAAAGGCGCCCGAAATGTTTCCAAAGGCGCATTGTTGTAGTACGATTATACAACGAAATGTTTCTTTTTTTCCCAAACACACGGCAACGCAAACGAACATCTCTGGGTGTGGATAACCTCAGCCCCGCGCATAGTATAACGCTTATGTACCTCGGTTCGTTATCTGTATTTAACTTCTTCCCTACATCTCCCCCTTGCCGTTCCCCAGTACTAGCTGATACGGTAGTAGCATGCATTCATGTACTGTTTCCACCTACATACATAGCTGCCTATGTCTTCGTTATTAATTTTGCAAACGTATCAAATAATTCGAGCATTCAAACGATTATATCCTATAGAAGCGGGCTCTCTAGGCAGCGTTGATGAAGGTGGTTTCGTTATAGGGTAGCGAAAAGTAGTACATAGCATATGATATCATGCTGTAATAATCGCAAAAGGATCATAATCCTTGCGGCAAACAATCTTATGTGACCGGACCGCTCACGTTTTTTTTATTCTTTGGCTGTTAGAGTTTGTGCAAACAGTAAGTTTTGTTGTAAATGTTGAAAACAGTTTTCATTCACTCTAAGACAACCATCACAATTTTAAATAAAATAATGTTAATCGTCCTTGCTACCTTTTTGGCGATCCAAAGGTAGCGTGCAACCGTGTTTTTCGTTTTCCCTTTGTTTCGTTTATTCGTATGAGAGAAAAATAGACTCCGCCCCATTTCTGGTTCGTACACACAGTGAACTATGGAGCTAAAACTGGTCAAATTACGGACCTTTCTTCGTTAAGATTTGACAATACATAAAAGGCATATATAGTGAGATGCTTTTTCTCAACAGCATCAGTCCAAAACATTTGCTCGTCCGTGCGTGTCGCTCGGTGTATAAAATTATCTATAGATTTTAAAATCTGCTCACTATCGTTTGATCGGTTGTGTGTGCGTACATGTGTTGTGTGGAAAATTTATGAACAAATCTATATTATCAATAAATGTATTGTTGCGAAAGTGAAGAACTCTAACAGTGAAGCATAGTGCAAACAAACAAACGAAAACACGGATCAATTGTTTGAAAACGCTTGTTTTGTGAAAATGCAAGGATTTAGAAATTACAGTATGGATGCACTGCAGCATCGCGAGACTAGCGTCGGATTAGCCGTGGATCTAATGGCGCACCAATATAGTTCAAAAGCGTCTCCTCCATTATCCCCACTAAGCGGTAAGAATCAAGCAGAATCGCTTCCGGTCACACAGTCATTAGCTTTATAAACTAGACGAAATGGATTGCCGAAGATCAAAGTGGTCGCTAAGTGGATATTGCTAAACAAGCAACAATAAAGCTGCGGAAGTACTTTTGAGCATGTGTAAAAATGGTCTCATCATTCCGAAGAGCCTTTGCCTTTGCTGGCGGCAAGATCCGAGCCACTTGAACCTTGATAAGTGAGGTCACACGGATGCAACTGTCTCTAGTTATTCTGCTTTCTATCCGTGCGGCGTTTCCGGTTGTGTGTCACTTTATGTGCTAAAAATGCTAAAGCCGCTCTTCTGTTTCCTCTCAGATTGCAACAGTCCACCTTCTTCGGATCATGGAGGGAATAACCAGCAACCACCACTAGACCCATCTGTTCGTCGTTACCGAACCGCGTTTACGCGAGATCAGCTGGCCCGACTGGAAAAGGAGTTTTACAAAGAAAACTACGTCTCACGGCCACGTCGCTGTGAGTTGGCAGCTCAGCTCAATCTGCCTGAGTCCACCATAAAGGTTAGTATCGTGTTCCCAGGACCAATACAGGTCACTTGATACATTTGTTGTCTTGAGCAACCATCATATATAACGATTATAAAATTAATATAATTATCACCTGTCTTTGTGGCGATGCCGCTCCATTGCGCTTTGTCGGCTCATTAGACAGAAAAGTCAATAAAATAACACCATCCTTTCTTCGTCGGCTCCTTTGCCCATGATCACCAACATTATGATTATGACGGATTCCTACGCATTCCGCTTGCTAATGAAATAAAATACGAAAATATAGTTGTTTGGATTGGAAAGATCGGTAGCACATTCCTCTCATGTTTTACTTTTTAGCTTCGTCAATTCAACGTAGGACACTATACTACCCAATTTTTATTGTTGTGTCGATGGCTACTGAAATGAAATAATTGTGCCCATTGTTGCCACTACATGCTTTCGAGAGGGTCTGATAAAAGGTGATAAAGGAGAAGTTTTACAGCTTGAAGGTGCTAATTGCGTCTACCGTATAGCTTTCTGCTTAAATTCCATTTCGGATTCAAACTGTCTTTGAATCCCGATGATTCACAATTTGCGCTGCTTTGTGGCTTTATTAAACCGTGAAACTCATCCTCAACACCCTATGCTAATGGACCGTTTCTTTATTTGTTCACCCCTTCTCTTATAGGTATGGTTCCAGAACCGGCGAATGAAGGACAAAAGACAGCGAATTGCGGTTGCTTGGCCCTATGCTGCCGTCTACTCCGACCCTGCCTTTGCCGCTTCGATCCTGCAGGCAGCAGCCAACTCCGTCGGCATGCCGTACGGTTACCCACCGGCTCCTATGCTAACCCAGATGCCGGTCATTCCACCACCGGTAGTGCCGGGTGCAAACAGCATGTCAGCAAGTGCTCATGCCTTCACAGCCTACGGATACCCGCGCTACACACCATACCCGCTCCCACAGCGCACAACCGCTACTTCATTACCCGTCGCCCCCGGAACTGGACCGACGACTCCCGGAGTGTATTCAGCACCGAATTCTATGCTGGTTACTGGCAGTATGCCACCGTCGCCATATGCACCGCTCAGCATGTCTAAGTCGCAAACACCTCCACAGGACACCGTCGGTACAGCACAGCATCAACTTCACCATCAAGGCCATAGCCCTGTAGCTTCGCCACATTCGGCGCTCTCTTTAAGCCCCGTGTCCGTGTCTAAGTTTGACACTTCCGCATCGACCTCCAACTCTAGTAATGCTAGCGTCAGTCCCGTCAAATCACTAAACGGGTCAACAAAGGGACTGTTACTTGCTGCCGCTGCCGCTGCGGCTGTTAACCAGTCTGTTTGCCCCCAGACAACATTGCTTCCTGTGACACCGGAGAAACCGAAACTGTTCAAGCCTTACAAATCTGAAGTGTAGACAAAGTTTGGAATACGGAAGCTCCTCGTGATGATGTGCTGATGGCCATAATTTAGCGTTTGTATCAAACGCGTCATAAAAGTGCACAGAATTATAACATATTGTACAACACTATGAAGCATTTAGTTGAAGTTTATCCTAGGAAGTGAAACTGTTCATTTATTTTATTAATTTATTGACATTATTGTAAGCATCTGTGAAGTAATAAGAGTATTGCAAGGTGTAGATATTGTATAGTTTATACTTATAACTCTGTATTTGAAATAATTCAAATGTATAGATCAATCTATTATGAATGGCCAGAAGAAAACAAAAACTTTTAAAGGTGCAAATGAAATAAGTTTTTATACAAAAACATCGCATTAAAAGTGTGCAGTTTTTAAAGTTTTTATTGTGAATCCGAAAACATTTACATACCTATTTCTTTAACTTTGGTTTAATAATACCGATGACGAAGGCTTGCTATCCTAAAGCAACGGTCGGCAAATTTTGCGGCTAAAAGAGGTAATTTGTATAAAAACGTTCGAAAAACGTGAAGAGCCAAATAGATAGATGACGGAGGGCGAACTAGGCGGTCGCCTGGGGCACCGTCGGTTTGGGGTAGATCCTCCGTAGATCGATAGTCTATTGTATCCAGTATCTATAGTATCGTTATCCAGCTGAGGCCTTAACTCGTCTTACCGCCTAGGGCCACTGATATTCTAAAACCTTCTTCTTTGGCACAACAACCGTTGTCGGTCAAGGCATGTCTGTACCACTAAGTGGGGATGGCTTTCAGTGACTTACTTATTACACATAGCAGGATAGTCAAACCTACGTAAGGGGATTCGGCCCATTCGGGGCTTGAACCCATAACGGACATGTTGTTAAGTCGTACGAGTTGACGACCAGCTGACTGGTCCGATTCTAAATCCACCAGTGGAAATATTTGATCGCTTAAGAGTTGCCATCTCGAAATCAAGGCACGCATGCGGCTCATGAGCCGTTTTTTGCCGATTGATATTCTAGACTAATTAGTCGGAACAAGAATGGTTGAGGTTGAAAATCTATGTGTATGGTAAAATCCATCTTGTTACTATCTGTGTGATTTTAATATATGAAATCGTTCAAAATTTGCAATGAAGTCAGCTATAAAAACAATATGACAGTATAGCACAACCGCTTCAACACATGCCTAAACACATGAATAATTATAAGGTACACTTACAATTAGCAATAATTCAGCTTTAATAGCTGTAAACGGCGATGTTGATGGTTCAGTGGTGTAAATTATTCCGTTTTGTTTGACATACTGTGATTTTTTTTTTATTTCTCACAAGGACGGCCTGGTTGGCCGTATCATTTACTGTGAATAATTTTACATAATCGAAAAATATTATGCTGCACACTGTACTACAATTGGATTCTTTATTTTCTGTTTGGCTTCAATTAAGAATTTTTCATTGAGGGAGAGAGTCTCGTGATACGTTACAATTTGTTACAACGGAAAGGAGAGATTAACATGTTTGTAATGTAAGGCAAAATAAAAATCATAATTATCGACTCACAAATGAATATTTGATGATTTTTCGCACGTACGCATTTGCACAATTATTATTTTATGCTAATATAATTGAAACGGCTTAGCAGTAAGCTCGGAAGGAGATATTTTTATATTATGCCCCATTAACATCTGTTAAATCTGTTCCGTTTTAAATGAACTGAAGATGGACTGAAAAAGTGACCCCAAAGTGATTTTGTAATTAATAATGGTTTCTTAAATGCTTTCAAAATCTTTTCGTTGTGTTTGCAATCTGTAAAATTATTTATTGAGGGCTTGCATCGTTGCGTTTTGTTAAAATAAAGAAAAGGAGGTAGAAGGAAGGTTGATTGAAAAAAATAGCGATATTTCAATAGACCACTTTTATTTTAAATTAAATTCATAATATCTTGAAGAATACAGTTTTTTGGTAATTAATAAAATGAAAACTTTTAATATAATTATTGACTCATGCAGTCTTTTCCCGTGTTAGGCGAATAATGCGTCCCGGAAACATTCGTTAACTAAAATTTTAGCGTATGTCGAATATCAAAATATACTTGATAAATAGTTATTTTTTATTTAATTTAGTACATATATGCAATTAATTACTTATTCCATACAATTCATGCAGAAAATTAGGTAAATTATGACTTTTAAGCGATTTCAAACATTCAGCAAAAATTAAATTTATTTTGCATTAGCCGCGTTTCAATACGGCGTATTCTTCTAGAAAATATCTGTCATACACACTTTTTCATTGGGGTAAGGAAAGTTTAGCAGCCTTCGGCGAATCTTTCAAGCAATCCAAGCACTTTATCGTATTTAAACTTATGTTTACATATTTTCCTATATTCTATTGCTCCCTAGCCCAAGCGGTAGTTAGATTATGATAATTGTACCCAACGAAGATTCGTGGTGTGTGAACGCAAAAATATTGGCGAATCTGATTTGGCAGTTGTTTCTGGTTGAAGAGGAAAGATTAGGTTTGTGAAAACGTATTTATTTCTAATTGCCGGAGAAAATTTTACTGATTTGACAACTGAGCTGTTAGAATTAAAAATTCGTGTATCTTGAGTGTCGCGTAGCTAGGGGAAAGACTGTATATGATCTACATTTTAATAATACAGAAAAGATTAAAAAAGCAATAAAAATGTTTCTTATTAAGAGTTAGTTCTTACAGAATCTCAAAAGAATAAATATAGTGTACGTTTATGTCTTAATCTATTACAATGAAAGCGGGAATTTATATTCTACTTCTACTTCTACTTCTTAATATCCTTTATCGTCTTTATTGTGAATAATAGTGCCAATACATAAATTATTACATTATTACAAACATTCAATTGCTTAAAAATTAAACATATTTACAACGCTTTGTTTTAGAGGATTCAATTAATCGCATGAGCAATATAATGAAATATACCGCATCCACCCTAGACCGGTGTTGATTGCGCATGTAAACACGTCATCCATGCTCGGAGGGTGCAATAGAAACTTCAATTGGCACCGGAATAAAAGGTTTGGTTTGTTCACCCGTTGAAATCCCTCTTAACGCACCTTACACAGCTAGTTAAGCAAAAGAAGGGTTTGTCTTCATCGGGTTTACTCCCTGTGGGAAAAACTAATGCCTATTGTTAACAAGTGAACAATTTACACCCTATGCTTTGCTATGTTGGATTACCTATCATTCTCTGCCCAAAACATATGTTTATTTTCCTAAAGCTTTCATCATAGTGTGGGTAACCGTTTTGTTTACACTACCACCACACAAAAAATAATAACAAGATAATTGGACGATGTAACGTAAATGATTTGAATATGCCGATAGCATACACGATAAATGGGGATTTGTTTCAGACACTCTTATACAATCCTTGAAATTTATCAATGTAATAGTTATTTCGCTACTAGCACCAATTGAAAGGAAACAAAAATCCGCGAAAATAATTTAAATGTGTAAATATGGCCTAGATAGTAGATATTACTATAATACCTAGCATGTTAATATTGTTTTATTGTTTATATTGCATGTTTGAAAGCATGTTTGTAGGCAACATTTAGTTGATATTTATTGATATTGATATTTATTAGCAAAATAGACCATAACATTGAAAGTTTTCAAAACAATTTTGGGGAAAAAGATAATATCCACGGCAACTTCCACATGCAGTTTCAATTATTTTACGGTTTCAAGATTGAGCAATCAGTTTGATATTTGTTTATAAATGGACCAATGACATGTACAGTCAGTCCCATCGCAGCCGTATTTCCACTTAGTAGCACTCAAAACAGATGCGTTAATAGGTTTACATTTAAAACCGCCTAATGATCCTAAACGGAACGGAAGATACAAGTAAATATTGGTGATTACTGTTGCTTACGATTATTCATCGGTTATATTTAGCGCCCACTCAAAGCGCAGGAACATTGTCACGGAATCTGGGAATCTTTTGCAGGGGGTGTGAAGAGTTCTTATTCGTCTACTTCCTCGTTTCGTTCTCTGGAACCGTAGATACAACAACATAAAAAACTAATTCTACCACAACAAACACATAGAAACACATAGATAGCCCTCTATTATATGTACAAAGGGAGCGTCTCTTCCTTTCCCTTTTCTTTAAAGATTCCGCCATAAATGCCACATATTTTCACTGACGCTAAGGACGCTCTTAAAAAAACCCTCAAATTGTCGCAGATTGAATGCCTATGCAAACCAGGTTTCATGACTTCCGCTGTTTGGAAGAAGAGGTTGACAGTCATTTTTGTATGCATGTTTCCAAGCATGATATTAGCAGCATTCATTTTAAGGAAACACAGCTTTAAGCACATTGTTTAAAGCATTTAAACTAGTGTTACATAGATAAAATATCATACTTACAACACTATGATACGCAATTCAAAATGAATAGATTACAGTTTCCAATATCTCTGCATAAACAAATGTTTGATACAAGACAAACATCCAACAACGATTTTCTCAAGCTATGGGCCTCAAATGAGGCAACAAAAACACAGTCATATGAAGAAATTAATTGTCTCTATTATTTACGTACGATTTATGACATTTTTCTCCAGTTCTGTATAATCAATGAATCTTGTTGTACATCACAAGCACCCACAGTGATTGGAATGTCAAATCAAAATGGTACCTTTCTGGCCCTACACGAAGAATTCGATACCAACACACGAAAGAAACATCCCTAAAAAAGCGATGAGCGTTGAAGCCAGTCACAACTCTCCAACATCGATTCGAGGGGAGATGCGATGATGGCGCTGGAACGATCGTTTAAGTATATAAGCGATAGCAGAAACGGTAGCGATGCCATTATTTATCCCAGAAAAACAGAGTTGGGTTTATGTGCTAGGAAGTCATATACCCATATACTATTTCGTTTGCTTCCTTAACACATGGGTGATACGATGGGTAAAATCTGTCTATTGGCCTCAGTTGGTAATCACATCCTTGCCTTCAAATCTTACTTATTCTGACATCGTTTCAGTCCCTTCTGCATCGAGTTAGAAATAACGAATATATTAAGCAGGCATCATGTGATGAATTTATTGACTCGATTACAGACACACAATTTATTACACTTTTTTCTTGTTGCTTGTTTTTCAACCAATCGTTTGATGAAGGTTTTTCTTTCAGGCAGCGGTTTGAGGCAGGTAAAGCAACACGACGAACATCATATTATTGGAAAATGCTACCCTTTTTGTATTGACTTCTGTTAGGCCTATCGAGCAAAACCAAATATTATGAAATAAAATTAATTTTTTACTTGCTTAAAACACCGACCAAATATAAACGTACTATTTAACCGAGTAGAAAACAACTAAAATTAACAACAAATCAGGATTTACTTTGCATAGATTGAACACATTCTTAATTCGAAGATACTTAAATGTTAATTATTTACCTTACTTTGCCACATTAGTCGTCTTAAAGCAAAAATATCATAAAAGTCAATTATATTCTCAATAAATCACGTTTATATTTTAGATATTCTTTTTAAAAACAATTTCAGTATTACGGCCTTTCAGGACCGTTCCTCCTGAAAAAAAACAAATGGAACAGAAAGAGCTATCATTTACATAACGTTGAATAGTAACATATTCAATATGAAGCCTTTACTCTACCAACTGTTGCAATGGTATTTTAAACTAAGTTTTTTATTCATTGTTTTATACATTTGAAAGAAAGATGTTTGACCCCAAGCGTTGAATTCATAATGAAGATCTTCCTATGCGTATAGCTCAATATCACGTTGAAATGAAAATAAAATACAAAAATCCACCCACTTCTGTGTAGCTTTCGACCACAATCTAAGATTCTTTCTTTTATGAGTATAAATCTAGTGTTGTGAAGTGCTAGCCCACGTTGAAATCTGTTCTTACATCTTAAGAATTGCTTTATAGTTAAAATGATGCTAACGACGATAGTTTTATAAAATTTGGGTCAATCATCGATTGTTGAACGCTTTTAAGTAAATTAACATTGAGAATAAATTTTTTGCACATTTATGCATCCTAAGTAACTGCCATATGGATATCATATGAAAAAAATATTACGCAATAAATTCCAACACATATTTGTATTCTCTGTCTCTATTTTCTAAAACATGATACAGAAAGACACGCGACTGATAGGTATGTATATTGGGCACGATAATAGGATATGATAAACTGTTGTCAAATATGAACATCTATCGAAAGCGTGCCGAGATTTAAGCCAAGAGATAATGTACATGGTTATACGATTTTTTTTTCTTTTACCATCGCTCGAATCATCGTTAATGTTTTGTGTTCATGCGTATGTTTTTATGGTCGTAAATTACCTTGGCAAATTGGGCATGACTGTATGCGCGTCCAGGATGAACCCCTTCTTGTGCTGAGCTCAACGCATCAAATCATGCCCCTAATCGGGAAAATCAAAACATATTTTCATTGCAACCGGTCATGCTGGGCGCGTGTTTTGATACAACACGTTGTTCACACTGTATCGACCCTAAACCACACGGGATGCAGTAGGACGAAGTGCAGCAATACAAATATCTCGAAAGCAGTTGGTGTCGGTCACCCCGCGTGTTTATAAATAATTAATTTCATGGCTTAACTAGTTATAAATGACTCCCATATTGAAACGAATCAATTATACGCACACCGAACCGGATGAAATTAGAAACGACAACTATCCCTGCATCCTTGATGCTTTGCACGGAAATTCAATCCTAATCGTGCGCACGGGAATTGTGTTGATCATTTGGATCTCCGTAGGTAGCTGTGCTAAAATGCTGTTTACTGCAAGCAAGAGGGTGAGAATTGTCGGGGATTAGTTTGATGCTGACCCGAGACACGAAAATTAAGGATAAAAAAATCCCAATCCACGATGCATTGCCCCTCAACTATCAGTTCTAGGCGAAAGACCCGTTGACTATTAGTAGTGGAACAGGTTGTGAATAAATGAAAACAACCATTTATAATGCGATTTGTTTATTATTTTACAATTTGGATTCACTTGACTCGACAGTAGAGTATTTTTCAACTAGGGGAAAAGCATCGCATTACACTGGATTGGTGTTTACGAAAGGGTGCAGAATGATGATTTTCTGTTACATTTTTTGCATTTATAACTGCTAGACAAACATGCAACAGATTTACCTTTCGCAGTTTGTTTTTAGAATTTTTAACTTTCTTTTAATCCCACGAGTAATGATTGCTATTTTTAATGTTTTAATGTCTTCGAGATGACGTGTTGCGCAGGAGAAGTACTAAAATCAGTTGTACCTCTTTTATATAATACAATGCCGGTATCTCCAAAACGCCCCATACAAGCAATGTCAACATAATCGAATTGAAAAAGTTTGAACTATTAAATTGTTGAGTTGTTAATTTAATTGATAATCAAGTTTAGATTGTTAAATAATATGAATGCCAAACCCGTTGGATTGTTTATCAAAGATGAATGTTAGTTATCATGCAAATAAGGTTTCTTTCTCTTCCATGACTTTCATGAAAGATCCATAATATTTTTTAAAAAATAAAATACAATAAAATACAACACAATACTATATAATACCCTGCAATACAATATAATACAATACAACAGAACAATACTATAATTGTTCATAAGGTAACGAAAGTCTTCAAAATTTCATTGGATCTGCTTTATTGCAGCTTTCGTCCTATTTTCTTTTCAACGTTCTAAATTTCCCTTCTGAACATCGACGAAAGGAACTGTTTTGTAACAGTATATGGGTATTATAAAACAATAACATAATTAGTCAATCAAGCACAAAAACTGTTACAGCTCTGTATCCGTATATCTTCTTTGATGCTGACCTTCTCATCGTTCAAATAATGTGCAGTTCCCATCAAATACAATATGTAAATATACATACAGTACAGCCAAATCTGCACATGACATCTTTTCGACATAGTATAAATTATAATGTCTTAAACAGCAATAAACATGAAATTAAGAAAAGCAATAAGTTTTCGTCTATGAAAGACATTGTTGTTAGAACAATATCAAATTGGGACTGGTTATGTATTAGCACCTGTACTGGTAAAGGAGCCGGGAAATCGAGTGTGTACAATGGTAAACCATTCTAAAGGTTCGTATGAATTAACATGCCCCGTACACGTTATACAATAGTTGGGTAGAAGTAGTATGAACGAAAATAGCGCTAGCACTTTAAAAGCAATATATGCACAAATTATATGCTTTAACTGTATCAAGCGCAAGGAGTTTTGAATGATTGATGATTTTATTAAATTATTATTTCTTTCCCAAGAACACCTTTGGAAAATTAATACGTTTAAATACAGTCCCAAACTAGATATTGTTCAACGATTGTTATGGGCACCTTACTACAAAAGGTGATGTTATGCAAACAATACCATTTGTGCCTACGTTTATAATCATGTATCAGCAGAAAGTTGGAAAATATATCTTTATCATGGCCCTAAAAACCTATCATAACACTGCCTAACCCTACCACAAGCTCCCTTCCGACTAGGTATAAGTTAGATAAAAAGGAAACGCGAAGGATATAAATACCGACTAAAGTTGATTTCCCAACGGAGGACAGGAAAATTCATACTGCTTGTCACACAAACACACCGCTTCAATCCGTGCACAGAGCAACAGCACATCTTCGATACTGTAAGAAGGGTAATGAATAAAAAACTACCGTCACTTGTTTCATGCTTACTTACCCTTACGATACCAGTGTGCAAGGTTTTCTCGATTCAACGATCAACGGTCGAAATATCACCACAGTCGCAACCTTGATTGGGATTCGTATGGACATGCAGTATGGTAGAGCATAAAATACCATCTACTCTCTGGTCGAATATACCATCTCAAACATTACATTGCAGTAGATGGAAAGAGTTGAGCGTTCCATAATTCATCCACTGATTCTCTTTTTTTTTTTGTTTAAAATAATTACGCTTAAATATTCTGCCCAATTTAATACATATCACGTAACACATGTGCTTATGTTTTCTCTATTAAATTTAAATTATCTTCTATTTCGTTGAATTGGGCGAAACAGTACTGATGATTGTACTCCCCTTTAATGATTCTACCATGGTTTGTGGCTTATTATTTTGAATTAATTGAAACAGTACATAGATTAAACCAGTACAAAGACACACAGAATGTGTTTGTGAAATTATTACTGCTAAATAAAAAGCAATCAAATGCACTAAACACCGGCGTTGAAGGCAATTTTCACATCTGTCCATAACGTACCGCAACCATTTGACTGTGATGACAATTAAATTCTCACACCGCTTCTGGTAATTGCAATCGGAACAGCGTAGGTGGCATATTTACAGCATTAGCAAAAAAAGACTGGCAGTGCGAAATGTTTCTCCGACAATGAAGGACGCATGCTGGGAAACTAGGGTTCAAAACCAATATATCAAGCCACCAGTAACGGAAACAAATAGCACACCCGTGGTCATCTGTGAAATAATTTGAAATCGCCCAATCGTGGTTCAATAATTGCTTCAGTGGACATTTAACTGCCAATCCGATAACCACTGGCAATTTTGCGCCTGTTATAACATTGGTCAGTTTGCACGGCCTGATCGGCCACAACGACCCAATTAAGCTAAATAAACTGCATGGTCAAATTCATGACATTTAGTTCTTTTTCCCTGCTTTAGATATTAGCACTAACCTACAGTTATATTAACATCAAAAGACATGTCTAATGGTGTTCTTTTACAGGAAATCTAAATTAACGTTTAAAGTACAAAGAGAAATGTCGTGCAATAATAGCGAAATTTAAATCTAGAAAGAAAATTTCGATTCATAATGTCATCCTAAAAAAGGTCTACATTCAATTAAGCTCATGTTAGTCGACATCTTCTTATAGCATTGAAGAAATAACGTGTAATAAACAGCTAAATATCAATAATGTTATAGTAAATGTTCGAAAAAGATGAATTCTTCCATTCCATTTTGGCATTGCATTTGTTATTCAGAAGAAATTACTTAAGCAGTATAGCTCAAAATAACTTATAATCTACGTTCAATTGAGTTCAGTTGAACCTGTTTAGTTGCATGTATATCTATCATTCATTTATCATTATTAGTGAATGAGTTAATTCATCAAATGATTTGTTTAACTAATTTATTCAATACGTAAATTAAATAAAACAACAACAAAAATTAATAAATAAAAGTTTTACAAATTTAATAAATTGCTTAGAGCCCATCCATCATCTATCTAACATTAAATAATTTTATGTTATCTCAATCTATCGTCACCTAGCCGTTGTTTGGTTTAAATTTGATTGAATTTAGAAGACATTAACCAAATTCCAATACACTGTCTGGTTGTGTTCAGATTAGTCTAGAAAACCTTTATAAATGCGTTAGTGATTATTGATACGAAGAAGTAGATGCTTGTCTATACAATTTAATCCTTTTCCTCATTTAGTACATTCTGTTCTCGCTTTTACGGTAAATGCATTCCAAAGACATGCGTGTATCTCGAATATTGCGTTTTCAGACAACGCAACTCATTTAATATCTGAGAATTATAAAGTAATACGGCCTTCTCGGACCGTTCCTCCTGAATAAAAAAAGAGTATTATTGATGAATTTTAGTATATTTAAAGAAAATAACAAAAGAATCATATTCATACTTCATCAACCTCTGGAAGTTAGACATCAAAATTTCGTATTGATGTGAGAACTCGGCAGTGCTCTGTGTGTGAGGGTGAGAAAACACAAACTAGAAAATTTAAAAAAATGCTATGCTCGGATTGATTGAAGCTACCACTAGTGATGAAAATCTTTGCAGACCATGACAAATTAGTGTCCTTAAAGGCTGTTTTAATCATAGGGTTTTATATGGTGCTATTGGCAAAGCCTTGTACTTGGACTCCTGTCAATTATCATTTATTGGCTATCCCAGGCCATCCTTGTATTGCAATCATGGTACCTCAAGATTCTCTTCCCAACCACTCTGTTTGGTTGTGCTAACCCAAAAAGGGAGGGGCAAAAGGCAAAATACTCAAAAAAATCCTATAACGTTTCTTCATCCTATAACATACGTATACCTGTCAGGATATTCCCAGTATATGGTTGGTTCTTTCATTGCTACCCTGGAGTCGGTTAGCTTTCTTCGGTACATTGATTACCACTAACAAAGTACCTTCAAGCTGTGCTGAGTTTTCTGATTCTTCACTAATGGCTTCATGGTTTAACGTGTTGTCATATAACATAGACTTAAGCCAGCGGGAGAAGTTAAACTTTTTCCAAACCGCATTTATTGCTACCGAAACTGTTGAGTTCAACAGTGTGTTATTTTATGCGTCGCAATTGTTAAGGTTAAATATCTATACTACAACACATACCTCGTACGGCAATTCAGAAACGTTCAATAGTAAAGAAGAGTGCATGTTTAAAATGATAATAAAAAATAATGTTTCAATTTGAGGAAAATATTACATTAAAATGACATCAAAACCATATATCTCTTACTGACATACTATGTCATAAATATATTTCACTTCTATATTTTTACATTTAATAACTTTGTAAAATTACGATCACATTGAAAGACCATTTCTCTGCCAGCCTATAATGTTGATCATCTTAATGGAGCACATCATTTCTTTCGGGTTTTACAATACAAATAAAGTCCATTGATTTTACAGTATATTGAAACAAATGAATCAATTTCTAAGTGAAATGAACAGCTATAGCTCTCACTAAAAACAATCAAGAATAGAATTAATATTACGGGTTATAACATCAATCTGCAAGACTTTTGTTTCGATCTGATGTTTTCCAGCAATAAGTCTGTTGATCAAAGTAATAGCCATTTAACATCCTTGGGCATGGTTTTGTTTGCGTTATTGATCTGAGCTATAAACATTGCTTTTAGTTCCGTATTTCGTATAGAATCTTTACAAGCTTTAAGGCTAGTGTGAAGAAATTTCATCATTTAAAAAAAGGGTAAACAAGATTGCTAGAGTTGTTTTAGTCAATTATATAATCACGATTTTAAATGTTTCCATTCATGGGTTCAAACCCCGTATGGACTTTCCCTAGTAGCAACGACTAACTATACTACGTGGTATTTAATAAATTTTGAAAGCTTATATAGGCTGCCATCGCCGCGTAAGCTCATTCCGCCAAAAAGACGATTAAATTGTCTTGATTTAGAATACAGCCCACAATCCACATACTATATTGACCAAGAGTGTCCGTAACCGCTCACTGTCTCGCGCCTTCGTCTGCAATTCCGTTATTGCTACCTTTCTGGCCCCGCCTCAACGCCATCTTGCTCCCTTAACTTGGACCTACCTCGAATAGAATTAATTACCTCAATCCAATATGATCGCAACAGATTTTCAATCTGTTTCACATACTGGGCTTGGACCCATAATGAGCATGTTGTTAAGTCGTACGAATTAACAACTGTTTCAAAGGACCGGTACCATTTGGCTATTGTTAGTTTAATTAAATTTAACATTATAAACACAGTCAAACAAACCCTGATACAGCTCCGATTGGCTACTAGTGGTTTCGGACGGCTCCGACACCTTGGGACGGAATCGTCGGCTTGATTTAACCAGAATTGGAGTCGCAGTCCCGTGGTACAGTCGTTAACTCGAACGACTCAATAAAATGCCCGTCATGGGTTCAAGTCTAGATTGGACCGCCATTACAACCTCACACTTACAGCGTCCACGAACACCACGAACTGCGATATTTGCATTCAATAAAGAGTGACTAAAACCACTGCTTTATCTACAGATTTTTAATAAACCTTTTTCTATTTGGCGTAACGTCCTACGCAGACATGCCGGCCAATAAGGCTTTCGATACTTAATTCATCACCACACATCCAGATAGTCAATCCTTGCTATGGGGGACGGTTCATTCTAGGCTTGAACCCATGAACCCATGACGGGCTTGTTATTGAGGCGTACGAGTTGACGACTGTATCACGGGACCGCCCCATAAACCATTGATAAACCTACACAGCAAATTTTCTTGTTCTGCTTCAGTAAAGTTTTTTTACAGACATCGATCAGAAATAGATTATTTGTTTAATTTTAGCATTATTATTTTCCACTGAATTTTTATAAAATGCTTTTTACTGTTGCTGAATGATTACATACTGAAATCCATGAAAATGAAATACAATATTGTATTTTAAATCAGCAAAGACAGTCATCAATTTGTCGTTTTACTATAGTAGTAAAAAAGGAAAATCACCTATTTATCCATTCTGTCAAATCGGTTTGTCAATTAGAACATCAACAAAAATCATAATACCATTGTCACGTCTGATAGATAGGTATTTATGTAACTCCTAGGAATAATGAATTATAATAAGGAATTATGGTAGCAAGCTTATGGTCATTCAGGAATTAGGTCATTAAGGAAACTGTTTACTAAGAGGAATACCCGGTCTTGTGGTACAGTCGTTAACTCGTACGACTTAGCAACATGCCCGTCAGGGGTTCAAGTCCCGAATAGACCTTGCCGCTATACGTAGGACTGATTATCCTGCTATGGTAACAATAAGTCAAAGAAAGCCAAGCTCACTTCACCAGTGGGTACAGCCAGGCCTTAACCGACAACGGTTGTGTGCGAAAGAAGAAGAAGAAGTACATTGATCATGATCTCAATATCCTAGTTTTACCAATAGGTTGACAAATAAAAAAAAGACATAAATAAATAAGTACAGTGGAGCGCCGTTTAGGCAGCGGTAATCCCTTATGCGGGCGGGCGTGCGTTTTCTGAAAATGTATGGAATTTGACACCCGCAGCGGGTGACAGTTTGAAACCGCATGCGTCAGAATCAAACAATTTTGAGTTTTTCGCACGCACGCCCGCACGCCAGCAGTATCGATTAACGCTACCTTTTGAGCGTACTTTTTACCCGTCTGTCCGTTAATACATGCTGTGTAGAAATGACATTTCACTATAAAGTTGACATTGAGTGCTGAGGAGGATATTTGAAGAAAAAAATAACGGTTATCAGGGGACATTGTCATAATAAAAAACACTATGATTCATGGCAAATTTCGAATATTATCATTGGAAAAAAAAAATCATTAATGAAAACTGGCTATTTTTTTATCAAAACATGAGATAAACTTAAAAAATCAGGAATTTGGGATAAAACATATACGTTGACTTATTATCCATGTTATTCGAGTATCCGGGCGAGGTCGAGTCCCGATGAATACGAATAAACCTAGTAAGTAAATAGAATTATGAAATATAGAATAGAATAGAATTATTATTATTATTATTGCAATTTTTATGATTTTGGTAATTCTTAAAGATGTTATAACTTTAATTGATGTAAAAAATAATAAAATAATAATAATATAAATCCCAACTATATTTGATACATTTGATTTGATAAATTATCAATAGATCGGACCATCATCGAACTTTTTGTAAAATGATGCTTTTCTTATTATCACATAATAATAATTAATATTTAGACATAATCATCTATCCATTTTCCCATCCACAACGATTAAAACAGATGTTCAATAAAAATGCTGCTTGGGTTTGACATAAACAGACGTTACGCGTAACGCTAACGCTAACGAAGAGGGTCCATACTTTTACCTCAAAATATAGAACAGTATGTAGAACGAGAGAAGAAGTGTGCAAAAGAAAGTGTGCAATCCAAGTAGTCTGGTTATAGAGTTTGCTCTACTGTTTCATATTTCGCACACGTGTGCAACAATCGTTGCTTTTCAAGCGAAACGGTCCAAGCAACCCTGTAGTAACGTACCGTTAGTCGTTGCTAGAATTTATATTACAGCAAGGACTGTGTAGGAACGAGGTCAAGTAATGTAGCAAGATCTATTAAGGAGAACAGGTCGATGCAAAGCCCGTTGCTAGGTTGCCATTTTCAGCTCCCTTTTGACAGTTTCATGAAAAAGTGTTTACAAAAAAACGGCTTATAGTTAACGAGGAAAAGTGGACGAATTTACTATTAGGAAGATTCTATTGGTTAAATTTCTTGCGGTCAATCACTTCTGGAGAATAAAGGAGAAGTAATTGCAGTCTACTATGTATTCAGATAACCTCATTGTTTGCCATTCCGTGACCACGAATCACTACCTTTTGCAACGGTCCTACTGGAAGCTTAACAAGCATAAAACAGCACTTTACATGTTCCAACTGGGTAACAGAAGTCCTATCTACTTTCATTTAAACACTGAGAGTTAAATGAAACATCGAATCGGCACACACAAGTACAATATGCATACCGTCTTCTGCTTATAACCCGGCGACGAATGATAAAAGGGATCCTTGGATTGTATCAGCCATGTAATATTCTAATAGGATACTAATTATTATAATATTCTAACAGGAAATGAGTGCAAAATACTGAACAAAACTCTTATTCACTCCATAGCAACGTCCATCGCTAAACATAAACAATGTTCAATTTAACTGTCAAAATTTTCCCATGGCTCTCTGTCAATTTACTCTAAACGCATCGACCTGTTCTCTTCAAAGTCTATATAGGGTAACTGTACCAGTTTTCGGCAGTGTACCTATTTTCGGCAGGGTAGCTAAAAACGTGAAATTCTTCACAAATGCGGTAAAAAATTTCACAAAATACAATTTTGTAGTGAAGGTGTACTTATTTGATATTCACATACGAAGTTTCACACCATTTCATTACGTATTTTCCAAAATATCAAATAAATTGTGCTTTTTTTCGGCAGCTTTGCTGTCAGCCAATCGTTCGGCAGGTTTTGTGATTAAGAGAATCAGAACAGTAAAATAATGAAAAAGTGGTGTATATTAAAGATTTTATGCTTATTTAATTTATTCTAACTTGTTCGGAATTTTAAAATCACGATAAACAGATTATTTTTCATTTTAAATGCTGCCGAAAATAGGTACACAGTAAATGTTCATTTTTGACAGCTCAACGTTGTGGGCTCCTGCCGAAACTCGGAACAATAACACACTTTGAATTTGGCTGAATATTCCTTTTAAAATTGATCAGAACACTACAATGCGTATGTCGACACATAATATGACCTTTCTTGTACCAAATATCACCAATTGTACGACAAACAATGCACTAACTTAAGAGAAAAATAAATATTTGTAAGCCAGTTCGCACCGTACGCTATAACCATCAAACTGTCAATGGCTGCTCTGTTTAAACGTCGCATCAAAATGGCTGTCAAAACGGGCCAAAATAAGCAACATAAAATTAATAATTAAAGTGCTTTTTAACACCAATCTTAGGAAAGTAAGAGTGTTACATTGCTTTAAACATTTTTTTGTACATATTCACATTGATACAAACATTTTCTGACCCGTATTCGCGCTGCCGAAAATAGGAACACAGCCTGCCGAAAATAGGAACAAACTGCCGAAAATAGGAACAAAATCAATGTTTGCATTTTCACGAATATTTATGAAAAAGGGCTTTGAACCGGCAAATAAAAAATATTGTAACATACTATGATAGTTTATCAACCAGAATAACAACACTTTCAAGAAAAATAATGAAAAATATTGATGTGTGAGCAATTTTTGTGAAACTGCTGCACTAGCCTGCCGAAAACTGGTACAGTTACCCTAATACAGAGGTCGAGTCGTCCAGAACATTTGATCAAAAAGCGTGGGAAAGTTTTGACAGCTGGATGAAAAAGCTTCAATAGTTTCATCGTAGCATACATTGAGGTTTTAGTTGTTGTGCATGCAGTGGTCTGAAAGCATTTTCGGCCATTTTTACATCGTTTGTTTGTAATATTGTACTTTAAAAAGTTGACGAATATCAAGAAAAGATAGAATTATAGTGAAATTATCAATTACAACAAGATCAGTGCCCGAAATTACGACGAAATCTTGTGCAGCTCAAGAGGGTCAAAGCTAAGAGGCCAGATTTCTGATTGTGGTCATTTTTAAGTGATGAATTACTGAAAAAACTACTCCATGCCACGTTCATGAGAAAGAAATGTATTGTTAAACTAAGTGTTTGGATTTGAATTTGTCATACATTTTTTGTTTAGGAGAATTTGCTACTTGGGTCATATTTTGACAGCACAGTGAGGGATACAGTTCCGATCCGCACGGAATGATCGATTCCGCGGTGACGCTCATCACTATCATTTTTTGTAAGGAGAAGACGACGCTTCGTGAACTCGAGAAGAGAAAGACGTACTTGTGCGCAACACTTAAAACACCACGGATTTTGTTCAGCCATTTTTTCACTAACTTCACTAAAACTTTGTAATTTGTAACACAACGTAGGACTAAAATAAAACTAGCAAACGTAATCAAACCCATATAAACACTAAGTTTTGAACACAAAATGCACAATTAGCCCTGAAAATTGTATGGTTGTTTGGAATCGTTTGTGAACGCTTTTTCATCTAACTGTCAAAAATAAGCTTTCAAAATGGTGGACCACAATCGAGCTATGCATCGACCTCTGTATTATATGGACTTTGTGTTCTCTTTCAAAGACCTTGCTTGTAATCAAGGTGGATTAAAAATATCAGGTGGTGGATAAGGGCCTTTGGGGGGTCGCCATAGTTGAGGGACTTTACGTCATTTTAAAACCGTTAACCATTGGTTTCCGCACGCAAAGCTTAGCAAATAGATAAGATTTCTTTGTTATTATGTGCATTTTGTGTGTCTATTGATTTTATCGAAAAAATTAGATATATTAACAAAAGATTTGATGATTTGTTTATGCACGAAGTTTAAAATCATGTGAGTAAGAGTTCTAATCTCACGTAAATTGTCCATGCGGCTCGTAGATAATGAGGAATTAATGTGAAAATTGAAAAAAATAATGCTTTCTTAATTTTTATCATCAAAAATGTCGAAAACAGAATGAATTATAGAATAAATTGACGGAATAAAACAAAATAACACACTTTAATCCATGTTTTAATGTTAAATAAGAACTCGCGAAGTCCAAAATATATTTTTCAAGAATTTTTAATCGAAAAAATGGGCTAAATAATCTTATGAACAAATTTAATAAATTTAAACAAAGTTTGAATCCTGGGGACCTTACGTCAAGTGACGAATTGTCAAAATGCACTAGAGTCCACCACCTGATATTTTTAAATCCACCTTGCTTGTAATGTAGAACGATTTGACAAGTAGCCGAAAGTTCATTACAGGGAGTTTGACATCTAAGAGCCCTTTTTGATTCAAATTTGATTTGTGATTGTTGTGATTCTTACACTTTATTTCAGACTTAATAGGAAACACGTTCAATCTTACGATTTCGGATAATGTTCTTTCGCGTTTCGGTGTAACTTTTTCTAGCGTTTTATATTTACCGGGTGTTGTTCCTTGTATTGCACAATTAGAAGAGAGTTTATTTCACGCAATTCACTTATACTTATAAACTAATCGATCGTGCCCGAACGCTCCGAACTCAACGAATGATCTTCGTGTTTCGTTAAACACGAATCAACTGGCAGGGCTTCCGTGCCTAAGCCTGAACACACGTTAAATAACACATAGGACGATACGCGAATACTGGTGTGTGGGTGTGCAACCGTCCGTTGCCCTTGAGCGCTCGGTATCAACTCTCGTGCGGCTCCGGTCCTTGTTCGCCAATACGGGAACACTCAGGCACTCAACACTTCAATAGTCTACCGCAATTGAAGTAGCAATAGTGCTTCAATAGTCGACAGGCGAATGTCGACATCGAGCAGCTGGCGCTGCTGAGGCTGCGTTCCCACAACAGTGTTTAAAAAGATAAACCGGTCTGGTTATTGCAAGAAAATGTTAATTGGTTCATACATTTTTTAGGAAGAGTATGTATGCCTGTAGTAACAGTAAATGTGTGAGGGAATGATGAATTTTCAAGGGCTTTCTACTGTCAAATGGCATCCAAGATGGCCAATCCGAATTTCGCTAATATTTGACCTCATTCCTACACAGTCCTGGCTGTACAGCCTAACAGGGCGAATTACACAGCGAAATAAGCTGTTTTACATGTAAAATATCTGTTAGGTAACACATCACAGCAACCAGCCAATGTGCAATGTAAACAAATGACGAGTACAAAATCGCAACAAATACTAAAACTAAACACAAACTACCCAAATAGCCAAAATTGCTTGAGCAGCCAATTTTGGCAAGCTAAAGATCGCTGCATGAATTCGCCCTTTGCAGTAGATAAACAGCGTCAAAGTACCAGGTGGTCCTTCTAAATAGCGCCTAAGCAGCTTCCTTATGCCAGGATACCGAAGATTATTTTTATTTGTGTTTTATTTTCAAGCAAGACGTCATCATTGAAATAAACAACACAATTTTATGTTTTCTTTATGTGCATGTTTATTTTTGAACTGTAATTGTTCATAACGTTTAGAGATTTTTAAATACTTTACAGTTAAGTTAAGACCACTTCACTTAATATTATTACTTCAAATAACTAATCTATCTGGAGCACAAACTACGAGACGGCGTCTGTCTTTGACAAGAGCCACCTTGTAACGATGTCATGCATTAAAAAGCTATAAAGTTCCACCAAGTTTGGTACACATTCTTAAAAAGCCTTAAAGTTCCATCATCAACCCTACAGATAGTACTAATCAGCCGCAAAGTTCCAAAGTGTACCGTGTGCTTGTTAAAAAGCTTCATAGTTCCGCTAAGTACCGTCTATCTCTTAATCACCCATAAAGTACGACATCGGAACGATTTTTCGTTAAACAGCCCCAAATCAGCTATGGAGTCTATAGCGCAACAGCGTATCTCGAGTTTTCGCGCATAGCGGATTCCTATGGAAAAATAGTTTACACTACACCGGTTCGAGGTTTGATATATATCGCCATAGAGTTTTGCATTAAAGTTTTTTGTCATAAAACAAGCATCTTTTGCACAAATTTAATGCAAAATGCATAGAACAGTAAGGAAATTCAAAAAGAACATAAAATATTTCAAAGAATCAAAATATTTGCAAAAAACACATGGAGCTGTCAAATTTAGAGAAATCACGTACTGCGGATTCGCGTATATCGAGTATCGCGTACTGCGGATAATTGCTGTATATGATAGGCCTGTTTTTCAGAAGGTATGTAAAAATTTTATACGGGATTTCACAGATAAAATCAGACGTGCGATTCGTCGGACTCCGCATCCTATTTTATCTATCAAAAACTAAATCTGTGGTGTTTTGTAGTGCGACCTCGCAGACTGCTCGAATTTGTTTTGCGGGCCATGTATTTTTTTGGTCGTAGACAATACGGTTAATAGTGTATCTCGGGGACTGCCTGTACATGGTTGATTTCAACTGTCGAGGTTTTTTAGTTGCTTGTCCATCCTGGTGTTGATGTCGGATTGAGATTTACCTGTTGATTAATAACCAAACACGAGACCCTACTTTAAACCCACTCACTGAATCTGAAAATTCATTGAACTAAGCTATGTCAAAAAAGTTTAGCTGCATTGTTGCTGTTTGTGAAAATCGTGGTATTGGCATTAACGGAGATTTACCATGGAAACTAAAGTGAATGAAGCATACAGGTCTGTTCCATCCCCAACGCCTCTGAACTTTGTGTATTGGTTATCTTTACAGGCAGGAACTAAAATATTTTTCACATACTACGAAGAAAGTTAATGATGCTGACAAAAGAAATGCGGTTATCATGGGAAGAAAAACGTACTTCGGGGTCCCAGAAAGCAAACGTCCATTGCCGGAGCGTCTAAATATTGTGTTGACGCGAAATGCGGCTGCCTATACTTTTCCGCCGGATGTGTTGGTTTGTGGCAGCCTGCAGGAAGCATTGCACAAGCTGGATTCAACTGACCATGGGGAACACATAGAGAACATTTGGGTTGTCGGAGGTAACAGCGTATATAAGGAAGCCATGGAATCCGATCGTTGTCATCGAATCTATTTGACGGAAATCAAAAAGCAATTCGATTGTGATGCATTCTTCCCAGAAATACCCAATTCTTTTATGGTGAT
Organism: Anopheles arabiensis; assembly: GCF_016920715.1. Lineage (NCBI taxonomy): Eukaryota > Metazoa > Arthropoda > Insecta > Diptera > Culicidae > Anopheles > Anopheles arabiensis. Next base: position 49,887,396 of record NC_053518.1, on the reverse strand, counting down.
TGATAATGATCCAGACACTCCAAGTGGTGTGCAAGAAGAAAACGGAATACAGTATGTATACAAGATATATGAGAACAAACAGCAATAGGTTGGATATCATAGGTCGAAGCAAAACTTACGGTCCTTTATCATCTATTATCGTTTGGCTTCCTGCAGTAGCTCATACAGCTGAGCTATCTGTTCATCTCGAAAATGGTTTAATTGATTTTCAGTCAAATCTTCTCCTATCATTCCAATCGGTCCGGGTTTCCCTCGCAAACCCAGTTGCTCAGCAAGATTTATCGCATATCCCTGTAAGAATAAGGAAAATAATGGGAAATATGTAAAACTTTCCAGGAAATAAAATTATGGGTAAATAGTAACTTACTGCCCATTCGCTCATAAATTTCTGGCTTTCCATAGGAGAACAATTTTTGTGGCGTTTAAACTCTTCTTTCACGTAGTTATTACCGAGCTCCTGCAACGCCACCGGCAGTCCTGATGAAACGAAATCATTAAACGTACAATTCATGTTAGCAGGATTAATACAACAAATTGTACACGAAATTGCATTACTAACCACGGTGCATACGAAGAATAGTTTTGTACAAAACTCTCACTTTCTGTACGTGGTTCATTTTTATCCAATTGTTTTAATTCCGCTCAGCTCGTGTCTGTCAAATGAAGTTACGTAAACATGAACAGTGCTGCCAGAATCAATCATACACATTTTTTACACATCTCAAATCCATGAGGAATCTACCATTTATTTCGTATTAAATATCCACAACTGCAGTAGTTAGGCTCTTTTTTGTCTATTTGATCTATTTAAAGAACATTTGCCTACATATCTGCACTGTGTATTTTTTTTACTGAGTTTTCTTTTAAGTGATTTGAACAACTTCAAAAACTGCCACCACATTATTTGATCTCTAGTGTCAGAAACTTCCCAATGATCTGCATCTGGTTTAGGCGATAGACACAACATTCAATATCAACATATATTGAACGAAATCAGTAAACATTGAATCAGTTACCACAATATCGAAAGAAAAATAAATACATATCAAGCAGTGCATCAGCAATTATCAGTACGCACAGTGACAAGTTAACACCTCGCATAAAGCGGTGTGTGTTACCCAAAGTGGCACTCGTTTTCTAAAAGAAGTGAAAAACTCCCAACACGGAACCTTCTCCACTTGTACCGCAACAACTCTTGACTAGATCTAGAGACTAGATGAGTTCGTCTGGTGACTGTGTTCTATCAGTGACCTTGTGAGACTACGACATCTAGGAAATACTGTCCCGTGAAAATGAAGCTGTTTCCCGTGCGGCTGTCCAACATCAATAAGATGTTGGATTTTTACTCCCAATTTAATCCATCACCCCTGAGCATTAAGCAATTTATCGACTTCGGTAAGTATTACATCAACAATATTTTTCTCTTTGATACTTTTTACCATTGATTTTTACGCTCATAAGCGTACGATTCATGAAAAACCGGAATTTTGGTGCATTTCAGTGCGAAATTTGAATGAGTGTAACAATTAAGCAAATATAAACATATGGCTATGCTTCAGACCGTGTCGTATAATATCGTAATAACGCAACGTAATAATAGAAAAATCTAATGTTTTTTTTTTTTTGTTGGATGCTGGATTTGCGATTAACAACTATATAAAACATTCATGTAAAATAGCTGGAATATACGTTATGTACGACTACATAGTACAACTACATGTGTGAGCATACAGAGAATTCGTCGACTCTTCAACTCTTTGTTGCTAAGCCATCTTAAATACTGACCCCGGCGGATGTCACTGTGTCTGCCCTTCCTCTCTCCCATGAGTGGGTCAAAATACTTGGCCAACACACGGCAACAACACTGACTTTGATGGATGCGATTGACGCACGTCTCAACAAAATATTAGATTTTCTTGCTTGATTTTGCTTCCATTATTCCTGGGTTTTAGGAGACGTTTGTCTTGTGTGTGTCTCTGTTGTTGTGTCTTGAAAACTGAAAGTCTCTAATCGATGATTTTATGGAAACTAGAATGTGTCTATAGAGATGCAAACGTACGTTTAATAACAAATTAAAATACTGAATTCCGTATAATTCGTATATTTTTATTTTTTCTTCCATTCCGCTTCCGTTTAGGGCTTAATGCATGTCCTCGAAAGTCGTTTGTTTTCCTTCGCAAAGAGCTGCCCGTACGGTTGGCGAATATAATGAAAGAGATCACCTTGCTGCCAGAAAGTTTATTACGAATGCCCTCAGTCGGTCTGGTCAGCGCCTGGTATGTGAAAAGCTTCGAGGAAGTGCTGGCATTCGAAAAAACGGATCCTACCGAAAACAATCTAGAGAAGTACTGGGAAGAGAAGCGCTCGCTAAAACTAAAGTACGCATCTTTTGATTGGTTTCCTCTTGCAATCCGGCACGTATCTCAATTTACAGATTCTGCAAATCGCTCACCCAGATTCGTGACCGCCACTCCGATGTTGTGCAAACAATGGCTCAAGGGATACTGGAATTGAAGGAAAGCCGAGATGGAGCGATTGAGCCATCCACTGAGCTCTCGATTCAGTACTTTCTGGATCGTTTGTACATGTCCCGTATCAGTATAAGAATGCTCATCAATCAACACAGTAAGTAACGGTTGGAGGCTGGTTAGAAGGATGCGTGATGTACTATGTTGTTGATTTTAACACTTCACTGTTCGCATTGTTTTAGCTATACTGTTTGGTGATATACCACAGACAGGACGCCATATCGGTAGCATAGATCCTCTATGTGATCCGCACATGGTCGTACGGGATGCTTACGAAAATGCACGTTTTCTATGTGATCAATATTATCTTGCAAGTCCAGAACTCGAAGTAATAGAGCATAATGGTAAGTAATGGATGTCGGTAATGTCGTTAGTTTATTGATAAATTTATCTTCCTCAAGGATTTCACAAAATAATGACTTAATATTTAGATCTAATTACAATTTACTGAACATTTAAAAGAAGTATAAGAAGGATCAGCACGGAAAATCAATTCTATCAAAATAAAAATAGACAAATATGCTTACTAACCTAAACTTTTCGATATAAATGTAATTAATGTGTACATAAAACTCTTGTTTGTTGTGTCTGCGCAGAGATTGATAAGGGAAACCCCATAAAAATTGTGTATGTACCATCGCATCTGTATCACATGCTGTTTGAGCTATTCAAGAACTCAATGCGTGCTGTAATGGAGCATCACGGAACAGAAAATGATGTGCCTCCGATCAAGGTTACTATCGTAAAGGGTAAAGAGGATATATGTGTTAAGATGTCCGATCAAGGGGGCGGTATTCCACGATCGCAAGTGGATCAACTTTTCAAGTACATGTACAGTACTGCACCTCAACCGCCGAAATCTAAAACAGATTTGCCGTTAGTTCCATTGGCTGGTATGCTATGAATGCGTTACGGCGTAGTGTTGATAGTGTTGATGACGATGTTTTTTTTTTGAAATATTTATAGGATATGGATACGGGTTGCCCATTTCCAGACTGTATGCTAGATACTTTCATGGTGATCTGGTCCTGTTCTCCTGTGAAGGTTACGGTTCCGATGCAATAATTTATCTCAAGGTACATAGTTATACAGTGCTCGTCAATAATGCATTTTAATTTGTCCATTCGTTTTTTTTTACATTTACTCAAACAGGCATTTTCAGATGAAGCAAACGAATTGTTACCAATATTCAATAAAACTAGCACCAGATTTTATAAAGCAACCGTACCAACTGGTGATTGGTCCAATCAGGTAAAGGGCAAAAAAATCAAACCTCCTATAGTTATATAATTATTACTTCATCAGTTGTTATGTTCGTTACTATAATTGAACCCTTTGGTTAATCAGAATTGTGCAACATCAGGATCAAATAATTGATGAAAGATATAAACATATATCAATTAAAGTAATATAAGCATTTTATCGGCTTTCATGGACTTTTATGTCTATGAACTAATATGGATATTTTGTTAATTATAAAATTATGTGCTGTAAGAGATTGTAAATCTTAAAGCTTTCACTATATAATTTCCGTTGGATCATCCACCATTGTACGTAATATTTGCAGCCCACCTTATCAACATCTTAGGTGTAGTATTAAAAATACATTACTTGTAGGCGGTAATATTGTAGGTATAGTATTTTATGTTGTGGCGTTTTAGCTTGAATACGTTTGAATAGTTTTCTTTTGTTCCCTCTTCGCATCTTCTTATTGTTTATTGTTGCGGGCATTTCCGTCTCTTTTCTATTCTACTAGGGCAAGAACTTTACCAACAGGTTGTTGTAGCCGTTTTACTAACGACTGTTGTACGAATGTGATGTTTAGAGCTCAATTGACAGTACGATGGATCTCAACTGACCGTCGCCCTTTATTTGTCCCAATTTGACGAACTCTATTCTTCCCGCTTACTACTACTACTACTTCTACGTGTCGCTGAGCTACAATGTTTGGTTTAACGACCTTTGTTGATGTTTTTAGCTATTTTGATGATAGTTACTTCAATGTTCTGTTTTATTTTATTAAATGTATCTTTTTCGTTATAAGATTATATAAAAATTATGAAAATATATTGATGTTTATATTTACACCATTCTAGCATTGTTGCGTTTTAGTGTATTTTTTTAATAAGTTGTAATATATTTTTAGTTGCGTGCGTTTAATTCATATGATTTTTTATAAGTTTCCTATAGTATTGAGCAGGTCGACTCCAAGCAAACTGTCAGAGCCAACCGAAATCGAATCGAAAACTCTGCAAGTCCGGCATTGTGGGTGGATGGTAGGCGTAGCAAACAAATATGATTTCAACAAATAGTTCAAACTACAGTACCGTCGGAATACAACGGTTAAATCCGTTTTATTCGAAACAACAATAATTTCAGATTTTTTATATGGAACCATGTGCCAACTAACAAGCGCAAATATAATATACGGCCGAAGCCGTAATAATGTGAATCTAAATATAAAAAGCGCAAATTCAATAGTTGGCATGTAATTGAGTGGGTCTTTTTGTTGGTTGTTAATTAGTGGCACATCTCAATAGTTGGGTTGTCATCCTTCCAACGAAGTTGTTCTGCCAGTAAGAAGCACCGGCATTGTTGTCAATGGAGCTATGAATTATAAAGTTGAATTTCCGATTTTGAACCAAAGGTAGTTGAACAATATTCTTCTTTTTATTGGCGTTACAACCTACGCTATCATGCTAGGCTTACAGGGTTTTCCAGGAGTTCTCTTAGCTGTGGGACACTTTATTGACTCCTTCTTACGTGAATTGAACTCAATGTAATGGGATTGAACCTGCTCAAAAAGGTTGCCATAGAGTCCAATTTCCATCGTATGAAGTTCACTTCTTATAAGAAAGAGTCAGCGAAGTGGTGTCCCACAACTACTATGAGATAACCCCTGGAAAACCCTGTATTAGAACCACTCGGCCGGAATACAATCCGATCAAAGTCCTTGTTATGGAGAAACGCCCCATATGAGGCTTGAAACTTGAAGAATTTTGTTAGGTGCCACGGAAGCGCCGGCATTCCAACCATCGCGTGCGAATGCATGCACTAGTTAACACGCAATCGTATCCCAACCAGTTAGCTCATACTGTAATTCATTTCGACTTAGCTTTGTAACAAAGCGATCCTGTCTGTAGCCGCAACTAGCTCATACAACTCCTTACGATTTCGGGTGATTTATATGTACAGTAGGTGACCGCTAACTGAGAGGTAAACAAGCTCCAGTTAACGAACAATGTTCGCTAACTGGAGTGACGTTTCTATGGATTGATTGTTTCGATTGGCGTTGACTGGAATAAACATACCAAACCTTTTTTTTCATTTATGTTGATATAGAGCAGGGGTCTCCAAACTACGGCCCGCGGGCCGCATGCGGCCCTCGAGAGCCTATAATGCGGCCCGCGGTGATGTTGCAAAGGATCATATAAATATCATATTAGTTTGACAATTTTCATCAATCATTGCTAAACTAAGACAAAAATCAAGTTTCCATAAATGAAAAATGCAGAATTTTAATATTCATTTATTCATTGAAATATTCATTAAGTATTTTCATATGAAAACGAGATTAAAACGATCTCATTACCAAAAGTAACGTCAAAATGGCCATTATTTACGACGATGGCCATTATTCAACAACATTATTTACGAAGCAATGCGGCCCGCGAATTGAAAAGTTTAGAGACCCCTGATATAGAGTATAGTAATTCGTGTAATAACATAAATTAATAGCAAACGTATGCAAGATACCCTAAATTTGTTTGAAAAATGCATATTTGCGACAAATTTCTCTTCATGAGATTCCGGATGTTTCATGTTTTAACGTTTAAGTGTTCGTTAACTGAGAATCACTCCAGTTAGCGAACCTCCAGTTAAAAAGCACTCCAGTTAAAACACATCCAGTTAGCGGTCACCTACTGTATAAATGTTTTATAAATAAACCTCCTCTCTTTATTTGGGCTGCTGATGCCGATACATGTGAAACTACGAGAAAAATCTTTTGAATAAGTGGTGAATGAACTCAATTTTGAACTTAATTTTGATACAAAATGTAGTATCTTACAACAATGAAAAGATGGGGAAGTGAGAAAAAAAATGCATGCACATCATATCATAACATAAGTCTTTTTGTGGCGTTTGTTAGTTTGCTATTTTGTTGGTTAATGTATTTCCAAAAACAGTACATTACACACGCATGAGATAGTATTTACAGTATCATTATCAAAATCTTTGTCACCATTTTACAGAATTCTGATATGAACTCGAAACAAATGAACGCTCAAACGAGACGAGCAGGCTCTCTGGGCACGAACTCATCATGATCTCATCCGATAACAGACGACGAAGATGGCAATACTAGAGAACTAAAGTAACAGCAACAGAATCGAATTTCAAGTGCAAGATGTCATTTAAGCAATGCATAATAGTAGATAGCAACAGGGGATTAGATTCAATATCATAAATAGTGGTTATGGTTTCGCGAAATCTTGACAACAATTTCATCATGGATTAATGTAAATGAATGAAAATATTAAGTAAACTGTTTCTGCTCTGTTCTATAATGTTCTGCTATCGGCAAGATTTGAAGATGACGATATTTGTAACATCAATCGACAAGTTTTGTTTCTACCGTTTTTAGTATGCACCTTAGCTACAAAAGCAACATTATTATACTTTTTTGAATTTATTATACACAAAAAAACTAACACAAATGTACTAGCAATAAAATAGTTATTCATATTTATTCATTAATATTAGTTTCGAAGTAAACATAATAAAAATATTTGATTAATCACGGATCCTATTTCTAATAATTATTGCCTGATCGTTTTTACCTTTTTTTTTTAAATACTCTTCAATCACGTTCTGCTTGATACTTGCTTTCTTAAAACGATGGTTATGCTCAATCGTTTAACGAAGAGGTTTCATACATCGAATCATGCGAGAAATTTATATCGTTGCTCGCAATCAACAAATCTGAGCATACTGCCTGCGCTGTTGGTACTATACTAGAAAATGGAAAAAATGAACTGATGGCCAGCGAAGCATCAGTTGCGGCATCAGGATCACGGGTTTGTATTACCATTGCTGATAGTATTTGCTCCAGTACATCCATATGGTCGTTCGCTATCTCGGAAAGTACCGATTGGTCAAGATTTTGACGAAGTTTACATATATTGTTCAACAGTATTCGGTTAAATAGATCGCACTGCGCCATACCACCGTATTTGATCTCGAGATGCGGCATCCAGCGAAAATAACACTGCTGCCACAATTCAATGTCTCGCAGGCAGCATTGCGGTTCCAGGAACTGTTCGTCATTCTGATTGAAAACAAGATTAAGGGGAAAAAAATATCTCAATTATTGTGCTGAGGAAAAAAGCAGTACTACTTGCCTGTGACAGTTGTAATTTGCCAACTACGTTTACTATAGCTTGCCCGTTCGAATCTTCCGCACGTCGCGCATTAAACAAAGAATTCTGGATAGGATTTTGCGGACTTGAAGAACTACTACTAGCGCTCGGTACTGTTAGCGCCGCATGCGCTGTTTTTGTTTGGTACAGTGGATTTATAAAAAGTGCAAGATCTTTACTTTCAAATTGCTTTTCCCAATCCCATACCGGTCGCAGCACAACATGCTCTGCATGCAGTGCTTGGTATCGTTCGGTTTCGGAATTGAATTGAAACGTGTCAAAAATTGGAATAAACAATGAATCCCACAACGTCGTTAAAAACACATCCGAAAACTCAAATGCATCGGGAAACTGTTGCAAAAGCTGCCATGTGCAGTCAAGGAATAGAAGAAACAGCGGACTGCGTTCGGTACTTTTTACAGTAGACACGTGTCCCAACCGGTCGCTGAATGGATGTCCTAGGATTATCCACTCTTTTTGAATAAGGTTTTGAAAGCCTCGCATCGTACGAAAACTGCTATCCAATAACAATTGCACCAAGCTCGATATCACACAGCTCATATCACGACCATTGATTTCTTGGAGCACCACAGTTTGACCTTCGCGTAGCAACTTCGCAGCAATATCCGAATGCTTCAAACACAGCGAGACGTAGAGTAGCCAGTAGCTTTTTTCCAGAAGGGAATAGAATCTTCCATCCTGCACCTGCAATAAAGCGTTAATATTAATGCACTGATGGGGACGCTTTGTGCACTCAAAACATGTGGTGTTATCAGTGAAGAATAACTTAAACTGACCATAAATTGTTGATCGTTATCGGGAGTGCACAGATCTCGCAGTTTCATGTAACTCAAATTGACATCTTGAATACTGGGTAAAATTTTGTATAACTCCAAAAGCCTAGGCTGTCGTTTTTGCGGATCGCAACGGCGCACGTGTTCCAGCAAAATGTTTTCCACTGTTGTGTTGGTAATGTCTGGATTCAGCTCAGCTAATCGAACCAGCGAAGCATCCTTAAGACCCCAAACCTACAAAAAAATCCAAGGAAAAATATAGGAACGAATAATCATAATATTGGCACGTACACAAACTTCTTTCATGACCACTTACCCAAATAGCAGAACGATTATTTCGGAAGCTTTTTGATATGTTATCATAGTCGACGTCGCTCAAATGTTTAGGAACAACGAAATGCATCGGCAGGGAACTACTGGAAACACGGCAGTCTTTAGAATATACACGCCAACCTCCGGTTGCATTGCAACGTTCCAGCTCTTGGAACCAATCTGACTTCTTGTTGTACATCTTCACGGCTTCACTCATTGGGCTACTGTAATATTTCTCCCTAGAATAGGTATTGCGATAGCATATTCACTGATTTTGTGGATTATACGAAACATATGAATTCCAACACTTACTTGAATCTGTACAGAAATAGTAGATTATGTCGCGCTGGAAAGGCAAACTTTACTAGCGCATCAGCGATATACTTCCCTTTACCGATTTCCGACAGTTGAAACCCAAACGTGAAGGTTTTAAAATTCTGCGCAGACACAAGAAAGCGAAATTAGAAAGTTCATCTAAAAATCATTTACTCCATCCATCCATCCTACAAACCTTGCACACAATACGTATTTTATCAATTTTACTGCTGTTTTTCACCTGCGGACTAATAATTCTTTTCTTTTTATCAACGTATTGGTAAATTCTGTCGATATTAGAGAGTGACACGTCTGACGAACCCAGAAATCGATTACTCTGGAAAGAAAGCTTTCGGGAGAAACAACCAAATGTTAGAGGAAAAATAACTTGGTATCAACGTAGGTTTCCTGCTTACCTGATCGTCATCCATGTCCAGCGAAACAAACGATAGCCGGAAGTTAGTGATCAGCAAGATTCCCATTTTCTCGCCGCACACTTTGCCATCCTTTAGGTAGGATGTAATGTACATGCATACATTATTCGCCCGAGCAGCCTCTAGTTCACCTGTAATGATGCATCTTATTAAAGATCTCTGTACCTAACTGATTGCATGTGTTAATTCATCCATTGCCACTGACCTGATAGTAGCTTTGGTTTATAGTCATCGTTTACGAAGTTTTCGTCTGGAACCTGAAAATTGTTAAAAAAAAACATTACGACACATTCAGCGCCAACAAAACACATACGCCTCCGGTTTCCTCGCTTGGCAGACAATACGTGGGATTGAACGCACTAACATACCTGGTTTACGTAGCTAGTAAAGTTCTGTTTCGTCTTATTACGACCCTCGGACATTGTTGGCATTTGGTTTGTGTAATGTTTTTACACATCAACTAATTTACCGTACGCATCGGATAAAGAACCCGGAAATGGTAAGCGGTACTATTGTATTGCCTCAATCACGGGATACTTGAATTTATTAATACTTGAACGACTTGTGTCTGCGACGGTAAAAATTGGAAAATTTTATTAACCGAACAATTTTTTACACATGATAAACAACAGATGAGAAAACAAATTATCGTACAGTTGACACGCCACTAGCGAAGTCTTCGCAGAATACGAGGTTGGCTCAATGTGAATATTTTGACAGTAAATCTGTCAAATTGAATGAGCTGTGTGTGTATGTGTGTTTTTTTGTTTTTGAACTGAGTGTGACTGTGTGTGTTTTTATATGTGTGTGTCTTTTATTTTTGCTTGTTCATTTCGACAGCTCCGATTGTCAACACTTTTTTTCAGCTCGGTAAAGTGGAAAAGCCAGTCCAAGGCGTTCACGCACGAGGAAAGTCGAAATAAAAATTATAACATAATAAACTATTATTAAGATCCAACAATTGTTCCGCTTTCTAAAGTGCTGTGAGTTGTGCACTGTTCACTATATGTGCGTGTGGCGTTGCGAAAGATATGGTGAATGAATTCAAACAAAGGAAATAATTGTCATGTCGTAATTAAAGAAATGGAGCTCTGGAGCTACTCGATGGTGTTAGCTATTCATTTTAACGCAATCTTTGATGATAAAATGATAATTCATTAATAGAATACGTACAAACTCACATACCATAATCAAAGTGGCGAAAAGCGTACAGCAAGAACGATGCCATCTTTCCGCCAGAAGGTTACAACTTACTTCCGGCAACTGAGTTTCGTTTCCGAACGAGACCAGCGGGGCCCAACGCAGCAATGTTCTTCGATGGCAGGCGGAAGCTTTATGACCAGATATTTAGAAGGGTAAGTCAAAGACGTAACAAAGGAATCATTATTACTTACGTTTTATCTGCTTGTGTGTAGAGAATGGGACCCGCAAGCTTCGATGGCACCTATTTACAGCGGTAAATTGCCGGAAGACTTGCCGGAGGTACGAATTGGTCAGTATGCTGTAAGTCAAACGGAAAAAGACGCTGCTTATACAGGACCATTCGAAGGTCTCACGGGAGTGAGACGTGCCAAATCGCATCTAACGGCAGGAATTGAAGACGATATTGATTACATCGACGTTCTGCAAGATCAAGCTTCGACATCGCAACAGGACAAATCAAAGAAAATCTCTCCAGCATTTGACTCAAATTCAAATTCAAAATCGTTTGCTGCGTTCACTCCTGCAAAGCATTCCATTGTCTCAAATCAATTGACGAGCGGGGAGAAGAATCCGGAGACGAAAAAAATCAGTGACGATCCTATAGCAAACATCACTGACTGGAACCGTCCAAATGAAGATGCCTACGGTATATCTGTATCGTTGTACGAAACACATTTACACACATCCGGAAACGTTGGTGATCCGATTGCAGATTGTTTTGGTATCGTATCCCGGGCTGATTCCTGCATAATGGCAATGGCTGATGGTGTGAACTGGGGTAGGTGACCATACCCATCTTTCGTTCCAATATTTGTATGCTCTTGAGTTACACGATTAATGTATGACATGGATTTAAATTTACTGATATCATTTCACAGGGGAAGGTGCCCGGATTGCAGCGAGATCAGCAATTCAGGGTGCAATAGAATATCTGAGTTCTGCGATTTTTGGCATACACCAAGGTAATGTTTTGCAATGTAACAGGTTGTATTTTGATTTTCTACATTTGATGCATTCATTTTACAGTAACTTCGACCAGAGCCATTTTTGTTAGCTTGATTCGCAGCTTTTGGGAGGCACACAACTACATACTTCAAGTCGGAGGAGCCTTGAGCACGTTGACCGTCGCCATCGTATTACCCATTGAGTCATCAGACCAAAGTATTGTTTGCTGTTGCAATGTAGGAGACTCTCTTGGGTATATATTTTCGAAAAACAATATCGTACGGGAGATAACTATGGGTAAGCGCTAAGTGAAACAAAATTTAAACGAAGTAGTTAACAGTGAATAACATGCAATCGCTTATTCGTAGGTTCACATGATGTTAGTCTTATGCGCGATATGCGAGATGCCTTAGGTGCATTAGGTCCCGTGTATGGCGATAAACCGGAAATGAGCAATCTCACACTATCTATGTCATACGTCGATGAAGGAGACATTGTGTTTCTTACATCGGATGGCATCAGTGACAATTTTGATCCAGTGGTCGGAAAATTTGCGGAAGCGGTCGGCAGTAAACCTACCAGTACTGCTAATAGTAGCAGTAACGCTGTCAACACCAGCAAACCTCCAACATCCAACCAGCAACATGAACGGAAAACTAAAGCAGGTCTAGCCCCTAAAAGACAGAACAAAAGTGCACCTATGCTTACTTTAGCGCAAAGCAGTGGTGCATCGGATCCCGAGCAAGGAAACGCGATTCATGCTGGTAGTACGCGTGCCGAACGAAAAATTTCTGTTCCGGTGAGAAAAACAGGACCACCGATCGCTGGAATGCAGGACAAAAGCTATAACTCGAAATATGTAACTAGATCGAAAACGTTCATTGAACCGGCGGCAGTGTTAAGGCGATCGAACAATGTCGTTGCAAAGCCACACACTGCAATAGTGCTACCTCAGGTGACAGCACAGCAAAGACACGTTCTAACTCTGTTAAGGATAGCCGACCTGCTCGTTTACGGTATAAATGGTTCACTACGGCCTTGTACGAATGCTAAACAATTATGCCAGCTGTTGATCGACTTTGTGTCCTGTATTACGGCTGCCAAACGCAAGCTACTGGAGCAACGCGAGTTATATTATAAGGTAGTGTGCTCTCCGGACGGAACCCGAAAGGAAGTTCCACACAGCGCACACGAGCACAAAGCGATACGAAAGCGTATGGTAGATGGTACTACATTTTCGTTGCTCCCTGGAAAACTGGATCATGCTTCGATTGTAGCGTATACCGTTAGCAGACGAAGATCGGAAGATAAACCAACGGCTGAACATATTATCTAATTACCAGTTTAGCAGTGTACGAACACATTCGTAATATTGAATTTGTGAATTTGCTTGCAAATTGCAGCAAAATTACTTTCTATCTATAGTATAGTATGTAAACTTATAATTTATGAATTCAATTCATCCAGAGTATTTGATTCAAGAGCGCAAAAGCTTCATTACTTGTGCGAATTCTGCTTCATGCTGATCCACTAGTGTTTCGTGCTGAACCACTAGTGTTTCGTGCTGAACCACTAGTGTCGACAATTATTGCCACTATACAAAAATCTGTCCGCTGGCGCTAAGACTTTTTTTAAAAGAAAAATAAATGAAATCTTGCTGCAATTAATATTTTATACAAGCTACAACACGAAGAAAGAATATTAATGTTTATTAATTAATGAATATTACATGCTAGTAATTATCGTGGCATTGTATCCCTATGCGCTTGTGCAAAGGTGTTTGAGCTCATTCTATACAATCCGCTACTCACAGCAGTTCAAAACTATATGAGCCCTAGTCAGCATGGATTTCTCCCAAGGAGATCTTCCACCACAAACCTTGCTGAATTTGTTGGCTACTGCTTCGACAACATGGATCGTGGTACTCAAGTTGATGCAGTATATATCGACTTCAGGGCTGCGTTCGATAGTATTTCTCATGATATTCTACTTTCGAAGCTAAAAAAACTCGGTTTCCTCGACTGGCACATCACCTGGCTGCGTTCATATTTAACTGGTCGTTCGTACTACATAAGTATAGGATCTCATCGTTCTCACTCTTTCACCAGCTCCTCCGGTGTGCCTCAAGGGAGTAATTTGGGACCGCTACTCTTCCTCATCTATATAAATGATCTATCTTTCGTTTTACCGCCAGGCCAACACCTAATGTACGCCGACGATGTAAAAATATTCGCTCCAGTTAGAAACGACAGTGACTGTGTACGCCTTCAAACGATCCTTGAGAATCTGGATAGCTGGTGCAGCAGAAACGCTCTCCAAGTGTGTGCTGATAAATGCCAGTGTATATCATTTAGCAGAGCCCGTCACCCCATCACGTTTACATACACTATGCTCAACACGGCTTTGGCTCGCACGACATGTATCCGTGATCTGGGGGTGCTACTCGATCAGAAGATGTCATTTCGCCCTCACATTGATAGCGTTGTTGCGAAGGGAAATCAGCTACTTGGTTTAATTACGCGGACCTGTAGCGAGTTTACCGATCCCATGTGCGTCAAGTCGATCTTCTGTGCCATCGTAAGGTCGTGCCTGGAGTACTGCTGTCCGATCTGGTGCCCGCTTGGCGTTGGTGACATCAATCGCCTCGAAGCCATTCAACGGAGACTCACCAGGTACGCGGTTCGACTCCTTCCATGGCAATCCCACCACGCTCGGCCCACCTACCATCAGCGGTGTCTGCTTCTCGGACTTGAACCACTCTGCTCTCGACGTAAAAACGCCCAATGCCTTTTCATATTTCGGCTCCTTAACGGAGAGATCGATTCCCCGGCATTACTAGCCAGCATCAATTTGTTCGCTCCCTGTCGGATTCTTAGATCCAACTTCCATCTCCGTGTACCGCGTACCCGCAACAACCATAGCCAGGGACACCCTATTATACGTATGTCCCTCGAGTTCAATGAAGTGTTAGATTTGTTCGATTTTAGTATGTCTACTTCCACGTTCAAGGAGAAATTGCGTCTACGTCACATGTAATGTTTGCTTATAACTAGATGTTTATTTATATGCTCCTTAATTTAATTATAAGGTTGCCGATTAGACACGATGGTCCGTCGGTTTATATATGAAATAAATAAATAAATAAAATAAAATATGTGCCATGAAGGCTCTAAAACAAACCCCTGTTTTTAAGGTATGTTTGTGTTGCGAGAAAAATAATGCAACGTTTTCAATATCAGCAATGAGCAAGTATGTTACTTTTACGATCAATTTTTTCATTCCTTACAGAACGAATATTAATAAACGAAAATAAACGAATACATCTGATATGTTATTATTATGAAATATAGAAATTATCAACCAACAGATGTTATTATACAGTTTTTTTGAATTTTAATAATTTTATTAATTATTTTATTAATAATTTTCTTGATGAATTCTGTTGAATGTAGAGTGTACGTCATTTTATTTGATTGTATTTAATACTCCCACTTTGCTTGGAATCCTAGGAATCCCATGCGCCGCAAATGCGCCACCAAATGCAAATGCGCCCGCAGGGCAAAAACCGGGTTTCGCGAGCTCGCCAACGCTCCAAATCGGTTCGATTGCCCTCGCGGGCGAGCGTTTTTGAAAGTCGTGGTGAGGGTTTTTGAGGGTTAACGATAGCCGCCAAAAAGCTCGCGCTGGTGTGCGATTGTGTAGGTGGACAAAATTAAATGGTCAAAAACATAAATACACTTCACCACTCCTCCATCTCCTTCTCATTGACCCCACGGGGTCCTACATTTCATGTGTGTTGGGGAGTAGTGATGGGTAATCCGGAGCGGAGTCATGGATCAACTCCGACTCTGGTGCGCAAAATATGACTCCGACTCCTGATCATAACTGGATTCGACTCCGGATCAGTCCGGATCAGTCCGGATCACTCCGGATTACTCCGGATCACTCCGGATTGCTCCGGATCATTCCGGATTGCTCCGGATCACTCTGGATTACTCCGGATCACTCCGGATTACTCCGGATTACTCCGGATCACTCCGGATCACTCTGGATCACTCCGGATCACTCCAGATCACTCCGGATCACTCCGGATCACTTCGGATCACTCCGGATCACTCCGGATCACTCCGGATCAGTCACAAGCGTGTGTGTAGATGCAACTCATATAAGCGAAAGGCCATGGGAGTGACAAAATGCTGACAAATTTTTCAAAATGTGAGCTTTTGTCACTTTTTTGAGCTTTTGTCAAAATTTTGTAACCTGGAGCAGCCAGGAAAAAAAGTTGACAAAATTTGACGTTCGTGAAAAAGCGTAAACAAACAGCTATTTGGAGCAGTTGTGACCCATTGTTATGATAATAATGCTAAAATGCATGATTCTAATTGATTTATGTACCTATTTAGTACTTCTTAAACAAAATATCGATGATATTCAGATGTTGGAGCTTTTTGTCGCTCTTGTGTATGTTTTTGGTGCGGCCACGAGAAAAGCTCTTTTTGCAGTTGACAAGCAATTTTGACAAAGTTGAAAAAATTTTCAACATTTTTTCAGGTCCGTGGCCACGCGCTATATAGGTAAAAAAATAACATTCAACTGTTATTCTTCTTGTTCCCAATTTCTTTCAATTTCTCAAATCATTCTTTTTCAACGCGTGGCACAGAGTAAGAGGAAGAATATTTGAAATTTTTGTGATAGGTTTTTATTTAAATTAAAGCATGATGTTCCGGTTTGTATAAACGACACAATCGTAAACCAAAATAGCCGAATCATTGCACAGATTGTATATAACTGCTTTTTTGGTGGCCCCTTCCACCTCTGTGTGCCCTGTGTGTGTATGCCAAATTTTTCACGCACCCTTACATGCCGTGAAAATATGCACCGTGAAACAGTTTGGTTTTCTATGAACCTATCATCGAATATAATCGAATTTCATTGAATTTGGCATAACGCCAAGGGCGAATAACGAAAATTAAAATCGTGTGAGTAACAGTTCCAATCTCACTTAAATCGTCCATATGTCTCGTAGATAATGAGGAATAAATGTGAAAATAGGAAAAATAAATGATTTTGAGCACAACACAACACAACACAAATATAAAACTAAACAAAGGCAATACGACAATGAAATACACATCACAGTACTGACAATAACCCAAAACCAAATAAACATTATATTTATTTACGCATCCTCTACCACAAACTACAACGACCGAACAGGTAAAACAGGTTGATCGATGAAATCGAAGGATCCAATTTTGTCCTGCTCCATGAAAATTAAAAAAAAATTCGTACCAACAGACCCCAATAAAAGAGCCACAGCAGTAGATCTTACCATAATTATAGAAAAATTAATGGACAAATGTAAAAGAAAAGTACTGGAACACCACATGGGGGCAACTCACCACAAAACAATACTCACGACAATCCAAGAAAATATAACCCCCATAAAAATAAAACGTATGTACAAAAAATAGGGCATTTCAAAAAATAACAGCTATAAAAATAAAAGATAACAATACAAGCCACTAAATATGCAAAAAATATCGCAGATTATTAAAAAAAATACAAAAATGACCTTCAAAAAGTCAAAGTTCTGGTGGAACAGATCCACCGAAAAGGTATGGCACCAAAAAAATGATAAAAGAAAGTTATTTTATCAAAATAAAACAACGAATAACGAGATTGAATTAAAAAAACACACTAGCACAATTCCGACTCCAAAAACGCTAGGACAAAATTACAAATTTTGAAGAAAAACTAGATTCCATGGACTCACTCACCAGCCTTGACGAACTATGGAAAATGACTAATAGAATAGAAAGTAAACAAGAGAGCAGCAGAAAAGAAAATATAATTGAAAGCCACATGGAGAATTCAAATAAATTCCTGAAATTTAAAAAATAACACAAAAGGGGATAAAAATTTATATAAAAACATACCAACGCCAGAGGACATACTAAATGAAGATATCGCAACAATTGTTCAAAAAGAAAATAAAATTCAGACCCCGGTTCTGACAACATTTCATATGAAATTAAAAAAAAACATTAATGCAGAATCCCGAAGTGTAATGATATCGCAAGCAAACGAAATGTGGAAGAAGGGCAAAATAAATTTTAAAAAATTATAAGAAAATCAAAGTGATAACGATACCCAAACCGGGAAAAGACATTAACGATACAAAAAAACTATAGACCGATCTCACTACTCCCTACACGAACAAAAATAATAAATATGGCTGTGTTAAAAAAATACTACATGAATGACTCAGCGTGTGTGCATAGGTGTTCGAAATGCTAATCTACGAGCCATTGTTGGCCTCGGCCTACAACTATATTAGTGTGAATCAACATGGTTTTGTACCCAGGCGATCTACAACGACTAATCTTCTAGAATTTGTTAGCAAATGCCATAAATCTATCGATAACGGTTTACATCCAGATGCTATTTATACGGATATCAAGGCAGCATTCGACAGTGTATCGCACCCCATCTTGCTAGCGAAACTCGACTTACTTGGTCTCCCAAACCCTATGATAATGTGGCTTAGATCGTACCTTACAGATCGTCAATATTCTGTAAAGTTAGGCCCGTACATGTCAAGTCCAGTGCATGCATCTTCTGGAGTCCCGCAGGGCAGCAACCTGGGTCCTTTGGTGTTCCCTCTTTTCATCAACTACGCGCTGATCCTTCCGGCTGATAATCATCTACTGTACGCAGATGACGCGAAAATTTTTCGTGTTATTCGTGAACCAGAAGACCACGCCCGACTGCAAACTTCCTTGCATGAGTTCCAGTGTTGGTGCAACCGTAATGCTTTAACCCTATGCACAGATAAATGCGAAGCTATCACTTTCAGTCGTTCTCGCCGCCCATCATTATATGAATATGCGCTTGATGGACAGTCCTTGGCGCGAAAACAATGTGTTAAAGATCTAGGCGTTTTGCTCGATGCAAAACTATCATTTAAGGATCAGCTGGATCACGTAGTAGCCAGCAGCAATAGAATGTGTGGAGGATTTGGGGTTAGATGTGATATGCACTTTTAATTGTCCAAACACTGTATATGTTTGTAGGATGTTGTTAATTCACAAGTTTATTTCACTTTAGAACAGATTGGTCAGAACGCGACTTTTTAGGTCTGAGGTCAAAACGCGACTTGTTGGTACGGAGATCAGAACGCTACTGATCGGGTCAGAGTTCAGAACGCGACTTGTTGGTACGGAGATCAGAACGCTACTGATCGGGTCAGAGTTCAGAACGCGACTTGTTGGTACGGAGATCAGAACGCGACTGATTAAGCTGATAAGAATTCTCTCGGTCAGCGCGTAGCGCTCTCTCGTTGAGCAGCGCACGGCGACAACGATTAAGTTCCCTCTCTCTCTCCTTCTCTCTCTCTCGCGCGCACGTATGCTAAACGGAATTCGGTTTCCTCAAAAGAATGCTAGGACTAGTTATCAATATGACTCGCAAGCTTAACGATATACCTTGCACTAAGGCGCTCTATTGCTCACTTATCCGGTCGTTGATGGAATATGCAAATTTCGTATGGTGGCCAACTGCAGCGCGTCCGTTAGCTCGATTGGAATCAATCCAGCGCAAAATTACACGATTTGCACTTCGCTCATGGAACCAAAGGCTCGATTACCGGACTAGGTGTTTACTACTCGGGTTACACCGGTGGACAAAAAGATAGGAAAAAAATTTGTTGTCTGTTTTTTTGCGTGCAATAGGTGTGTCATCGCCAACAGTTGTTGTTGTTATTAGTATGGTTTAGAGAGGCTTTGGCTCCTGCGGAGTTCGTTGACCTCTTATCGCCAACAGATCGAGACGTATGTTGTTGTTAGTATGGTTTAGAGAGGCTTTGGCTCCTGCGGAGTTCTTTTACGGACGTTACACGAAGCGTAAACTTTGGCGTAAACTGAATTTCAGCCATACAACCCTGAAATCTTTTGACAGGAAGTTTACGCTCTCCCATACAAATCAAGCGTAAACTTTTTGAGTTTACGCCTCGTGTGACGTCCGTATTTCGCCTAACGTTCGAGGCGTACTGAATTTGCAATCGCTGTTTGTTTGCCTTTTATACTCGCATTTGTGGTGCGCTACTTATCTGAGTTTTGAGTAACGGCAGCGTTTTTCGGTAGTATAAAAAGAGATCCAAACCGTGTTGCGCTTCATTTTTCATTCAGTGGTAAAGGTGAAAGTTTGCGATTTGAAAATTCCACAAGTTCATCATGGGTCGCGGAAAGCACTGCACTCCAGAGGAGCGGAAACATATTCAGGGTTTGTATCGTGAGAACGTGCCTATCAAAACCATCTGCAAGGCGTTCGGCCGTTCGCGGACGTTTGTGAACAACGCCATTCGTAGCGAGGCTACGGGTAAATCCACAGGTCGTCCGCGAAAAACAACGGCTGACGTTGACGCGCAGATGGTTGAGATAATCAGGGCGGACCCTTTCAAAACTTGCAATCGTATTAAGCAGGAGCTTAGATTGCAAGTTTCGGCGAAAACGGTGTCGCGCCGTTTACACGCCGGTGGGTTCTGTGCCCGGAAACCACGAAAGGTTCGTAAGCTAATGCCGCACCACGTAGAAGCGCGCATTCGGTTTGCCGAAGAGCATTTAGCTGCATCCATCTTTTGGTGGAGCAAAATATTTTTTTCGGATGAGTCCAGAATCAATCTGGATGGTTCGGACGGCACTAAATACGTCTGGCGCCTTCCTAAACAGGCGTATCATCCGAAAAATACGATAAAAACCCTTAGTCACGGAGGCGGCCACGTAATGGTGTGGGATTGCTTCTCCTGGAACGGCACGGGTCCTTTGTTCCGTATCAACGGGACACTGAACTCGGAAGGGTATAGAAAAATACTTAGTCGTAAGATGTTGCCATACGCCCGACAACAATTCGGAGACGAAGAGCATTACATCTTTCAGCATGATAACGACGTTAAATGTTTTTTGGCAAACGAGGATGTGCAAGTTCTATCGTGGCCTGCGTTGAGTCCTGACCTCAACCCGATTGAGAATCTGTGGTCAACTCTCAAGCGTCAGCTTAAGAACAAGCATGCACGTTCTGCCGATTCGCTATGGAGACGCTGCAAGGCTATGTGGAAACGCATAGACAGAAGCGAATGCCGTAACCTCATCGGCGATATGGCCCTACGCTGTGAGGAAGTGATAGCGAATAACGGTCAACACATTGACCGTTAGAATATGTTTCCGCTCTGTGGAACACCGCAACATCACCTTCCAACAACCACTTAAACAGTCCTTTTCAGGGCTACCAAATATTTCCGACAAGAACTATGTTTTTCGGTCACAGAAAAAAAGTTTCTATTTTTATGTCCACCAGTGTACCTACCCTAAGTGAGCGAATACGAAAAGCCAGGTTGTCGTTCATCACGGGACTTCTCGACGGCCGTATTGACTCTCCGTCACTACTGGCTGCCATCAACCTCCGGACTCGGGCAATGTTGGCCCTCGACGACCGTAGAACGCAATTTGGGTCCTCTGACCCGTTCCTACTCATGTGCCGCGCTTTCAACGCCGTCAGCGACGCTTTTGAGCCGAGGATTTCGCCAACTGAGTTTAATGATCGTGTTTCTGTGTTAAATTTGGTTCCATAGTGCACATTTTTATGTTCTATGTTATTGCAATACAGTGGAGCGCCGTTTATCCGGGCTTGTCGGGACTTGACCTCGCCCGGATAAGCGATAAACACGGATAATGAGTCAAATGATATATTTCATCACCAATTCCTGGTTATATTTTGGAAAATTTTCTGATTTTTTGATAAAAATAACCCAGTTTTTATTAACTTCATGTTTTTTGAAAGAGATTTTTTAAAATTTGCCATGAATTATAGTGTTTTTGTTATGACAATGTGCTCTTATAACCGCTTTTTCAAATATCCTCCTCATAACGCAATGTCACTTTTGTATTGAACTGTCATTCCTCAACAGCACGGATAAACGGAATGCCGGATAAAAGGTACCCGGATAAACGGCGCTCCACTGTACATTGTAAAACACTCATTGTAAAACATTGCTAGAATGGTTCGAGAGGGCATTACTGTCCATCGATAGACAAATAAATATAAACATAAACATAAACATGTGCTATTAAAAAGGTAATACCAATAACTTCTCTTGGATTTGGAGCAAACCATTCGATAAACCAATGCATCACCTACTTAGTAAATGAAATAAACAACAACAAACGAAATAAAACCCTGACCGGAGTCATATATGTGGATCTATCAAATGCATCCCAAGTGCCACAGATTCACTATGACCACTAAACGGGTTATAAACGATTTAAGCTCACCAAACTAGACGGAATATAAAACGACTTCGTTTAGCAGACGGCAAACGACTCATGCATTCTAAAAATAGCAAAAAGCTGGTGGCACCATCTGTTGGTGGGATGTCCAGTAGAGCTTCCTCGCTTGGAGGCCCAAGCGCCACAGATTAAGCTTAAACGACTGGAAAATTGAATATCCATAGGAAAAAAATTAAAGCTCCACAGCTTCTAGAACTAGAACGGCGATACGATTGTTTAAATACTAAACTCCAACGGAAACCACCAGTACTGAAGCAAGTGAGATTTGAGTAATGGTCGTTGGTGTTGATACCCACGTATCTGACCACACGACCATTCATATAGATTTTTGCTCAGAAAGTTAGAAGACTATATAGGTCATAATGAGATGAAACTTTTCGAAACACATTGCAAGAAAAGGATAGCAATATAATGATGAGTTGTAATACGCCATCTATTGATCAAACCAATGAAGCTGTGGAGCTTTAATTTTTTTCCTATGGAAATTCAATTTTCCAGTCGTTTAAGCTGAATCTGTGGCGCTTGGGCAATAACGCTGTGGAGCTTTCATTTTTTTTTTCTATGGATATTCAATTTTCCAGTCGTTTAAGCTTAATCTGTGGCGCTTGGGATAGGTTGATGAAACTTGTCGAAACACATTGCAAGAAAAGGACAGCGATATAATGATGAGTTGTAATATTCTATCTATTGAGCAAGCCAATGAAGCTATTGACCTTTCGTTATTTTTTCTATGGATATTTGATTTTTTATTCGTTTAAGCGTGATCTGTGGCGCTTTGGTACAATAAGTAGATGAGTTCATCATAATAGAAAATGCCAAAACTGCCCAAGAACTACAAACAAAATTAAAAAAAAAAAAACACTAAATATATTGATAGAAGAAGTCAATAAACTAAAACTACCGATGAACCGTTTTTGGAAAAAATTAGCACTCAATAACGCTAAAAATAAATAACACCAATATCGAAAAAGTAACAATGTATGAATACCTCGGAGCATGGATAGACGAAAATTTTAAGTTCAAAAAACAAAATGAAGAACTTAAAAACAAGACCAGAAAAAAACTTAACATAATCCGACGCATCTGCAACCGAAACACCAAAATAAGCCCAAAAAAACAATAGTAGTTCACAGAGCCATAATTACCCAAGCTCCCGACCACGCCGGTTTTCGCTGGTCTTTTCGGGGATAACGACCAGCGAGAACCAGCGTGGTCGGGAGCTTGGGTACTCACAACCCCTGTAACGATCAACGAGGTAGGAAGAAGATCAGTGGGAAGGGGCCTGAAAGCATGGCTCGACCGAACTGCTCTAGGCGGATACGAGACAACTAAAAGAATTAGAGTGAGAGATACCTCAAAAACCCTCGCATTGCATGACGGGGGACACTGTAGGCAAGTAAAGCAAGGGTAGAGAAAATGAGCGAGATGCAGCGATTTTTGAACGTCAAAAACCCTCGCCTTGCCCAACGTACCAAATACCTTAATCATAAACAAACCAAATGACATCGAGGTGCATTTTGGTAAAACATCATTGTTGTGAACATATGCTGGAAAGTATTGCGTTACTCTAGATAAAAATCTCATAGATAACAGTGTGGTCACAGTAAATATGGAAAGCGCTTTACGATACATTGGTAGTTCTTCTTTACTCCAAAAAATTTCCATCAAAATGTAAGTTTGTTCGTGCCCTCGATTGTTCTTATTTGATTTGGAGTTAGAATACACTTATGTATATATGTTTTCAGCGGAACACTGGAGGGAGAAAATGTAGGATATTCATATGAGAAGCTGATCGAACAACCGTTGCTAAAGTTCTCCGGAATGTATACGGAGAAAACGCCGCCACTGAAAGTGAAATTGCAAATCTTTGATAACGGAGAACCAGTGGGATTGCCAGTGTGCACATCCCACAAACATTTCACAACGCGATGGAGGTTTGTTGCTGCAAATATTTGACACCAAATTGGAACTGAGTAGTGAATAATAATTGATTTCTACAAATAATTACAGCTGGAATGAATGGGTAACCTTACCTTTGCGCTTCACTGATATTTCTCGCACAGCAGTACTTGGATTAACCATCTACGATTGTGCAGGAGGAAGAGAACAGTTAACAGTTGTAGGTGGAACGTCAATATCGTTTTTTAGCACGAACGGTCTCTTCCGTCAGGTAAAGAGAAAGAGTTTAATTATAATAATTGCCTAGTTTCAACAACATATTCTATATTTTTAGGGTTTGTACGATCTGAAAGTGTGGCCTCAGATGGAACCGGATGGAGCATGTAATTCAATAACCCCTGGCAAGGCTATCACTACAGGCGTTCATCAAATGCAACGATTATCCAAACTCGCAAAGAAACACAGAAATGGCCAGATGGAAAAGGTATTTTTATGTGCATCATTTGTTGTTATAAGTCACTGAAACCCAAGCCCACAAGTAGTGGTACAGGCAAGCCTTGACCGACAATGGTCGTTGAGCCTAAAAGAAGAAGATCATTTGTAGCACATGCGTATTTATAATGTTTATTTTTATTTTTTAACAAACACTATGGCAGATTGATTGGCTCGATCGTCTTACTTTCCGCGAACTTGAGGTTATAAATGAAATGGAGAAACGTAATTCCCAGTTCCTTTACCTGATGGTGGAATTTCCACAGGTATACATCCATGAAAAACTAGTAAGTATCTTGCTCCAGTTAATAAAACATTTGGGGACGAAAAGTAATTCCTATTTCGTTGCTTTTGTTGTTGGCCAAAAACAGTATTCCGTGATTCACCTGGAGAAAAATTCAAACTCCGTGGTAACATTTAATGCGAAGCCAAAAATAGTAGTGGTTCCAGATTGCGAAATTCATCAGGTAAAGGTTGATCAGTCGATTGCGCTTGGATAAAAAAATAATGTTTTCTTTTGTTCAAAAATGGCACAGGAAAACCTTGTTGAACGCAAACACCATAGACTTTCCAGATCGGACCGTTCTGGAACATCCGATAGAGATGTTAAGCCTAATGCAATGTATAAAGTTTTCCCGTTTCTTATGATATAATTATAGATGATCTTAAATTTGCCTATTGTTTGATTTTGCAGAGTCCGGGATACATTAAACTCGATCGTGTATCGATACTCCTCTACCTATCCTTTAAGTAGCGAGGAACAAGATATAATCTGGAAGTATCGTTTCTACCTTAGCAGTCATAAGAAAGCGTTAACCAAATTTTTAAAATGTGTAAACTGGGAAACCGCTGCTGAAGTGCGACAGGCTCTAGCATTACTTGAAAGTTGGTCCCCCATGGATGTGGAAGACGCTCTAGAATTGTTGAATTCTACATTCCGCCATCCCATCGTTAGATGGTATAGAGAGTAAGAGTATTACTGTGTACTTCAACTGAAAATCTCTTTCCTTCAGGTACGCGATCACTCGTCTCAATGAAGCTTCCGATGAATATCTACTTTTGTATTTGCTACAACTTGTACAAGCCTTAAAATACGAGCCATTTGATGAGTCCAGTGTATGTACAATTCCGAAAATGCTTGATTATAGGATAGCTTATTAAATGATTGTCTATGTTCCATAGAACTCTGCTACTCGTTCACCAACCGAAGGAAAGGAGATTTTTCAATCTTACGAGGAACCAACAGACGCTCAATTCGATGATCTACAACCAGATAGCACAGGTAAATCTATATGAGATGCATCTTGATATATATGCACAACTTTAATCCATATTGCAGGTATCTCTGACAATAACGTCGAAGAAGTGATAAACAATCGATATCAGTGTAGTAGTGTCAACAATTTGGCAAATTTTCTTGTTGACCGGGCGTGTCAAAATCCAACTCTCGCCAATTATCTGTACTGGTATCTGACGATAGAATGCGAGGACGAACGAAGCAGCAAAAAGGATCTTAAAATAAGCAAAATGTACTCCAATGTTTTGCGGATGTTTTTGAACTGCTTGTATAAAGGTGATTTGAGTGGATACGTGAGTGTTTTGGTAATGGTGTACATATGTTCATGTTTACACTTATATTTTACAGGCACTTCAGAAATGAAAGCAACACACGCGCAATTGAAAGAGCAGCAACACTTTGTGGATCGATTGGTAACTTTAGTGAAGATAGTTGCAAAAGAGTCGGGCAATAGAAAACGCAAGACCGAAAAATTCCAGCAGTTTCTGGCTGAGTCAAGCTCGTCCAACGTTACCAAGTTCAACTTTAACAATTTTGGTCCCATAGTCTTTCCATTAGATCCCAGCATCCAAATAACAGGAATCGCGGCCGAAAAGGTGTCTTTGTTTAAAAGTGCCTTAATGCCGTCAAAGTAAGTACGATGTATAAATATTCAAAAACATTCGATATATGTGCCCGCTTGGAATTGTTAGCTATTTTTGCATTTTTCCCTTCAATTTTACCTTATTTGCTATAGCATAATGCATAGATGGAATAGCATATGGAATAGCATAGATTGCCGTCACAAGTATGTTTACAATATAAGTATCATCGATTTTTTTTATTATTCAATTTAGATTAACCTTCCGCACCACCAGCGGAACGGATTATGTGGCAATCTTTAAGCACGGAGACGATCTTCGGCAGGATCAACTTATTTTGCAGATGATCACACTAATGGACAAGTTGCTGCAGAAGGAAAATCTTGACCTAAAGCTAACCCCATATCGCGTACTGGCAACCAGTTCTAAACACGGATTTATGCAGTACATTGATTCGGTAACGGTGGCTGAGGTGCTCAATACGGAAGGAAGCATTCATAACTACTTCCGTAAATTTAATCCTTGCGAAACGGGCCCATTTGGTATCATGCCAGAGATAATGGACACGTACATTAAAAGCTGTGCAGGATATTGCGTAATAACGTATCTGCTGGGTAAGTGTGTCGTCCGAAGCATAGTATTGTGATAAACGTCTCTGGAAAATGTTGCATCGTATTTAATTATTTGATTAAATTACAGGAATTGGAGATCGGCATCTGGATAACTTGTTGTTAACGTCCAGCGGAAAATTGTTTCATATCGATTTTGGATATATACTAGGCCGTGACCCGAAACCTATGCCTCCACCGATGAAGCTGAGTAAGGAGATGGTCGAGGCGATGGGTGGAATTAACTCAGAATATTACAATACCTTTCGGAAACTGTGTTACACTGCATTCCTGCATTTGCGTCGTCATGCAAATGTAATGCTCAACCTGTTTGGGTTGATGGTTGATGCATCCGTCCCCGACATTGCATTAGAGCCGGATAAGTCAGTTAAAAAGGTGGAGGATAATCTTCGGCTCGATTTATCCGATGAGGAAGCTGTACAGCATTTGCAAAATCTACTGGATATCTCCATAACGGCCGTAATGCCTGCCTTGGTAGAACAAATACACAAGTTAGCTCAGTACTGGAGAAAGTAACCATGGTGTTACAATATGTGGCCGTTTTTATGTATCATCTAAAACGATTTAAATACAAATTTATTTTGAGTTTCTAAATAATCCAGTCTTATCTGAGAAAGGACCGTAAGAAAGAAATACATAATTCAATTTCGGTCATTTCGGCAGGGTTTTTCCATCTAACACAGATTGATTTAATTATTATTCGATGAAAAAGATTGCTTTTCAATGGCATTCGTTTTGTACATGAACATCTAACCATTCCGCTGATTATTATTTACTTGTTATATTTAAATCGAACTTCATTGAAATATTTATTGAGTTAATGCATGCATGTAAGCAAAATCGAAATATGTCAGTCTGATTCATATAGATACATTCACAATCACGTAAGTACACGTGTGACAATGATCTTATACGAATCGATATATTTGCGCATGCACTTGTGCGAACCAAATGTACCATCGCATTCATCATCCCTAGGTATACCTAGGATCTCCTCGGTAACGCTTTGCAACAACAGATCCTTTTCATGAGAAAGATGATTGTAGTAAAAGGCTTTTCATATCAGTATGTCGGGAACCGACCGTCGCTTATAGACCGATTCCGCTATACTGTTCGGCTTGGGTATATGTGTGTATTACAAAAATATCATGGATCCTAGGAACGGAAGGCGTCGGCTGGTTTTAATACCTATTCAGCTTGCATCATATGCAATTATAGCGATCATGGGACAAACTACCCAAAATATTAATATATGTAAGCATTTTCATTAATTAACTCCTTTTGCACTGGAAGTAGAGATTGTTGTGAACATTAGAAAAAGCTCAAATTATTTTAAAACGTAAATTTCACTTTATTACCAGTGTTTGTCAATGAGGTCGATAACAATTTGGCTAATGTTGCTGTTGAAGTCGCACTGAACTATGTTAAAAAGAATCCTCAACTGGGGCTGTCCGTTGATATGATGTACGTAGAAGGGAACCGCACCGACTCCAAGGATCTGCTACAAGCGCGTAAGAACTATGAACACTTTTGTCGTTGTTGTTATCTCTCTGGTGTTACTGCTTAAGGTTACAAAACGTACCATTACATTGTGTGTGATTTTTACCTTTTCAATGTCTAATTTGGTAAATGAGAAAGTGTGCTCGAAGTATGGCCAGTCTTTGAGCGAAAATCGACCGCCACACTTACTACTGGATACCACGCTGACTGGAGTATCATCGGAAACGGTGAAATCGTTCAGTCTGGCACTTGGCATACCAACCGTATCGGCTTCGTTTGGACAGGAAGGAGATTTACGCCAGTGGAGAGACTTGACGCCAACCAAACGCGGCTATTTGCTTCAGGTAAATCATTATGTCTTCTGCAGGGTGCGGTTGCAATGGTAGTTTTCAGTGCCTTGCTTAGGCTGCAATCAAAATCGTTATGAAATGAAGCCAGAACGTTATGATTCAACATTCTTTATCCATGAAGGTTATGCCCCCGGCTGATATGATTCCGCAAGTGATTCGATCTATCATCATTTACATGAACATAACGAATGCTGCAATTCTGTACGACAACACATTCGTAATGGATCACAAATATAAAGCTTTACTACAAAATATACCCACGCGTCACGTCATCACCACCATTGCTGACGATCGCGATAGAGCCAGCCAGATTGAAAAACTTCGCAATTTGGACATAAACAATTTCTTTATACTAGGTTCTTTAGCATCGATCAAGCAAGTATTGGGTAAGTGGGTTAGTAGTTGTCGTCGGAGGTGCGCGTTTTAATGAACGCTATTCTTGTTTTGGTCATTTGTTTTCACAGAATCGGCTAAAAATGAGTATTTTGAACGTAACTTTGCCTGGCATGTAATAACGCAAGAGCAAAAGGATCTAACGTGCAATGTGGAAAATGCCACTATCATGTTTCTTCGTCCGATGTCTGATAGTTCAAGCAAAGATCGATTGGGCAGTATACGCACAACATACAATCTTAAGCAGGAGCCTCAAATTACCGGATTTTTCTACTTCGACCTGACACTGCGCGCGTTAATTGCAATTAAGTAATATATCAAGCTTTATATGGTTGGCTAGCATTAGATGCTGAACTGAGTTTTTTTTAAATTATTTTCTTTCATTTGCTAGAAATATTTTGCAGTCCGGATCCTGGCCATCAAACATGAAATACATCACGTGTGAGGATTACGACGGGACAAACACACCAAATCACACAATCGACCTTAAAACGGCTTTCATTGAGGTGACCGAGCCAACCACTTTCGGACCGTTTGAAATACCAAAAGGCGGAAAAATGCAATTCAATGGTAACACTTACATGAAGTTTGATATGGACATTAACGCCGTTTCCATCCGTAGCGGCGCATCCGTTAATACGCACAGTCTCGGAACATGGGAAGCGAGCTTAAATGCACCGATAAATGTAGCAAATGAGGCGGAAATAAAAAATCTTACTGCCGATGTTGTTTATCGTGTCTATACGGTTGTGGTAAGTGCGAGTGGATAAGATAATATATTGTAAGCGACAACAATGTTAACCAGCGTAAACCCCGTTTATTTCAGCAAGCGCCATTCATAATGCGAGACCCAACGGCACCAAAGGGCTTCAAGGGATACTGCATAGATCTGCTGAACAAAATTGCCGAGATCGTCGAATTTGACTATGAAATACGCGAAGTGGAGGACGGAAAGTTTGGCAACATGAATGAAAACGGCGAGTGGAATGGTATCGTACGGAAGCTGATCGACAAGCAAGCAGATATCGGACTCGGCTCGATGTCTGTAATGGCCGAGCGGGAAACAGTTATAGACTTTACCGTCCCGTACTATGATCTAGTTGGGATTAGTATTATGATGCAATTGCCAAGCACGCCGAGTTCGCTGTTTAAATTTTTAACCGTGCTGGAAACGAATGTGTGGCTCTGCATTTTGGCTGCCTACTTCTTTACCAGCTTTCTGATGTGGATTTTTGACCGCTATAGTCCATACAGCTACCAGAATAATCGAGAGAAGTACAAGAACGACGACGAAAAACGGGAGTTCAATATTAAAGAATGTCTGTGGTTCTGCATGACATCGTTGACACCGCAAGGTGGCGGAGAAGCACCCAAAAATTTGTCCGGTCGCTTAGTCGCTGCCACATGGTGGTTGTTTGGGTAAGTAGTAGCAGTATTGATAGAAGGAAAATTATGTTTCCATTGTGTGCCGTTTCCACCCGCGTGGTTACACAGTAGGTGTAATTATCATTGCATTTCTGTCATTATGTCATTATTCAACAGATTTATCATCATTGCCTCGTATACGGCTAATTTGGCAGCTTTCTTGACTGTATCCCGACTAGACACGCCGGTTGAATCGCTGGATGATTTATCAAAGCAGTACAAAATTCTGTATGCCCCACTGAATGGATCATCGGCTATGACGTACTTCCAGCGAATGGCTGACATTGAAGCTAAATTCTACGAGTAAGAAGTGCCATATACCGGCGCAAGTATCAAAGGATATGATCATGTTGCTTACTTATTTTACTACTTTCTGGCAAACGCAGGATTTGGAAGGAGATGTCGCTCAATGACTCTCTGACGGCGGTTGAGCGATCGAAGCTAGCTGTCTGGGACTATCCGGTTAGCGATAAATACACAAAGATGTGGCAAGCCATGCTTGAGGCAGGTTTACCGAACAGTCTCGAAGAAGCCGTACAGCGCATACGAAATTCGACATCTGCCTCTGGATTCGCATTTCTGGGCGACGCAACCGACATACGCTACCAAGTGTTGACAAATTGCGATTTACAGATGGTTGGCGAAGAGTTTTCTCGCAAACCGTACGCGATCGCCGTCCAGCAAGGATCACCGCTGAAGGATCAATTTAACAATGCGTACGTATTAATTTCATTATTCCTTTTTGCGTTTTCTAACCTACACTTCTCTTCGCTGTTTAGTATACTGATGCTACTGAACCGACGCGAGCTGGAAAAGTTGAAAGAACAATGGTGGAAGAATGATGACGTACAAAACAAGTGCGAAAAGCCAGATGACCAGTCGGATGGCATCTCGATACAAAACATCGGAGGCGTATTCATCGTAATATTTGTGGGGATAGGGATGGCGTGCATTACGTTATTGTTTGAGTTTTGGTATTACAAGTATCGAAACAACTCCAAAGTGATCGATGTTGCCGAATCAACGGACCAGCAACACGGTGGAACAATAGTAAAAAATGTCCGTCCCGCTGGAAAGCTCATGAAGCAAGATTCGTTAAAAGACTCAACAAAAGGTCACAATTATCAAAACCTCCGAACACGTACCTTGATGCCGAATTTGAGCAAGTTTCAACCTCGCTTCTAAAGTAATGCGTTTTTGACTGCGCTTTGGAAGTACAACGAAAAAATACTAATGCCTCGTAAGATTTACGAGCATTAGTACGACTACGGATAGTTATGAACTGTATTTTTTTTTAATTTTAACATATGATATGAATTTAATGGGGATATATATGTAACTATCTTTACCAATCTTATATAACGATTTGTGCATTTTGAGCAATTCTTTGAATTATGCAACAAAACGCTAAAAATTAAATGAAATTGCAATAATAAATACAAATGATAACTGTTGTTTCCGCGAAATTTAAATGTTTAGAGGCTTGAACGTTTATTTACACCTGATCCTGACTGACTATTCGGCTGCGTGGTACTTGCAAATAAGTCACGAAAGCTTTATAGGAATGCCGGCATGATAGAGTAAGTCGTAATTGTTGTTGTTGTTTGAACAGTTTAGAGAGGCTTTGGCTCCAACGGAGTTCTTTCGCCTCTTGCGTAAGTCGTAATGCCAAATATAAGATATGTAATTACGTTAAAACAATATTTAGGCGCTGTAGGATTTGGTCTTCTCCGGGACTCGAAGCGGCCTTTCTCCGGGAGCTGGCTAAGGCGGAAAAAATGGCGGAGAACGATTTCGAGTAGCAACACGTTCAGGACCGCTAAAGGATCCCCGTTACAATCCATAGGTTATCCATCAATTACCGTTGCCCAAAATTGCGTAGCTTTAAACCAGTGGTTTTCAACCGGTGGAAAATTTCTCCCAAGGGGGAAATGTTAAGAGGCGAAAGAACTCCATTGGAGCTAAAGCCTATCTAACTTACAAAAAAACAAACAAACAAGGGAGAAATTTTGACTTTTTTAAGGTGGATTTTTAGTTGAAAATTTCGCAATACTATGGATGGTCACGATTTCGATCGATGAGTGGCACATCCAGTTGAGGAGAACGCTCGAATTGCGTTGAACCACAGAAAGTAAGAAAAGTCTGATCGTATTGTACATCATGTTTACTTTATTTACATTATTTATTTTCATATTTTACTTTATATGTGTATTCTTCTTGATCTTCTTTCTTTCCCGGTGTGGGGAGCTCTAGCCGTAAATCCTTCACGTGCATACAACTAGGATACGACTTGATGACTGCATTACGTGGTCGTATAAATCTAACGAGATTTGAAAATGGTACCCGTTCGATAGGCCAGTGATCGACGTATCCGTTTGCCACGCAAAGCTAGTCCGTTAGGTAGCAGAGCAGGTTGACGGATATATACGCCCCTTTTCTTAGGCGTCCAGGCATGGAAAATGGCTTCGCTGTTCTTTGGTAAATTAACCCCGATCCATCCTGCGGATGATAACAATATGTCACAGACAGTAAGATGCTTCTCTAGTGTACCATGTACGAGAATATTAGGAACGCATTCCAATACTGGAAATTTTTCTAGCCGCTCCTGACTTCCGAAAGGAACAGCTAGAAATTCCGTGCCGAGGAGCGCCTCGTACAGCGCCGGTGCGTCCAATGTTTGGCAAATGATCGTTGGAAGCATGTTAGAAGCATAAAGAATTACGCGAATCGAATCTGGGCCATCAACAAAATCTAATCGTCCTAAACCACCCAGAAGTAAGGTCATACCCCTTTTCAACAGATAGATTCTAGGTCGGATAGTCTGTTTTGGAACTGTAAGAACAATCTCCTCCGTGGTAAGAAGATCCAGTATTTGATCGGGCTGAACAACACCGGGTGTATCGTAGCACCATTTGGAATTGATATACTTTTCATTCTTCTCGTTCAATGTAAATATCGGTAAGGGTGCGTCACTTCTTTGTGTCACTGAGAAATGATCAAACAATTCTCCCTTTTCCTTCTCAAAGGTAAGACCAATGTGACCGAGAAGTGTAGCCTGCTTTGAATCTTTTGTAGCATTTTTCTGTTCACGTCGCAGTTTTTCGTTTGCCTGTTTTATATAGCGCTCTTGTTGTAACCGTTTCATTCTTAAGAAAAGTCGATGGTCAGACGGCCGCAAAATTGGAAACTTAAGCATTCTTATGGTAGTGCCAGGCCAAGGACTTGCCGTTGCCTTTTGAATCAAATCCGTCGCTTGAACCTTGCATAGGTCAGAACGGAGTAACGCATTAAATAGTGTGCTCTTGCCAACGTTCGTGCAACCAACCAAATATACGTCTCCTCGGGTTCCCCAAACATTGTGGATTTTCGTAATTAACTCCTCTACTCCGTATCCTGTGCTGGCTGATATGAGCGAAACATGTTTAATGTTATTCCTTGAAAATCCGGAT
Source organism: Anopheles arabiensis (assembly GCF_016920715.1). Lineage (NCBI taxonomy): Eukaryota > Metazoa > Arthropoda > Insecta > Diptera > Culicidae > Anopheles > Anopheles arabiensis. Next base: position 49,853,087 of record NC_053518.1, on the reverse strand, counting down.
TCAATAACGCTTCGCGTTAAACATTGTCGTACGTTCTCCAGGTAGCCAGCACTGTCCTGTGGCAAAAGATCGACTTTATTGCCTACCACGATGATGGGTCGTTGCACTCCCAAAATCTCAGAAAGCCCAGGCCATATGGAACATGGAAAATCCAGAACATCGACAAGCAGCACGGCAAGAGCTTTCTTTGTTTTTATCGAAGACAGAATTCCTATATAATCGTTGGCCGAAACTGTCACATTTACAGCAACATTGTAGTGTTTCAGGAAATGACACCGCTGGCAATTAGTTGTCTGTGCAGAAAATAAACAAAATTATCATGAATGAAAACATTAAATAGCATGTTCATCACAAAAAATATACGCCTGAACCATCTATGGCGTATATTTGAGATAATCAATGCAGTGTTCCGTACAATCTATCTTGTGATTCTATTAACTCACCAACAGCTGTTCTTTCGATTTTCCTTTGAACAATTGACCAGGTAAATAGCCCGGAATGCTTGGTTCGATGCAGTGTAGCAAAGCACCGCATCCACCACAAGGAATTGTAGAGGCAGGTTCATTTGGATCAGGTGTACCGTAAAATGATGTAACATTTTCTTCAGTTTCGTCGTAATACTCAAAATCTGACATCCATTCTCCTGTAGATAATTTTTCATTAGGCTCTTGTATCGAGTTTTGGTGTGTTTTCACTTGTAAGGTGAGATGCTGGTAAGGCAATTGATGTGTAGATGGACGGTCTGCAATTTCGACACACGATTCGTAGCAATCTGATCGTTCATCACGCGGTGGAGTTTGCAATTGCTTTAAAACTAAAGCAAACGGTTTGACAGCAGACGCTTTTTTAAACTCATTTTGTTCGTACTTTTTTAACTTAGATTCTAGTATCTTGTTTTGCTTATAACCCAATTTTAATTGATGTTTTTCTACGAAAGAGCTATACAACAGTTTGTCTTTCCACTTGCTATAGAGTGTATCCGTGTTATTTGCATCAGTCGAAATAAGAGTTTTCGATTGATTCACTAATCTACGGTTTAGATTGAATTGACAATATCTTAATCCTGCCACACTTTTCCATTTGAGCAAATCAAATGTTGGAAAACTTCTTAACATTTTGCAAGTCCTCACATGTGCGTTTGATTTGATACAATAACAAATAATATATTCCCAAGAAGCAAAATCCTTCAAAACACCGATTGTTGAATAATTTGACATTTGTCAAATCGATTTCCCAGCTAACAAAAAAAAAACTTCCATACACCCAATATGCACGAGGCCACGAGAGTGACAAAATGCCGCTGGACGGATTGAAATGGTCCCTACTAGCAATGAGAATGTAAAAGTGTGCGTTTTTCAGGTGAGGGGCATGTAGAAGCAGGGGGAGACGGTTTGGAATACGCGGAATTACGCGGCGGCGAGAGCGTGTTTTGCTTTCTACACAGTTTTTGCACTCACACAATCACACATGTGTGAATGTGTGCGTTCACTTTCAGCCTGCGCGCTCAGTTTGGTTTTCTCGCAGCGGCTTGCTGGTGTCGGTGTCTCGCTCGCACTAGTGCAGCGAGTGTTCCTCGTGCGTTCCCTTTCTTGCTACCACACAAAATCGTCAGTACAGTTCAAGCCTTCGCAGTGTGAGGCCGCGCGCGTTTTAGTCTAAGTCCCGGGCGCTCGATGTAATTTGAAGTAATGTGTTGAAGTGTTATTTATTTCAATTCACATTATTACGGCCTCGGTCGTATTTTCAAATGTTGAAGTGTTGTGCGCATTGAAATAAAGCAGCGTTAATCTTTCATAATTCAACATGAATATGTAAATTATGCTGCTTTATTTCAATGCTTTTTTTTACAGTATTCAACATGAACAACATACAGGCAGTAAAGCGGGTGCTTGAAGTGACGATTTTTTTAATTATTTATAATAAAAAAATATGTTGTTTTGTGGCAAGATTGTGGTTAGCGATGTGTGGAACTGTGCCTTAAGTTTCAATAAAGTGTTAAAATATCAACCGAGCTTGATGTGTTTAAGTTTTATTTCGATGCATGCGATTTTATTGCGCTGCAAATCAAAGTGAACGAAAGCGCACAGCGCACAACGCGCAACGAAAGAAACGAGAGGGAGGGGGTGTCCAGCGCTACGCGCAATATGCGGCAACAGCGCAGCGCAAACCGAAAAGAACGCGCGGGAGGGGGTGTTCAGCGCAGCGCGCAAGTGCGGCAACAGCGCAGCGCAAACCGAAAGAAACGGGAGAGAGCAAGAACAGCTGATCCGCGCATCCAGCGCAGCGCGAGAGGAAAGAAACGGGAGGGAGGGGGTATCAGCTGATCAGCTGTTTTGTATCGCGAGAGCGCTCCGTGTAATTTGAAGGCATGCGATAGAGCGCTGCCCGCACTCACTCTCAATTCGGAAAAAATCACTGCGGCTCGACTATGGCGGCCAATACAAAATCTGCCAATGCTCTCTTTTAGGACATACCCGATTCCGATTCCATGTTCGGAACCAATTCCGGAGCCAATTCCGATGCTGGAATCGATTCCGATTCCGGAGTTGGTTCCGGTGCCGATTCCGAAGTTGAATTCGGAGCCGATTCCGGAGTCCACTCTGGAATCGATTCCGGGATCGGCTCCGAAATCGATTCCAGGATCGGATCCAGAACGTCTCCAGAATCGGAATCGACATGGGAATCGGAATCGACATGGGAATCGCAATTTGCCCCGGTAACAGAATCAGGCTTGACTCAAGAAATGGAGTTAGCTCCGGAATGAGAATTAGTTTTTGAATTGAAATAAGAAGTGTGGGAAGCCAATTCCGAAACCGATTCCGATTCCGGAGCTGATTCTGATTCCGGAGCTGATTCTGATTCCGGAGCCAAATACGATTCTGGAGCCAATTCCGATTCCGTAGCCGATTCTGATTCCGGAGCCGATTCCGATTAAGGAGCCAATTCCAATTACGGAGCCGATTCCGGAACCAATTCCGGAGTCGATTCCGAAACCCATTACGGAGCAGATTTGGGAATCGATTCCGGAAACCCTACTATCCGGAATCGATTTAAGAAAACTTCGGAGCTAGCCGTAATCGATTCCGACGAAATCTGGATTTTTCCCATCACTAAACTGTAGGTTACACGTTTTGCATACATTTTTCAGAATTTTTATATGAACCATAAAAAAGATAAAGGAGTTTTGATTTGAATGAAAACCGTTACAATACACCTGTCTTAATAATTTTATAAAATGCACATTTGCGATAAATTCAAAAACTTCATAAAATGGTCTCTAAACAGTATCATCGAAACCCCTGTAATTTGACACTATAGTCGTGTGAGATTTAAAAATTGCCAAAGTTTACACTATTATAAATCACATGAAACACATTTTTTATCTCTACATTAGCGAAATTTATTCATTACCATATTTAATAAAAAACTATGATTCGCTTACATTCACAATACCATACGAAATTAACGTTTTTTCCAAGTGTACTTCCTTCGGGCACCGGCTTGGCCAGGCTTCTTACGTTCTCGACGACGATAGTCACGAGTTAGCAAACCAGCTTAAAAAGTAGACTTATTTTGAGTAAATAATTCAAAACTATTTTAAAGAAAAGGGCTAATAAATAAAAGGGGGAATACTTACCAACACGCATTCGAGCAATCTGATCCTCGTCGACAAAACTACGTAATGCCATCGCAATACCCCAACGCACAGCGCCTGCCTGTGATGACGGCCCGCCACCAGAAACGTTTGCAGTAACATCAATTTTTCCATACATTTTAGTAAACAGCAGAGGAAAAAGAACCTAATGAAAAAATGATAATTTTCTATTAGGAACCATATTGATTTCAGTGGAACACTTTTTTTTGAAAAAACCAGAATATATATGGTACATTTGGACGATCTACGACGAATCCTTCTGTGTGTGTTAACTTTCCTTAACCCAATTCCTGGCATTCGGCTACCAGGGTAGCAAAATCGATTTTGATTGCTTATTGATCAGATTCTAGGAAACCGATTGACTTTAAATTAGGAATGTGTATGTAAACATATTACAGTCTTACTTTGAAAATTTTCATTGATTTTTGTTTTTTAATACCTATTTTTTAGATTTTTTTTTGCAATACCCATATATTCCAGGTAATCGGGCTACACGGATTGCCTGTGACTTTATTGATATTAGTGTCCTTTTACCATGACGTGTCGTAATGTAACGGTTTATGCGAAACTTTCTTTATCTTTTTGATTACGTATAGAAGAAATCTGAAATTTTTTTGTTAGACGTGTAAATTATGTTATGATAGTCGTGTTATGATAAAATGGGATGGGATCCGCAGTACCTCGAGGGATAATACAGGCTCTTGCATCCAACTCCTATTCCGACATGTCCTCATCGTGCAGAGTGGTAACATGTGCCACCACATATCCAAGCATGGCAAAATGGTCACGTGACCGCAAGGCCAGTCACCCAGTCCCATGTATCCATCGACTACAGAAAGCTACAGAAAGCTATAGACGTGTAATATACTGTTCTATATACCCTGAAAGCCGTTTTGCTTTGGACATTTTGAAAAGTACTGCAAACAATGTTTTATACGATTTTTATTTTTTTTGTCATTAAAATCCTGTCGGCTTTGAAACTTTAAAGCATTAAAACGTAGCAATTAGAACCAATTTTTGCACAGTAATAGAAACTACGTTAGTTTATTTTTATTTTCATCAGAATACAGTTCACGCTCGGTAATCCGCGCTTGATCGAGTGCAGCTACCACTGTTGATGGAGCTACCGGCTACCGTTTGTTGTAGCTAAATCCACCACCGACTAATTTTTTACACTTGGAAAGATCCTCCAGAAGTGCCAAGAGTGCCAGATCCCTACGCACCACCTGTTCATAGACTTCAAGGCGGCTTACGATACCACAGACCGGAATGGGCTATGGAACATCATGCAGCAGTACCATTTCTCTGGGAAGTTGATACGGTTGTTATAAGCCGCCATAAACGGGATGCAGTGCATGGTGAGAGTATCGAACTTGACGTCGGAATCGTTCGAATCTCACAGGGGTCTGAGGAAAGGTGACGGACACTCCTGCCTGTTCTTCAACATCGCTCTGGAAGGTATCATTTGCGGCGCGGGGCTAGACAACGACATCCGTGGCACGATCCTCTACCGGTTTCTCTAATTTCTTGGATTCATGGATGACATCGACATCATCGGCAAGACGACAGTGAAGCTGTGAGGCGTACACCCAACTCAAACGCGAAGCAGCAAGAATTGGTTTGAGAATCAATGCGACGAAGGACCTGCTTGCAAGAGGCTCAGTCTGAGATAGGGCCTAACTGGGAAGTAGTGTATTAGTTGACGGCGACAATCTCGAGGTGGTAGCAGATTTCTGCTATCTTGAGATGGTCGTAGCTTCGGACAATTACATCAGCAGTGAAATCCGGAGACGCATTGTGCAGGGGAATCGTGCTTACTAATGACTGACTGCTGAGATCCAGAATACTTCGAGACCGCACGAAATGTGTGATATATCCAACATAGATTCCCGGTGCACCTCTATGGACACTAGTCTTGGACCATTCGAACGGACGATGCAAAGGCTGTGGGCGTGTTTGAGCAACGCATCCTCTGGATCATCTTTGGCGTTCGAGCATGGAGCGTGGAGCAGAAGGATGAACCACCGACTTGCTGAGCTGTACGGCGAACCGAACATCCTGACGGTTACAAAGGCTGGCAGGATACGATGGCTGGGACATGTTACAAGGTTTTCGTAGCCTATTCAGTATTGTATATTAGTTATCGATTTCGTCCCGACTGACGTAAACCCTTAATTGGAAACTGTCCAAGGTTCCGAAATTGATTGAGATTTGTATGGAGATTGGCAGATATGAGTAGCTAAGTATGAGTTATGAGTTACTAAGTAAATTTGGACTCCCTAGCAATCAAATGAAAGCTCGTTTTTGGGCCACCATTTTCAAAGCTTGTTTTTGACAAGCCTTAACATGACTGTTGAAAACGGTGTGGATTTTTTTAGATAACACTTATTGTGCTGATTTTATTGTGGTGTAATCAAAAAATTAGTCCACTGTTCCTGGTTTCCGTTTCAACTAAAAGGGCGAGGGCAGGCGCATCCTGCCCTTTTATCGCCAAACTTATCGTTTTCCCTATCTTTCCTCTCGCTCGCTTGACTTCCCTTTCACTCTTTCTTCATCTATCCATTTCTTCTCTCGCGCTGTGACCTGGCAGATTGTTGGGCACTCACGAGTTTCCAACAATGACCAAAGAGGCGAATGATGCCAATCGGCTCAAAGTCTCTATAAAAATAAAGAAAATAAACATGACCAGCTACAATGAAATAAATCCATCAACCAAATGTGATCTATATATTTTCCTGATCATATTAGCCATCATAAAATGCACTGATTCCTAGGTTATATTTGATTTTTTTGACATTAAACCGTTTCTTTCGTTACATAAACGGTAAATGATGACTGACACAACACACGACAGAGTTACACGACAGTTTGACACACAATTAGTGTCTACTGTTTTTTTTTTACATGGTAATTTTTGTGTCTTGTATGAATTAAATTTTTTCCTTTATTATTTTTCCGTCATTATTTTTCTAGTGTTTGCTAAATCAATCTTCTAGGATGTTAAGATATATCTTATATGTATATATATATCCATAAAATTATGTTATTTTAATTCATTACAGTTCAGGCGTCCGAAATATGATACGTCTATATCAAACTCGAAAGGGCTTAATTCAATATGTTTTTTTTAAATCTATTATTTATAATTCAAAATAATAAGCAGAACTATCATCATAAATGTATGAAAATTCATACGTGTGACAATACTTGAATATTTTATGGGAACCGTCATGCCCCATTTTCCTACCGATCTGTTTATTTCGGCAGCGAATCGTAAGAGACGAGCCCAACGGGGAGAACATATTTATCTCTGTGTGTTAGTACACTCAAACGTATGTTTCCACAGGTCCATCCATCCATCCTATTGAAAGACGCATCCACCAACACGCTTAAACATTTGCTGTGGATCTCTTTCGCACTGCTGCTTTCCACTCGGTTATCTCTATTTGATCGGTTTAGATTGTTTCGACACGCTTCATCCCCGGATGGATTGTTATCACCCCGAAGAACAACTCAAAAATCAGTTGCTATATCTCACCAGTTCGTTGTTCACGACACCTGCAATGGGAGGGGGCCATGATATATGCTGATCTCTTGCCGTTTTGTGTATTTTGTATAGCACAGCGCACATACAACATCAAACAATCGTGGGACCGAGACGACACTCGGCACTGTTTTGAATCGGCCGCTAGTCTGACAGTTACCACCGTGCACGATCGTCGTGTGCCTGTGGACGACGGATGGTCAACTTTTCGAGCTCCGTCAGTGTGATCTGGTTGGCTAGGGGTGGTTGCGTCCAGTACATTATTGTCCCTTGTGTTATTTGTACGATCTTGATACGAAAGTTGTGCATAGCTTGCCGTTTATGCATTTCAACACAATTTAGCTTAAAGGTGTGTTTTCCACATTCGGAATCAATTATCCCTAAATAGTAATCACTTAAACTCGAATAAATAATCATATGTGTTAAATAATTTTTGGGTTGGTCAATCTAACAGTGTGTGCTACTCGTGCATCGCATAGCATGCATGCCACGAGATTTCAAATTGATTGCAGTTATATGCTATGTGCGCGTGTATGTGTTCGTGATAAGAAGAATTGATCGTGATTTAGTTCCGTGCCTTGCCGCCGCTTATTTTCTACATCCACAAGCTGCACAAACGAAATAGATTGTTTCCATTGTTGATCCCCTCATAATACATAAATTTTATCGTTGCTTTTTTATGACGGTTCCCACAACAAGAGGCGTGATAATCAAACATTGGTATTGAGTTGCATACGTTTTTCACAGTTCATCGCAGTGCAATTATTTGCCAAAACCCAATTCAAAATGTAAAACTAAAAGCTTTTCTTTCTTGTACTACCGGTTATCAATTATAATGCTTTTTTGCATGGTAACAAAGATGCAACACATGTTTTGCTACTATTGTCATATATCGCGGACCCATACACCGTCACCTTCATTATAATGTACATATTTTGAATAGCCTCACTCACAAATTGATAATATAAAATAGAGCTTGGAAATTTGTGTTTTTTCAAATAAAACCTTTTTTCCCAGTATAATATATATATAATATATATATAATAATATAATATATATAGTATTGTTTTTGTATGTCCATTTATACATATATTTAAGTAGTCCATATTTATTAATATGTTTTTGAATGTATAGTTGTTTTTTTTTATTTCAACGAGTTCCATCGAACATTTAGTACGGAGAAACTTGTTGGTTCGGGTAAGCGAAAAACATTTTTGTTGAATGACGATGCTTTAGATGCCCGACTGTAGCAACGAACCAAAGCGAGGTTTTTGTGTGTGTAAAAACTCGTTTCAAATACAAGTCAACACAAAATCAAGATTGGTCGGCTCTTCCGTTATATCTCCCACCCTTTCCATTATTTTGTTTTCTTTTTTGAATCGAGTTTTATGTATATCCGCAACTATAAACCTCCTCTCTTTCGCTCCTTTATAAATAAGCCTTGTATCTCTTTTTCGTCACTACATTTCAGATATAGTGCAGATCATTATCCCTCTAGCAAGTAAGCGCGATTCGATCAATAGCTGTCCACCTCTCGCGACATCATCCCGTAAAAATCAGATTGAGCTGGTCACAGGGGATTGAAAATAAAATACAAAACACAGCTACAAAAACAGCATCAAACACCTCTACTACACGCAAGCTTTAGATGGAACGGATAGAATGAAATGTTACAACCGCACTATTCTAGTTCTAACGCCATTGCACGATCACCATTTAAAGCTGCCAAGCGCAACAATAACGTCTCTCGAAACAATAGAGCTCAACAAATTGAACTAACTGATTAAACAAACCACATTAAACATCAACAAAGTATCATCCGGCCCACCAACTTCTGGCTACCAGCTCTTGGCAGACGAACAAAATGGACAATTATGGCTTTAAAGATAGTGATAGTACAACAGCACCATCACCCCTTCCACCACCATCGACGCCACCAGTACGGCCGCCTAGAATATTTCGAACGATAAGCTGCATTGAGAATGGTTCCATTAAGTTTCCCCGTTTGAGTAGCAGGTTAGTGATTTCCGTAGAGCTTTTCTTATTAAAAAGTATAAGAAATGATGATTATTTGAAATAATTAAAAACAGTTTTAGCAACTTTTTTTTGAGTTTAAGTTAATATCCCATTGATTCAAACATTTCAAATGTGTAGCTCAGACAGGCTGTTAAGCAATCTACTTATTCTGAATTTTAGATTCAACGCTACATTGAAAAAGGATACTGGAGAGCAACCGATAGATCCAGAAGCAGCGTTATCGGAGACGCTTATGAATGAGAATGGGCCTCGTAATGAGAATAGCACCAAGACTGCTAACATACAAAATAACATAAGCGATGTGACTGCTGGAATCAGACGCTCATCAGCAGACAATCATAACGTGTCTGCAGCAACAGTAAATGGAAGCTTTACCACCACCACAAATACTAACACCAAAACAACTGCATCACATAGTGGAACAGGTCAACCTAACGGTCGTAAATCGCACGTTGACTGTTATGAATACATGGAAGTAGGACCATCCCCTCCTGCCGAGGGCGCACCGAATCTATACGATAGCTACGACGAAAGTTACTCCGAATCCAGTGCCCAACTCTGTAATGACATCATCCGTATATCGCTCACAGAGCAGATGCGGCTTGCAGGTGGTCGAGTGGCATTGCTTGAAAGTTTCGAACTCGATCTCACACTTGATTGTGCGGCAGTTGAGCATCTGCTGAATGGAACAGCAACACTCGCAACATCAGGGCCAGCAACGAATACCTCAACTACAACCTTTCCCACTAACAACAGTGTCAGCATTGGAGGACAACAGCTTGAAAAAAATATCTGCTTTCTGTGGGCGGCATTTCTACGAAAGTTTCATCTACTTGATCAGTGTGTCCGACTCGGTGCCGATATCAACTTTTGCGACAGTAATGGTTTAACAGCGCTCCATCTCGCATCTTTCAGTGGGTGTACTGAATGTTGCGCATTTCTGATTCAGCATGGACTAGACGTTAATATGCAACCTAAATGGTACACTCCATTACACTGTGCCGCATTCGGTAATTCATTAGCTACCGCTGAGCTTCTAATTAAAAATGGTGCTCGCATTGACGTGCCAACCAACAAGCAACACTGTGAAGAATCGTTGCTTCACTGTGCCGTACGTTCAAATGCTATCGACTGTCTTCGATTCTTCATAGCCCACGGTTCAAATGTAAACGCACTAGAACGTAATGGAACGAACCCAATCCATCTTGCCGCCGACCTCGGCCACACCCAGTGTCTTGCTGCATTGCTAGAGTGTCCGAATGCCGATCCCAACATCCGTATTCAGCAAGGGGATAAGCAGATGACTGCGTTGCACCTTGCCGCAGACGAGGGTAATTTGGACTGCGTTACCCAACTGCTAGCACGAGGCGCGGACGTCCGCGCTCGTAATCATCGTGGTTTTACGCCGCTACATTTGGCAGCTCGCAGTGGAAGTGCAGATTGTGTCGAGGCCCTACTAAAACTTGGTGGATGTGATCCGAATATGGCCGATTTCGATCAACGTACGCCACTACACGCTGCAGTCAGCAAATCCGATACTGCCGTCGAAATGATTGAGACACTAATTGCATGGGGTGCTAATGTCAACCAGCGCGATGTGTACGGATTTACCGCACTGCATCTTGCGGCATTAGATGCACTAGGTCCTTGCGTAGAAACATTGCTTTACCACGGTGCGGATGTCACAATGAAATCCAGGAAGGGAACTAGCGCTCTCAACATTATAAGTCGTAAAACTCCGGCATCTCTAGGAGTCATACAATGCAAACTTGATGCTGCTATCACTCTGACACACTCCCAGGATTCATCCAGCCGGGAGGTGGAGTTAGAACTAGATTTTCGCAGTATCCTGCAACATTGCCACCCAAGGGAAATTAGCTATCTAAATACATTTGTGGACGATGGACAAAAGGAATTTTTGCAACATCCGCTCTGCTCAGCTTTTCTCTACATTAAGTGGAACAAAATACGCAAATACTATATCGCGCGATTGCTTTTCTGTTTCACATTTGTGCTCTTTCTAACACTGTACGTGCTCACAGCACTAGCGCATAATTGCTATAACGGCAGCAAGGACATGAAGGAAACTATTCAGGAACAGGAGCTTTGTCAAAAACAATCCATCTTTGGAGATATGCTACGCAATAACCCATTCGTAATTGAGATGCAATGGATGGTTTTAGTGGCAATCACAGCAATTGAAATTTGTCGTAAGATCTATGGCATCACTGGCTATACTTCGTTAAAACATTACGTAACACAAACAGAAAATGCGATCGAATGGTTCATCATACTGAGCGTATTTGTTATCTCTTACATCTACACTAAAAGGACCTACACTTGGCAGAATCATGTAGGAGCCTTTGCAGTACTGCTTGGTTGGACGAATCTGATGCTTATGATCGGTCAGTTACCCGTTTTCGGTGCGTATGTCGCCATGTATACCAAAGTGCAGGTTGAATTTGCCAAACTTTTCATGGCCTATTCATGTATGTTGATTGGCTTCACAATCAGCTTTTGTGTCATATTTCCATCTTCTTCTTCGTTTGCTAATCCTTTCATGGGATTTATCACTGTACTAGTGATGATGACGGGGGAACAAGACCTTGAATTGCTGATCAATGATCCTGATGGCAAGGATCCACCGTTTCTTCTTGAAATTAGCGCTCAGATTACTTTTGTGCTGTTTTTATTGTTTGTCACAGTCATTCTGATGAACTTGCTCATTGGTATAGCTGTGCACGATATACAAGGATTGAAAAAAACGGCCGGTCTGTCAAAATTAGTCCGGCAAACGAAACTGATTTCCTACATCGAATCTGCTCTTTTTAATGGTTGGCTACCAAACTGGCTGCGCAATTTACTTTACTACACGGCGCTGGTCTCGCCACAAGCTTACCGTGTTGTGTTAAGCGTCAAACCTCTCAATCCCGGCGAAACAAGACTTCCCCGGGATATCATGATGGCCGCATATGAGGTAGCGAAGCAGAAAAAACACTATGTCAGAAAGAGTTTCTCAACACTACGTCGTGATGTGTCTTACGATCCTCAAAAAAACGCACTAATAGTGAATGGGATGCAGTCAAAAACGTACAAACGCACAGATAGTAGCTGTAATGTATCCAACTGTCGCCGAGCTGCTCACACAGGAATGGGAGTAGCCAGCACAAATAATGATCATACAACAAAGTTTGGATACGTCTATGACACACCAACGCTGTATGGTCTCACCAATAAGTTAGACGAACATAATGACTATATTGGTAACATTGCAACAGAGATTGCAGAACTACGATCAACAATCGAGGAGAATCAGCAGATGCTGCGGCAGGTGCTCGAATTACTAAGCAAAAGTCAAACACACAACATTCAATCGGATCAATTATAATACCGATTAAATGTGGTGATAACGTCATCTTCACACCGTCCAATAGAAGGTGCATCTGCTATATAGTGTTGTATGGCGCTACTCTCTAACCTGAAGGGGACTTTCTTTGATTTTTTTATAAGCTAAAACGTAGACGCAATTGCGTTCGTTTATACAGTATCCGCAGTGACGTCATTTAGATGTGATTTTCCATAGAATGTAGTAGATAGCTATAGCAGTGTAACTCAGTTTTTAAATTTTTAATCACAAATAGTATCATCATTACCACAAATAATAGAACAGATAATAACTACACTGTCATACCTGTTCTGCATCAAATTATTGTCAAAATTATTAATAACATTAGCATTCTTTATAAATGTTTTCATGTTGAACGATTGACCAACCTTTATCGAAAACGGTTTATCATTTCTTTTTTTTCGATTTTATTGTCATTAAGGTCCATGGCATTGCTTCGTCGGATGTGAATTTATCGGAAGACCAGTCAAATTTTATATGGGATTTAACAGATAATGTAGGACGTGCGATTTCGTCGTACGACGGAATAATTTTATTTTTTAATTCGTCGTATCGTCGCATCCGATTTTATCTGTCAATGTAATTATGTAGGTTATGTAGGAACAACATGAAATTAATTTTTGTATAATAGTGAAATAATTGGAATTATACAAATAATCGCAATATGAACCGAAATAGCATGTGACAGCAACGTCCGATAAAATCGCATCGGATGGGTACTGCCACGGGCCTAAGGCACTATTATACCAGGGTATCGTATTTTAATAAAATCAAATGTGATTGCAATAAAAAAAATCGTGCATATAATGCATCGTAGAATACTCATTTAAGATATTGTTCATTCAATTGTTTTCCGAAATTTGTGAAAAGTTTGTATAAATTAATATAAATAACCAGCCCGCACACAGTACATGTTCAGTCTCAAATGCCTACTAATGTCTTAGCTGAACCAAAAAAAAAGATTCGCAAACAGTTTTCCATTTCCATGACCCAATTCTTCTGTAGACTCGAAAATGGCGATATTATGAACGTATACACCTTAACACTTTTTTTTACCGTTTAGAAATCCTTTAAACCAATGTTATCCCCACGCGCAGGGTTCCCAAAAATACACCTGTTTCCAGCTACGTTCAAATCTCGTGCCGTTTGCATTGAATCACAAACCGCCTGCTTCGAATCGCATACCACTACGATCGAATGCGTGCAAACCATGGTTGAATCGCGTTCGACTACGATCGAATCGTGTGCCGCTACCATTTGATTTCTGAAAGGTAGGACATAGCAAACTGTTTGTTTACGTTTGAAAGCTGTTTCTTTCTTCGCCCATGGATTTTTTTGGTACAATTCTAATGGTAATTGTTCATTGATTACAGGTAAAAACCACGAATTATTGAAAACAAGGATTTTACCATTAACATGGAACACCGAATATTACTTGAAAACAAGGATTTTACATGTAATCAGTGAATAATTAACTTTTATTAGAATTTTACAAACAAATTGCCATCGACGAAGAAGGAAGCTTGCAAACTTAAACAAACAGTTTACTATGCTCTGCCTTTCAGAAATCCAATGGTAGCGGCACACGATTCGATCGTAATGGCACATGATTCAACCGTAGTGGAACGCGATTCAACCATGGTTGCACGCATTCAATCGTAGTAGCATGCGTAGATGGCGGTTTGCATAGATAACTAAAAACCTTAAATTTTTTTACGTCCGGTTTCTCGTCATGGTAGCATTCAGCAGGAGTACTGTCTCTCGTCAGAGCTTCGGTTGGGCTTCGGTTTGTGACGTACACCGCCTTCAGTACAGCTTCTCCCCACATCACCTTAGGAGCTCCAGATTCAGTTAACATAGCTCTCATTTTCTACACAATTGTTCTGTTGAATCTTTCTGCAACTCCATTGTGTTGTGGTGTGTAGCCAACGGTCGATTCAACTTGTATACCTTGCTGTCTGTAGTATGCATGCTGCTCATTCGAAAAATATTCTCTACCTAAGTCGCAACTCAAGTTTTCAATCTTTGATCCAAATTTCGCAGTTGGCATTGCATATACTTTGAAATATTCGAAAACTTGATCCAATTCCAATTCACCTGTAACATCCTTTGCAAACATAGCCGCTTCAGGTGTTACACAGCTCATTTTCAATAAATACAGACTTCCTCGCAGTTTTGCTTCTCCTATTTGTTCTCCGTTCTTGAACAACATAGCTCGGTCTGGCATGAAGTCTACCTTCACTCCGGATTTCAACAAATGGGACAATGACATCAAGTTGTATTTCAAATTTTTCACCAACAACACATGTCCCAGCGATAGCATCAACACATTTCCATTCACGTGAACTTTCCCTTTCACGGTACCTTCTTTTGTTCTGAGAAGTTTTTCACATTTCTTGGCACTATCGATTACCACTGGTACATCAAACTCGCTTGTTTCGTGAAAATTTTCCTCATCACACGCCATATGACGACTCGCTCCCGAATCCAAAATCCATTCAATTTCCGATGGCTTCTTTGATCTGGGTATTCCTCATCGAGTTGGCATCAAAACAACCTCTCTGTCAACCGGTACAGTGGCAACCTAAGCTTTATCAAGTTTGCTTCTGTTCTTAGGACATGCAAATTTCTTGTGCCCTAAATGGCCGCACAAAAAAACATTTTCCTTAAAACATGAATTTTTCTTTTGTTTTGGACTTTTTGGACTTTGCTGCAAACGCTGCTTCAGAATCCACACTAACGCCATTTTCACTTCCGGATCGCTTTTGTTCCTCAGCCAATAACCGTGCCTTCACTATTTCCAACTTCAACTGGTTTTCCTCAATGTTTTCCAATGCAGTCGTCACAACATCATATGAATACAGCAATGACATGAACAGCTGACTTATCACGTTCGTTTCTGATACAGTTGCTCCAGCCTATTTAAACTGACGGATTAACTGATCAAACACTCGAAAATGATCCATAAGTAGCGTTCCTTCCGACAGCTTCAACACAGCAAGCGATCTTCGCACGTAGTTTTTGTTGGAACTTCTTGTTCGTACGAAAGGAAAATGCAGACTGATTTATTCTCTATTTCAATAAAGCCTACTACACTTCGTTTAAACTAGAGAGGTTGCTATGATCACAACACTCCTCCTCAATCTCGGCTGGCTCTAAACCAAGTTGTAGGCGCAGATTCTAACTATCGAGGTTGCTATGATCTACAACACAACATTATTTCTAGGTATGGACTTCTCACACCTTCCAAACATATCTTTTCCATGACATCCAACCCAGATTCGAGACCCTGATGACATAGTCCGATCTTTGCAATGTACATAAGAACATGACTCGCCTTTTCATAACTTGCGTTTTCTAAGCTCGCCTTTCCTAAGCATCAGTCCCTCCTCCTTCTGCTGTACATTCCGATATTCAAGATCCATTGGCATCAATAAACACTTAGCAATTGATCGATATCGGGCATTCTTTCGGGTCAAGACATTCTGCATTCTGGTCTTCAGAGAATATAATCCATTTGAAATTGTGGCTAGTGCTATAACCTTCTGATCCTTTACGATTTGACAACCGCTCATGTCAAAAAAAATCACAGCACCTTTCGCCGTCAGTTTTTTCACAGACACTAAGTTTGTCTCTAACTTCGGGACGAACAAAACATCGTTAAGAGTCATTCTTGATGTTTTACCCTCCGGAGACAGCGTGGTTATTCGACACGAACCGATTCCTTCAACCCTCGCCGTTGTGCCATCGGCCAAAATTACGTCCTGCTGATAACGCTCGTCCAGCTCCACGAAACATGACCGATCGATACACATATGCGATGTTGCTCCTGAATCAACGATCCATGAATTGGCTGTAAATCCACGCATCGTGAACGAATATTCCTGCTCCAGAGTTTCTTCATCAGTTGTTTGCACACATAACTGGCTCCGTTTCATACCATGCTGGCCTTCCGACTGTTTCAAATCTCTGGACCGCTTCTCCATTAGAATCAGGCAATCTTTTCTTTTATGCCCTGGTTGTTGACAGAAATGACATAACATTTGATTCTTCTTAACAATTGTCTTTAGTACAGAATCGCAGCAACCTCTGTTTCCCCTTTTGGCTACTTCGTCCACCACCTTGGTTTTCACCAAATCCAGCGTAAGCTCGTCGTCAGACCTGCTTTCCAACGCTGTGGTCAGAACCGAGAAAGATTGCCGGAGACTTCGGAGCACCATTGCCACTTGCAGGCTTTTGCTTAGCTCCTCACCGGTCAATGTTAGCCTATCAAACAATTCTTCCATCTCGAAGATATGCTGCTCGATATCCTCACCGTCGGAAAAACGCTTCTCACATATGTTTTTTAAAATCGACACCTTCGAAGTTAGTGTGGCCTTTTCGTAGTGTCCTCGCAGCTTTTCCCATGTCGCTTTAGCCGTCTTACAGTCCTTAATTAGATTGAGTTGGTTATCTTCCAGTAAAAGGCCGATTGTCGCTCGCGCCTTCTGATCACCACTCTTCGATACTGCTCCGATGGCTTCGGTAGTGGGACTGGCCGTCGTGTTACCCGGTCCATCGCTGATCGCGCACATACTGCCACAATTCTTCTCGGATGAGGAGGAATTCGACCTTTGTCTTCCAGACACTGTAATTACCTCCGTTGAGTTTTGCAATTCCCAATCGTTCCATTTTGCGAAATCTTTCTTTTGGTTAAAACGTTTTAATCGCCACTAATCCTGGGCCCATAACCTGTTGGAACTTCTTGTTCGTACGAAAGGAAAATGCAGACTGATTTATTCTCTATTTCAATAAAGCCTACTACACTTCGTTTAAACTAGAGAGGTTGCTATGATCACAACAGTTTTGACACGCGAATCCTTGCTTCGCAATTGTCTTTTCTAGGGTGTTCACATTTTCTTAGAAGTTACCTTGTCACGCACGTATTCGAGATGTGAATCAGCGATGAACGTAACTAGCAGCGCCTTAGCTTTTTCGTCCTTTTCTCGAAAAACTGCTCGCTGCGTTGCATCCGTTGGCTCATCGTCTTTCCACATCTCCTTCAAACCGTGGGCTGTCATCTGAGTTTCAACACGAAACTTCCACAGATCGTAACCATTCTCCAGCAAATTCACACAGATTCTCCAGCAAATTGATTAATTTCCACCTTAGCTGCACTTGACATTTTCTTTTACGCCAATACGTCTTTTTCGGGAAAATTTTTCTAGGAATTCAAAAAACAGTTTTCACAACAAAAAATAAATTCACAACTTTTTCAAGGACTTCGAAAATAATCTTCACTACTTTGAACTCACCCTAGGACGATACCCATGCAGACCATAACCTAGAGAGAAAGACGTACCGCAGTATTATTGTTAACTCGGACAACTTAGTAACATGCCCGTCATAGGTTCAAGCCTCGTATGAGCCGTAGCCCTAACCAAATGTTGACTATCCGGCTTCGTGGTTCTTAATAAGTCTCGAAACCTTATATAGACCGGCATGACCGGCTACACCTTAAAGAAGGTTATTTTTTGCAGTAACTTTTTTGTAAAAATATTGCCACGATATTTTTATATATTCGGACTCACAGTGGCGGACCTAACGCAGGACACGTACAGTGGCGTCCACCTAAAGTCGTCTGACCTCATATTTTTTTAACCTTTCATCTGACTTTGCAGCACCATGGACAGTTCCCTAAACCACTTATCGGAAAACTTTCTTCTTACGTCTTTGAAGACACTCTTTAGCTATGCACATGCAAAAAATCAGACCGATATCTTTTAAAATCTCGGAACACCAATCATAAATGTGATAAAATGTATAAAATGTATACGGTCCACTGAAAGTCGGACAGTCTTCATTTCATAGCAAAATTGTAACCTCGTAATTTTCCAATATTAGCTTATATGATGCAAAATTATTTAATATCAGATATTATTGGCCCATCGACTATTTTGGGTAGTCATCAGCGTATTATATAACCTAGGTCAAGCGCTCTATGGCCTTAATCAGCCAAATACTGTTTCTGCAAGGTTCCAAAAAAAGTACAGTCAGAATTCAATAGTTGAACGCTTTTTAGTTGGCAGGATTTTTAGTTGAACGCTCGATAGTTAGCTTACAATTCAAATAAAAAGCATGCGTTTGTATGCGAATCCCAGTTTTTGAAAAGTTCACAAAAATCTCATGGCTTGCCGAGAAAATTTTCAGAAACTTTTTGTATGAAAAAACGAGCCAACTAAAAAGCACAAATTCAATAGTTGGCAGGGAATCGAAGTTCAACCAGTGAGTTCGAACTGTATATCAATGTAACCAGGGTCAGTCGGAGTCAGAAAGAGGAAGTCGCTTTTGTTTTTTTGTTTATAAAATTATTTAGTAGTCCAGTTACACGCAAAACTGCGATGGAAACAATTTAACATGAAAATATATCGATTTTCACTCGATATGGTTAAATCGTTTTGACATACGCATCACGACGTGCGTCGAAACAGAAATTTTTCAACTTTGACGCTGCGTCATGCGTTGTTAACGCATAGGTCTGTCAAATCCCATACATTTTGGGAAAATCGTAACGCATTGCGTTGGAACGAGTACCGCTCTCTAACTGGGATATTTTTACTTTCCAGTTCGGGGACGATGTTCGTTAACTGAAATGAAAATTTATGAAAAACCATCAATGGAATCAAATAAAAACTATTCTCATGGTTTTTCTTTTTCCATTCGCCGTTTAAGACGACGTGATGATAAGTAAGTGATTTTTAACTGGAATCCATCCCAGTTAGCGAACATCCAGTTAAAAAAACATTTCAGTTAAAAAGCATCCAGTTACGGAACACTTACTGTATCTATGTACGATATAAAGAATGACTATTTTTCATTGCTCGCGGCCAACAAAAAGTAAAATGCTTTGCCCAACATTTCTAGCTTATTCTGCATTTGACCCATCCTGCAATTAATTAATTAATTAATTAAAATTAAAACACCACTTACCTGTTCGCGTTGTTGTGTACTTCCTACGCTGCGAAGGTCTTGTCCGTTCACTTCAATTTTCCCAGTTCCTGGAAATTTAAGCGTCACATCCCCGCGTGCTGTTTTACGCAAGCATTCTACAGGAATGGAATGTGTGTATTACTTGAATTAGCTATCCATTAGAACAAACGGAAACTGAAAATAAATATATACCATATATTGTCACACACTGCCGCCCATCTTCGTCGTGTTGCGGTACAGGGATGGTATCGTTGTCGAGTTTCGAAATTAGTGGTTTTCTATATTCAAACACAAAATCTTTCACACGATCAGACAGTGGATGAGCTTCGAGGCGATTCATTGCACTGATGAAATTGTCGTACTCAATGTCGGAAATTGTTTCCACAATTTTCTTTTCCAGCAATTCTTTTGGCAACCATTCAGATCCGGTGGTGTCTCTGTGATATAAAAGAAGCTTGTATTATATTTACTCATTTACTCACTTGTATTCAAACAATTACTTTGTTACTTACATTTTCTTTCCCACTGAATCCAAAGATTTGCCTTTCATTCGTGTTGAATCCTCTAGTGCGTTCAATTTGTTAATATTTTCAACCACATCCTAGAAAATATGCATTAAAATCATTGCATTGTTTTACGAAATCCATTACAGTGGCCGTAAGACTTACAAACAGCAATTGAAAGAAGTTCGGACGCCCCGTGTAAAATAAAGGATGGAATGGTCGACCAGTTTCATCGAATTCAGCGCCCTTTTTTCTAGGAATAAATTCTTCCGGAGGTTTCATTGTCGGCCGTGCTGCCGGATCATACAGGCCTGACGGAAACAAATATTGCACCGCCAGGTCGATGTCTTGTTGGGTAAAGGTTTCCACGTCTGCTCCCATCATGTTGGCAAGATGTCTTTTACCAAGCTTGTACTCTAGTCGTGCAGTTTCCATACAACTTTCATATTCTTTGGCTCGTTCTAAATAAGCCTTCATTGCTTTACTTATTTTAGCCTTTTGAACACTTTCCACATCTTCGGCCTTATTAACACTCGAAAGATGAAAATGCGACTGCGAATGTAATGTAACAAATTGTCCACAAATTACGTCTGTTCCGACCTTTATTCGAAACATGATTGGTGTACTTACCGAAGTATTAATAATCAAAGATTGCCGTGGAAGCGTAGATCGCAGTCCGCGAATTACGATTGAAAACATCTCGCTCAGTTTAAGCTGTAAAGTTATTAAATAACAGGTATTTTGCAGCCGGTGCACGTTGTGTTGCTGGTTTGTTGTTATTTTCCGATAGTTGACGTTTATTCATGCACAGATCACGGCTACACAACGCATAGCACCATCTCTTCACAACCGTGCAACTATTGTGTTTGTGAAAGTCGCGTAAGAAACTACAGTGGAACGCCGTTTAGGTAGCGGTAATCGCTCCTGCGGACGTGCTGGAAGGAAAAATCAATAATCAATCAGCACATTTTTTAAATTATAAGCTTTCTTTGTACAACATGAAAGTGCAGTTAATATAAGGCCGAAAATACACGACGCGAGGTTTCCTCGGCCGCGGTACTCTCGTATAACATTTCAGTTGTCATATCTGCCTCACCTGCAATCTTGCTCGTAATTCCGCAGAGATACCCACCACGAGCATTTCTGAGTTTCCTCGGTAGCGAGATCGAATAACGTTTCATTGCTATACTGGATTGACAATCGCGTTATACGAGTTTGATCGCGGTACCGAGGAAACCTCGCGTTGTGTATCACCGACAAACCGACGTGACACTTCGAACAAAATTAGCTTCAAAAGTTGTCTCCTTATTTCAAATGAAAATACGTTAAACACTAGCGCTATCTCTATAATGATTCGCTTACTACACTGCCACAAAGGAGGAACTACTAAAACCACTTTTTGTTTTTCTCCGCAAATTCCAATGCGTATTGTTTTATTCACTTCTCACATCTTTTGCATTGATTTGGAAACTTATAAAATGATTTTCCTGGGTGTTTTGTCCAAAAATTCTCACAAAATCTTGCCTAACACTTCCTCCGCCGTTTGTACTTGGAAAAGTTGTTTACATCGAAGCAGCAGTGAACAGAGCTTACTTTGACAGAAGTGATCGCCTCACATGCAAATGGCAGTACTTTCGTGTGGGACACTTTTGTTACGCCAGTGTCATGTCGGTTTGTCGGTGTGTGTATTTTCGGCCTAATAATTAATTTATGGACCGAAACAAAAATTCCTGTCAGCTGTGTTTGCATTGTATAGCAGTTTTTGAGCAGCTATCTAAGTCGGTTAGAGTTCGTCTAGTGCGGGGCCCCAACGTCCATCACCGACGAAGCCCTCCTTGCTAGTACAGTGCCATATTCTATCAACTCCCAAGTGCCACAAATCCACTAAACTACCACTAAACGGCTTCTAAACGACTCAAGCACTCTACCTAAACGGAATATAGAAAGACTTCGTTTAGCAGACGACAAACGACTCATGCATTCTAAAAATAGCGAAAAAGCTGGTGGCGCTCTCTGTTGGTGAGATACCCCAACCAGTTGAGCTTCATCGCTTGGAGGAGAGCTTTCTCATTTCCTCTGTACTGTTGTATAGTTTCGCAATGAAGTTATGCATCGCTAGAACTAGAACGGCGATACGATTGTTTAAATACTAAACTCCAACGAAAACCACCTGCACTGAAGAAAGTGAGATTTGAGTAATGGTCGTTGGTGTTGATACCCTCGTATCTGACCACACGACCATTCATATAGATTTTTGCTCAGAAAGTTAGAAGGCTATATAGGTCATGATAAGATGAAACTTGTCGAAACACATTGCAAGAAAAGGATAGCAATATAATGATGAGTTGTAATACGCCATCTATTGATCAAACCAATGAAGCTGTGGAGCTTTCATTTTTTTCTATGGATATTCAATTTTCCAGTCGTTTGAGCTTAATCTGTGACGCTTGGGCTGTTATAGATAATGGACTAAAAATTCCGGGGCCCCTCATTGACGCCCTCCCGCAATTGCTTACTTTGCTTACCGTTACGCCAGGACTCCACAGAGCATAACACGGAGTGCAACATAACAACTGACAGCTGCCAAACGCTTCAGAAAACGCTTCTTTGATGGTAACATGTTTTGAATATCCTTAGTAGGCCGCTCATTGTTCATAGAAAAGCTACCAACCTACTACGATGACCGACAGTTAATGAAACGCTTTACCTGCTTTCCCAAGCGTTTTCTGAAGCGTTTGGCAGCTGTCAGTTGTTATGTTGCGCTCCGTGTTATGCTCTGTGGAGTCCTGGCGTTAAAATCGCCACTGCATGTGAGCTTATTTTAAGGTGTATGAATTTAGAAGGCTGATTATTATCCCAGCATTTTATAATCCTTGGGATAAATGGACTACATATACTTTGATTCTATATTCCACCTGATCTGTTTAATGCACCTTTGGATAAATGTACAGTTTGTTCCCGAGTTACGCGGTTTCTGCGTTCCCGACGAATCCGCGTAACTCGAATATCCGCGTATGTCGAATTTCTCGTTTTTTTGACTAAAATACTATTGATTACTCGGAGTTTTTGATTTAATTTAGTTCTTTTATACACTTTATCATTTATTTGAGATAATTCGTGCAGAAAATTCTAATATTTCTGGCTTTTAACCGGTTTCAATTTGTTAGCCAAAATGCCATTTATACCTAACTTGAAGCAAATTGTACTGATTTGACATTTAATCTGTCAAATTTATAAAACCGCGTATCTCCCAATCCACGTAAGTCGAGAACCGTGTAACTCGAGAACAGACTGTATACACCACCTTGCTTTTGCCATTTTTCGAGCAGGTACTCGAATCAAATTCTAGCTTTGAGGCTAGAATAATCCAGACTGAAATGATCAGTGTTTCAGTTAATCTGGCCACCCTGAAAATGTCTTCGGTTTTCGATTTTCGCAGTGCCGTATAGAAAAGGTAATACCAATTCACTGTCACTTATTTCATCATACGTGTTCGCGCTAGCAAAATTTCTCCTTTTGTTTTAGTTTTAATTAACAATCCAGATTTTTACATAAATCTTATTTTCAGCTAAAACATTAGTGTACCACGATGGAACATCTCGTTTCTCTCGGTCTAAATGAGCAAAAAATCAAGGAAACGCTTAAAAACGCAACCCTTACTAGCACAATTACACGTGCCTTCTCTTACGTCCCGCCGGGTGTGGAGTTAAGTTCAGCACAAAAACCGCTGATATTTCAGGCATGCTCAAAGATAAAACCGCAGACGGCTCACCATTTGGAACTTATAGTAAGAAAAATTTTGGATAACAGTTTGGACACTAGTCTACGTGTTGACACCGCACTGGAATATGTTCTGGCTAACGTGACGAAAGCCACTATCGACGAAGCTACTTTCGATGCGGCTTGCGGTGTGGGAGTAGTTGTGACACCGGAAGAAATCGAGCGGGCGGTTGAAATAACCGTTGCCAAATATCGTAGCGATATCGTCGACCAACGTTATCGTTTTAATGTCGGAAAATTGTTGAGCGAAATTCGAAGTGCTTTGCCATGGGTGGATGGTAAAGCCCTTAAAAGTGAGGTGGATGTGCAAATGTTTGATTTACTTGGCCCCAAAACGGATGCCGATGGGGAGAAAGTGGGTAAAAAACGTCGGGAAACCCCAGCCTCAGATACTGCACCCAAAGCAACCTCTGTCGTTGAACCATCAGCCGTCAATGCTAATAATCGACCAGAAGGCCCTCGAACGATGGTTGATCTGATGCGTAATGTCGATTTCCATCGTCCAGGCGAAAATTTCAAAACTGATGGGTATATTATTACTCCCGATACGGAACGTCTCTTGAAGGAACATTTACAGCGAACTGGTGGCAAAGTGCGTACCCGCTTCCCTCCTGAGCCGAATGGAATTCTGCACATTGGCCACGCTAAAGCTATCAACATCAACTTTGCTTACGCGGCAGCGAACGATGGCATCTGCTTCCTTCGTTACGATGACACCAATCCCGAGAAGGAAGAGGAAAAATTTGTTAAAGGCATACGCGACATTGTCGAATGGCTCGGTTATAAGCCATTCAAAATTACTTACTCTTCGGACTACTTCCAACAGTTGTACGAATTTGCTGTGCAGCTCATAAGAAAAGATATGGCTTACGTGTGTCATCAAACTGCTGATCAAATGAAGGGATTTACAACCGAACCATCCAAGTGGCGTAATCGTCCAATCGAGGAAAGCCTGCAGCTGTTCGAAGACATGAAAAATGGGAAAATTGATGAAGGTGCGGCAACATTACGCATGAAAATCACGCTGGAGGAGGGAAAAATGGACCCGGTAGCCTACCGGATCAAGTTTATTCCACACCATCGGACCGGAACAAAGTGGTGCATCTATCCGACGTACGACTACACACATTGTTTGTGCGATAGTCTGGAGGATATCACCCATTCGCTTTGCACCAAGGAGTTCCAATCGAGAAGATCGTCGTATTATTGGCTCTGTAATGCACTCAATATATACTGCCCAGTGCAATGGGAATATGCGCGACTTAATGTTAACTACACCGTAGTTTCTAAGCGCAAAATTAACAAGCTGATCACTGAAAGTAAGACTAAATATTCGATGTACAACGACGTGTAAATAATGTGTATGACATGGTCATTTGTCTGTTTTTTTTTTCAGATATTGTTAACGACTGGGATGATCCTAGATTATTCACCCTGTCTGCTTTGCGACGCAAGGGTTATCCAGCCGAAGCAATCAACAATTTTTGTGCCCAGATGGGTCTCACCGGTGCCCAAACGTCCATTGACCCTGCTGCACTGGAAGCGTCTGCCAGAGATGTATTGAATCTTGCAGCATCACGTACAATGGCAGTACTAGAACCTCTAAAGATTACTATACTTGATTATCCACATAACGGGCCAATTCAACTATCAGTGCCCAATTTTCCAAACGTGCCGGAGAAAGGCGAGCACATGATTTGGTTCGATCGTGTTGTATATATAGAGCGATCCGATTTCATGGAAAATGCTGACAAATCTTTCCGTCGACTAACGCCAGGACAGCCGGTTGGACTGAAATACATTGGTTCCATGCTTAGAGTAGAAAGTGTTGTTCGAAAATCGGGCACCGTCGAGGAACTAGTATGTCGCATAGAACCGTGTACTGCAACCGAAAAACCTAAAGCGTATGTACACTGGGTAGCTAAACCCTGTCCAGTAGAGGTACGTTTGTATGAGAAGCTGTTTATGCACAAGAACCCAGAAGACAGTAACGATGTTCCCAATGGGTTTTTGAGCGACTGTGCTTCGGACACGATTCGTTCACTGTGCGGTTATGTCGATGCACATGTCATGAACAGTAAAGTGTACGATAAATATCAATTCGAACGCATTGGTTACTTCTCCGTGGATCCGGATAGCAGAAACGGCCAGCTTGTTTTCAATCGTACCGTCACGCTTAAAGAAGATACTGGTAAAAATATTTAGATTGACAAATCAAGCCCGTTTCAATCTTGCAGTCATTATGATACGATTGGAGCAAATATTAAACCAGTTATGGAGATGTTTGCATGTGGTGATTGCTACAATAATAGAAAGAAAAATGTTCGTGAAGTGATTTTTGGAGTGGAGTTTTTTTGCCCTCTGCATAATAATTAATTTAAGTGATGAATATTACAAGCGTCAGTTTTTAATGGTAAGCATTTGTAAACTTTCATCAGCACATTGTTTATTTGTTAATATCGTTTGCAAGTTGTACAATATCGACATTGGTTTACTACCAATTTTCCACTCACGTGACATAGACAATTATGCTAATAAATGAATTATATTTCCAACACCGCTTTTCCGTTTCGGAATTTCTGTCTATGTTTAAGATTAACATTTTGTAATATCTGCCATGCGTACTATTACGGTAGAATATCATTAGAATGGCAGCACTCTATCGAAGGGAAAAAATAACAAACATATCCAAGCTGGCCTGTTCTAATTGTACACATTTTCAGTGGTTTAATTGGCAATACAATTGTAAATACATTATATTAGTACGGAGGTGGATCGATTCCCTCCCGGATACGGATATCGCATAAACTCACTATTTGTTTATGTGGGAACATAAGTCTACCATTAGGCAAGCAAGATATGATGAATACAAACAAACTAACAAAATACCCTTAAATGGAATAGAATTGAGTGGCCGTAGATGATTGCAGTTCTATTTGGCCCATTTTAAACTGAAGACGCTGTAGCCATTTCAGTAGAGCTTCCGATGCGTGGAAATCCTGTTCCTCAATATTAGGAACGGCATCGCGACAGTTTTGCAAGCGCACGTGCAGCGTACCGGACAGTTGCGTGTTAGACGAAAGTACCGGTGTCCAGAGCGGCAGCAATTTCGCCAGTATCGTGGATCTAGTTTCCTTCAGAGATTCCAGAAGACCCAAGAAATGAAGGTTTACGCTCTCTGATAGCTGTGTATAGGAGAGATATGAGCAAGGTAGTTGATTAAAGTGTTCTTTCATTGATTAATATTCGTTTACCTTCGAGTGCGACACTAGTTGCAAGATGCATGGAGTGACTTTTGCCCAAAATTCAAATAGAACACTGAGAGTGGTATTATATGCTTCCGATGAAATTGCTGCCAAACTTGCCACCTGCTCAAGATAAACCGTCCACAATTGGCACAAAGTAAAAGCATGAAACAATGACGACATGTGTAGCACAGACGTCTTTGACTGTTCTGCAAATCCAGCAAAAATTACTTGCACATGATCGGCAATATGACAACTGGCTTCTTGTGGTACGGGTTGGATAATGAGGGCACTGTTCCGCAAGTGAGTTTGATGCGGTGCTGTTGTACCAGCCCCTATACGGCGCACGATCAATGCTGTGTGCGTTAATGAACCCATCAGTAGCCAGGAGAGCAAACGCATGTGACCAACGCACTCTGTGAATTCTTTTGGACTGTGTGGAACAACAAACAGGTCAATGCACTTAATTTTTGCAGTATATAAAATAGTATATATAACTATTCTTACCCTTGCTGTAAAGATGATGGCGCATTATTCAACCATGGTAGATATTTTGAAACGGTTCGGCTATCCTTTGAATTGCCACGCGACATCTCAAGTGCAAGATACTGTGCGATTGCACCCTTTAGTACTCCACCTATTGTGTCTTCGCACAAGCCAGGTGTGGTGCTTGACGCTTTCAAATTCTAAAATTATTACGTTTCATGCTAATGAGACATAATTAAATGATGGAATTAAAAAACAAACGTTTACCTTAATTTTACTCAGTGTATGAAAATCGGCCAAGAACTCTAGAATATCGTTAAGATAGGGTTGTCTCATGCATTCAGAAATATTGCAGTTCGCATGAACAAACGATTCGCCGGTAGAAATGTCTCCGATAATTCCTGGTGGCAGAATTCCACCAGCGTCTTGTAGTAGAAATCCTACCAAAAGCAGCAGATTGTTATCCGGTACGTTGATTTTGAACTTGAGTGCTTGCACTAGATCAAAAACGATTTGCCGTCCAAGGTACAGCTTATCACGCTCTTTGGCAAAAGCTCGTCCACTCAAGCTGCAAATTTCAACGAGTACTCTCTGCGTCAATTGAAGATTTTGTATGGCGTAGCTTATGATTTTAGAAAATGGTTCCAAAATGCTCTGAAAAATGTTACGGTAGCTTTTGTATTGATTGATCTTTGGTATTCCCGAATGACCTTACCTTAGACAGTTGGGGTACTTTTAGTACGGCTACGATTATGTCAAGCAGATGCTCGGAACCACTGATACTACCTAGTATCAATATAACCCGGCGAAGCAAACTGTCCAGAGCTTGTATTACTGGTAACCATACGCTGCCTGCTATACAGTCTATCGGAACACACTGTAAATACTCGGCTAGATTGCGGAAGATCACGGGCAATAGATCCGTTGGGAGTGTTTTCTTTGCATTCAGCGTTTCGGCAAGCATTTGTATTGGGCTTGTTGGGTTCAGCTCGGAGAAATCGTTCAAACTGTTGGACACGCTTCGATAGAATCGCTTACGAGTTGTTTCTGTGCCAAATCGATAAGTTGAATGTAGGCAGGTTTAGACTGTTCGCGAAAATGCATACTTACCATCTTTCTGGGTTAAAAAAACTTGATAAAATACGCCATTAGGAGCAAGCTGATGCAGTACACATCGAATGAACTGGTGTGCAACTGATTGTGAACCACCTGGCAAATGAGTTAAGCTTTCACAACGCCACGGAAATGTTGGGTGTAAAGAAATTCTGGAAGATAAAAACATACAATAATATCGTTGCGTAACACAGTTGCAAAACACGAACATAATTCCTCGTCTGTCAAAGCAGAGCTAATGCTCGAAGGCTATTAATTGTACACAAAATGCATGTAACGTACCTTGAGACGATAGTTAGTATTTCCGGTAAGAACGGTGCTCCTAGAGAAGGTTCCCGGTGGATAAAGGTACCAAGCACGATTAACATTATGCCCATTTCTTCATCTGTATACTCCTCTTTCACCGCTCCACATTCTGTACAGCGGTGACAGATACACTCATCACCAATCCGCAGATTACTCTGCAAATGTAAGAAGCAGTAGAAGGTGTAAGTATAAATACAGCATGTTCCAATTTTGCAACTTAACCATGTTTGTAAGATTGGATCTTTAATCTGCCTATTTTGTATATCTACTTACTGATTTTTCCGGACACGATGAGCTCTCAGGATCATCAATTTCTGATCCATCATCCTTAGTGTCAGGAGCCCAGGAGCCAGCATACTTTACACGTGTGTCCTTCGAACCGTCACTAAACACTTTTGTTCTTTTAGAATGTTTCTGGGGTGGTTGGATCTCTTTATTAATGCCATCCGATGTCATTAATTCTCTTTCTGGCAAACCGTTCGAAGCATAAGGATTGCTGATACTAGTTCCTGCAGGCCCATTCTCATTATCCAGGGCCTGGGGTGGAGATTCTAGGGCACTCTGCTTCGTTAGCTTTCTTGGAGATGACGACGATATATCTCGTGTGTGACAACAGCTGGCAGCACTCTAATACTCGAAAGGAAGATCATAATTAATAAGGCTAACATGCTGTTGTGCTGTTTGTTACACAACATTTACTTACATCGGATCGATCATCAGTGGTTTCATTGGAGCTTGTTCCTTCTGGAATCGCCAATCCTTCCCGTACTCTTTCCACAATAGTGCTTACGCTCTCTGTTGCATACTGCCCGATAGGTAACAATCGTTCCGGCGTTGGAATTGGTATCTGTTGTAGGTAGCTTTTACCTAATCCAGCGGGAATAGCGGAAACAGGGCAGCTTGATGTTTTAGTCGCTTCTGCTAGAGCATCATACACCGGAGATTTGCGCTCATTAATATCCGTTGGTTGTACACATGTAGCACTGGATCGTTCGCAAGATAACTTGAATGTGTGAGGATCTGTACCAGGTGCACGGCTCGTTTGTTCAGAATCAAACTTTGTGTTCGTTGTGTTTGTTGTCTTCCTGCAACCTAGAGATTCATCTGCTAAAAAAAGAGAAACATATTTTTGTAATTGAAGTTGCGTTATTTTATATTTATAACGCAATGGGCCTTTAAGAGTATTCTCTAAGAGAAAGTTTTGCTTCATAATCAAATCTAATTACTGCTCAGGTGTTAAATTTTACGAGTAAAATGTCGTCCAGCAACCAGCAACATCCATTCAGTTCTTGTTTCATTTCTTTTTTTTTTAATTATTTCATACATTGATTGGACTCTTTTTCACGCTTTAAAAGTGATAATAAAATCCCTTCATTTTCAAATCATAACATTGACTTGGCACATGTAACCATCTATTTTCCTTCTCATATTAATATAATATTTTATACATACTTCATCAAATTTAAGACTCCTCAATCCTTTCGTTATTCTTCTTATTCTTTGGCACAGCAACAGATACGGAGCTTACCCATACCCATGACGGCCATGCTGTTCAGTCGTACAAGGTGACGATAATACAATAGCTAATACGGCTCTCTCAACGAAAGCATTAATATTATTATGCATATTATTATTATTATTATTATCCGAATTTTGTCACTTCTCAGCAATATGCTGGGAACTTTTCACCTACCCCGGGCTATTCAAATGCCAAAGGTGAATGAATCTCATTCTCATTTCTCCTCTCTCTTTTCTTAATGTTAATGAGTTTGCACCGGATGTTAGTTATGGGGATTCAGGAACCTTCTTAAAGTGCTACATGTTTGAAGAATCACCGCCTTCTGAATCCTGGATAGTTCTCTCTGCAGTTCGAGCTCGTCCAGGGAACGTAAGAGGGCCATAGGTACAATTCCGGTCGCCGAGGTGACTACCGGAACAATGCGGATATCCTCCAGATACCACGTCTGCTTCAACTCCTCTGCCAGATCATGATACTTCGTCACCTTGGTGGAAAATGTTGTCTGAACATTTTGGTCTAACGTTACAGCAATGTCGATGTCGATGGTCGCTCGTTTCTTTCTTTTCTCGTAGACTAAGATGTCTGACCTATTGGCATGGATGAGGATGTCCGTTATAATTTCGCGATCCCAATACGGCTTTATGCAATCATTTTCCAGGACTAGATCTGGGAGATATCGGTAGTAGGGTCAAAATCGCTCTACCAACTTCTACCTCAGTGCAAGCTGCTGGTGCACAATTTTGAAAACGTCGTTGTGGCGATCGAGATACGCTGATCCATAGTCAGTCCTACGTATGGGTGTACGGTCTATTCGGGGCTTGAACCCATGACGGACATTTTGTTACGTCGTACGAGTTGACGACTGTACCACCAGACCGGCCCTGTCACGTAATATATACCTCGTCGCAATTACTCGGTCTTGGATGGCTTTCATGAAACCTTCTGTCTCCGAGAAAAGATCACCCCTCACAAGCCAAGTGTTAGACGACACTTTGTCGATATGTTCCACGTCTAATTGGTGGGGGCCTCCTTCTGTTCTGGGGGGGGGGCTCCTTCTGTTGCCACGTTGCGACTTTTTCATCCACAGTGTTAATGTTGCAATTCAGTTGGTAATCTTGCTGCGCTAGATGCAGGGCACTGAATCCGTGATCTGCTTTACACACAGTGCGGTATAGTTCATGTCGGTCTTGGCTTGCCACGAAGTAACTTCGCAGCTGATTGATCTGAGAAACACTAAGTTCCTGAAT
Source organism: Anopheles arabiensis (assembly GCF_016920715.1). NCBI lineage: Eukaryota > Metazoa > Arthropoda > Insecta > Diptera > Culicidae > Anopheles > Anopheles arabiensis. The sequence continues at coordinate 49,821,277 of NC_053518.1, read as the reverse complement.
GTCAATGATGTCTATCCCTCCTATTTTTCGTGGCAGGATTACTCTCTCGACGGACGCTTTGGGTGACGCATTCGGTGCTTAGTGGAAACCGCACGAATTGTTCGCTCCAACGCTTCCAAGTCAGTCTTAGACCTTTTCACCACCCCAAAGCTGTAGGTCAACAAAGGCGCCGCAAATGTGTATATTGTTTTCACCTTGTTGCCGGCTGACAAGAAGCTCTTCAGGATACAGCTAACACGATGTAAGAACTTGTCCAGCAGCTCCTTCTTGATTGCTGTATGGTGAATACCCCTCAGCTGCAGGAAACCGAGGAACTTGTACGTTTCACCTTGAACCATGTGGCGGATTTCCTCTTGTTCGTTGGCACGGAAGCTATCGGCATCCAATACTTGACCTCGGTGTAGATGAATTGATTGACATTTACCGATACCAAATTCCATTTTAATGTCGTTGCTGAATCCCTGCACGGTCTTCAACAGGTGGTGCAGCTTCTGTACTGTTTCTACGAAAGGCTTCAAGTCATCCATAAAGAAGGTGTGGGTGATTCTCGTGCTTATTTCTTCACTTTTGAGTAAATACCCTAAGTTGCATTGCTGGTTGAGTGTTCTGCTAAGCGGGTTCATAGCAAGACAAAACCACAGCGGACTAAAGATGTCGCCTTGGAAAATACCCCTCCTGATATTGAGAGATCTTGACCGTAGTACAACTTTTCCGTCGGTAACGTGTAGAGATGTACTCCACATACCCATCGCGTGCTGCATCAGCTTGATGACATTCCCGTCTACTTTGTACAACTGGAGTACCTTAAGAAGGTATGAATGGGGTACTGAATCATACACCTTCTTGTAATCGATGTATGCCATACTTCGATTTCTTTGCTTCTTGGCTGCCTGACCAACTATGACTGTATCAATGATGACCTGGACTTAGCAGCCTTGCGTGTTTTTCGACATCCTTTCTGTTCTTCGGTCATTACGTTGTTGATATCGCAATGATCTTGCACTTTCTGCGTTATCACTGATGACAGCACTTTGTTTAAGTTCGAAAGACGGGTAATTGGTCTATACTTGGCAGGAATTTTGATCCGGTTGATCCGGTTTTCCAGACGTCGCATCCAGGCGGGCTTTTCAGCCTTGGAGCATGCTCGACCTTCGCTGTCTCATTGCGAATAGGTCCGCAATCCTAGCGTTCGAACAACAGCCACCGCAACCGACTACACAATTAACAGCATATCCTCAATGTTCTCCACGCTATCCAAATACTGAGGTAGGACATCTTGGTTTATGATGCTTACTGCAGTTTTCAGGCGGTAAGAATTATGCAGTTTTGGTAGTCGGTGACGAGACAAGGGGTCTTTCCCATGGAACTGCGTAACAGCTGTGGTCATTTGGAGGGTTAGTTCGTCTCGTAACTGTCAGTGTTGGGTATCCACTGACAATCCTGGAGCGTTGGGTTCATCCAAATCACGATCTTCACTCGCCCTTGATGTATTTTGGTCAATAGTGTTAAGCCCAACAGAAATGCTACTCGACTTGCGCGAGCTTGCCTCTCCAAATTCCCTCCGCACCTTCAGCTTGATCAACTCCAGTTGCTCAGGCGTTACCATATTATTCGGTCATGTCTTGCTCTGATCTTTCTTCTCTTTATAGGCGAAAGAACTCCGTTGGAGCCAATGCCTCTATAAACTATTCCAACAATGTCTTGCTCTGAATGCTACTTCTGATGCGTATGAGCCCGGCATGACGATAGCAAATGTGTTGAGTCGCATTAATTTGCTTCGCGCATCTCGCCTGAATCTTTAGCGTCCTTGTTATTTTTGTGTAAAGCGTGTGACTGTATATGTTATGAGCCGGTTATATATGTGAGCCGGTCTCGTAGTACAGTCGTCAACTCGTGCGACTCTAACAACATGCCCGTCATGGGTTCAAGCCCCAAATGGACCGTGCCGCCATACGTAGGATTGACTATCCTGCTATGGGAGGTAATCCATAAGTCACTGAAAGCCAAGCCCCCCCACAAGTGGTATAGGCAGGCCTTGACCGACAACGGTTGTTGAGCCAAAAAGAAGAAGAATATATGTTATATTCCTATCGTACTCCTACATATATCGAGTGGGCGTATGAGGTCCGTCGATCATTTCAATTAATATAAAAAATATACAAATGTCCGTCTCCATCCTCGTGCAAACATAGTAGCAACAAATCACGTAATGGTTCATCTCTCTCGTCCACATTAATTTTTTGCGCAGTTGAAATTGGGATATTTTAAAAGAACACGAATCCCTTCTTTGCATACGAAGAAATTTAAGGTATGGTATTAGCAGCAGGAAAGAAATATATTTACCCATTACGTCTAATTAGAGTTACTACGTGGATGAGTTGATTATCACCAAACTAGTGATGGGAAAAATGAAGTTTTTGTCGGAATCGATTTCGGCTAGCTCCGCAGTTTTCTGGAATCGGTTCCGGACCCAAGAAACATTTCCATACCTTTTACACTTAAACATATCTTAAAGTATTCTTTATTATGAGTGTACTAAGCCATATACTTTTAACATGTCTTTTGAAGATGCTTAACATTCTTTACAGTTGTTAAACCTTTAAAACGTTCTGAAGACGCTTATAAGACTGTCTGTTAAAACTAAAATTGGAGTTTTGATGGCTGGCTTTAATCAACCTTTAAATATATTCTTAAGCACATTTAAAGACTTGTTATTTGAGACTAAGGCATCAGGCATATTAAATGCATATTGACTTAAGGATGAAGGGAACTTGGAACATACTATACGGGTTGTTCCTGAAATACGCTTTTAACGCAAAACGTGCATAAGCCGAGAATCTCTAACTTCTTCGTGAGTTGTATTTTACGTTTTTGAACCATAACATATTTATTTTTCTTTTCTTGTTGCTTGCAGTAGGTGGATTTATCCCCTTTTAAAGATTATTAAATATCTGTCTAATTCTAATAATCTAATAAAGGGATAAAACTGAGAAATCCGCGATTATGAAATATGCGTATCTCAAACTGACTGCCTGTGCGCGGAGAGTCTTAAAACTTGATAGACTGCACAAGCGCTTCCCAAAGCTATATGCTGTTTACATCGATCTTAGCCACACATATTGCACTACAAATGGTCTGAACTTGTGATCAAGAAAGTCCTTCTGATCTTAATTCAATGGAGTCCATTTTTATTGATATGATTGTTGATTTGTGTGTCCAATATGTGTCAATCGTGTTGATATTTTGATAAACAAATTCATAGTTTACATGAAAAATTGAAAAATGGCAATTTTTAAAACGCTTTTCACGTCATGTTTATTATAACAAAGCTTTTGGTGCAAATTGTGGGAATTCCAAACAATTTTTTTTATAAATAATGTATTTTTAACTCAAAAGATGCATATTATCGAGGTGCTTTGATATTTTTCACATTATTATAATGTATTTCAACAGTTAATTTTTCTTGGCATGGATTTCTGCTCATACGCGAGCTATTTGCACAGAAAAATATCAAGACCGTTATCATGACTTCATATTCGATGCTTCATTACCATCTCATGAACGTATCCATATCAATACAGTCTGTTCCCGATATACGCGGTTCTCGACATACGCAGATTCGGAGTTACGCGGTTTTCTAAATTTACAGATCAAATGTCAAATCAGTACAAATTGTTTCAAGAATTGTCCAATGTACAACTATAGTCTTAACAGAGTTCTGTAGATGGGCCCTTTCAGCCTTCAGTGAGTTTTGTTATAGTCTTATTAGTTCATACACGACAGTCAAGTGAAAAAGGAAGACTTAATGCAATAACCGTAGCAATATCGTTAAAACTATGATAAGATTTAAAATGTTCGTTGGGGATAGTAGGTCCGGAATCAGTTTCCGGAATCGATTCCGGAATCGGCTCCGGAATCGGAATTGGCTCCAGAATTGATTCCGGAATCGGAATCGATTCCAGAATCGAAATCGGCTCTCGAATAGTAATTGGCTCCTAAATTAGAATCGGCTTCCAAACGGAGTCAGTTTCTGCACCGCCATAAAATTAGGCGTTTGGGTCCAATAATACTACATACTGATAACCGCAAAAAACAAAATTTACTTGTAAAAGATCCATTCCCATGGAGATTCCTGGACTGATTTTGCTTCTAAAACTTCTTTTTTCCATTCAACAACTAATTCACATTCCGGAGCTAATTCTAATTCTGGAGTCAATTATGATTCCGTTATCGATTCCCAGGACAATTCCGATTCCGGAGCCGATTCTGATCGCGGAATCGATTCCGGAGCCGATTTAGGAATCGGCTCCGGAGGCTACTCCGGAATCGGCTCTGGAGTCAACTCTGGAATCAGCTCCGGAGTCAACCGGAATGTTATGGCACATGTTATTTATTCAATTGGAAAACCCTGTAACATCGAAATCAAAGGTGTTGAGATCAATTAGCGCGTGGCCACGGAGGTGACAAAATATTGAAAAAGTTTTCAACTTTGTCAAAATTGCTTGTCAACTTCAAAAATGAGCTTTTCTTATGGCCGCACCAAAAATATACACAAGAACGACAAAAAGCTCAAACATCTGAATATCATCGATATTTTGTTTAAGAAATACTAAATAGGTATATGAATCAATTAGAAACATGCATTTTATCAATTTTGTCAACTTTATATCCTGGCTACTCCAGGTTACAAAATTTTGACAAAAGCTAAAAAAAAGTGACAAAAGCTCACGATTTGAAAAATTTGTCAGTATTTTGTCACTCCCATGGCCTTTTGCCTAATGGCAAACGTTATTTATTCAATTGGACAACCCTGTAATGCTTCACTAGTGATATTAATGCAGTTTATCATTTCTTACCTTGTTTAGCACACGATTGGCTTGTTTTTGAGGTTACATCCTTTGCTCCATTCGGTACACTGCTAGCGTTGCTGGTGGTGCTTTGTGTAACGACGATTGCTTTCTGCACATTAGCAAAGGGATTTAAAATTGCTTGTGCTTTCGGTTGGCCTAGCATAGATGATGTAACCATCATACGAACGCCCTCCTGAACGGAACATTTTTGAGAGTTCATTTGAAAGGCTGACGGCATACGGAAAATATTGCTGCTTGTTTTCTCCGGTTTTTCTGTCTTATTACCAGTGGGACCCTTTCCCTCGGTATCCTTATTGTTGGCATTACTGCTACCTGCCGCATCTGTTTGTTCAAGCGACAAAGTAGGTTGCTGAGATTTCTTCGATTTTGTCGGCAGCGATGTTTGTACCACTGGGGCGATTTTTGGAGCTCCGCAAATTATGGACAAGTTTGTTCGACTAAGACTAGCGAGACCTTCCTTCATCTTTCCTGCCGTATCAGGTTTTAATACATTGGAATCATCGTCATTGCTAGCCGTATCCTCTAGCGATCCCTGGGGAAAAGAGAGTACGTTTTTGAATACCTTTTTACAATATTGGTGCTATGTATCTTTCTAGTGAATCCCACAGCAACAAAAAAACCTTAAAATCTACATGACTATCAGGGTAATACGAAGGACCCATACGCACCTGAACACTGCTCTCCTGAATTGTGCTGTCGCTCACATCGCTCTCCGGTATGACGACCAGCTCTGATTCTGTGTCGTCTCCATCGACCTCAGCATGCTTGCGTGCCTTGCTACCACCGGCACCCTTACCTCTGGATGAGCGTCCTTTGGAAGATTCCTCACATCCATACAATGAAAGTGTCGCAGTTTGCAGCGGGCTGTACGGTGGGCTGCTATCGTTTGTTGTCCGTTTTTCATCTCCCAGCTCCGAGGTGGCGCCGAGCGAAGGTTGACTTTGATTGCGTAAGCGTGTCGCAGAGTAATCCATAATGATGGTGGTCGGAATACGACGACATTTGTGAAACTGTGCATCCAGCGAATTGATAACAAGGCGAATCAAATTCTGCACCTGATCGGCCATGGAAGCCTGATTATACTGGTACTTGTACAAAATGACCAGTAACGACATCAGCCAGTTCCGTCGCACATGCGGCTCTAGATACCAGATGGAAAAATTGTACGTTACGACATTATTGTGGTGATTTTGATCTGCACCGCTAGCCGTTCCTGGCGGTAGGAAGCCTCCGTTTGCCTGATTCGGAGCGTAGAGCAGCAGCTGGATAACGGTTGGCAGTAGCAGCCAACCCATTTGATGGTTCTGATCAAGCACCTGCGGGAGATTGGCCATAAATGCGTTGAATACGGATGAGCAGCGCAGGCGGGCAGGCGACACATGGAAGAACTTTTCCCCCTGATTGTAGCCCAAAAGAAGATACAGGTGCCGGAGCACGATGGACTGAATTTTGAACAGTGGTTTCTCATCCGTGGGATAAGCCTGCGTTCAGTCCGTATATTCAGTCCGTACACCACGCGGTGTGGTGTGTGAGTGTGTGTGTTTATCATCGGGTATGAAATCCGAGTTCCGAATGCGGCGAAAAGGAATCAAGAAACAACAAAAAAAGGGTATCGAGTTAGGAAGTCATGTGCCAGAATGAAAAACGATTGAAAAAAGAAAACAGAAAGAAACGGTTAAAGCAGAATCAATAAGAACGACGATATTTTAGCATGCACTATAACACTGAACGCATGCTCACCAGATCAGGCCGGGACATGAACTGCATCAGAAGGAAGACAAGCAGGTGGATCGTTTCCTTGTCCGCTTCTTCTAGATCGATCACTCGATACAGGCTTCCCATGTGAAAATCTTCATTCTGACCGCTGATCGAATGAACGTGTCCATCTGCAAAAGACCAACGACAGTGGAAAGATTTTAGTCAGCAAACACACAACCAGGAAACGGTTACAGATGAAGACGAAATGTGTATCGGAAGTGGTATAAACGAGTACAGTTCACGTGTTACCACTTCCGCCCATGGTTGCGCTTCCACGCGATCCCTTACCTAGCCCAAAACGAGAGCTTTTCCTCTTCAAAATCGGTGCAGACACTTGGCGGCTGTACACTTTTTCTTTTTCTGTAAATGAAGCGAGGACAGGAACGTGACAGGAAAGTGAATGCTTTTAGTAATGAAGTGGATACAATCTTGGCGCCAACACCGAAACGGGTGCAAAGATGCACAGCAGTAAATGCAACCAAAAAATAATCAAACGTACCGATTTTTGATTCCTGGCGCGGTATTATTGTTGCTGGCGCGGACATCGTACGCTTGTAGGGCCATTTAGTACCAAAGGAAGCGCTTAGCGTTTTTGACATGCTTCCGGTCGTGTCGGACTGACTCAAAGCTTCCCGGGCCTTGTTTATCTTCGTGGAAAGGATCTCACTCCCATTTTCACTGTTTCGCAGATCGCGTAAATATGAAATGTCTCCCGCCCGTTCCAGATTTACTTGCGCCTCCACAAATAGCGTATCGAAGCGGTTTAAGAAAAAATCCCACGTGAGTACCTTGCGGTCGGATAGCGAATTGTGTAGCTGATAGATCGATTGCAACACCACAGGCCGGTCTACGATGAACTTGTCAAACTGACTTTCAAGACAATACAGCAGTGCTTGGATGGCATAATCGTGGATGGTTCCAAGGTATAAGGTTGCACGTTGAGCCACGTGCACGTTGATATCGTCGCACGCCGCAATTAGATGGCAAAACGCAGTGGCTAGCGATGTTTGTAGGCTGACCTCGGCCCGAAGCGGAGTGCTGTCCATGAATCGAGTGATCACTGCAAAACATGCATTGAATTTACTCCTTCTTTTTTTAATGTTTAAGTACACCTTTCTGTAACGTACCAGTAACACGCTCTACCGCCTCAAACCGAACTCTCCAATCGGCGTCATGAAATGCTTCCTGAATTACTTTCCAAAATACGTCTGATCCCATCGGAAGCGTGATGCAGTGCAGCAAAGTTGGCACAGTTACTTGGCAAATGTGCGACTGAGCAGCGGTGCACAGGTCCCACAAGCTTTAAGTATATAAACAATTCAAGCAAATACTTTTTTGAGTTAGTATTGTTCGTCTTCTATTAGCCAATTTTTTAAACAGCATTTTGGATGACGTAGATTACAGTAACAGATAAATGTTAGAAAAGCATCCTTAAAGATCATCTTTTACAACCGTTCCATAATATTTTTTTCCTCGAAATCAACAAGAAGTCTTGTCTCTTAGTGTGTGCTTTTTTCCAAACCTCACATTATCAATTATCCAAACTTGTACATTATGAAAAATGGTTAAAGTGCATAAATAAATGGCACATTAATACGAGCGAAGGCCCTTAACGGTGGCCCTAAAGGAATTCTAAACCAAAGAAGGATTGAGAAGCAAATTTACTTGTGAGCGAGGAAAGGTCCCTTTTTTCGGGGCCCTACAAAACCTCGGGGCACCACGCGGCCGCTTAGTTTGCGTATTCCGCCCCCTGTGTACAGAATGTTGCAATAAATCGTAAGAAAAAGAAGTTGTACAGCAGATACGTACTTTTTGATTAGCATATTCTCTTGACACCAAATGAAGAATCCCCGATTATCTCGAGCGGCCTTTACGAAAGCATCGCCATGCAGGACCATCACGTTCAGGCATTGCAGTACGTAGTACAGTATATCAGCTTTGTCGATGTTTGGGATTTCCTTCAACAGTTGATAGATGAACTGTAAAGACTGAGGCAGGGTGTCGATGGAAAACTTGAACTTTCCAACCGATGTGTGCCAAAACTCCTCGTCTCCATCGAATGGATGGGATCCGTCCAGATTTTCCGAATCAAGGCCGCCACCTTCAGAGCTGCTTTCGCCAATCACATTCGGTTTCGCAATCTGCACCGTAGCAGTAGCTAGACCCAGACCGGTGGTGAAATAATGTTAGCAATTATTTATGTTTTCGACTGCTAGACAGGTACGAGAAGGTACAATCTATACTTACCGACGTCGGCTTCGGACAACGTAACAGATCGTGCCACCGCCGGTACCACCTTTTCCGAAGGCATTATTGCAGCCAGGTCTAATTGTTCCGAGACTGTTTCCACCGTGGCGGTCATGATCTAAACACAATAAAAAGTCGTAAACGATCTTAATCCATGTAGCGAGCGTGTTATATGTGTGTATATATATTTAAATATATATACACACACATATACTTCGTACCAATTATTTGCATCATGATTAGATACATGTGTTTCAAATATATTTAACACCTCGTTTTCACTCCACGCTCACAGACACATGCTTTATTGTGTCATAGTTTTAACTTGATCTTAGGTATGGTATTATACGCAACAAGTTTCACACATCACGTACACAGAAGTGAAAAAAAAACACAGAAATTAAAATGACACAATTAGCCACAAAGAGGTGACGCAAAAGAGATAAACAAAAATGATTTGGAATAAAACAACAGAAATTACGAAACGACTAAAGAGAGACAGTGGAACGGTATAAACGAAGCAAACTTTGTATTAACTTTAGACGAGCGTTCAAACGCTGTTCTCGGTGAATGAACATAAATATATGATAAAAAAACACCAATGAATGATTCACAGCATTCAATTTTTTTTTTTGTATTTTATCAAACAAGTAAGAGACCTTCCATTAAGTTAAGATCATGCACAGTTTGTATAAGTTTAGCAGTTATAGTACATTTAGTATTTTCATCAATTTTCAGAATATAACTTTTCAGAATTTTATAGATAATGACACGAGATTTTTATAGATATAGAGTTGTGATTGAAATAATGTCGATCGAAACATATGGTACAATGTGGGCCACGGCAATGGGAGCCGGTAGTGAATACCACTTTACCACCACAAGTAACAAAACAATGCAAAATGTGTGGTGGGAACGAAATATTTTTGCCTAAAATTAGATAATCGCAAATTCAATTCTTGTTCATTTCACCTCCCTATGCAGGTATGCATTAATTAGCATGGTAAAAACATCATAAAAAAGTCCATCTAATCGAAAACATCGTTAATACACCACCCTTTAATGAATTGAGCAAAAACAAATAATATTTTCTCGCTAACAGTTAGCAAACGATTATACTCTACTTTTTGTCTCATATCGATCGACAGATGTGCTAGTTGTGTTTGTGTTTGTGTGTTTTTTTATACACTGTGATGATGATTGCATTAGAGAAGATAGAAGACAGTTAATATAATACATACAGAACAAACATGCGGCATATGTACTAATACACCACCAACCGAGTGAGGTTCCGGCTGTGGAACTGCTACCGGTACTGGACCTAAATGTTAGTGTTTCGATAATCAACGCACACAATCGGAACAGAGAAACAGGAAGAAAAAAATGGAAAGAAACAAACAAAGAAAAGATTATTAATTGGTTCAATTTTATTTGTCAGCGGTCCTGCAAGCTAAATTTTTTCTCAGTGCGCTTTAAAAGCTAGCGAAGCGAGAAATGTTGCTAATAACGGCTCAAACACTTGCATCCAGAGCCGGTTAACGCTACCTACTGTTGCATGCATATTATTACTACCAGACAGCGTTTGTCTATGCGAATACTAATTGTGAACAAATATCGCTAAATAGTAGTGTAGGGTAAAAAATAGTTGACTCTCTTTTATCAACAAACAATAGCGAGAATTCGAGAATTTCAATTTCGAAACCCCTGACAACAAAACGATTGTGCTACATGTTTTGAAACCGAACACTACACTACTACAAACACAACACAATGGTCAAAAAATATAAGCATAATTATTTAACCCATAATTATTTAACATTAACTAGGCTCTCTTTGCCATACAATAAACTCCTTTATGATGGACACACAATTTAATGTATCGGTAATATAGTTGCAATACAAATTGACCTATAAAATAGTTTAAACGTTTGAATTGTAAAGGCATTGAATAACGAATTAAATGCATAGCAAACTTCAGAAATTATGGAAGACATTCACCTGCCATTATAATGACTTTTCCGGCATCATCAAGAATAGAAGGCATGACTTTTATTTTTTCGGTTTGGTTTTTGGAATTGAAGTATTTTGTTTTGTACATGTTTGTATTGTTTTGATATTGTTTGATTTTTTGTTGTTGTTGTGAAGTGTACGTGTTGATAAGACGAGTTTGTAATGTTTTCGTATGATTTTTTTTGGTGTGTCGGTTGATATAAAAAAACGAAAAAGAGACATATACACATGTACATTAGGAATGAATGAACGATATCGTGAATATTTTATTGTTTCTAAACACAACTAGTCAAGACGTTTGATTTATGTTATTTTAAGGGCAGTTTTGTTTACATTTTGGCCACATTTCACTATATGTAAAAAAACTACTTGAATGGAATGGATATAGGATTCATGTAATCGCTTCATTGACTTGGAGATCAGGCTTTAATATACTTTAATATATTAAATTGCACTAATTTTTGCTTAAATTTTATTACGTAATAATAATTTCTAATCATTTTAATCAAAGCGGTTGTAGCGTAGACCTCTACATTTGAGCAATACATTGTGCCTCAACTAATGTTTAGAATTCGTCAGTTGTAGTTTCTATGAAGAAAATTCGATCACTGCATCTACAAAGGCGTACCAAAGTATGCGGAAAGCAGAGATCGGTCCTCTAAATTTACAAGGAAACTATGTATCGAACAAAACTGTTCCTAAAGTGTGAAAATGTGTGCAAATGCATGTGCTGCTCCAAGCTGCAAGCAGCGCAGTTTGGTTACACATTTATATATTTCACTATTTCAACCATTGTACAAATCTGCCCATTTGTTCCAATAAATGGAACAATACTGCAGGCTGAAAACTATTATGGTCAAACATAAACGTTTCAAAAAACAGCTTTGTGTGGAAGTAAATGGAGGTAAAAAGAATAAATATAACTAAAAAAAGGTAAATACATTGGACATCAATAAACACTTACCTAATGGCCCAAGCGGTATATGTAAAGGCGCCATCGATAGAGACATGTCACGTTCGTTTGATTTAGCTTCCTTTTCCAATTCTGGTGGGCTCTTGCGCGTTTTTTCATCATCTATCACCATCTGCATCGGGGGCTGCGAAGCAGATGGTGCAGAGTATCGAATCGTTTTAAAATGAAATCTCCAACACTACAGCCGTACAGCCGGCCGGTTTAGCGTTAATAAGCAGCCACATCGAAGCACGTGATACTTACATCGGGCGGGTTAACAGGATTTACCGGTGCTAGATATTGAACCAGCTTGGTCGAAAGCTGATGCCACATGACAGAAGTTTCGCAGTATGCGCAATCCTTTAACACGAATGCAACAAAATAGATACTCTATTGTAAGACAGTTTTCGAATATTCAAAACAGAACCTACCATCAGCCGGCAGCTGTGATTGCCCATGCCCACATTAGCAGCTGTTACCATGCACTTTAGCAAACGGCAAACGTTTTCTGCCACGGTCGTGTAGATGCCCGAATGCATCTCAATTTCCTGAAGCTCCATCTGAAATCCCAAAGCAGAGAAAAAGACGAATTTAAAACAAATTTATAACCATGTGTGGCGCGAGCGCTCACCTGTCGCAACAGAATATCTAACATCAGTACACAACATGTGAGATTGTGTTCGGCATCGGTCGAAAACTCCATGCACTTGCTCATGGGCACTTCGTCGTCAGAAATAGCCGATGTGTTGCCAGATTCATCCTCGACCACGGGAGCTGAAGAGGACGAAAATTATGGCACATCGATCATGTAGTGTTTTTTTATTCTAAACTTACAAATGGAACTACGTCTAGGTGGTTGCAACTCTCTTTCTTTGGCGAATTTGGTACCGCTGCCACCGCTCGATCCACCACGGCTGGAATCTTTGGATTTGTTTATTTCTGCCTGTACTCCATGCTTCATGATACGTACGCCGTCGCCAAACATCGCAAAGAGCTGCGGTAACGGAATGACAATCTCCAACTTGGTCAAATTCTGCAACCAATAGAGCGCCTGCTGCTGCACCTTGGCTGTCGTCTTCTCGAACCGTATTGCTACGAAATTGTACATAGCTCTAGCGTCAAACCCGAGCGGTGACATTTCCGCATCCAGTATCTTGTTCAGTACGATCTTCAGCTCGATCAGCTCCTTTTCCGGGACATCGTTCGTAATTGCTTCCATCCAGTGCGGCATTACCGTGTCCCAGATCTCCTGCGTAATGATTTCGTACGGTATCAAACAAATCAACCGCTGTAGACCCTCCTTCAGATGGGACGTTCGCGAAGCTAACGAATCCCAGTGTCCTCCGACGCGGGAGTACTCGGGTGGATGGGGTAGCAAGCAATCAATAAACTCTTTGTAGTGGCTGATGCGCACTTCCTTCAGCCAGCTGCATATGTGATCTTGCTTCAGCTTTTCCAGCGTACTCTCAGTTTGCCCATCGTATGAGTATGCAGTCACGTGGAACCAGTGGAAGAGCATTGACAACAGTCGGCCCAAAATTTCCACCGGCGTATCGACCGTTGGTGTACAGCGCCCCACCAGCAGCCATATGCCGTACCGTCCAAGCAGTTGGCGCTCCTCGAGCGTCAAATAGTCGACCTGTTGCTCACCACCTCCATTCTGTCCGGAAGCGTTGCCTTTTGTTTCCATCATTGACGAGTCCTTGCGAAAGTCAACGTTAAGGGGTTTCGCTTCGCGCAGAAGACTGATTACGGACTCCACCAGATACGTTTGCATCTCGGCATCCATCATCATCATCGGTGGCAGGCTCCGATGAACGATGTGATCGATGCCCCGGCGGCTATTGTGCCGATTGCCGTGACACTGCAGACAGTAACGTATTGGGTGGTTGCCATTGTAGCTGGCACACTCGTTTGAAAAGCAGATCGATACAGCCGATTTTTCGTGCGAGCGGCAATTCTAAAATTTTAATTTCAAAGTGAAGAGAAATAATTATTGTGAACATTACTCACTAATTAATGGTACGGCTTTGAACGGCTTGCAGCACGTTTTACTTACTTTGTTCTCGCACACCATCGATACCTGCTGCATCGGATGTAAAATGTCGCCGAAAGTAAGATTCCGATGATCGCGATGTATCTCGTTGGCGCACTCGATGCACAGATACAGTGGCGGTGGCGCATCCGACGCGTACAGAATGCTGATGCAGTGATCGTAGCACACTTTCACAGCCTCTGCATTGCCCGCGTTCGGGCACGATTCTCGCTGGCAGACGAATGGCACCAGATCGTTGGTGAACTTGCAGAGCAGACCCTTCCGATCGAACAGGTTCGGATCGAAGGCGGGCCAGTAGTAAAAGAGCAGCTTGGCGGCAGACGCGCGCGACATCGCCGTTCCATACCCAATCACACACAGAAGGTCTTTGGCGACGTTGTGCTTCAATCGCATCAAACATTCCAGTAGCTGACAGTGGTGGGCTGGATTGGTGGAGTACTGGAACACTAGCATTATGACGGCCGATACCGATTGGCACGCGTGGCATTCCTGATCGTCGTCACTTTGGCGCGCTGCGCATTACGATGCGTTGATTTCGAGGGGCGAAAATAAAGATGACAAACATATTGAAAACTGTATTGAAATACTTAACGAACATAAAGCCATAAAAATTTTGAATAGCAAAAACTAATAAAAAAGTATCTTTATACAAAAAAACAAACAATTTTAACACATCCTATTAGCAATGCATTGCAAACGCTTGTTTAATTTTTCCTGTTTTTCATCACCAGAAAACAAGTGTCTTTTTTTAACAGAGCTTGGTCAGCGACAGGTTTTACTTTCCGTCGGCTTAAATTAGCTTTTTGTGACAAGAACAATGTTTTGCAATGTACACTGTACAGCTAAACATTTCATTGTTGGGTAGCTGAAAGAAACATGTCGACTTCCTTCCTCTGGAATGGCCTTGCAAAGTTAGCACAACATAGCTTCGGTAAAAAATCTGTACCATATTTCTAGAGTGTGCTAGAAAAACGCGGTTGTGCTATCTTCATGACCACGCGCATTGTAGAACCGAGCAAATCATGGACATTAAATACCGTACTTACTGATGGTAAACGGAAGTATATAGTAACAGAGATAGTTGATGATATCCTGGTGCAGTGATGGTGGCAGGACAGATATGCTAGATGCAGTTAGATAGGGAAGATTATCGATAAGATCTCTATCAAGAAATGGCAGTATGCATCCCAAACACTGAAGAAACGCCTTTCCAAAAAGGTGCAACCCAGACTGGATGTTGGACGCCACATCTAATAGCATGGTAAGTGCATTGTAGAGGTTTTGATACTCCAGGTTAGGATAGCTGGACATGCGAATTTGATCCAATGATGGGTCTTTAATCATTTCCAACGGTGAACAGGGAACATCTTTCAATACGGCTGTAATAGAATAAAGTAAATCAATGCTTCGTGAGTTTTTTGCAGTTTATTACTAAATGATTAACGAAAAACTAGATAAGAATTTCACCCACTGCTAATTTGTACAGTGAGAAATGGTTCAATACGTTTGATGAAAATGCACAAATATATTTACTTCTAACCTAATCTTAAATTTAAATTTTTAGAATTTCTATAAAACTCAGAAGATCCATAAATTATACAAATTTTCTGAAATAATGTTCTTCTTTCATTCTTGCATCCTGTATACTAATTTGTGACACATGTTACAAAAAAATACGAAATGAGTTTCTGTAACTGATCGAATACATGGCACATTTAATCAATTCCAGACATTTGAATTTTGAAAAGATATTTAACTTTACGTACTTCTTTGCATATTGCATATACTATCAAATAAGATGCAAATTGATACCTTATCAATGTTTTCCTGTAGCTTCTCTTCATTCATGCACAGTGACGGTCACCTAAGGTACCTCATATTTTCAACCTGGATCTGGACCTTTCTTTAGACTATTTATGGGACAAATTGCTTCACACGTCGTTGTGTGTGAGCATTACTTAGCTATGGCCAATAATAAATAGAAAAATCTCGGAAAACCATGCCTACATGTCGAAAATGGCATGAGATTTATTACGTCGAATGAAAGTCGGAATGGCTCCATTCCTTAGCATAATGTCCATGTAGCTCCACAATGTTAGCTAATATGGTGGTGCTGAAATTTATTAAATTTAGTTATTTAGTGTAAGTACCATTTAGAACTCTTACTTTAGCTTTTAAAAATAAACAAAATGACTATGCTTAGTTTTTCACAAATTTTTCAGATACAGGTGTGCTTTTTTTCTTTGTGCACCAGAAACAAATAGTATCAAAGAGTATACTAATCGAAGACTAATATGAAGACTATATTCCGATACGGGGTTTAAAGAACTGTACAAGTATCCTCCAAAAATGCGGGCCCACTCCAAAAAGGGTGGCCTGAAATGTATATTTGTTAAAAAAGAAGCATTCTATACTGATATTCATTGACTTATGTTTAGTAAAATAAATGTTTTCAATATTAAAAACTTACTTAAACACAATTTGAGCACTTCCCATTGATTGTTTTTATGGGAAATTATTTGTTGAACGATTTTGTATGCAAAACAACAATTGGAAACATATTTACAGATTTCAAGTTTGTGTAAGGAAAATGACTTAAATTTGTCCTGAATTATATTATTTGTCTTTTGGTCTGACAATTGTTTTTTTAATCTTCCTTTCAGCACACCACGTCACCTTCTTATTGTACTGTCAACTCTGACAGCATGGATAAACAAACAACATGATAAAAGGTACTGAACAGATGAACAGCGCTCTACTGTAATAGATAGTTTTTTTAGTGTACAATCCTTATAAATTATTTCATTTCTAATACAGTGAACCCTCTCTTATTTGACACCTCTCCAATTTGAAAAACCTCTCTTATTTGAACATTTTGCACAGTCCCTTGATTTCCAGTACATTTTTGTTCCTCTAATTTGGAAAACCTCTGAAATCTGTGTCCCTCTTATTTGTGTATGGTGTTGCCATGGTTATTGAATGATGTATGCTCAAATTGGCAATCGTATGTACAGTTTCCTATAGCAACAGTTAAGGCTGCATACTAAATGTTCTGTCTCTTTCTTGTTTGTTTGGACCTTTCATTCACTTTCAACCTCTGTAATTTGAAAACCCCTCTTATTCGACAGTCCCATCGCCTATCAAATAAGAGAGGGTTCACTGTATTCTGTTACAGTTCAAACGGAGAGCAAATAAAAGCCAACTTGCTCGTTTAGTGGTTAACTATGAACTGATTTATTACAAAAGCATGCTTAGGAAGCGAAATTCTGCTGAGGCAAAATCCACTGTTTGGTACGCATAGCCTACTACATATTCTATTATTTTCATATCTTAAAAAAAAAAGATAACTATCAGGAACACTTACTTAGTAAAGTTTGGGAAAAGTATTTGATAGTGTTGGCAACTTCCGATCCGGTTGGTCCCGGTGCTTGGTTTGCCAACAGTCGGACGTGGAAATCGTGTAGACACCGCAACTTTGCTTGAACTAAATAAAAAAAAGTAGAAGTCAGTTAATGATTCCTCGTTGAGTTCGATCTTGGCTAACTAAGATCATGGAATCTATTTATCCACATTTCCACTTCCAAGTACAAACTCAATCATAATACTCATAATCATAATACGGAAACGTTTGTGTGTCTCCCTTCTATAAATAAAGCAAACTCCTCCTTTCCTCTCTCACTTACAAGCTGCATTTCGGGTATTCATATTGATTAGTTGTATCCGAAAGCTCCCCGTCATTAGGACAGATTTTCGCTATTCTGTGTACAATTATCAAAACACAATAGAAATTCTTCTGCTTCACTGTACACAGCACATCCAGCCGCACCAGAGCTCTCCAGATCCGAGGTCGAAATTAACTAAACCAACGCCATAGTAGCATAATACTCAGTGATTCGACCACTCCCTACACATGTTTACTGTATTACCACATAATTCCTCCCATTGGAGGTTTGCACAGTATCGGAATCACATCACATTCAAGCGATGGGAACTAACTTCACTATCATAAATGAAAAGTGGCCATAAGTTTGCACCATTTATAGTTTCACGATTCCTTTCTGATTGCGATTACGTAAAGGGCCTGCAGTCTGTATTTTTTTCTTCTTTTTTTTATGTCCTTTGCAACCCAAATACAGATTGTCTTGTGAACACGGACAGCTCTCGCACAAAACTGTGGATGTGAAAAATCTCCAAACTGTTTACAGACAGAATTTGTTAGGTATGGCCAGTTATCTGTCAGTTGTACTTTTCTTCCAATCAGTCATGCGCACATGGCATTTGGAAAACGAATGCTGGAAAATGTACACATTCCCAGATGGGGATTTGTATGTAGTTGTGTATCATGTGCATCTATTGCGAAATGCATTGGAATGGCGGGGAATATCATTACACCTCAAAGATCGACAAAGACAGTAAGAATGTTATAATATTATAATTTATTATATTATATTATATAGTATTGTATATTTTTTATTTTATGTTTTTGAACGTAGACGAAAAACGTATTCAGGTAAGCCTTTTTGCATCAGCTGAGATAACGCTCAGATTTTTTTTCTCAACCCAATATTACAACCTGTTGCATACCATGGACACCCACACAAAAATACTTCAATGTGTACACTCTCTTTGTGTTTTGTTTACAAAGCGCATAACGCGAATATGGTCCAATTTCAATGTGTTGGAGGAGTGACAATTTGCATTTTTATTAGCAAATTTCGGAGATGAAAATAACTATGGAGATGTTTCAATTGTATGTACCATACTATATGCCATTAAGCTATGTTTATATGAGTCAGACAAGGATTCAGAAATGCACGACTTTATAAATTTGATTGATAATCCGTTAAACAAATTTCCAATTTACTATTTTGTCTAAATCTGCTTTGCATAAAAAAAATATGATAAGTATAATAAAATTAAATGTGTTTTATTTTGCTGCCATTTTTCACATTTTTTACTCTATTTTTTATTTTAAATATTAGCTTTAACAGAAGCGAATTTTGTTTCAAATGTTTGTAATCGTTTTTTGTTATTTTTATTAAGCGCTTTATTCCATTTTCCGTGCGCCCAGACATACCACGACAATTTAATGTTGTGAAGCCTAAATTAACATGCGATGATATTCGAAAAAATGGCAAATTTTTCACGCACCCACACGTCGCTTAAAAATATTTGCCGTGAAACAAATGTATGGATTTCTCATCGAATATCGTCGAATGGCATCGATCTTGGCTTCACGATTCTAGTGATGAGAAAAATGAAGTTTTGGTCAGAATCGATTGCGAATAGCTCTGAATTTTATTGGAATTGTTTCTGATTAGTAGGTACGGAATCAGTTGCTGGTATCGGCTCTGGAATCGGCTCTATGAGAACAAATCGTTTTCAAGTATACAGTGGAGCGCCGTTTATACGGGTACCTTTTATCCGGCTGTCCGTTTATCCGTGCTGTTCAATACAAAGATGACATTGCGAGCGTAGTACGATATTTGAAAAAGTGGTTACTAGAGCACATTGCCATAACAAAAAATGCTATAATGCATAACAAATTTTGAATTTTCTCTTTGGAAAAACATGAAGTTAATAAAAACTTACTAATTTTTATCGAAACATAATTTAAATTTCAAAAAATTCAGGGATTTGTGATAAAATATATACTTTGATTCATTATCCGTATTAGTCGAGTATGCGGGCGATGACGAGTCCCGATGAGCCCGGATAAACGGCGCTCCACTGCATTTCAATCCCTTGCGGTTTATTAAATAGGGGTTGTAGCATCCAGTATAGGGGCGGTCCCGTGGTACAGTCGTCAACACGAACGACTCAATAACATGCCCGTCATGGGTTCAAGCCCAGAATGGAACGTCCTCCTGTAGCAAGGATTGTGACTATCCGGCTACGTGGTAATGAATTAAGTCTCGAAAGCCTATATAGGCCAGCAGCAGCATGTCCGCGTAGGACGTTACGCGAAATAGAAAAGAAGCTTCTGTGGTGAAGATTGCGGTATGGTCTGTGGTAGTGATGTGCTGTATGGAGCGCACCCACGACTCCGGTCCGACTCCGACTATTGTTAGTCCGATTCCGACTCCGGCAAAATCGAACCACTAAATCCGCCCGGAGACGGAGTCGTTCGGAGTCATCCGAACGACTCCGACTCCGGACGACTCCGGACGACTCCGAACGACTCCGAACGACTCCGAACGACTCCGAACGACTCCGGACGACTCCGACTCCGGGCGACTCCGGACGACTCCGAACGACTCCGGATATTGAAGCGCGGACCTACCTTCCGGAGTGGATTCCAAATTTATCGGAATCGGATCGGAGTCGACTCCGGATTTTTGCCAACTTTACCCATCACTAGTCTGTGGTAGTCGGATGGCGCTATTGTTGATGCTAGAGTAGATTCCACAGCCAGTGGGAACCGTTTTGTACTGATCCGTCAGTGAATATCAGATGGTGGTTATGGTATTTTTGCTGAACAAGTTGACTAATTCAAAATGACCCTGCAACACATTGCAACCAGCCCGAAACTGATTTTTGAAGGTCCAGTCTATTTGTGGTGGGCGGCAGTACCAGGGGCGACTACCGATTTGGATGAGTTTGGTGACTGAGGGGAGTGTTTGTTGTGTTAGCGTGGTGAAATCAGTGTTTGCCCATTGGATAAGGGCATCGGCCTTGATCTCCATCATTCATCCTGCAGCTGCTACTATCTTGTCGGTTATGATGTGGTCGAAAGGTTGAAGACCGTTTTCACACAGAAGTGATGCTATGGGGCTCGTGACGAAAGCCCCAGTAGCACAGCGGATGGCGGTATGGTAGAGTTGTACAATTTGTTTTTGGAAATTTTCCCGTTGCCGGGAGACTATTTCGATGCCGTAGAGTAGTTTTGGTAGAAACCATCTATTGATGATTTGAAGTTGTGTTTGACGGGAGGCACGAAGTTGACCGGTTCCAAGCATTCTCAAAAGATTAATACGGTTTTTCGCTTCTCTTTTGACCCATGTAGTATGTGCTTTAAATGTTAAGTGACGATCAAAGGCACTCCTAGGACATCGGGTGTGCGTGTGTTAGTTTTTACTGAGTTATTGTATTGTTGCAGATGTGAAGTATTTTGAAATTGAAGTGTGAAATTGTGTAACTTGTCCAACGTGACCATTTCTGTACTATATTAACTCCTTCATGTAAAGTTGTGCGTGATTCAGTTCTGTTGTTAGATGCTGAGACAAGAACTATATAATCAGCATACATGAAACCTTTAATGTTACTAGGCATAGAGCGGAAGAGGGATTCTACACTAATCAGGAAAAGAGTGGGAGAGAAAATGGCACTCTGAGGAACACCATTCCTCATGGACATGCAGGTCAGAAGATGGAGTTAAAATTAAAACTTTAAAAATGCGATTTGAAAGGAAACTTTGAAGATACGCTTTAATGCGTCCTCCAAAACCCCACATTTTGAGCTGTTCAAGAATTGTATGTCGCCAGGTTCTGTCAAAAACATTTGATAAATCTAATTTTGCACAGTCACTGTGGAGGCCTATGGGGTAGTGGGTTTCTAAAAGTTCATTATGTTCGGCAAAATGTGTTTCAGTACCTTTCTTATTATGACACTATGCAGTGAGAACTTTTTTTTCAAATATCCTACTGAACACGCAATGTACTTTTGTATTGAACTGTCATTTCTCAACAGCACAGATATATGGACAGCCGGATGAAACGAAAATAAAATGTAGTAGTTTAAATTACAAAATTCACATTTTGTCTCCAATGTTTTGAGCGCATAAGAATGCACTCGCTGAAAAAACATTACAATTTCGCTTATCAGTTCGGGATTTACAAACCTATTTTTTCGTTCAGTATGTTGCCGCTGTAAATTGGAAAAATAAACCATTGATTTTCGGACCAGTACATACAACATCAGTTGAAATCATTCAGTGTTCGATTAAATTCAATTTGTTTCATTATTTTATTATAATAAGATCTTAACACAAAATATCAGCATGAACACTGTGTAGCCATCCATCCGACCTTTTGTTCTTACAATTTACACTTCATTCGTTTGATTACATTTTTCCTATAACATTATTCCTTTATGTTACATTTTAGTTTACGAACTAATATAAAAAGACGCTACTGTACACTGCTCTTGATCAATACATCGATTGAAGGACACGGAAAAATGCACCCTTGCTTGGCGTGGTTGACTGTTTTGGTTTCAAACACCTATTTTGTACAATCTTCGTTTAGTATTTTTGACACGTTAAATATATATATATATATATATATATATATATATATATATATATATATATATATATATATATATATATATATATATATATATATATATATATATATATATATATATATATATATATATATATATATATATATATATATATATATATATATATATATATATATATATATATAGATATATATATATATATATATATATATATATATATATATATTTAAGCATATATAGTATTTTATTTCACGCGTTCTAATAATATACAAAGAAGATGTTGATTCAAATGGTACACAACCCAAACCATTGCTGATCTTTCACATTCACTCCTTGCGGAATACGCACTTGGAAGCAAGCGCGATAAATAAATAGATACAAATACATTTTCTCCATGTACAGAATGAAGAGCCAATTCCAATCTTCGCGTTATGATGCAGGGCAATGAAATTACGTACGCTCTTCAATAGAATAAGCGTTCAAAAATGGTTGCACCCCTCGAAAAATATTACATGTTTTTTTTCTCTGTATAATATTACCATCTATTTCTTAATCGGTCAAATAATCAATAACTTGTTCATCTCCAGTCAATATAGTAATATAATAATATCCGCTAACATGTACAATTTCTGTTCAGTCATTTCGTTGCCTTATAACGATGTAATGCTATTTACTGTTGGCTGTTCTACATGGATTATTGGCTTAGGCATTAACTGGAGAGATGGGTATTAGTAATTGTTATTAAGTTTTCTTTTCAAGTCTGCCATGCATTGTCCACTCCTAGCGTAGGATAGTTTCATTCTCAGAGTGTTCTTAATAATTGACTTAGTCTTGGTTCCATTCTTCCTTTTACGAATGCTTGCTTAGTTGTTTCAAAACTTTAAGTATAATAAGAGAAAGTCGCACATGACGCAATTTGTTACTTTCCCTTTGATTTTCATCGTATGAAACATTATTGTAATTATTATTATTATTATTACCTCTCATTTTCTCTTTAAATGGTTATCTATATACTATACTGTATCACATTTTTTGCCACAAAAAAGCATAGTGGACTCCTGGTACTTACTATTTACCAAAGGTGGTGTAACTTTTTATAAGTTAATAGTACAAAAGTTTACGTATTGAAGCATCCTACAGTTGTGTAAAAAGGAAAAAGAAAGATATGTTGATGATACTGATAAATTCATTTGAAAGAACCTTTGTTGCTTTGGTGCCCAGTCTGATCATGAGAGTTAGATAAAGCCAGCTCAATGCTATGTGGCCGCATTTGATATCAGAGGGGTTTTTTTTACATTGTTGTGGATGTTGCAAAACTAATGATCTAGGTTTGTTTCTATAGGAAATTGTTTTTATGCCGTACATTAATTAATGAACGGCACATCAAAAATAACAACAATTGTGCATTTACATCCAATAAATACCGTGCTGTCATGTATTCAATGATTCACATCAAAATCTTTTCTGGTTTACAAAACGATACGATGTGAATGGTAAAATCACAAAAGCAACAAAACTTCAGTTTTAGCCTTGCTTCACATTTCGTGTAGAAATTGGTAATTGGTGGATAATAACTATTCATTTAACAAAAGTAAGTTTCAAACAGAGACAGAGAGAGGGAGCGAGAGATAGGAAGAGGGAGACAGAACGGGAGAGATAATCTTTAAATAGACACACATGGAATAACATAGAGAGAAAACATCAATGGTTATGTTCTTTTATATAAAGTTGTATGATATTTCTCTAAATGTTTTAATATAACACGTTGCATGGCAAAATATCGAGATAAGCTAATACGACGATGAAGCAAATCAAGATAGCTTGATTGTAATACTTCTACTAAATTCGCGCTCTTTTTGTTCCATTCTATACAAAAACACACACAAACACTGACGGCATAAACCTGAATTACATAACTATAATTATTATTAATCATCATGACGAGTTGTTCTAACAAAACTCTTGTACCATGACATTGTGAAAATAAACCTAATAGTTAACTGTTTTTGTATAACTGTGAGGAATAACAAAAGCAACAACAATGTAAGTTAAAGGATGTCGCTCCATTAAGTACTTACTGGCCAATTGGAGCGAACTAAAAAAGAAAAGAAAGATGTGCCGTGTCACAGAGAACCAAAAATGTATGCCCTAGTTGATTGCATTCAAATTAGAGCTTTATTACGCTCTTGCTTATAATGTTGCCATTATTTTTTAATAGCAATTTGCAACAATATACCAATACACATATTTGATAAAAATTTATCAGATTTTACGGTAATTTCACATTATATTAAAATGTGAATTTGTATGTTTTAAAAGTGCGTGTTTTTGTTTTGTTTAGGAACTTCACTTAAATAATTGTAGTTTTTAACACACACAATATTGACATCACTCAGTGCCGCATTAACAGCATTGCAATAAAGTCATAGTTATTTCCCACTTTATTGTAATTAAAATCACCGCTGCGAAAAAAACGGTTCTATTGAATATGTCGGTGATGGAAAAACAAAGAAATATTTTGCGTTGAGCGATGAAAGCATGAAAGAATATCATTTGTTCAAAGTTAGTGACTGTTAAAAAGTACCAAAAAAATCCTCACGCAATATAGCATTTGACAAAAAGAAATAAAAGTAATAAAAAATCCTAAGATCAATAACTAGGAAACCATAGGACAATATTCGTGCAGATATGTCACGCATGATCATACCCGAAGGCTGATCTTGTCATATACTACGATTGCAAATGACATAAAATCAATCATTCTATACACTTTGAATTGTCCTTTGTCTTTAAAGCATGATTGGTATCTGAGATCCGGACACCCATATTTTCAGTAACTCAAGTGTGTAAATACACACACAGATATATATGTAAATATATACATAAAAATATATGTGCGTGTGTGTATGTATGTGTTTTTGATCTTTTCTAGATCTCTTTTGGTTGAAATGAACTTAAATAGAACGGCTGTTGACTGCGTCCTACAGTGTAGCAAAGCGATAGTGGTTAAATGTGTGGTGGACTACAAGGTCCTACAACCGAAGGACTGCCTCCCACTACGCCAGCTGAAGTTGCACCGTTCCACCGAGGATGACATAATCTCCCCGATTCGGATAGAACCGATATGCGTTTGTCAAACATATCCTTCCCACTTCCATTGGAACAGGGTGTACCCGTAGAGGATACCACTGGCGACGATAATACAGTGCCCCCTCCTACCGATGCCGCGCTTGCTGACGGATGTAGAGATGAAGCCGACGTTTGTGATAATATCACACTATGATGATGATTTTGATGCTGTTGCTGCTGTTGTAACAACAGTGAGGGATCTGTATTGAGCTGCTTCTGTGATTTGGCACGTTGTAATGTCGAGCAGGACGCCATCGTCTGTCCATCATCGGAAGTGCTCAAATACAATAATGCACCAGCTGCACCACCAACGCCACCCATTCCAGTACTTCCAGCGCCATTGCTACCTACCGCTGCCGCCGAAGCAATGAGGCAGCCATTATCGTCCATATTTGCTCCACTGAGCAAAAGTGCTGCGGACCCGACACTTCCACCAACTCCACCAGCACTGCAACCACCGGTTCCGCCACCTCCACTGCTACTGACGCCGCTTCCACTTGCAGTTGTTGGTGGTGACGGCATGTTGTTGATGCTCTTATCCCACGTGTTTTTAATCATATGATGCGAACTGTCAAAGTTTGAAAGTGTATTGCTACTATTCCGCTTCTGGCCTGAGGACTGGAGATGGTTGTGAAATCCATTATGGTATTGTTGTTGTTGTTGCTGTTGCGAAGATGAATGGAGCAGAGCACCGGAAGACGTGGACGACGACGACGACGACTGTTGATGGTGAAGCTGTTGCTGTTGCTGATGTTGCTGCTGCTGTTGCAGGTGATGATGATGGTGATGTGAGGATGCGGAAAGATTGTGGGAAGCATTTTGTTCATTCTGTTTTCTCGCTTCCGCATCATCCTTTTCTTGTTCCCGTTGGCGCTTGCGCTTGAGACAGATAACGATCGTAGTCGCAATGAACGCCAACAGTGGTGTTGAAATGGAGAACATCGCTATTAAAACGATTTGACCACTGCTCAACCCATCCGCGGTGCGACTGCTGGAGTCAACTCCTTCTCCTCCACTGTGCCGTTGTTGCTGTTGCGGATGATGGTGGTGATGATGAAATTCACTCCCTT
Source organism: Anopheles arabiensis (assembly GCF_016920715.1). Taxonomy (NCBI): domain Eukaryota; kingdom Metazoa; phylum Arthropoda; class Insecta; order Diptera; family Culicidae; genus Anopheles; species Anopheles arabiensis. Next base: position 49,794,937 of record NC_053518.1, on the reverse strand, counting down.
CCATGTCCGCATCACGTTGGATGACGGTAGCGGATTCTTCCTCGCAGGAGTGTCCACGATAGCCACCAGCACAAACACATTGGTAGCTGTTCACCCTGTTGATACACGTGCCACCGTTCCGACACGGGGCAGAGTGGCATTCGTCCACGTCCGCGCTGCAATCCTTACCGGTGAAGCCTGCGCGGCACTGGCAGCGATAATCGTTTTCAAGATTCGTACAAATGCCACCATTCGCGCAGGGTTTTGTGAGGCAGAGATCCACCTTTTCCTCGCAGTGTGTTCCTATGAATCCGGGCACACACTGGCATTTAAAGTGATTGTCTGCATCGACACACGTGCCCCCATTCAAGCACAGGTTGCCGACGCAATCGTCTACATTTTCCTCGCAGCGATCACCAACAAATCCATCCGGACAGAGGCACATTAGCATTCCAATCCCTCCGTCATTATTATTGTTGCTATTTCCCGATCCGAAAAGCGCCGATAACGAGGATGATGACGATGATTGCGAAGAAGCCATGATGGATGATGATGCGGAGGATGATGAAGATGATCCTGCCACGTGACAGGTACCACCATTGGCACAGTAGTTGGAATAGCATTCGCCAGATTTGATCTCGCACGCTGTCCCGCTATATCCGGGTGGGCAGTCACAGCGGAAGTTAGCTGATGTCGATGACGATGAAGATGAGGAAGGCGTCACATCAACGCACGTTCCTTGATGACAAGGTTTTTCCGCGCATGTGATAGCCTCCCGTTCGCAGTGCCGCCCCATCCAGCCCTTCGCACAATGGCACTGATATTTGCGGCCGTCAGCGTCAATCGATGTTTCGCCATCCACTGTTGAGGTGCAGGTGGCTCCATGCAAACAAGGGTGATCGGAGCAGCTCGTGATGCTCAGCTCACACTCGGTACCCTTATATCCCGGACGGCACTGGCACGTGTATAAACCTTGTCCCGTATTGAAGCAGGTGCCCCCGTTCAGGCATGGCTTGTGGTTGGTACAGTAGTTTAGATCCTGATTGCAAAACAGCCCTCCCCAGCCTTCTTTGCAAATGCACTCCCAAGGTTTTTTGCATGTACCGTGCAGGCAGCCAGGATACGGTTCACATTCGTCGCACAGCGGACCTTTCCATCCCGATTGGCAACTAAGAAGCGTAGCAAACAAACGAAATATAAGAGAGAAAGCAAGATAAATATTAAACAAAAACTTCTCATTGCTCATTAAAAATGCCAGCAGTAGCGAACAAACGAAAGAGGAGGACGGGAGTGCGCAGATGAAGGGTACATTAATTGCACACAGAGCTTGCATGCATTCGACGCCCCGTGACTGAGAAATGGGAGGAGTATCGGGAAGAGGAGAAGGTGGAAAATGGCAAAGAGTACGAGGAGGAGGAGGGTATTCGCAGGTGAAGGTGACATAAGGCAAAGGTAAAGAAATATATGCTTTGTGAGCGTGTCGTGATATGGTGCAAGTTGCAATACTTACATGCATTCGTTCGGCTTGTTGCAGTGTCCGTGAAGGCATCCCGGAGTGCATTGGGCTGTATGGATGAAATAAAAAAAAATTATAAATAACCGATAAATCTTTTTGTTCTATTTCTCGATCATTTTTTGCGAATTTCTTTAAGAGAAACACAACAACATACGATTAAAATACATCCATGCCATTCTATTCAATACAATTTGGGCATAAAAGTTTTATCATGTCTCATTAAAAACGATGGCATATGCTTCATCCTTTTGATTTGATCTTGCTGTTTCTAAAAATTGTGACTTTCTGTTTAAACCCCCAAAAATCTTCGATCAGATTCTCATTTATAGAATCGCCATTTTATGAAATTGTACGAGTATATTACATTCTCTCTAAGCAATATTATGTGATACCCCTCGCGCAAGAAGGAGAAAGGGAAACACATTTTCTTAGCCCAATACCCGTAGCGATGTCTTAAACCTTCACTAAAGCACTTACCAACGGTACAGTATTCTCCCAGCCAGCCGGACAGACAAACACGTTCACCGATCGGTGAGCAGGTGTAATGGCCAAATTGATCGTCCCGCTTGCGGCACAAATTGGCACAGCCTGCACCGTAGTAGTTCGGATCGCACGTCACCCGGAACGCATACCGTATCATCGTGTGCGATGAGTTGTAACTGTCTTCCATCCAGTCGGCCGAAACTTCCAGTATACGTTGAATTGAGAGACGGGAAATGAGGGTGCCTGTTACGCAGAGAAAAGAAATGCATAATTATTAGTTTATAAAGAGTAGCATCATATCAAAACAGCCCGCTTTTTGTGGAAGTTGTTTTTCTCTCAATTATTTTTTGTTGTTGTTGTTGTGAACTTTTACATCAAATAACGACATCACCCTTAACCTGAAGCGGATACATGCGTGTGTTATGGAAGAAACCATCAATACTCCCGAAATGAAGCTTCGAATGAATGGAAATTTACCAATTAAAAATTGGTTCCACGCTACATTAAATAAGTTTAACGAAAGCTAATGTAAGTATTTACCTGGAGATCGAGTAGTTGTTTCATTTGTATCATGCCACGCTTCTATGATAAGTGTAAAGTATCCCTGAAAGAAGTAAGAAAGAAAAATTATGGATTAAGTTCAGTGATACATTTTTGTAGAAACCTTAGAGACAACAACACCACTAAGTAACATTCGTTCCCTTGTTTAACCCCCTTATTGGCCATGTGGTTGCTGTACCTCCGTGAACGCTGTAAAACGGTCCCCCGTTTCTGTATCGACAAGACATGCTACACAATTAACAAAACCCCTTACGAAACATTTGACAAACTGGCTTAAAAATCCACCGCCACCAGGTCACATACCGCGCGTCCTACTAGCCGGCCACTTCCACTGAAGGTCGTTTGGAACTTGCTTCGTTGTAGCTTTTTGCGAACAAGTCACAATACACTTGCTAGTACAGCAACCGGCCGTACTTCTTCTCCCACGTTGTTTGGTGTTTGGTGGAATGTTTGGTAGCCGGCACATGCTAACGAATGACGGAGGTTTGGCAAATTCCATGTGCCGTATTTTGCAAATGCACCATACTCCGCGTCGCACCTTCGTGCGAGAGGAAGCAGCAAACTTATGGTATGCGTATAGTGGGTTACACTTGCGACCCCGTAACCCGTTGGTATGTTCCATAATAGACCTGTTTTGCAGAATAAGACTAGCTTTACAGGAGCTGCCATGTTTCGCCCCGAATAATGGTTTGACACTGCATTTGCAACAAGCTTATTGAAAAAAAACTACATCAACCTATGAAATTATCACAAAACTGTGAAACCAAATACAACGAAAATAGTGAATGTTTCTCAGTAGCGTAGTATTTATACGAACAAGAAAACTTCTGCGTATTCCATACAAGCTGAACAGAAAAACTAAACGCTACGTTCATCGGGATTTACATAAATCAAACATCAATTTTAACACATATAGTGAAAACCCTGCTCTTTGTGACAGTACCGGAATATAATGGCAGTCAACGGAAACATCATTGTTGTTTGATTTTGTACATTCCTTATAACACACAAAATGAAAACTGAATGCATCGAGATTAGTGTTGTGCTTCATGAATCATTTGTAGAGATTCATTCTAACGAATCTTCGGCGATGAGTGATTCAATTCTCGAATCGAATCTCCAAACGTTCATGAATCAATGAAACGTTATGATATTTTTGAGATGAATGATTTTTAAGATATTAAATTTCGGGACGGGGTCCCGTGGTACAATCGTCAATTTGGCACGACTTAACAACATGCCTGTCGTGGGATCTAAATTTGCATGGACCCCCCCCCCCCCTTTCATTGACTGATGTGTGATCCGATTGCGTAGAACTTTATTATAAGTCTCGAATGCCTTATAGGCCTCCATGGCCGCATAAGTCGTTACACAAAGAAGAAGAAGAGGGTCAAGGTATATGAATCTTTGAGATTAATGAACCTTACGAGATTCATCAATCTCTGAGAAGTATACATCTTTTCATCCGAGATTCCGATTCATTTCATTTCGATAATTTATTCAGATTCACGAATCTGAATCAGATACATACTGATTAAGGATCGCACGCTAATTAGAACGATCTTAATAGATACAATATTGTATTTTTAATCATACAATACTATTCTAAGAAGTTCCAACAACATTTTATACAAAAATAATACAACAAATATATTAAAATTGCTCATGAGAACATCGACTATACAATGCTAGGTATATCATATCTTAATGTAAGAAATGAAAAATGTAGTAAAGTATTTTAAATTCCCATAAGCACACTTTACGTATTTGAGTGAACAACGTGATTATACATTACGCAACGTTTTTCGTTTGAACAAACTCAAAGCAATTACAAACATTTTATAAAATATTATCGTCACTTTTTGATTTAAAATATTAATAATCAAAATTGTTGTGTGAATTTTTGCAACAGTACAACTCATTGAATTCGAACGAGGTGTGAAATGCATCTATGACAACTATAATTGCCAACGAAGAGCATAGAATGAAATCATTTTATGTATAAAGCAATAAATTAAGATATGCAATAAAGCTTGTCGCAGTGATAAGCTTCACTAAAATATTGATACGAAGTAAGCACGATAATTATGTATCGATTCTTTCTTCATGTTTATGAATAACATGTTCATTATAAATCCCAGGTGTTCTTTTACATTTTGATTGCGTTCAATCTTCCCCATGATGTTCGCTCCTTTAAACATGACCCGTACACATATTCAAAATGTATGCCAGTGCCCACGATAGGTATATCCAAAATGGGTGGATGCGTTCGTTTATGTGGCGCGTGACATCTGGCTCTGGTAAGGATAGTTAAAGAGCGTAGGTAAATTACATACAAAAAAAGGTCCGTTCCCTAACTAAATATACACTAACACTGTCAATCTGTAGCTAGCAGCGCCAACAGAGGAAACGAAAACAGATAGTGCCGAAGGAATCATGCGGAGCGGTAACATTTCCAAGGTGACGGAGAATGGAAGATGATACTATGTTGGGTGGATGGGAAGCTCAAAGAAGTGCAGAGTGTGGAATTGGCCGAAAAAGGGGGACGAAAAATAATATCAAACAACGCAAAACCTCGATTCTCTCTCTCTCTCTCTCTCTCTCTCTCTCTCTCTCTCTCTCTCTCTCTCTCTCTCTCTCTCTCTCTCTCTCTCTCTCTCTCTCTCTCTCTCTCTCTCTCTCTCTCTCTCTCTCTCTCTCTCTCTCTCTCTCTCTCTCTCTCTCTCTCTCTCTCTCTCTCTCTCTCTCTCTCTCTCTCTCTCTCTCTCTCTCTCTCTCTCTCGCGTCCTCTGTATATGTTTTGTACCTCGCACACATACAACATAACTGTGTATGTATATACGAGTGTAAAAATAAACTTTTCCATCTGGCTCCATCCAACACGACCCCGACCGACTACGGAACGCCAACGGCTGCCAGCGGTTGGTTCGAGCTCAATTAGATTATGCTGGTTGGCTGCTTTTGGCTGCGTCTTCCTGCGTGTGCCGCGCACACCGGTCTGCCTGGATGGATGGTTACTTTGATGAACGACTCAACGCTGTTTTAGTTCTTCTTTTGCTCGGATGGCTTACTTTGATGGGTGGCTGATTTTTGCAATTCGTTGGTTCTATCTCATCTTTTGTTTCTCTCCAACAATAACAAAAAATCGCTGCTGCTCACCTGTGCTAGACAGGAAAAGAGATTGGATTTTTTATTGTTACTGTTGCTGTTTTCAATTACCATTCTGGTCCACTGGAAATCTTCCATCTTCTCCCACTCGCCCTCTCCAACCAGACCATCGGCATTCCTCCTCCGTGCTGCCAGCAACCCTTTATCCGTTTGGACTGGAATCCAATGCCGACGGTGGCGACAGATGGACCGCAAGCAGCCTGTCGTCATCGTTGTCACTCCATCGAATATATGTCGCCACACAGTGCCGACGTTGCAGTTGTCTACTTGTTGTTGGTGATTTGTTTTGGTTGTTTTTTTTTGATGTCTTGTTACCTTTTTTACAATGCTCGCTTGGTACTGCTCGCTTTTCAGACGCTGCTGTAATTGTAGCCCATTCGTGTGCTGCCGTTTGCACCTTGCACCTGATCGACTTGGCTGTGGCAGCACGCAAGTCCGGACGAGATTGTAACAGTCGTACATCCATTTCTTGGCTTTTCATTTCACAGCGAAGAATTCATTATGTTCAGAACTCGTGCTTGTCTCTCCCTGATTTCATTTTCCATAGTACATCGCTATATTTCAGTAACTAAACACGGACCGTTCCCTACATCAAATAACACTTCCGACATACGAAAGGAAAATGTTCCGTTCTTCTTACAGTAACAACAACTAGTAACTTAACAAAAATTAAAGTGTTTGCCTTTTTTATTTTTTTTATTCTACAAGAATGGCCTAGTCCATATTTCATTTATTTTTGCAATGAACAACAAAATCATCGCCTGTTTTTTTCTGTTTTTAACCTTCTGCATTTGAATGCAATCATTCTTTATTCAAAATGGGAACGTAAAACAAAGGTTCAAAAAAACACACATGTGTTTTATTGCTCCAAACTAATAAAACATCACGGAGTTCTTTTTCACAAAATCCACCGCTGTTCTGAAAAATTGTCCTCTGTACTTGAAACATTTCACCGAGTGCATGAAGCATTCCATTACTATATACTAAATAAATCCTGTTTTATCTGATTTCTTGTTGGCGTAACGACATACGCAGACATGCCGCCTATACAGACTATCGAGACTTACAAGGGTTACTAGTCCAATAAACAACTTTCCACTTGTTTATAACAATTATCTTTTTTGAATAGACAACGCTGTCCACCACTTCATCACACGTCAGATGGTGTAAGCTTATCTGTCCAATTCCAATAATAACACAATTGTCATCTTCGATTGCACAACTGTCAGATTCGGCACGCTTTGTTTTGTTTGAAAAAAAAAAAACAAAACGGATTGAAACACATTCGTTTTATTCAAGCAAAATGCAGTATAAACCATACATTTCAGTAGAACATAATATTAATATTGTTAATACTGCAACAAACATAAGAAACTGATAAATACGTAATAGAATATTTAATAAATAAATATATATATATACTGCGACTATAGACTATCGTTCAACACCTTTATTTTCCTCCATTCATATCACCAGAATTTGTATAGATTATGAATCAATAAAATAAACAAATTCTGCAGATAAATACTAAATACATACTAAAGATACGATTATACTGGTTTCCTTCACAACGGCCAAGCCGTATTGCTAATGTAAAACAAGGATGCCTTTTGCAACACTATTTCATAAGTAGAACAAACTTTTTCTCGATCTGCGGGTAACATTTTTAACAATATTGTTTTGGCGAGCCACATAAAATCATACATAGTTGCTAACTAATTAGAAAATATCCGTTTTGGTATATCCAACAAGCGTGTTGGGAATGAGAGTGAGTTGAACTATATGTTTGAAATTGTTTAATATAATTTGGATAAGGTTTAAAAAAAAGAGGTCAAAACAAATAGTAGGCATAGATAATGAGATGGTTGAAACGAATGAGGAAAACAATATAGTAGACACAGGTAAAGGTACAAAGGAAAAATATCGATGAAAGTTAGATCAGTCTAGTAATGGATTTACGAGACGAAAGTTGCTTATGTTGAATCTAGAAAAATCATCTTCTTTTCGATCAATAGAGAAATATAAAAAATAATGAAAACCACGACAAAGCAGACAGTTGTTTATTGGACTGGTAAACCCAGTATTTAGTACCACGCAGCTGGTCCTTGCTATGGGGGGACGGATCATATGAATTTTGAACCCACGACGGGCATGTTGTTAAATCGTGCGAATCGACGAATGTACCACGGGACCGCCTGTTTTACTTGGCTAAAAGATGAATTTCACCGCATCAAGCAAGCATCGAAGGATAATACAATATAAATAATGCGAAGATTATGCATACTAATCATTAAATACTTAATACTTTAATACTTTAATACTTAAATACTTAAATACTTAATACTTTAGCAAATGAAGGAAACAAACATTCCGATCACATTCTTCTTTGTACCGCAAACGGCATGCTAGGTCTTAAAGGAGAATGTCGCATAAGTGCCCGAACATCACACAGGGAGGTGACTTTCGAGAAACCCCGTCGTTGTCATATCTGATCACACGCTTTTTCGTGCAAACATATTTAAAGAGCCAAATATGCACATATTATACATTATTTTCTCTTACGAAAAACCATATAACACTATTGATAATTTTATCTCAAATATTTCAAATCTGTACTTTAAATAAATTATTGTGATTAGTGATAAAAATAAACTTTTGGCAAATCGCGGGTAGTGTTACACTCAGCAAAATTGAATTTGCTGCAATAAGTTTGCATTAAAATATGTACTAGAATTATACCACCGAATTGTAATCTTCTAAATAAGTGCATTTTTGTTTTCATTTTAAAGAATACCTAGAAGGGTACATATATACGTCGCCACAGAGGACATCGTACGACGAGCAGCTGCAACAGGCGCGATGCCACCGTAATTTCAACACTACTTTCCCTTCCTTGCAACCCAAGGTACAAATGAACGTTTTATGGGGTGCGCCAATGAAGAACCTGGATGCTATCAATACCAGTATAGACTACAATACCAACATTGTGCGTCCGGCTTGAGTGAAATCACCTCATCGTATGTCGTGTGCTCAGGGCACACGATCACATTAACGTTGCCAAGGAAACCAACTTTTTGATAGAGGCAGCAAATATATCGGTATTGGTGCAAATAGTCACACATACCTGGAAGATCAAACAAGTTTATAATGATGAAGAAATAACAATCCTAGGACTGCACTAGTACGAATATTTAAATAGTCAGAATTCAATAGTTTAACGCTTTTTAATTAAACTCTCGATAGTTGGGTGACAAAATTCCACACTCTATGTGTTTTATTATCAACAGGACATTTTCAAGCGCACTCGTAATTTGTTTATCAAAAAGCGTCAGCTTATTTTTCTGGCGGTCTTTATTCTTTCCAGTATGGTATGGATATTCGTGTTATATGCATAACAAAATGTTTTCAAACCATGAACAAAGTAAAAAATCTCTTTTATATGATTAATCGATGATGTTTAAACTAAATATCCAGTACTCCAACACATACGTTCACTAGTGTACAAAGTATGCATTTTTTTATGAATCTGGCATCGTTCGCCAGAAGGTGCCATACGACACGCCACCACCATACCATACGAGATTGTCTCGGGTCTTGGGAGTTTCAGAGCAATTTGCACGGACATATTAAAATTCTAGCAGTGTGAATAGATGCATAACCATGTGTTGCGCTCTTTTCCTACAAAATTTATGCAAATTGCTTAATATTGCTGTGTGTTTTCCTGTTTATTATTTTTTATTTTACATAATTTCAACAAACTACGGTAGTAAGTAATGGTATGTGATAGAAACCTATTCTAAAAAAGTACAGATTCGAAATCTGAACTGTGCACGCTTTTCCATGTCACATGTCAGTGTGGTGCTTATCTATATGAAAAAAAAAGTTTGCCACCTCTGCTTTAAACCAACGTAAATGTCGACGAACATTTGGCAGTAGCCGTAGGCACACCGCACACGGTATAACATACCACGAACGACGCTTCGAAAACCTGAATAGCAGATGTTCCCAACAAAGTGAAGAACACAAGACGTACCCTGGCCCTTGCGTCCTGCTTGGCGACTGCCTGGGAGCAAACGAACCAGACGACTAGTCCGCCGCCAACCGCTACGTTATGCGTGTCTCTCGCTGTGTATTTTCTCCCTATTACAAGGCTTGTGCTTTTTGGGATTTTTTCATTTTTATTTTGTTTTTTTATGTCGCTTGTTATTCCCAGCAGTTTTTTTGTGTATTTGTGTTGCCACATGGCGCATTTTAAGATCGACCTTTCCCGCTTCGCGCATTGTGTACTCTCTCATTCTGCAGACATGATACACCATTTTGCTGCTTACACTTCTCGTGCAGCAGTTGGGCAGAACGACTGCTGCGCCTCGTTGTGTTGGGTGTTTTATGCATTTCCATACACTACACAACACACCGGCATGTCCCAAATGAGTCTCGCAACTGTCTTAGCAACCAACACTGCACTTGATTTACCTTTAAATACAATTTCCCAGACTCGGGTACACCGTCACACCAACCTTTGAGAGGAAGCAGGTTGACTACTGAGGTTGAGCCGGTCTCGTAGTACAGTCGACAACTCGTACGATTTAACAGCATGCCCGTCATGGGTTCAATCCCCAAATAGATCGCGCCGCCATACGTGGGACTGACTATCCTGCTATGGGGGGGAATCAATTAGTCACTGAAAGCCAAGCCCACAAGTGGGTACAGGCAGGCCTTGACCGACATCGGTTGTTGAGCCAAAGAAGAAGAAGAAGCAGGTTGACTACTAAGTTGGGGTGCGTATTGAATTGTGTAACGACAAAAGTCGCTTAGCCAAAGAAAACATTGCATTGCATCGAGCATTTCCAAGGTATGCAAAGTAGAACTTCAAATGCGTGAGTAGCGTTGCCCAAATGAAACAAATGAATTGTCATTTCTTCAGCTATATTTCAGCCAATGAGGGAAATTTAGATTCTATCTAGTTTTCATGAGATTTTGAGACTTGCCACCTGATATATATTATACCATCATTGTCGTGATCCTCGATATATTTTCAGCAACTCAATCCCTACAATCACTTCATACAAGGCTACGCATCAAACTTCCAGCAGGTATTGAGCCTACACAGCAAATTTTCTCATTCGGCTTCAGTAAAGGTTCAGTAATAGAATATTTTACTGGTTTTCAGCATGAATGCCATGTTTTTACTGACATTCAGCAAAATTATTTACTGAATGCATTTCAGTAAAACGCATTTTACTATATCAAATCAATAAAATAAGTGTCAAATTAATCGTTTCACTGGATATTAGTAAAACAACACTGGATATTAGTAAACATTACTGAAAATGCAGCAATTCATTCTGTCAATTCGATCTGTCAGTCAGAACATCAAAACAAAACAATGCGGTACCTACTCACTTGCTCGTGATGTGCAAAATGTTGATTTGGTAGGCGCTTACAGAAACCCTGGTGAAATTTCAGGTGAGATTCGGCTTACGGGATTAATTTACAATTAACAATTGGCAGCCGTGTTGTTGGTGTGTAAAATGTTAACTACAATCCACTGTGCTTGCTGAAATTGCATCTACACTTGTGGCGGCAAAAGACAGTATAAAAACTGTATCAAACAACACAAAATAATTATTTTTTATTTCACATGTTCCACTATTCAATTCCGGCAATATATGAAAAAAACAACAACAAAACCAATAACATCATGTCCTGATGGGCCTGATGGAAACAGATTGAACATGCTACGAAAATAATATACTCAGCTAGGAAACAGTCGAAACACATCCTACCGGGTGTCGATCTCAATTTTCGGGAGGAAGCAGCTGGTGTGAGTCTTCTTTATGAAAAATGACAAAAAAAGACAGATTCACCACTTCTTTCTCCCTTCTTCTGGGTATACAGTGGCGGCATCTCAAAGTAGGACACGTCATATTTTCACTCATCTTATGAATTAGAAGCTTTCTGGACAGTTCCTTAAACCACATATCAGAATACTTTCTTCACACAAAGATGAGAATACACTTTAGTTATGCTTATGCAAAAAATCAGATCGGTGCCTTAGAAATTATTGTAAAAGCATGCATAAAAGTAAACAACGTAAATTGTATGAGGAGCACTGAAAGTCTTTATTCTGCAATAAAATTGACAGGTTGCTTGCCAATATTGGCTAATATGGTACTGAAAATAAATGATAGTTATTACTTATAAATATTAGTGCTTCCAGTGGCAGCAATTATTAAATGTCTTTGTTCCATGTTTTTTTTTAGATATCGGCAAGATTTTTTACATCAGCATAGCGAAATAGTATTCTCATGTGTGAAGACGTTCATATACGCGACCTAAATAACTGTCCACATAGCCTCAAAGTTGGTATATATCTGATGTAATGCATATGAATAATTAGATGTCCGAGAAGAGTGAAAGCCACAATCACATCTCACGTTTACAATTAATGCATTGCATTGGTTCGGTAAAAATTTTCAATAATATTTGTTAATATAATGTTGCTAAACTAATACCCATAATTGCACTGCAACACTAAATGCAAAAAAAACATCATAAAACATAACAACACTTGTAAATAAGCTCAAAAACCACTTACCGGCCAACCAAACTCAAACGGAAATCGTATCGGATTTGTGAAGCCTTCCTTTGCGCCCGAGATCGCTGTAAAGTTCAGTGTCGTTCCTTCCAGTACAGGCGTTATGACGTCACCGAAAGTGCAGGGCGAGGTTGTATCGATCGTGGCCTGGTAGTGCTTCAAGCAAGCCCGAAACCTGGTTTTACATGTACCGATGCAGCGGCCCTGCGCATCCGCCTTTTCGGAGCAGCATTTTTCATTGTGGTCGATGCTTTTTTCGTTTTGAAAGTAGCGTAGCTCCAGCTCAAACAGCCCCGATCCGGCAACCTATGGAAAAACATAGAGAGAGAGAGAGATAAATAATGGAAAATGGGAAACAAAGAAAAGGGCTAGGATATAATTAAAGACCAAATTTCAGATGCAATATATTCACGCAAAAGCATCACCACAAAGTGAACAGCGAGTGAATCATGTATGCAGATAGGAACATAAAATTGAAGCATACAATAAAAGGAGCATATGTGTAAAAGGTCGTAATACTCGTTAGTAATTGTGAAGCAATCCGAACCTCGGCAGCAACAGCAAGCACCGTCATCACATGAAGAGGCAAGCAAATGCCACATTTGACTTCTCTCCTGCACATTGGAACTCGTTGTAATGACATACACACACGTTTCACTTCAAAGTCATGCGAAAAAAGTTCTCTTGATTTAATCATTTAAGTTGATACATAACGACCATCAAAAGGACAATACCATCGTACATCGTACAACTACTACTTTCACATACACCTACTCAGTGAAAAGAAATATAAACAAAGTTCTTGTTCTTGTTCTTGTAATCTTGTTTAAGCCACCTGATATTAGGAAATAGCATTTAAACAGAATATGTTCACAACATACACATACATGTTCATATTTTATATAAAATAGAAAAGCAGGAATGGAAAAGTTTAAAAAAGAGCTTCGAGTTAATAGCCTAGCTAAAACAAAAACTATCCAGCAAAACAAGAAATCAAAAGATGCCACGGCAAATTACCGTCATGAGAAAACCATAAACACTTTAAGCTGCACTGGTAATGATAAGGATCGAACTAAACCTCACCGTCGTCCGCTTTTAGGTGGATCCCAATTACTGTCAGATAATAAAACTACCAAATTAAATCCAAAACGACCGCGAATGAGAATGTTTCATATTAAACCGGACAAAAGGTAAATTCCAAGGTACGGGCTTAAGCTCTACAAACAGCTACAGCAAAGCAAAGTGAGCACAACGATAAACGGAGAACATGGTTTATTTTTTATGTTGTGATATTTGCAAGTTTATGTGCACAAGCAAACGAAAGGGTTTCTTCGAGGTTTGGGAGCATTTTATTGTAGAAGAATAGAATCGAATAATTACGAAAATAAGAATGCACCAATAGAATAACAAAGGGATTTTGTATCATTTAATTACACACAAATCGCATCTTCATTACAAAATAGTAACTATTTGATGTAAACGCTGTAATATAATAACTAAAAGTAATTTAGAATTTCAATTTTTCCATTGCACAATAAATCAGGTAATATCCTCCACAGGAATCAGCATTTCCAGGGTTGCATAGTAACAATCAAACACTCAATTATTTCTTGACTTAATTAATATTTGCACTAATTGAACATATTTGTTTTTGTCTGGTATGTAAATTACAAAGAAACTATAAATATTATATAAGATTTATTTTTATTTGCTTATAAAAAAATAGCCGATCAATTTCTTTACAAAGTTATCCCGCAATTGAGTGTGATTAATAATCACATCGTTTCAGAAATTATTCCATTAAAAAAATCCAGCTTAACATTATTTTTTAATACCTCTTTACCTGTACAAACAAAAAAGCCCGAATCCTTCCTTTCGCGTGCTCATGGTCGTCTGTTCTTAAAGGACACGAACAGGGTAGACCGGAAGTGGCAGATTTCCTGTTTTCTGTGCGACCGTTTCGAAAGTGTGTGTGTTCCTGTATCTTATTTCCCGGCAAGCACAGAGACTACCTGCAGAACACTGTGTGTGTGTGTGTGTGTTTGTGTTTGTCCCTAAAATACGCATGCATCTGGCATAAAACTAAATCACCATCACCAGCAGAAACAGCAACAGCTTTTCACCACCATCCGGTGCAAAACAAGCAACCGGAAGTACACAAAAAAGGAGCTGAACCACTACGAAACGGCAAACAACAGCTGGTGTGCGCTAGTGTTGGTTTGAAATGATGTGCGCTTCAAGTGGTTGAATTATACATATATGTATACATATACATATATATATGTATATACTTATATGCATATATATATATATATATATATATATATATATATATATATATATATATATATATATATATATATACAGAGAGAGAGAGAGAGAGAGAGAGAGAGAGAGAGAGAGAGATTCATCTACAAGGATATTCAAGTTGTTGAAAAAAAAGTTTCTTATTTTTTGTATCCTCAAACTTGTAAGTTATGGCAAATTTATTTTGATAATTTTAATTAAGTAGGTATTTCAGCCAAACCCAAAGTTATAAAAACAATGACAATGACAATGGGCAATAACCGTGTCTAATTGATGCTGTAGCTGTATACGCAGTCAATTACACAAATAAATTGTTCCATTCCAACTACACATTCTAACTTAATAGCTAATATGGTCATTGTATTTATGTATAAATGCTCTCCGGATGTAAGCATTATCTTACAATTACAGAAATCTTTCAATCAAACGATAAAGAATGAATAATGTTTCATCATCAAGCGCTTGGTGATCCTGATTTTCAATCTTCCGAATACACACAGAGACAATATTCCACTCAACCAAGAGCGCACTCCCGCAGTGACGACGTTAGAAGGTAAAGAAGATATTTTCGATAAATAAACACGACACCATAATAGAATGGTGAAGGAGCAAGGGAAGAATATAGGAAAATCTGTGTTCCGAAGGTGGGAATGCACGGTTTTAGTAAGGTAAGATTCCAGGTTAGACCTTAGCTTCTCCTGGCGGGTGACGTGAGCGAGGAGCAATCCTCAGTAGCACATTAAAAAACAAACGTCCGAACAGCCAAATGAATAAGGAATGAAATCTGGCAAATGAATGATTACGTGAACCGGTAAGAAAAGTTTGCTTCTTCAGTAGCCAAAGGCCCATCTCCGCTTCTCACACCAGAAACTGGAGTGGTGAAAGGGGTCGAGCAACGAAGGTTATTTCTTTACCTTTTTTATGCCTTAATCTTTTCTCACTACAAGTGTAAACACACAACAAAGGAAGAAAACAAAGCAAGTAATAATATCAACCACATCAATAGCGAGACCAGGGGGAATGAGAAACAAAAATAAAAAATTAACACTAACAGTTGATTTTCCTTGATCCACATCGTTCGCCCACCCAGCATAAATGATCATATGCTCTTCTGCGCCCTTCTCCTCATTTATCTGTTCACTCTGCCGTCGATCTCTCTTCGCCCGATCGCTGTCTGATGAGTTTACTGATCAAATTTACCGGTTCAGCACAAGTCGGTTAACAAACCTCTTCATTTCAATAGGCGCATTAATGGCAATTCCATCAATAGTCCAAAACCATCACTCCAGCATTATCTCACTTCTTTTCTTCGAAAACCTCTGGGTAAACGAAACTCTAGCGAGGGAGGGCTGGAAAAAGGGAGACGACAAAAAGCGAGCGACTCCCCACATCTTCCCACGCACATGCATGCCCTGCCTGCCGCTCCCATTCGATAGTAGGCTGTGGCTCCGCTGGATGGCAAGGCCCTAAAAGCAACGTGAATTGTTACATCTACTTAAGGGCGAAGCAGCAGCGGGGGTTTTCCGCCGTTCATTGGTATTTTCATTTTATTTTAAATGCGATTCTGTACGCTTGTTTCACGGTGTTTTTTCCCCTTCCGCTTGCTATTTTGTCGGATGGATTTGGCAGAAGCAACAGACGAATTTTCACAACTTGCTCCCAACTTTCCCCACGTTTAGTTTGCTATTCGAACTGCACGCCGCTAAGAGCCAAATTATTTGTATCACAAACAGTATGCAAGCAACGTACACAAAATCACTTCCTCGCCATTTCTCTGTTTCTCTCACAACTACACATGTGCGCAAACACATTCTTCGCCCCCTCTCTCACCCTTTTCCTACAGAAACTATAGATACCATCTTCTTTAATACAATCAATTTTGTCGATCGCAATCAACCATCGGCTCTTGGGGAGCATACCTTCTGTTACACCTTCCCTTTTGGATTGACCACACTTAACACCATCCTTTTCTCTTCTGGTGTTTCCTCTTCGCTTGAGTATAATCGAGACTCAACACCAAAACACAGCCGACTAATACATTCTGGACGCCCCGAGCAGTAGTTCTTGCACAGTCACCCACAAGACACACCTTCTTCTCTCGCCTTTCAGAGCATCCTCCCGAAGCAGCAACACAATCAACCAAAGTGTTGTACATGGCTCCTACCATTAACAACCACTCAATGAAGGAAAGCCTGAGATCTTAGGACGCGCGCTGGTTATACGTTTTTTTTTTCTTCCTTTTGATGTGACGATCAATGCTTGATCAATTTCGTTCTATTAATCTGTACTTGAATAACTACCTATTCTCTGCGAATTCTCCACGCTAGCCGGTGCTTGTTTACCTCTGTCTATTAATTCTTCAGGGTTCAAAAGGTGTTTTGTTGAAATTTAACGTTTTTTTTTTGTTTTTTTTGTTACCACATTCCATATTTGCTACCGGAAAACATATCAAACCAGTTGTTTTTCTTTTTCTGCGAACATTGAATATTAAAACGCGTATTGAACGATGGTTAAGTTGTTTTAAATCCAAAATTTCGAGAAGCAGTCATTAAATAAAACTAACTTTTAGGAAAATTCACACTGGAACTCTGCAAAATAAACTGTCAAAGGCTGCTTACAATACACGTTTTTGACACTTTGACACTATCATCAAGTTGCTAGCTTGATGCTTTATTATATGACCTCAGAGATTAGAACTAACTACAATAAGTAGTAGCATTCAATTAATAGCACTGTTTCAATAAGAATCGTCATCGTGATGCAGCCATAAAGTACGTAAACGGATACGTTTGAAATGATGATTCATTCCTAAGCGAACGAGGGGCTATGGAATTCACAATCTGGTGCCGCCAGTGAAGGGAAGAACCGGTCCCACTTAGGGGTCGTCTAGCGAATATTTTTGTGTGTGTGTTTGTGTTCGAACTCGACGAAAGCTCTCGAGTTGAATTTACATGCTCATCATAATCCTTTGCATCGTTCGCAACAGCCCGAAGAAACTGTAAACCTATTTTGCCAGGTTGGTAGTGCATTGCAGCAACACACACACCCGGCGCATACTATCTTCTTCCTTTTTACCTCACACATGCAACTCTCTACCGACCGATTTTACTGGCTTTTTTGTCCAATCTTTCACCATCGTTTTGTCTAGCGAGTCTCTGTATTGCTTCTTCCACATGCAACAATGTATTTTTGTTTTGTTAGGAAAATTGCAGCAAAAAGAAGGGTAATACGCCCAACCAAATGAGTAGATGGCAATAGATATTAGAAATTCCTTAGGCACCAACACTAGCAACGCTCTCTCTTTCTCTCATTACTTGGGGCACATCGAGCGTGCGCGTATATGGGTGTATATAAAAGCATTTATAGCTTTGATATTACATAGCATTTGTTTTAATGTCGTCATAAGCTTCTTGTTTCGCTCATTCGCACGCCACCTGCCACCCATCGCCAGCAACCAGGCTTCCTCCCGCACCGATGCCCCATCTCCTCCTCGTCCTCCTCGTCCTCCTACCCTCCTCCTCCTCCTCCTCCTCCTACTTCGTTCCATTCATCTGGGTCCAACAAAAATTCAACATTCGTTTGCGTTTTACCCGATCGCTCATTCGTTCGTCTTCTTTTGCCTTGTTGCGTTTTATCCGCTCCTTCGTTGCAGGCGACCTGGAGAGCTGATGCTATTTTTATTATTGCCCTCGCCTGGTGCTGCTGCTGCTGCTGCTGCTGTTATTGCTATTCTCGACAGCTTTTGCCGGTTTATTCGTTCATTCGCTCGCTCATCCGTTCGTTCAAACCGTGGGAAACAATTCATCCATTTCATGCGCCACCCTCCTCCGCCACCTCTCTCCTGTGCACACAGCTACAGCTACACGATCTGACCACCGCGCGCTGCCGCCGCTGCTGCTAGTTCTGTTGCCCTTCCACATACATCGGTCCTTATAGCTACACTTCCTTCACTCACGCGTACCGCTCACACCAACACACAAAGCAACTCGATCTCGCTGGCTCTCCTTCACCTGGCGCATGCTGCTGCTGCTGCTGCTGCTGTTTCGTCTGTTGCCTCTACCTGTGCGGACGAAAACACGCGCGCTGCTGCTTTACCCACCACCACGCAGGAACTTCTAGCGTCTTGCGCGTTATCCGGCCCTCTCCATTCCACTTCGCGCACTCATTCTACCGATTTTTGCCAGCCACACCACGACCCAATCGCCAGCCTGCCTGGCCGCCCGCCCCGCACAGCCTGTGCTTCTTTCTCTGGGCAAGATCGCGTGCGATCACGTGTGCATCACACTGCTGTAGTCTTGGTCTTTTGCCTTCTCCTGCGAGAAGAAGCATTTGTTCTTCCGTCCGTTCATCCAAACCTGTATTTGTGCACCACGCGGTCGCTAAAGATCGGTCCTTATGATTCTCTTTTAATTTTCGTTTGCTTTTGTTTTTCTTTTCCTTTCAATTCTTTTCACCGTTTAGCATCAATTCCTTGGTTCACGTATTTTTTTTTTTGCTCGCGAGTTCCAACGATTCTGATCAGCGACAGATTACTTCTCCTCTCAAGTCACCTCAATCCATGTAAACTAACACACACACATAGGCTGTATCGAGGTAGGAACGAATGTTACAAAACGTAAATCTTTCTTTTCACTGTCAAATACATCATTGCCATCTTCCAATGAGTGCACCGTCATTCCGTTCGAAAAAACCAGAAAGTATAGTGATACCTACCATCGTCAATTCAATGTTTGTTTTACACCATATATTTGACTATGCATATGCTTTAATTATGGTTCACATGCATATTTACGATAGTCTCTATTTTCATTATTGCACATGATATATGCCTAATGACCCACACTTTTACACGTAGATGCATGCAGAATCGGTACGATGATACACTCCAGGTGCATTGCACTGCTGCAGTAACATCAGTAACAGCGACGAAAAACTGACGCGCCAAACAACAATAACAAGAAAGAGAACCTTCCAAAAGATCTTACTATGAGAAAGAAACGAAAACAGAATCAAGAAAAAATAAAATACCCAATTCTTTTGCCGCTTTTGCTACTCAACATTTTCCCATCCATTGAAAGTTCACCGAGTTGTGCTCAATGCAAAAAAAGGAAGCAAGAGAGATTTTTTTTAAAAGCTTGTAAAGAAGCTGCTGTTGAGCAGCAACAATAACAAGAAGTTTCCAAGCAAACAATTCACGATTACGCGGCCGAAGCGTTCGATGATTTGACACTATAACCAAACGAATTTTCTAAGTAATAGCCCCTTCTCTGTGATTGCAAGATCGAGAACATCTCGACAGCTTTTCTGAATTCTTTCTACCATGCTCCATGTATCACATTCCCAGCGCAGTCTTCCATCACAGGCAGGAAAATACAACGAAATTAGTAAGAAATTTTCAGAACATTTCGTTCTAAAGTATTTATGTCCCAAAGTTGTACATGACCGTTTCTAGTGACATTAACCTCCCATCAACCAACAATATTAACAATCGTTGTTTAAAGTGGATCCACTCAGGTAAATCACGTCTTCTGTATTCCAAAATTGCTTTCCATTAGTGACACAATCGTTGACAGTTATCTTCTTTCTTGTTGAAATTCTTTTGCAGAGCGGTGTTTCCAAATGCCTTAAACCGGAACATAATAATAAAATTATCAATATTACAAATTTATATAAAATACATAATATTATATAACCATAAACAAATGTTGCATGTCATGTGAAGCAATTCAGCATCTGTGCATATTAACATCTGCAAAAAATATTCATTATCATATAATTCTTCTTCTAACCGTATGTTTAAGAACTACTACTTCGATCACGTTTTTTCAGTTTTCTGAAAATTTAGAATAAAAAAAGCCTTTTGCTCACCATGAACAGTGTGCGAACGAACAGAGCAGAAACAAAAAAATTAATAATCTTACCCTGCTCTATCCAAAAATCCGGATAAGGACGAACCTTTCTTTGAGCAGGTAGACAGAATGAAGCTCGATGGATTTTTCCAAGAGAAAAATTTGCAAAAGAAGGTTTAGAAGCCTTCATCCTCACAAATAATTTTAAAATGTGCCTTTCCGATAATGTACTCTTGCTTGAGTTTAAAAAAAATGTCTGTTAAATAGTTTATACAATATTTTACAATACAAATACGTTATACAACAGCAAAAAAGTTGTTATATGCTTTGTGACCAATAAAACCAATTTATAATTAATGTTCCGGTCAATACATTATTTAACAACCGCAACTATTTTTTTTTAATTGTTGAAAGAAGAAAATTGAATTTCTACTAAGTTTGCCAAAAATGGTTGTTCCCGGAGAAGTTTAAGAATTATACATGATCAACCTAACAACATTAACGTTGAACATATACAACCATTGTTTGCTAACATTCCCCCCTATCCGAGAACATCTTGCTTTGCTGCCCATATGCAGCATGTTAATTAAAACTAAGCATATGTTTTCGCCCATGTAAACATAAAAGCCATTATTAGCTCAATCAAACTCCGTGGGTGAGGACGAAAGATAACTAATAATCTATTTTCCCGTTTTTTTTTAAATAATTCATCATTAAACTATCCTTTTTGGAAAATGTTAAAACTAATTCCACAAAAAATTAACATTTTAACCACCACATTCTTGCCACTAGGTCGTTTGGTAAAATTAAGCTTCTATAAAACGTTTAATATTGTGTGCATTGTATGATTTTTCCTATTTTAAGAAAATCGCGTTTCTCCTAACTGGTGGAAACAACGCCAGCAGAGACGTTTACCATCCACCATGCCAGATATTTAACGCAGAAATCCTGCTGGCAAGCGGCGTGCCTGTTAGTGTATGTGTGTTAATGCATATACGGTATCCGTCGCCGTACCCACACAGCTGTAAGCCGGCTCGCTAGCTTCGCCATGACACGCACACATTGGCGGGTAGACAGCATTTGTTACTCATACCATCCGACCCATAGCCAGGTGGCATCGTTTTAACTCTCTCGCGAGGTGAATGCTGACATACTAAAGTACACCTTTCGTGCGAGCAATGGGTAGAAAGAAACCGGGGGAAAGGAAAAAAACGAAAAGAAAAGGAAACATAAAAAACCCGTATAAATACATTTGTGAATGATGATGCAAAGGGTTGGAGTTGGAGGACTAAAGAAATAAGACGAAAAAAATTGCACCATTCGCATTGGATGGAAGCATTCGAGAAGGCGAATAATACAACCAAACGCAAAAAAGAAGAGACATATCAAAAGAGAAATGGCAAAGACGCTTTCCTCACTATGTGAAAATTAAAGGTAGATCGTTTTGGGCGAATTTTAGAGTGCGCCGTTCATCCAACGCTGTTGATGGATGCACATAGCGTGAATTGAATCGTGCATTTCCTTCGCAGCGATGGGATAGAGCTTTTTTTAGCTCTGGAATATGTTTTCCAAATGAGAGGAAGAAAAAAATGAAGCTTTTTTCCTTGTTTGCCCTTTTCCTTTATTTTGCCATTATTTTCTTTACCTTTCCTGAAATGCAATCAGCCAATCATTCAATCCTTGTTATTTAAATTTGATTTTTACTTTACTTCACTCTCCAATAGTTCCGCTTCGATCAACGAACCCAGGCAGAATCATAGAAGGCGAAAAGCAATGTAAACGCTATAGACAGTCGTGATAGTATATTGGAGGTTATGGGCCAAATGTTTATTAACTAACACCTCACAACTTACCTTGAGCAGCAGAAATTGTGATGATACATAAATGCAGGCTAAGATGTAAATCCAATTCATTGTATGTGTCTTTAACGTTAAGCCACGGCGTGAGCGCGCGCTTTGACGGAAATGTGGGGAAAGGGAATTAAATTCCAATACGCGGTCAAAACTTCACAAACACAGAACACCGGGCCCACGGCAGCAAGATACAAATGGACAGAAGGAGAGAGAGAGAGAGAGGCGACGGAAAGTAAAAATGAAAATACAAGCAAATGCAGAAAAATGCGAGCTATGGTTCGCCTTTCCGTTTTCTGCCTCACTTGTTTGCCAGCCCTTCTTGCCTCCTTCGCACGAGCTCTGATCGACCGTTGCCAGGGACTGGAGGATCGATTGCCGTTGCCCTGCGTGCACGATTGCACACTGTGGGTCACCCTCGACACTCTCCCTTCTCCCTTCCACTTAAACAACGCTCACTTCACTCGCTTACGCACACTCACTTTGCAGCTCTCTACTGCTGCTGTTGCTGCTGTTGCTGGTGCTTCTCCATACTGCACACATTAACAGGCAAGCCAAGTAGGAAAAAAAAGATGAACACGTTTTAGCTATAGCACTTTTTCTCTCTTTTTTTTGCTTTAGCACCACATGGCCGCTTTCTGGTGGCACTTGGATTTCTTCCCGAGGCGCTTTTGCCTACTTTACGTTTTCGCTTTAACAACAAAATACAAT
Organism: Anopheles arabiensis; assembly: GCF_016920715.1. Lineage (NCBI taxonomy): Eukaryota > Metazoa > Arthropoda > Insecta > Diptera > Culicidae > Anopheles > Anopheles arabiensis. The sequence goes on along the minus strand of NC_053518.1, from coordinate 49,771,915 downwards.
GCCGCGCGCGCACTTTAGTAAATTTCACCCGAAATTTTCACACGAACATCTTCACTGTATCGTGGCGTAGGAGGGTAAAAGGGATCGCACCCGCAAACTCCAACATTAACGTTGATAAGCGTGAACGGTACGCGTCTTCGGAAAGCAGTTATCCAGTTTACCGCTAGGCCAGGTTAAAAGGACCACTCTACAAACGCTACCCCGAAATTGGCCACAAGCGGTGTAGTAAAATGTGAAACTGGTTGTCTCACCCTTCTTTCAACGGTTGACTCTAACGATGACGGTTATTATGATGCACACGCATATGCACTTTCAAATTGCTCCCAGTTGAGTACGAGCCACGCTATTTTCATTAGCCCAGCCTTAGCTTCTTCGTTTCACCACTCCCGGCAGCGGCAGCACTGCAACCTTCTCTAATAATGATGGCCGCTAAGCTCATCCAAATATACCGTTTTTTACCGAGCGCGTTACGTTAACTTCTTGAAAGTGGTTGTTTTCTGCACCTTTTCAACACTGTATTTCATAAGCGATGATATCCAAGCGAAAAATATCTCAAATACGCATACTTTTTAGTTACACAAGCTTCACGGCACATTGCAACAGTTTGGCGTTTTGGCTGTAAAACGCAGGCACGGCACTGCACTGTGGTAGTCTGGAAAAATTTACTTCCACTTTTTTAACTTCATCAACCAGTACCCTTGTGTTCGGAAACAGCACCGCACAACAATGTTCAAACTACAGTTGGCCGGTCGCGCGGCTAGGAAGAACGGGGCCCTCAAGTTGGCAAAGCTAACGAATCACTTGCAGCGCTCTCTGTCTGAATATCATTTCGTCCAGCAGCTGCACACGCCGTACGGATGGATCTCGATTCGTGCGCGATCGCTCGTAGCTGTACAGGTGAAGTAATTTAAACGCCATGAGCGCAGCATCTACGAACCGGCAGTGCAGCCGTCATTTCGCTCACTCTTTCGCAGAAAGCGGCACAAAGGCAAACAGGAAAAGAACAACACACTCGGTGCTGTGCTGATGGCCAAGAAAACTACAAATCAAGCACAATGAAGTTTTACTACACTTAATGTACTGAGAGGTAGATGGTATAGTGAAAATAATATGCTAGAATTATTATTCTATATATTTTATCACAACTTTATTCATAATTATTTGGTGACTGCGATTTAAAATTTTCATTTTTTAGGAAAATATGTCCAACAAGTGTGATATATTGGATCATAGTTTGAAGCAAAAAGCGAGAAGCCAACGTCGCTTGGAACGAGACAGATATAGAGCACTTTCAACATCCCGTATAACAATCCGAGTCCGCTGAGTTGTCAACATTGCTTTTTCTCGCTCTTTCTCTCAGGTCTTTCTGTTCATAATACGGACGTCACACGAGCCCTAAGGCCCGTGTCTGTGCTCCATCGGATGCAAGGTGTTATAAATGACAAGGTGAAGTTGTTCAGAGCAAAATGACATTTCTCGACTTGACACATCTCTTCCGGGGGCTCCGGTATAAAAATCGGGGAGGGCTGGTGCGGGGTAATGAAATTTGTATGCAGAGAGTGACAGATGTCCCCCACAATGTCGCCCAGCAAAAGCGGTAAAAATCAACCTTCTAAATACATTATCCTTGATCGGATGTGATTTTATCGGAAGGCCTGTCAAAATTTTATATGGAATTTGACAGATACAGGGTTTCGAATCATATAATGGACTACTTGATCTACTCGGTGGAATGTTTGAAATAGTAAGGGGAAGTTTGCAACGTTGCTATGGAGATTTGCAGGCATATAGGGGAATCTGTCAAACACTTAGGAGAAGTGTGCAAAACAGCTATGGAGTTTTGCATTCAACTATGGAGCGCTTGGTTGTAGCGCTGTAGAAATTGAACCTAGATTTTTTCAAAAAGCACCGCGTGATGATTTAAGAGTTTGGAGTGATTAAACACATGTTTTTTTTATTGTTTGTGGGAAATAATATTTCAGCTGTAATTTAAATTTGCTGTAAACATTCTTCTATGTTACATTCTCTACGCTACTATTTCTTCAATGAAGCAATATTTTTCCTCATATTCATATAAACATATTTAAATAGTTTTCAGTACTACCTTGTAATCAAATTACCCCCTTCTTTAATTACCCTCATTACATCTGATTCAAAGAACCAGCCTGAATCACTGAACGTAGTCATTTGTCAAACGATTTATTCCAATACTTTGAACACATGGATTAATTACAATTTCTTCCTAAGGGTCCTTAAACATGTGTTTAATCACTCCAAACTCTTAAATCATCACGCGGTGCTTTTTGAAAAAATCTAGGTTCAATTTCTACAGCGCTACAACCAAGCGCTCCATAGTTGAATGCAAAACTCCATAGCTGTTTTGCACACTTCTGTTTGACAGTGTTTGACAGATTCCCCTATATGCCTGCAAACCTCCATAGCAACGTTGCAAACATCCCCTTACTATTTCAAACATTCCATCGAGTAGATCAAGTAGTCCATTATATGATTCGAAACCCTGTAACGTCGGACGTGCGATTTCGTCGTACGACGGAATCAAAAAATTTTGATTTCGTCGGACGCCGCATCCGATTTTATCTGTCAAACTAAATGTGTGGTGTTTTGTAGGAACAATCTCAACTTAATTTTTCATAATCGTTATATTATTAAAATCATCCAAATAATCGCAATATTATACGAAAAAGCGTTTGACAGCACGTGCGATAAAATCGCATGCGATGGAGCACAGACACGGGCCTAAGGGCGGTGGCAACGCTTTTTCGCATGCGATTTTATCGAACGGCCTGTCAAATTTTTATATGGGATTTGACAGATAACGTCGGACGACGAAATCGCACGTCCGACGTTATCTGTCATATCCCATATAAATCTCGTCCGATAAAATCGCATCCGATGAGCGTTTCCACCACCCTAAACTCAAAAAGTTTACGCTTGATTTGTATGGGAAAGCGTAAACTTCCCGTCAAAAGATTATAGGAATGTCTAGAAATGTAATTTTGCTCTGAACAACTTCACCTTGTCATATTATAACACCTTGGCCGAGTTTACTCCAAAGTTCACGCGGATTTGGAGATACGGGGTTTTCTAAATTTCACTAAATTTGGTTCTTTGAGCAAATTGTACTGATTTGACTGATATGTCGCAGGGAATATATCTTGAGAAAAACACAACTGCGTTATTCCTTAGTTCAGAATGGAATCATCTTTATTCACTCAATGTGTACTCTGATCGAGTCTTGCAATGTTACTACGTTATGCGTGTTAATATGCAACATCTCCTCCCTTAATTCAGCCAATACGGCTCAAACCTGGCTGGTAGCCTACGAATTCTTCGAGGTCTTTCCGCTATCACGGGTTGAGCAGAAGATGCAGGCATCGGTGGAGTGGCTTCAGTAGTAACTGTGGACGGTGATGTTTGCCAATTTCCTCCTTCAATTTCTTCAGCGGACTCTTCATCAGCTGAATAGTAATGTTCTTGTTCAGTCATTTCAATTGAGTTTTCAACTGCCTGTGGAGTTCCCAATCCAAATTCGCCAAAGAAAATAGTTAACAAATTTCCAGTGTCGTGACAATTTCTATTTCCACACGATGTTTCCTCCTGTAGATGCTTCTTCAGTTGATTTGCATGTGAGCGAATAATTCGCTGGTTGTCTTCCAAAAACACGTTGTAATTCACTTTACCGACTCGTTCGACTATTGATGCCGGTTTCCACTCGCAGGAATTATTGCGGTGGACTTGGGCATAAACCGCTTCTCCAGGAGCGAAGAATTTTCTACCAGCTTCTGGCTTTTCATTTCGTGACCGTGAAACTGGAGGTAGTAATAATGACTGAACTGTTCGAATAGGCCGCTGAAACATCAATTCAGCTGGAGACTTATCTGGTGCAGGTGTGGTTCGATAAACTTGCAAAAAAGTATTCAATGCTTCATCTAAAGTCGTCTCTGTGGCAAAATGTTTAAAAAAATCAACTTTGTCAAAACTGCTTGTCAACTGCAAAAAGGAGCTTTTCCCGTGGCGGCTTCAAAAATCTGCTTGTTGGAAACTCGTGAGTCCCCAACAGTCTGTCAGGTCACAACGCTAGAGAAGAGAGTGAGAGGGAGGATAAAAACGATAAATTAGGAGATAAGGAGGAGGATTGGTCCGCTCCTAGCCTTTAGTTGAAATTCGACAATCGGTACATGTGGACTAATTTTTTGATTTAACCTCATACCACAGTAAATAAAGTGTTTTCTCTAAAAAATCCACCGCGTTTTTCAACACTGCTCATAAACGACAAAATGCTCAAACGTATGAATATCATCAATATTTGATAAGAACTACTAAATAAGTACATAAATCAAATAGAAACATGCATTTTGACAATATTATTAGCAATGGGTCACAACTACCCCAAATAGCTGTTTTCTTCTTCTTCTTCTTCTTCTTCTTCTTCTTCTTCTTCGGGCGATGGGGTTTGTCCTCTTATGGCGTTGTGTAAAGCCATAAACAGAAGCTGACCATCTAGGTTGGTAGAGTATATTTTTCTTTCTTCTTCTTAGCTGGTTTAATGGGACAGATTTTCCTAGATTTTCCGTCTCTCATTTCAATTTAGGGTAACTGTACCAGTTTTCGGCAGTGTACCTATTTTCGGCAGGGTAGCTAAAAATGTGAAATTCTGCACAAATGCGGTAAAAAATTTCACAAAATACAATTTTGTAGTGAAAGTATACTTATTTGATATTCACATACGAAGTTTCGCACCATTTCATTACGTATTTTCCAAAATATCAAATAAATTGTGATTTTTTTCGGCAGCTTTGCTGTCAACCAATCGTTCGGCAGGTTTTGTGATTAAGAGAATCAGAACAGTAAAACAATGAAAAAGTGGTGTATATTAAAGATTTTATGCTTATTTAATTTATTCTAACTTGTTCGGAATTTTAAAATCACGATAAACAGGTTATTTTTCACTTTAAATGCTGCCGAAAATAGGTACACAGTAAATGTTCATTTTTGACAGCTCAATGTTGTGGGCTCCTGCCGAAACTCGGAACAATAACACACTTTGAATTTGGCTGAATATTCCTTTTAAAATTGATCAGAACACTACAATGCGTATGTCGACACATAATATGACCTTTCTTGTACCAAATATCACCAATTTTACGACAAACGATGCACTAACTGAAGAGAAAAATAAATATTTGTAAGCCAGTTCGCACCGTACGCTATAACCATCAAACTGTCAATGGCTGCTCTGTTTAAACGTCGCATCAAGATGGCTGTCAAAACGGACCAAAATAAGCAACATAAAATTAATAATTAAAGTGCTTTTTAACACCAATCTTAGAGTAAGAGTGTAAAATTGCTTTAAACATTTTTTTTGTACATATTTACATAGATAATAACATTTTATGACCCGTATTCGCGCTGCCGAAAATAGGAACACAACCTGCCGAATATAGGACTAAACTGCCGAAAATAGGAACAAAATCAATGTTTGCATTTTCACGAATATTTATGAAAAAGGGCTTTGAACCGGAAAATAAAAAATATTGTAACATACTATGATAGTTTATCAACCAGAATAACAAAACTTTCAAGAAAAATAATGAAAAATATTGATGTGTGAGCAATTTTTGTGAAACTGCTGCACTAGCCTGCCGAAAACTGGTACAGTTACCCTATTTGTTTTTTTTCTTCTTTCAGTCTTTGGTTGTCACATCGTTTATAACACAGGGTTCGATTATCACAGTAGTTTGTCTTATTCTTAGGTTGTAAGTCTCTTAATTTAATCTTATTTTAATTTTGTATGTTCCTTTGGTTTTGTCTATGTAATGTAGTGTCTTTGCGTGGTGTGTTACTTTTATGTTATTTTATTTATCAAAATTAGTGAGTGTATAATTGTTTTTTTCCTATTTTTTTCTTTTTAATATTTTTATATACAATTTTTTTTATTAAATTAGATTTCTTTTCTTTTACAGTTTTGGAGTTTTATAGAGAAAGAACGCCTGTATGCTATATTCTTCCCTCTCGGGAAGGTACTCAAGAGATTTTCTTATTTCCTCCACTTTTGTTTGTTTTTTTTTCATATTACAGTGGAGCGCCGTTTATCCGTGCTGTTGAAAAATGACAGTTCAATACAAAGATGACATTGCGTGCTGAAGGGGATATTTGAAAAAAAAAGGTTATCAGAGCACATTTTCTTAACAAAAAACACTGTAATTCATGGCACATTTCCAATATTATCATCGTAAAAACTTGAAATTTATCAAAACTGGCTAGGATATACCAAAATATTAAATACATTTCAAAAGAAATCAAGAATTTGTTATAAAATAATTACTTAGACTAATTTTCCGTGTTTTCGAATTTCCGTGCGAGGTCGAGTCCCGAAGAGCCCGGATTATCGGCGCTCCACTGTAGTATTTTTTCTTTTTTTTTTCTATTTTTTGTGAGAGGATCGGAGGACAGCGCCTACTCCAACTATATGGACAGTCGTTTTTCGCGATTTGTAGAAAATACGTAACAGATATAAAAAACAGTCAATGTATGAGTTGTACAGAATACTCACCTTTCACACCTTCGTATGTTTTTTTTTTATTTTTAAACCGTTTTTAAAAACAACTGATTACGAAAAATGAAATGACTGAGTTCTTCCATTCTTTTTTCTTTTAAAGCTATTTCTAATATTTTGCATGCAATCAAACTGTCTGTGTATATAGTTGTTACCATGTGATTACATCATGTGATCACAGTACACATTGAGATGAGAGATATATATTAATTGTTGATTAGCCTTCAAGCTGAACAGTCGTGTCATCAATTGTTTCATTTTGTACATTAAAATAATACAGTGAACCCTCTCTTATTTGACACCTCTCCAATTTGAAAAACCTCTCTTATTTGAACATTTTGCACAGTCCCTTGATTTCCAGTACATTTTTGTTCCTCTAATTTGGAAAACCTCTGAAATCTGTGTCCCTCTTATTTGTGTATGGTGTTGCCATGGTTATTGAATGATGTATGCTCAAATTGGCAATCCTGTTCGCAGTTTCCTATAGCAACAGTTAAGGCTGCATACTAAATGTTCTGTCTCTTTCTTGTTTGGATGGACCTTTCATTCACTTTCCACCTCTGTAATTTGAAAACCCCTCTTATTCGACAGTCCCATCGCCTCTCAAATAAGAGAGGGTTCACTGTAGTGCATTTCATTAAATTATTTATTTCGCTATTTTTAATGCTTTTTATTGCTATTAGTTCGATTGTGGCTATTGAGTTGTTCCTTTAGCTCAAAAGGAATTTCCCCGCAGGAAGTTCTCAAAGAACAAAACAGTAGTCTTTTATTGTTGTTATTGTTGCTGTTATATGGCGCTACAACCGTTTTGCGGTCCTGGACTGCCTCAGGAGTGTCCGGAACCGCTTACGGTCTCGCGCCTTCGTCTGCCAGTCCGTTATCCCGGCCTTAATGGCGGACGCCTCCACGCCATCTTGCCACCTCCATTTGGGCCTACCCTACGCCCGCTCTGTCCTTGTGGACGGTGTTGTGTTTTGTGTTTTATTAACAAGATATATTCCCTGCAACATATCATTTACTGTTTCGGAAGGTAGAACAGGCCATTTGCATGCCGTGTCCTGATAACTCCAGGTCCATTCGTTAGTTCTGAGCGGGCTACGTAGATGATGCTAGGGAATATCACTGCACACGATCCATTTTTTTTTTTCGTAAGATCAGTTTTTTCGTTCCGGAACTATATTGGTTGTTTTGAATGTGGCTATAAAGATGATTCCATTCTGAACTAAGGAATAAAGCAGTTGTGTTTTTCTCAAGATATATTCCCTGCGACATATCAGCTTCAAAGACTTATTTTCCCCTGCAAATGAGTACTTTTATTTGAACTGTCAGGCAAAAAGCAAGCCTTCCCGGAAGCCTCCAACAATGGAATTCCCACAATATACATACCATATTTGGCTTATCTTGTAATCGTGATATTCTATTGGAGACCCGAAATCAACTTTCCCGAAGAATAACAACCACGACTGTTTTATTGTGATACGTACTGCAAACCCAAAGGATAAATTAGCCTGTTAACCTGCATCATTCCTGTAATCCTGATCCTGAATCGGTGCCATAGACTGAGTTCGGTAAATCAAGTACAGCAACCTAATTGAGTAATTGTTTTATCGATTTGATGTTTAAATGACTTCTTTATTAATTTATTTAACGTTATATACCTTTGCAACGATACAAATACAACACAAGTGTACAGAGAGCGAGCAGCTTTGAAATCGATGAATAAAAGTAGTGCAACAAATTTTGGGGAGGGAGCTTTTGGAGTAACGCGACGTTCATGAGCATGACTCTTACATTCTACTCTCATGCTTCCATGAACTGTACCGTAGCTTCAATATGCTTGAGCTTAGAATAATAACTGCGAATATGTTTGAGGAACTAACAATGGAAGGGAAATTCCGCTGGATATACGTTGGTCAATTAGTATGTTTCAACTATTATTATTACCAACTATTTCCAACATTTTGCACCGAATCATGCCACATGCACAGCTTAGCTAAACATTTCCACATCTCCTTTGCGGGCGTCCGTTCATTTCTGGTGCGAGGACGAGGACAAATTGATGGTCAGGAGCAAGTAAATGGTAGTGTAGACCATTGCGAATTCCGCTTGTTTTAATTACTACATGTGTAATACACAATCAACAGCACTGTTAAGTACCTCAAATGTCAATATGTCCTCTTAAATGTTGCTTCCAATTGTGTTTTATTATTACCACTGTGTATGCGATTCCTTAAGTGTTATTAAATCGTAACGTGTTGTTATCTATGGTCCGAGCATATTGCGAGCATAGCATATTGGAGTATACAAGTATGAAATTAATGTTAAATGGATTTTTGTTGCTGTTTTGCGTGGTTCAATTTATCAACTATTAGTTTTTCTTGCTTGCACAAGGTTGCCGTAGTTAAGGCGGCATCGATAGATAATACGCTCTCTTAAACTACATCGCCATTTTTGCTCGAACTTCGTACTTCACTTTACCTTTTCTAAAGACGGCCTTGGCATAATATTCGCATCGATGCAAATGTGCCGCTTCTGAAAAGTAAGGTAAGGAAACTCAGACCAGTTTGTGAGTAGTCGCAGAGCAATATTTGCCATGATTTTATCCGTCATTATCTGGTACCACGCATTCTGGTCTCACTTTTCGATCCGTTGGGCATTCATCTAACATAGGAGTAGTGCCTGCTGGAGCTGCTGTTAAAGAAGACGAGGACGAGCGCAACAGAGGCCTACAATCGTCAGCCAATTCGACTGAAGAGACCATCATATCGTCGTGCGCCCCGACACTTGTGCTTGAGTTGGCGACTGTCCGTTCATGCTCGTGGCATTCGCATTGACAATCTTCCGGATTGACATAATTGTACACTTGACCATCCAGAGTCGTTTCTCGACGATCATTCGTGTAACCGGCACTGTCATTGTTGGCGTTACGTGTTTGCGATAATGGTTGCTGTGGCTTTTGTGGTATTGCTGTTATACGTTTGGGTGCTTTTCGCAGTTCTGGTATAGCTTCCACATCGATCCATTTGTAACCTGGAGGCGTGACTGTGTTTGCCGACGATGACGAAGCGGACGCTTTACGCGGTGGCAGTGGTGGCGGCGTTGGTGAATCTTCTGATGCAATTCCGCGGTTACTTATTACCATTGAGGACATCATCGCCGTCGTTGTCGAAGTCGATCGATATTGTCTACCCGTACTTCCACTACCAGCAACACTAGTACTTCCACCCGCATTTCCTCCTGCTGTCGTAGTTGTCATTGTAATAGCCCCCAACGATGAGCGATGCTCAAAAACTCGGGATCCCACTCCTGATCCGGTCCCATCGCTGGACTTTTTGACCGGTAGGCTAATACGAAGCTTTGCCACATTTGAACTTTTTGGTGTAGACGTGGAGTCGTGTAATGTTGCTTGCTTATCTCCACCGGTGGTAGAACGTACTGTCATGCCTCGCACTCCAGCAGACGCCGAACGATCATGGCAATATTTATCCAGTGAGCCTGGATGGATGGGTGTTGTTGAGCGGGGTCGTTCAAGAGGATATGTCTTCAAATCGATCTGCGTGCGCTCCTTTGCTGGCACCAACTTAATGCCTACCGGTTTCTCTTCCGGCAATGTTGTGGGAATATATGGTAATTCGTCGTCGAATGATTCTTGAAAGACTAGACCAGCACTTTCGTGATCCTCGATCGCGAGCATATTTGGTCGCAGAGCATGCCGTCCCGTTTGTATCGAAGCGGAATCAAATTCCGAATCCTTTTCACTTTCTGACGACGCCATTCCGTCGTCGACAGTGGCACTGGAGCCTGGCCGTTCAATCGATGGCGTCTGATCATGATCATGGTGCTTTTGACGATGGACATGATTGTGAAGCTGATGATGATGATTTTGATGTTGGTGTTGTTGATGGTGGTGCTTTGTATCAATACATTCGGCTGGGCTAGTACTACTGCGTGATACTATTGGAGCTGCTTCATCATCTATTGCTTCTGCACTCTTATGTGAACCGTAACTGTCCCGCTTCTGCTTTCTTTCTTGTTGTAGCTGCTGCTGTTGCTGCTGTTGCTCTAGCTTCTGTTGCTGTCTTAACTGGTGCTGTTTTTGATGTTCATGTAGTTCCTTCATCAACATTGCTCCTTGCGCCTGCATGACCTGTTGAGGTGAAGATGATGTTGTTACACTATGGGCTGTCACTAGGTCGTTTGGATGCTCACTACAATTACCGGCCAACAGTTTCCTTGTTTGTGTGCCTTCGCCACCAATGACAATACTACCGTCGATCAACATGTTGTTGCTGTCTCCCCTATGCACCTGCTCGCACTGGGCTTTCTGTAGCGAGGTTTCAGAACTTTGGCTTACGGTTGAGCTGTTACGGTTCATCTCTTTAGTATAATCTTTCAAAGTGGTGCTGAATATCTGCTCCTCACTGCCAGAACCCATACGCATTTGAAATAGAGCCGCCTGTTTCTTACGCATAGAAACACTTACCGAGGACGTTGGCGCTTGATTCATTTGTTGCATTCTATGAAGTTCTATATCTACCGTTTCCTTGTTTTCCGTCGAAGTAGGTACAGGAGATTTTGGTACTTTTGATCTAGATGCAGGTGGTGGTGGCGGTGGCGGGGGTGGCGGAGGCATGGCCTGATTACCGTGCCTTTGTTCCTGTTTTCTGTTAACAGGTTCAACATAATTGTTCGTTGATGAGTGGGATTTTGCTTTAGAGCATTTTTCACCATCATCGAGATCTTCACTAACATGTTTTTCAATGCGCTGTGATAGCTCCCCAATAACATTCTCCCAGTTATGTGAATTATTTTCCTTATCCTCAATTGGGGATTTTAGCGGAATTATAATACTACCGTCCGGATTGTCAATCCTATAGCATTTGAGTGGAGGCATTGGCTTGGGCCGATCATGTATCGTAACTGTCATATTGGCAATGCGTTGCTGTTTGGGTGTTTTGGCGTGTTTTTGAATGCTACTGCCATGCCCTGTGGGTGTGCCTGAAGCGGATACCGACACTTGCCTTTCAAATGCACTTCCTCCTGATGCTGCAGCTGCTGCTTCCATAAAAGAAGATGATGTTACACCAGCCGCACTGCGGAATGAACCCAAACGCCGTTCCTCTGGCGGCGTGTGCAGTGGAATATGTATACTTTGGCCATCGAGCGGTGTGTCATAGTAGCGCAATCCTGTCGATCCAGGTGATCGTGCTGCAGCGATGTTGCTTTTCGTATGTTGGTCGTAACCAGGGGAATTAGAGAAGGATTGCCCAATACCGTCCGCTGCCGAACCCATTGGCGAAGGAGACTTCGACTTTGGGTCCCGTTTAGATTTGAACATTTTCAGCACCAGCTTCTGCTTCGACGGTGTCGAGTTGGCCGATGCGGTAGGTTGATCTGTTGTTTGATCGTACCTACCACCAAGTGTGGTCGATTCATTGGACGCCGTCGATGTACGCTTTTTCCGGGGAAGGTGCTGCTGTTGCTGTTGAAAATTATTAGAATGGTCAGTGAAAATTGCCTCTATAAATTTAAAAAATGAACAAAGAGTTCTTTCTGTTAACACTCACGTTTGCGGGCGACGGCGATCGGGTAACACTGGACGCACGTGTTCGATGTTGATCGTGGGTTGACGCCACCGAAAGTTCCTGGACGCTGTCCTTCGGTTTTTCTACGACACGTTCGTTGTCTGCAATGCCGTTATCGCTGTAGCAATGATCCGGTTTAAGCTTAATTCGTATATACTCTGTTCCGCTTGGCATGACACCAACTATTGAGTTCTTCAAATCACGCGGTGGAATATGACGCTTATTGCCAACGCTACGGCTTGTTTGATTTGTTTTGATATTTTGTATCTCTAGATTGTTCGCCGTGCTCATGCCGCAATCCGACTTACGCCGTGTATGACCCATCATAGTACTTTGTTGTGCTGCAGTTTGAACATCTCCACCACCAGGAGGTGGTTGCTGAGGAATGTTTTCTTTTTCTCCTCTGTGGTGACCATTTCCTAGGGCGGAGCCAGCTATCCCTGCGGAAGATAGTACGTGCACTCCTTCCGCTAGAACTGCTTCCGTCGGATCTTTCTTTCGGGACAGTATGACTTGTTCTAGCATCTTTTCCGTAGACGGCTCCAGACTACTTCCAACAACACCACTTTCGGCATAAGTCTGTAGAGGTTTCGCACCGCAGAAAGAGGTTTCTAGTAGCATCTTATGAGGCGAAGGTGACCGTGAAATGCCAGAAACAGCCGATGTAGCCGAAAGTTTACTGTTAGCTGATCCCTGACTACCAACACTTGAAAGCCGGCTAGTACGCCCAGAAATGGACAGGAATGCCACTACCTCAGAACTGGCAGAATCTTTACGATTATGTTGCTGTTGCTGCTGATGCTGGTACTGGTATTGCGACTGACTAGGCTGTTCCTCTAGCTTCCAAATGATTGGTGAGTAACGTTGTGTGGGGCAGGAACCGTAGTTTATCTACAAAAATAATTAGATCAATATGACGTACCGTTTTCTAGTGACTTTTTTCAAGTATTTAATTCGTATTTTTTATACAATTTTTATAAATACGTAAAATCTATTGACGTTCGTAAAAATGGCCTAATATTCTAATATATTGTATTAAAATAAAAAGGGTATATAAATAGGATATTACATAAAAAATCGTTTGACTCGAATACTGGAGTTACGCTAGTACTAGGGATTTCGTTTAACAACGAATAGACACTATTGCACATTACTTAGATTTCAAACGTATCTTTAGCTGATGTATTGCGGGCCTATATTGCCATTAAACAGATAAATGCGCAAAGAATTTCACGTAAGAGTTGTATATTTCCCATTGGTGTTAGCTACGATTGGTACTTACTTGCGTATTAGGTTTTTCTTTCTCGCGATTACCCTTCTCCGGTTCCATAAACTGCAGTTCCTCGGTAGAGTTTCGTAAGTCCAGCGTGTCTTCCTCACGAAAACCAAGTACACCCGAGTCTTGCAACGTACCTGTACCGACCTGCGCCAGGTAGATCGATACCACATTAAAATAAAAAAAAGTTTAAACTGATGATATATCCTTCTTTGTATTTATATCTCTAAACCACAGAAGTTGCCGAAAATTTACCTGCTCAAACACATTTTCGGGACTACTGTCTCTACTGTCATGATGAGACGAATGGGATGAGGCTCTACTGATGTCGATGCGTGGTGTTGCAGGTATCAGCGCCGAATGACCTTCGTATGGTTTTGTCGGCGAGCCACGAGACGAATCAATTGATGATTTTTCATGCGACCAGCGTTGCAAATTATGATGATTTTGCTGCTCCATCTGGAGATACCGAAATTGCATTTGAGGTTGAATGACATTATGGAACTTCACGAAAGTGTTACTCATAATAATATTATTATTATCTTGTTAATTTAAGATTCAGTTAATTTAAGATTCACTGACTATGCAGTCCTGCAATGTGTAAACTAAAAAGTCATTAATAGATGGCCAAAGATGAAGTACAAGAGTTTGTTATTTTAAACTCTTGTACTTCATCTTTGGCCATCTATTAATGACTTTTTAGTTTACACATTGCAGGACTGCATAGTCAGTGAATCATAAGTTATGACTACTTGTCATGAACAAGATAAGACAAAGAACCAATGAGTCCATTGAGGTTTGGGACTATGTTGAGGGAGCATGCCACATATATCATATGACCTGCCTTGAATGAAAATAATTCGATTTGTTTTATGTTTTTTTTTGCAGCAAAACTTTCTATCGTATTTACAAACAAACCAAATGCAACATAATTGCAACCTAACTTTTAATAATCCCTAAGAGCGACTACTTTTCAATACTTTTTTTATAAATAGATTGATCAAATTATGCGATAATAATTTAAAAAAACCCGAGCTTTAACAATTGAATGAAAATGAACGTGATAAATATTGTTTTTACGATATCTCACAAAATATACATCAAATCATAAAGCTTTACATAGCAAACGAGCTCGTTTTTTGATTTCAACACCTCACTGCTATCGTTCAAAGACCGGTTGCTTACTTGGCACTATGTAAAGTATGTTTATATGTATGTATATCGTTCAGCGCAGTTTATATTGTTCAGTAAAGTAATCTTTTTGTTCTTCTTTATTGGCACAACAGTCGTTGTCAATCGAGGCCTGCCTGCAGTGGCCAGTTAAACGGTAAGGAAACTAAGCAGTTGTGTAAGCCCCGTCGATGTGGGGAATGAATGTTTTGTTCATGTACTGTTCCATCCATGTACAGTTGGTAGAGTACGAGATTCGCGAGGAGGGCCCCGTGAGCGACTAATCTTAGTCATCAACCTTCTCCCTTCCTCCTTCGCGTTCATCATGTACCGGGGGCCTCAACTATTCTTACAACTTAGGGACCCACACTGAAAAACCGCCACTGCCTGCCTGTACCACAAGTGGGCTATCAGGGTCTTATTGATTACTTGTAGTAGAGTAGTCAGTCTTACGTATGGAAAGAGCACGGGGCTTAAACCCATAATGGGAATGTTGTGCGATTTTATAACTGTACAACAAACAAGTCTATTAATAAACAATAATAATAATTGTCTATTCCCCAACTATTTATACTGGTTCATATGATAACATATTGCATTCTGATTACAGTTCACGCTCGGTAATCCGCACCTTTTTAATCCGCGCGCTAGATTATCGGCACTCTCGATAATCCGCACTTTTGACAACCAAATTCATGAGGTGAAACAGTGGGTGGAATCGCGAACCGTAACGACTATCGTCAATCTTTTATTTCTGTATGAAATAGCCGGAGGCTCCTGACAACAAACGATCGTCAAATTTTTAACGACAATGCAGCTAACGACAGTCGTTATGACTGTTGTCTGAAAAAATCAAATACCAACAAATTTTAAGAGTAGTTTAATTGACGATCGCTTATAGCTAAGCGACAGTCGTTAACCGTATCGACAACAATTGAGCTGTCGTTAACTTGAAAACATTCTTTATTAATGCTTTTTTTAATTTCTAATCGCGTGAAAAAAATGCATTTCTTTAATAAATAAGACACTATTAAGGTCGTATTTATTTATAAAGACCTATAAAAAATTAAGGTTTGCAGCAACTGGAAACTGGCCTTCCCTCCGCACACAAACCGATTTTCATCTTTTTGTGGTTGCGAGTCCCCTGCATTAATTATGGTTTTGCACTAAGTTTTGTTGATAAATAATACCAATAACAAATCCAAACTTACGTAGGCTTGACGTACAGATAGGTGAACGTACTTTTGAAGCCGTCCCAGAATTCACCTTGATGCCGCGTTCGATAGGATGATGCTCATAAGGCTAACGAGATGTATGGCGACCTCACTGTCGTGCAGTGTATCAAGCTCGTCAGGCTCCCATATTGTACGCATGGAAACGGACAACCCAGCCCGTACACTCTTTTTAGGCTGCCCACAAGAACAGAGCGGGCGTGGTAGACCTAAATTGTGCAGGTAATAGCGTGGAGGCGTCAGCCATTAAAGCTAGGATAACGGTATGGCAGACGATGGTGCGAGACCGTGAGCGGGTTCGGACACTCCCGAGGTAGGCCAAGACCGTAATGTAGTTGTAGCGCCGGATAAGTAAGTTAATAAATAACGAGGACCTACCTCAGCTTTAAAAATCTTTTTTGGGCGCGCTGTGTATTAGTACTGTGGACTAGTACTGAGCCAAACGATTCATTTCACGACGCAACCCGGAGTTGAATGCGAGTCTTTTGGAATCGATTCCAACCGATGGGATCAGCGAGATCGTAAGGTCGGAATCGAAATCAAGTTCGACCCGTGGTGCGGGTTAGTCGATGCAATGATACATAAGTGGCATCGACCTGTTGGTGCAGCCAGTTCAGGTCGGGGCTACCTACTTTGGCTTGACCCGAACTCGGAGTCGCTTATGTATTAATGCACCTACTGAGCCTTTTGGATCGATCCGAATGACTCCGGGACGCTGGTAGAAGCTCCTGGAGATGTCTGGCGAATCAAGACTAAGCGACCGCGCAGAGTCATCGCGTGTAATTTCCATATTTAGCCTTAACTCTCGAGTCACCGACTTCTGTAAGGGCTCCATTCTCTTCTTTAGGCTTAAGGTGATGGGTCAAAATGGTGTAAGTTTTGGACACTCCTGCAACAGGCTAAGACCGCGCCTTAGTAACGCCGGATGTAGAAAGTAGGCAGATAGGCTATAAACTGCGTAATGGTTGCAACTTTGTAAAACATTTCGTTCAACAATCGTTTCTTCTTCTTCTTTCTCTTCTGCTTTGACACAACAAGCGTTGCTGGCTGAAGGCTGTTGTTCTGCTTCTACAACTAGTGGACTTGTCTTTCAGTGACATATTTCTTAAGGCCGAGGTACATTGTCCGCATCTAGCGCATCTAGCGACGGCTTCTTCTTCTTCTTCTTCTTTGGCACAACAACCGCTGTCGGTCAAGGCCTGCCAAGTACCCACTGGTGAAGTGAGCTTGGCTTTCAGTGACTTATTGTTACCATAGCAGGATAGTCAGCCATACGTATGGGGGCACGGTTTATTCGGGACTTGAACCCAAGACGGGCTTGTTGTTACTTCGTGCGAGTTGACGACTGTACCACCAGACCGGGCGACGGCTAGTGGATGCTTTTTTCGGTCATTGAGGGAATGATCGTGCCGGTTCTCAAATTTAAGTAGTTTATTCACCGTTTTATTAATGCAAAAACGATTGAAAGACTTGCACAACATGTTTATCAATCATATTCAAAGCTTTTCCAATCCAGTTTAATTAAAAAACATGAAAAAATTACATATTTTTTGAAGCGGCTCCAAATTGTTTAGTAACATGCTTCGGTCAGCCGCCGCCAGATGCGCTAGTGAATATCTAAATTACACTAGCGAGTACGGACGATGTGATGTACCCCGGCCTTTAACCATAGCAGAATAGATTGTATGAGGATAGGACTTCGTATGGAGGCACGGCCTTTTAGGGGAAAGCGTTTGAAATATGCAAATGTTTGGAGATGTGTTGTGTTTGTATTCTGCCATATTCTCCAAGATCTACCGCATGGTGAATCTTGCCTCGTTGATATGGTCGGTATAATTTATCAACAAAACATAGTGCGGGGCCATAATTATTGCAGGAGACTTTCAACCACAAAGAGATCGAAATGAAAATTTGTTTGTGAACAGAGAAAATGTCAGTTCCCAGTTACTGGAAACCTTAAATGTTTATATATTTCCACCTTTCACGTAGTGAGTTTTAGCTTTATAAATTTTAGATGTTTTCCTTAATTTTTTTTATTGATTTTATTTTATTTCACACGATATGCGATATTTTCTGAACTCACTGGTTGAACTTTGATTCCCTGCCAACTAGGGGAAGGTAGGTAAAGACGGACACGTTAAGGGAAATGGTAAAAATCTAGGGATATATAAGTGCAACGATCTTGAAAATCTGCATATATTATCTTACACTCATGTTTTATCAGAAAATGTGTTGAAACTTTTAAGTTTCCATCGATATTTGCGTATTTTTCATGAATGAAAAACATGGTTTTTTTCGTGCGGTTTTGAAATGTTCGGGTAAGACGGACACCTGATATGGGAAAGATGGACACCATGAAGGGTAAGATGGACAGCTGTAGAAAACGTTGGAAAGTGAAAAGTTTTACAGTATTTTAACTGATTCTATCGCTTTCCACGTCCTGGTACGTTTATAAACCAATTCTTGGCCTATTACAACAACGATTCATTCAACGGTGGCTTTAGAAATTGTAAGCACTGGTTCTAATATATCGTAGAATGCAGCATCTAAAGCATTATTGAAATATCGCGCACTTACAGCTGACGTTGCTCCAGCTTACAGAACAACAGTCTAGAACTTCCTTTAAGGAAATTACTCCGCGAAAAGACCACGACCCCAGTATTTTTTAAGGGACTTGTTAATAGTTTAATCCATTTTCCACCATGTCAAAATTCAACATTTGATGTTTGTAATCTCATAAAATTTCTCATCTATTCCTGAACAATGTCGTATCAATGCATCATCTTTTTATTGTTTAAAGTTGTCCAAGTCGTGACAAGATATTGGATTTCGTGAAGCGCCTCATCAGCGTCGAGCGTGTAATAGCATAACGAATGGCTACTATTTTGACCGGTGTTTCATTTCTCGATTATTTAAATACTTTCTCTAGTTACTGATTGATTTATAGCACCGGAACAGCCTTATTTAAGGTATTTGAAGAAATATATTCATCACCAATTGATATAAGAAGTAAAAAAATCAATAAATTTGGTGTCCATCTTTCCCTACAACAAGGTGTCCGTCTTTCCCGCTTTGGTGTCAGAATGTTTAAACCCCCAGAAAACAATATTTTGTATTGCTTTTATCCTCGTTCTTTCGCCAGTTTTTTCATTAATGATCACGACAACCCATTCATGAAATAAAACTTCCGGAAATATAAACAATACAAGTTGTAGAGCTTAAGATCCGTAGTAGTCAAATTAGATCCACAAGGATGCTCATGATTGAAAGTTTATTTTGTTCACTTCAAGTTAGGATGCTGCATTGTTGATTTTTTCGAAAAGTATTATTTTGATGCATTTATGAGAAGTGTCCATCTTACCCGCAGTGTCCGTCTTTACCTACCTTCCCCTACTGAATATGTGCTTTTTAGTTGGCACGTTTATCCATACAAAAATTTTCTGACATTTTATTGGTCAAGCCATGAGATTTTTGTGATTTAAAAAAAAAAACGCATGCATTTTTTCCATACAAACGCATGCTTTTTAGTTGAACTGTCAGCTAACTATAGAGCTTTCAACTAAAATGCCTGAAAACTAAAAAGCGTTCAACTATTGAATTCTGACTGTAGTAGGATGAGGCTGATTAACGAAATGTCAAACCAAAAACAAAACAAAAAAAAACATTGTTTAATGCGAACAACCAAAATCAAAATAACTTTATAATGTTGGATTTCTTTCATTAGGTCCGGGTCTATGAACATGTTGCGGCAATATTTGTTCAATGGCAATGTTTTATCACAAATTCCTGATTTTTTTTTTTTAATTTTATTATACTTTGGCAAAACTCAGCCAGTTTTTATTTACTTCATATCTTTCAATGAGAGTATTTTAAATATGCCATGAATTAAAGTGTGTTTTTGTTATGAAATTGTGCTCTGATAACCTTTTTTTTTTCTTTTTCTTCTTATTTGGTCGATAGGATTTGACCTCCTATACTTTCAACCGTTTTTTTTTTTTTCAAATATCCTGCTGGACACGAAATGTAATTTCTTAACAGCACGGATAAAAGGACTGCCGGATAAAAGGTACCCTGATTAAAGGCGCTCCACTGTATTTGCTCACAAAAGTATGTTAAAATTAATTTGAAATTATTTTTGATCCATTTGGTATGTAAACAAGTCCAAAAATGTTCCTGCAACAAATAAACATGAAACAAATCGATTTCTTTCTCTTGTCACAAAAATGTTCCCGCAACATGAGTTGAACAGTTCGTGCATACAATATGGCAACAAATGTTCCCGCAACATTTTCATAGTCCCGGGCCTTACTCACTTCTACCATTAAACATAACAGTAAAAAACAAGTTTTATGACAATTATTAGTCTGACAACGTGCACGAAGTTCAATAAAAAAATGGATCTTTCATTTAAAATGCATAACAAAAGCAATTTTAACCAACCATTATTTGGTAAAAATATTTATTTTAATTAATTTTTGGGTGGCACGATGATGGCATGATGACAACAAGAAGATAGTACAGTGATAGTACTCCCTCATACAAAGTATATCTTATAATAAATTCTAGTAAAAGTTTAAAAGTGCTTAAAACACCTATCTCAATGAGCAAAGTTTACAGTTTTACATAAAAATTGCATGATTGATGGATTATGAAGCCATTTGATGTATAGGCATCGAACATAACACTACAGGTGACCCCCGAGATACGACTATATTTGGGACCGGAAAAATGTCCCAAAGCAAGGCGTAGGTCGAAATACTCGTATGTCGAATATTTGTTAATATAAAGTTAATAACCGAAGATGGAGAGTCTAATTTAATGACATCGTGTATTTTATTAAAAACAATGTTCGATAATTATTAATTTTACTCTAATAGCCGTTTACACGATATAGATATTCAAGAACGGATAGTTGGGGAATTTCAATGACAACTTTAAACCGTCAAAATTAAATCGTCGTATCTTCGAATCGTCGTAACTCGGTGGACGCCTGTACTTTGGCTTGTTTTGTATTTATTGTAATAAGATTTTCCTTCCCCAAGTTACGCGATACTCGAGATATGCAAATTGGAGGTACGCGAATTTTTATTTTTGACAGTTCATTTGTCAAATCAGTCCAATTTCATCAAATAAATTTGAAATCAAAAATAAATTGCAATTTTACTGTTAGTTTTAAATTACTAAAAATAAAGAAATTATCAAATTTTCTTCTTGCATGAAATAAGTAATAAAATGCATAAAAACTAAATTCAATCAAACATAATTATTTATTGACTATATTTTAGCTGAAAAACGTGATATTCGACATACAATAAGCGAAAATCCGAGTTACGCCAATGTCTTTGGCGTGCATTATTCGCGTAACTCGGAGAAAGACTGTACTCAAAATAATCCCTCGCTTGCACCGAAACAATGGAAAAGAATGCAACTCATTACAAAATGGTTCCCCAATTACTGTTCTGTTTCAGCATAAGGTTAAGATCGAACAATCAGGAATTGGCCTACCTTGAATGGAATGTAATGTATGATTACAACAGCATTAAGGCGAAGAGAGTCTCTTCAAAAGTGCACACTGACCTTAATTTGAATGGCACGAGTGGTGTACATACTAACTGGGTAAAATCTTGATATCATGTAAAAATTGGAGAAAAAACACGGGAAGCAAAAAAGAAAGCAATAGAAATGAGCTAAACATGGAAAACACAAGACGAGAATGCCCATACGAGAATGCGAGGAAAACTCTGCGAAGAGAAAAGTACAGAGAACAAATAATCTCGAGGAAAATTAGGTTTATAGAAATACATAACCATTCATAAAGTAGCCGGAAACAGCAATCCTGTTTGAAATACTTAAAACCCAAATGACTAGCCTTTAAGAAGAGCTTGTAAAGTTGTCTTTCAAGAACGGACAAAAACTAAAAATATGGCACCTTGCGGTTTTGATCATCATGACTTTTATATCAAAATATGAAAAGGCAATGAAAAAAACAGCTATCAAAAAGGACATTGAACAGCAACAGCAGAAAAAAAAACAAACCAAATAGCCTAGAAATCCCGACCCTATATCACAATGCTGACCTCTTTTCGATGTTCGAAGGATCTATTTTTAAAACACGAAACCGCCTGACGTGATTAAATAATCGGGTCTATATCGGACTAAACGAAGCAAGCCTCATGTGCTACGCTCGGCATCTTAAGGCTCTCCGCAAACAACACGACAATTTCGATACTCACTTTTGCCATGACAAACAATTCATTGGCTGTTTCTTTTTTTTAATTGAAAAAAGTGCATTATGCATTACTAAATGTTCAAAACCAAGCAAGGATCGATAACAACTAACCGCACATGTACAATGGTGACGTAATGTTAAGAGGGAATCGTTCCTGTTCGAATGAATTATACAGGCTGAAGAGTATTTAAAAAAAGTGGTATATTTTAGTTACCTGTGCTTTTTCTTCGGCCGATGTATCTTCCATTGAGGCTATTGGTGCAGGACCAAGGCGTTTCTGTTTGCGAGACGATGGAGACGACGATGCTACATTCATCGCGTATCAAATACAACTTGGAGTTTTAGTACCGCAGCAAGGAAGGATGAAGGGAACATAAAGGGAATGAGGAGAGAAAGCTACGATACCAGAAGGAGCTCACTCTTCGGCACGGCAGGTGAAAAAATAGCACGAAGAACTTTGCCTCGGATTTGTAATGAAAAGCTTTCGGTATTGTTTTCGCTTCTTCTATTCACTGTAACCCACACTTGCCGTTTGATCAATCACTACAATGTTTCGACCTGTGGTTTATCTGAAATACCAGTAAAAATCGCGCCCAGGCCTACTGGAATTATTAACGGTTAACGGGCACATCGTTTTGCCTCGTACTAAAACACAATCGAACCGATAAGGAGGACGTCAGCAACGATGACGACGTGATGCAACTGTGTTCGGCATGTATTGATCCATTCCTCAAATTCCGATAGCTTCCGGAAAGATAGCTGCAGCATGTGAAGTCTGCAAGAAGAACATCGAGAATGGAAAATGACACCAGAGGACGCACCACGGGTGCTTAGCTAATCACTTGGATTGGTCGACGAATGCTACCAGGAAGCTTTCGTATAGTTGAAAATTCATCGAATATTATTCGATAACAAGAACTACGACAAACTTAAACTACTTTTCGTGAGTTGCTTTCGTTCACGAAAAGTTACACTTTTGCACATTTAACAAATAAAAAACGCTCACACACATACGCACATACACACACACATACACATGCGTGAGGGTAGGCTGGAAAGCATACGCACTACACGGGTACACGTACTTTTTGTGAACAGTAGCAGATACTATGCACACTAACAGGATCTTTTAGGCACTTTTGCAGATTAATAGATTTGTACTGAATCATAAAACACGATAGAACAGATTTCTTTTTTTTTTCAATGAATCTGTTTTACCTCAAAGCTTGAGCTTCAATCTTATGCGAACTTTCATTCTCGTTGCATCATTGATTATTCACTAGCACTGCCAAATATACCACAGTTCCTTCGCGCTCTTCACTTTTTCTCAACTTGGTACCTATTTTTTCCACACGAGGCTTCCGTCGTTCAAACAATTTGCAGCAATTTCTTCATTTGTATGGTGGGAATGGAATTGGAGACGATGCTTCGGCAATTATGATACTAAGTTGCCTATGAACTTGCAGATTCTATAGCAACGTGGAAGATTTTTCCCTGCAATCCAATAAGGCGCATGTCGGACAGTGCTGGCGCCTTTAAGCAGAGCTGCCTCAAACTTTGCTTCTACCGTGCACGGTATTTTTTTCAATGCTGGTTCTGCTTACCATGATGTTGAAGTATAACTGCACAAGAGCTTAGTAAACGATTGACTATCGATTTACCGCGGCTCTTTTTGAACAAGAATCCCTCGGTCGTTCTGTCTCGACTGAAAGCCAAAGCCCGATGTGGGGGCTCGTTGGGACTCGTGCTGCACCGTTGAGTTTAATCGCGCATGAGTACAACAGTCGGGAATTTAGCTTTTGGTAAGAGGCATAAGACAACTCGTGCCACATCGAAAAAAAATAAATAATACTGCAAGGTAGGTACGATACATGACCCGTATGATTTTCGTGTGTTGATTACATGATCGAGTATCAAGAGTATCAGGAATAGTTATAAGACGATAACACATTTCATGACAAGATAGTTACAATTATTAAAATCGATTAAGTAAAATGATAGAACAACGAGAATTTCCAACAGAATCTATGAACGCAATACGATTTCTCTCTTCTTAAGCCTTTAGAATAGTTAATCCAACAATTTTTTTATGTAATACTTACAAACCCATTTTCATTTTCAGTTCATTGAAGTTTACTTCGTCTTTGGTTTCACATTTATAGCTGTTTATTTTTTTACAAAGTTTTTTTTGTTTAGTCAGCACACAATGTAGTATGAAACGGAGTCTGTTCTTATAGAACAATTCCAATGAATCTAGATGATATTTTTGTGGTTGATTTTAAGAGCTCCCGTATACAGGTCGGTTGTTGCAGATGCTTGTCGACAATCTTTTGAATTTTATCTATATTGCTGTCCAGTGTGTAGTCCGTATTATTCGATTCTATATGTTTTAGCTCGGCTATACAATAGTCTCTAACTAATTCTAGCTCACCGTAGATATTTACTTCATTTTTGTCGAAAACTTTCATCTGAAAAAAGAAAATAAAATTGTAACAGATATTTTTTTAAACGAACAAATTTTCACATACTTCAGATATATCGTCAATATTTGGAGATTCGTCTTCCGCTTCCTGCTCTTTCATTATCCATATAACGATGATAACAGATACTATCTGATTTATGGTAAACTTATGACCCACCATTGTTTTGGTCAGTAATCGTAAATATGCACTTTGTGCATACGTCGCTACTAGTGGTTCTGCAATTTTGAAAGTGGAATAAGAAAGATATTTAATAATCGTGTGATGTACAAAACATGTTGAATCTGTATACTGAATTTGACTAAATATATGGTTAATAACTCACTTTGTTTCACTTTTTCGACCACTTGGTGAAGTTGGCTTACGACCATTGACGCTTTGGCACGAATACTAGAATCATCGTCACTTAGTAAATTCAATAGAGCAAAACTGAAACTTATGTATTGATTAAGCGATTTTCCTTCGAAAATTTTTCTGCCCACTATATGCAAACACTCCACTGCAGTTAACCTATATGAGTAGAACATAAAACCCATGATGTTACGCTGGTTATCATACAAGTTACATTAGTTGTTATCGTAGCGATGGCTTCTTACCTAATGGGTTTCGATTGATATGCAGCAGTAAGAGTTGGTACAAAATCAACGTTCAACGTGAACTCATTTGAGCCCTTCGATTCGTTTTGTAGCATACGCTTTAAACAGCGGAACATGGCACTACGCAGTTGATAGGGTTTACTGTTTGCTACCTTGAAGATAGACTGTATTGCTTCACGGGCGCTTTTCCCGTCCAGCAATACGTTGCTCACTGCCACGCCACTATAACTTAGCACTAGATACGCCTTCACCTGGATTGTGTACGGTTGTTTGTGGCATTCATCCAAGATGAGCCGTCGTAAACAGCTGTGGAAATGTTGTGAACGCAACAGTTCAGCCTTAAGCCATCGTAACCGATCCGGCTTAAGTTCGCAAATATTGCGGAAGTAAAACACCTCCACAGGAGTGATATCGTATTCTTCACAGTGCTTTCCAATGTGATCAATATCCAGCACTAGCAATATTGTGTTTAACATGGCTTGTATGTACTCTGGCGATTGCTTCTTTTCACCATCTGATTCAATTCGCAACAGGAAACATTGTGTGCTTCGAATGGCTGCTTCATCATCACTATATAGATACATAAATGTCTTCAGCAGAACTATTTTTTGAAATACCAACGGTTCGCCGTAGAATGTTCGATGGTGAGCCAGATTCAGCAGATAGTCTATAATGTTACTCAGATCGTCTATAAACTGGTCATCTTCTGCGATGATTATATGTTGGCACCTGGAAATGAAGATGATAAAACAAGTCATATAAAAATACAAGAAATCTTTCCGATCTTTAAGATAAACTTCATACCTTGCCAAAATTTCCAGCAATATATCCAATATGGTGCTGTAAATAATAAAATTGGGTTTCACCTCGAACAGATAATTAGAAATAGCTGTGTACAGCTCAATCCAATTATTCAGCTGTCCGCTCGATGTTGCTGCAGCCACTAAGCCGGGATTTTTCGTTTTTATAAGGCATAAAATCTGCAACAATGCTCCGTGCAACGAGTTAGGATTCACATTGCGATTATTGGAACGATTTAAACTTTCCAATAATAAACAAATGCGATCAAACATAAGATCCGGAGAAACGATGATAGATATTATCTTTGCCGCTAAGTAACGAGTTTGTAGTTCTGCACAACCGGAACAAATAGATACTAGAGGAACGAATCTCGAAAGCTGTAATAATATTGTGTGTGTTATATTTATAATTTAAGCTTGCAATGTAATGCAGAATCATTAACACTTACTTTCAGGTTTGACTCACTACCCTCCAGGGCCGATGGATAAAGCCGGCTCAAAAGCAGTAATAGGGGATGTAGCTTTTTGCTTCTACTGCCCTGAATTATAATTTTACTAGCCTTTTCTAGTTCGAGCACAAAATAATCATACAGCATGGGATATCTGTAAAAGTCAAGCAAACATTGTTATATTAAAATCTTGTCTATTCATCTTTACCAAAGCTTACCGTAAGAAAAATATTCTTCCAGTCATTTTATTGCGAATGTTTAAATTCTCCGAATCCTTTGTCCTTTGTACTCCGAAAACACGAACCATCAAGGCGGAGAATAACAAGGTCGATGAGTTACGTTCCTAGATAAGCACAATTTTGATTAGCGGAATTAATTTAATCTCAACAACTAATCTAGTCAATGGGAATACTTTAACAAACAACTTACCGACCATGACTCAGCTTCGTAACCGTTAATAGCGCACATAATTCCTTCCGAGACGAATTCTCCTACTGTTTCGCCCAAATCGGTGGATCTGAACAACGAACGTAATATATTGAGCGAATGGGTGCGCGTCTGACTACTTGTAGTACATGAGCGACAAAGCTCGAGTAAGGTTTTCATGCAAAACTGCAGCCCTTTCGTAGAGCTCACTTGTAGCTCTGAGGTGATCAGAGCTTGGATAATAAAAGGTATGCCCGCACTGCGACGAGTAACACATAATTTATCCAAGTTGATTTCAACAACTTCTTTGTGAACAAGCGGTGGTACGGTACTGACGTTTCCAGCAATGGCGTTAATCAACTCTTTGATCCAGCGCATTGGGAGCTGATGAAGTTCAGTGTGTGGCGACCCCCAAAGCCGTAAACATATTTTGGAAAACCCTATATATGCTTGCTCAAAAGCGCCCCTATGCTTCGTCTCTGAAAGTAGTTCTATGAACTGATTTCCAATACCTAAAATTTGCTGGCAAGTTAAGAGTCCGTTATTCTCGTTCTGAAATACGGTACTTTCGGCGTTAATGATTGGTGAACGGGATGCGATGTCACCTAGTATCAACGATATTTCCTTTATCGTTCGCCAAGAGCAAAGTAAAATCATTTGGGGTGTTGTTTCACGTTTCGCCCCATCGCCTGATTCTTCTTGCATTGCATTTGAAGCGACACTGTTGACATTATCACATGGCTGTACTACATTCTCGTCGCCCATTTCGATGTCAGCACATTCATTAAGGTTTCGTTCTAAAAAATCTTCCAAAAATGTTCCTTCAGGGGAAGAATTGTTTGTTACAACTGATACAACTTTTGCTATACTGTCACAAGTACTAATTAAACGAGTAATTGACGTTCGCCAACACTCATCTTCTGAGAGGTCCTTGAAGTCCAATTTGCTCAGCAAATGGCGAATGCAAATTAATGCTCCAAACATTGGATTCTCACGAGAAGCACGTACAAGCGAGTGGCTTGCCAATCTGAATCCTTGCATAAGAATTTCTTCGCACCACAGAAAGCATTGGTATACTTTTGCGGCGACGCTGCAGTTTGCTGGATCCATCTCTAGCCGGGGAACTTCGATTGTGTTGTTTACGAAGCAGAGATATTCAAGGTAATATGCGGCCGAGAGGGAATCGTTTGGCCGCGGGCTTATCATGAGAGTACGGGTGACTTCGTAGTTCAGTTCGTTATTGAATTGTGCAATGAATTGTTTTGGACAAAAGGATAGCACTTTCAATGAGTAATGTTTGTTTGACTCGTAACTGTCGTTCAGCGCCGTAAGCAGGATACGCACCTGCCTTTCATTCCACATGCTAGTGTTCTCGTCGTCGTAGAAAATGTAAGATGAAATTTGCAATAATTGCAGCAGAATTTGGAACGAAATCGCTCGTCTACTGTAGTTCGCACCGATGAACTGGTTGTCTATACAGAACTCATGAAGCCGTTTTACAAACTCGTAATAATAATGACTTTTTCCATCGATGTCCGATTTCTTTATGATGCTCAAAAATCCTGAACGCAGGCGATTTAGTGCGCTTTTCATGCATGATGTGATTTTTTGCCGCAGTGAAGCTGCTTGGACATTTATGTTCGTTTCCAAGAAAAATAGAATACATTCCAGTTCTTGTTTCGTGAATATTTCCGTGCTCTTGTGGCACTCTGTTATCAGGTACAAGGCGGACATACGGGTAGAATCGTCGGCCGATATCATTGCCTGTCGTATATCGGAGTAGGAAAGCAGATTTTTCCACATCACTTCTGTCGACTGAACTGTATCGAAAAGCCCGTTTTTACGAGCAATGCCTAATGAGGACAGTATTAAACCGAAGCTTATACCGATTTTGCTGTCTATCATGTATATGGCGATTGCCGGATACGCTCGTATCGCCTTCCTTATTAAATCATGCAACGTTTCTCGCACATCATTACCACTGTTTCCATCATTGGTACCATCAACTGCCTCATGCGAAGTTGTTACGTCTATTTCAACCGTTTCGTTAACTCCACTAATAGTTCCATCACGACCACCCTTTGTTATTTCTGTCAGGATTGGGTTGATCCATCGATTAAACCATTCCTGTTTGTTCTCTTCATAAGAGTAAGACATCATGAGTGATTCGTAACAGTTATTAATGTGCAAATTTGTATTTGCATGATCATTACGGGTGAGCGAGCGCAGTAAAAACTCTGGAACATCTGGAATGGCACGTAGCACCTCCTTTGCCTTCAGAATTGAAGATATTGCACCGATCAACACGCACTTCGTGTTGATGTTAATTGCTCCATTACGAATGTAATCATAAATTATGCCATTCAAAGTGTCATCTAGCCTCGTTCCAAGCTGTATGGTACACTTCAGCAAATCTCGAGATATATGTCGTATGCTGTCGACATAATGATCCAGATGGGATAAAGAGTAGCGCAGGTTAATTGCCAGTATGTCGACAAGTTCCTTCCGTTCTGTGGTTTTGTAACCATCGAGCTTGAGACTTAGCAGACGTTTAGTCATCTGAAAAAAGCCGCGCGTCGTCCCAAGCACAATACTTACTTCCACAGAGTTTTCTTCGGAAATTTCCTTTAAAACCGTCGCTGCTTGATGGAGAACTTCTATGCCCTTCCAATCCGGACCAGCAAAATGTTCATTTTCTATCGTGCAGATAATCCCATTCACCAGACACATTTGTTTAGCTGAGCTATCCTCGTCGAACACCCGTTGTGCCAGCCGTAAGAATCGCTTTTCTAAATTTGCGTTCATGGCTATCAGAATGCCACAGTTTGTTTTCGTATCCATCGGTATTTCAGGGTTTTCCAACAGGTCCCAGCAAATCAGCACTAGCTTTTCTACATTTTTTTCACCTTCGTAAGATGCTTTTAATTGGTCGGGGAATTGCTGAAAGCACGATATGACGATTCTGATCGCAGAATGAATGAACAAACACAGCTCGCTTTTGTCCGATGGAGAAACATGTTCACTGTAAATACCATTAATATGAATTGTACTTTGTGGAAAAAGACAAATAATGTGTTTTTTTTTTCTTCATCTAGATACTTACTTCATACGTTCAAGATAAACCATGACGGATTTGTTCAGAAATTGAAATAGTTGCTGCAAACTGAGACGAACCGCTTCACAACCCACCTTGAAGTTTTCAAAACAGCTTCCGATGTTGCAAATGGTTGTATTTCGTCGTGTAGGCTCGCTTGAGCCACTTGAATCCTGCTCGATGCGTGCTTTTATGCTGTTTGCAATGCTTGTCGCTACGATTTCACGGCTGGCACTTAAGTTGCTCAAAGAACGAGCTATTGTGTTTCGAACGGCATGCTTTAGTGGTGCTTCCATGAACAAATTGGCCAGTGTTTGTACATGTAACTTTAATGAATCCTCCAGTCCCACCACAAACGACGAGTACTAAAACAAAAACACCGATTACATCTTGGACCGAGGCCGAGATGAAATATCCGGAACAAACCTCTTTCAGTACTTTAACTTGACCCTCTATAGTTTCCGATGAATTTAACTGGCTTAGGTAAGAGTTATCTGAAAAGAAACCCAATTTTCCAAACAGGTTTAGCAGATTCCATTTTGTTGTTGTTATTTTTACAGTGCTTCTTTACATTACCTGTTGTTAAATATACTGAAGGCACTTGGAAAAGATCCATTCGGATTTCGGAATTCTTTTTCACATTTTCGTTCGCTCTTACATTGGAAATGCGTAAGGATAATCCATTCATGTTTAATATTGTTTGAAATAGTGAAATAGTTTGAATTTCTATGAAAATGATAACCTCACTCGTCACTATGCAAACTAGAATAAGCCTTTGTTCGACAATCCTAGAAAGGCACCTTTACACATTCCACGCTTGTTGGACACTCTGTTAGGTAAATCTTCTTACAAAACCTGACCGTATGAACGAGAAAGTACTTTGCTGAACAGATTATTTAATTCAGATTTCTGGAGCGAAACACGTAGCACAGGTATCCAAACATTTGCTGTTCTTTTTCCTTGTCTTGTTGTAGTTCGTCGGAAGCTGTCAGAATGTGTCAAAATACGACCTCGTGAAAAATGCCCTGGATAACGTTCGCTCCTCGGCCAGTCATGTTGATAGGTTATTGTTTATCGTTATGATCGATTTTTTTGCAGGTGTATTGGCGCTAATTGTTTGGCTGTATTGTTCCATCGATGATAATAGTTTGAAAAGAGAGCTAATTTTGTTGCTTTCTCACTTATTGTTTATACATTATTTTGTCCATCATGCGCTGACAGTTCCGAGGAACCCTACAAATGTTCCAACACAACACAAAAACAATAGAAACGGTGATGGCAACGCGCGTATCCCGTTGCGATTATTTACTGTACCACTGGCTGATATGTATGCATGGCTCATATGCTGTTGTAATACAATTCGTTTTTAAATATGTATATGATGCCTTTAGATATTTTAGTGTTTAGATGTATTGGCAGTTTTTTTTAAGATATTAGTACCATATAAGAAAGGAGATGGGCCGTTTGAATCGGTGTACTTTGCTGTCACTTTGATTATCTACAGCAACGGAATGGGAAGCATTGGCATGGGATTTTCATTTTATATTCATAAAACGTTTGTTGTTTCAGAAGAAAAAAACATGAATGTACAATCGATAACTCAATTTAAGTTAAAAGTCTGGTCTCGCAGATAGGTCATCATTAATCTTTGAAAGTCAATTAACACAAGAATATCCTCACACCAATGAGGCTAACTCTGCTGCTCTGATTATTTTCAAACATAACAACGAAAGGGCCGACCAGACACAGCCAACTATGTTCATTCTCTTTGAGGTATTAAAATTGATATTGCATAGGATTTGTTTCCCTAGTTTGATGGGTCCATGTATTCATTGCGCATGTCCTTTTGTAAGCCGCTTGCAGGTGGTTCGTCTCGTTTCCGTATCGGTTGCTAGCAAAAAGGACCGAGAGCAAATGGCTGTGGCTGTGCCAAGAGCTAGGGGAACATTTCGGTTCTAATTTTCCATTTTTCGTATCACGGTTTATTTTACACGGCAATCGGTTGCAAATATAAATGTATAAAATGCAAGTGTGTCGAGTGTAGCTTTGTGTGTACGATTGAACATGAACGCTGTTTCGGTTCAATGATGAAAATTTATTAGCCGAAAGATAGTGATCATAACACATATCAAGCAGTGATTAAAAATATCGAGCCCTTTAGCGTGCCTGGTGGTAGGTATTTATCAAGCTTGTACCATTCGAAGGGTAGAGAAAACCTCGTAACTCGTTCTAAATACATGTGGAATTGTGGAGCGCGGTTAATCTTTAGGGGTAAACTATTTATTTCTCACTTTTCTTGAGGTTGATGAAGAAAGTAAAATCGAACCTGATTTCGACCCCGTCGAGTGGAAATCTGTGTAAAATTGCCATGACGCGACTGTACAACAAATTGCTGCAATAGTATAGGAATGTTCAACGTTGATTCTTTTTGAGCAGGAAAAGCACAATGTTTTCACAATTGATGTTCATTTATCACAAGCGTTAACTAGCAGCATTAGCTGATGTGACTAGAGTGTGTGCCATTTTTTTGTCGGTGTGAAAAATACAAGTGTAAGTCATGGATCAGCATCAGTCCGTTGCCTTGAAGGAAACGTATACGCGTCCCGCTGGTGTAGAATCATCCAACACGCATCTTTTTCGTGCAAACCATACAAAACCGCCTGAAATACCTGTCCGTGTCGGTGCAGGGAGTGTTAAAGCACCAGAAATACCTCCAAAGAATCTCACGAAACGACCAACCACTATTGGAGCTCCCAGCAAGGATGAAAATATTCCTAGCGCTGGTTTCTCGCAACGTGTTGCACCAAACCGTGCGCCTCCCTTGCCGCAAAAGTTGGCAAACGCTGCGCAGGGTAGCATCAACAGCACTACAATTATTCAACCAGTGCCACAACCCGTTGGTTCTAGTGTGGGAGTGTCTGGAGGGATTGCTGTAACAACAACAACAGCAGCAGCAGCAGCAGCGGCATTGGTAGCTCCTATGCCAGCTAGGACTATTGATGCAATAAGCAAGGATCGTCCAGTTACTGCTAAGACGTCAAAACCTGCTAAGCTAGAAGATTATGGGTCGGAGGATGCTCTACGAGGCATTGAGAGCGGTTTGCGAAATGTTGAAAGAGCCATCAAAGAGCAAATGAGCTTACGGTCTTCTGTAGAGTTAGAGGAGCACCAAAATAACATCACGCATCAAGTGAAATATGGACGCTTGGATCTGATGGGCAAACATACAAATTCGATGGGATCAGCCACGTCTTTGGATAATCCGTTTGATGCCGCGCCAGCTTCTGCTCCCGGCATTGCACAAGGGTTTAAGTTTGATCGGTTCGATCAGAATTCCAAGCAAATCGGATTGGAGCGTGGTGTTAGCATGGAGAAATTGCGCTACGATGCTGGTGGATCAGGCTCATTTCACGATCATAGCTCGAATGGCACCGAACACGTCATGCCGCAAAGACCGATGGACCATCAGTTTCGGTCGCTGGATCGCCATCTGCCGCTCGAATTGCAGTACGGAAACAGCCAACAGCAGCGGCAACGTTCACAAGAAATGGAATTTATCAAACAACAACTACTTCCTGTTATTGCACGAAACAAAGAAACAAACAGCTTAAACCGTCAAATGGGACTTTCTAAGGACGATCTTCGAACAAGAAGACGCTCATCTCATGATGAGAGCCTTTTTTCGATGAACAATTCAGGTAAGTGTGGTGTAAAGTTTTAGTTTCAAAAGTTTAGTAAAATTTAAATCGCTTAACAGGATTTTGCGCCAAAGTCCATTTTATGTAATCTCAATGTTAAAAATGAAAAAGACCACCTAAGACATCTATCTCGGATTGATATTTATCCCATGTTATACAGATAGATGTGAATAGGTGATACACATAAATCATTTCAATTGAAACAACTTCCTTGATTTTTACTAGCTCCTCGAATGAAAGAGCAATGGGAGGATACAAACCAGTCGGTAATGCAACGCAAAACCCAACTAACGGCAATGCTTGGCGACTCTCAAAGGTAAGCAAATGTATCATTTATTTGAGGATTTAGTTGTAATAAGGGTTTCTCTCACTCGTTGCCATGTTTTTGATAACCCTTTAGATACGAAGCAAAGCGCCTGGAAATAGACGCTTGGTTAAGTAGGATGGAGACAATAACGGAACGGATGGGACCAGTAGCAACGACGGCCGACGTATTGGACATTCAACAAAAAGAGCAAAAGGTAATGTTTGCCAACTTAAATAAACGGAACCCGAACAGCTCGAAAGCGTTTAGGACCTAATCAGTTGAAATCGTAACGGGAACACATATTGCTTGTTTAGTCGTTTCATGCGGAGCTGCATAAATTTAATCATCAAATTGAGTTATTCAACCAACTGACCCAAAAGTTAATATCAGTCTACCAGTGTGACGATACATCGAGAATTAAGCGTATGACGGAATCAATCAACTTGAGGTGGGTAGCAGAATATCAGCAACGTGTGGTTAAAAGCATAAGAAATTTATAAAATCATACTTTTCCATGTATCTCATTTCTCATTAGGTACAATAACTTAAATAACTCCATCATATCAAGAGGAAAACAGCTTCATGCCGCCATCCATTCATTGCAAACATTTGATCGTACATTTGAACAGGTAGGACATCGTTTTAAAAATATTCACCTACTCGATATAGTTAGCATAGTGTTACTACCACGAATGGTGATATTGTTGAGGGATTCGGTAAAACAGCTGATACATATGCTACATAACTTTTATTCGACTAGTTTAAAAGATATGAGTATTACAATTTTAACATTTAAATCTAACTGGTTAAGATCCGTTTGGTGATCGTACTTTCCAGCCCAAATATCACTAATTTTCGTGTAATTTTGCAAGTAGGGGTGGTTTTAGTCACATAATTAATTATTTGATATGATGCTGATGGATAATAACAGTTTTAAACCTTTAAAATGGTTTTACCGTTCAATAAAAAGGGAAATTATTTGACATTTGATAATTGATGTGTCAAATCAGTACAATTTTCCCAAAGAACTGTAAAATTTAGAAAGAATTTAAATCTTTAATTGAACATTTTAACCATCCCCGTGGGCGGTCCCGTGGTACAGTCGTCAACTCGAACGACTCTATAACATGCCTGTCATGGGTACAATCCTAGAATGGACCGTCCCCGTATCAAGGTGTTGTATCGCTTACACCTTACTTTTTATTTTTAACTATCCGTACAATTACATTAATTCTTCACACTACCAGCAACGTCCGTACTCCGTCACGGTTCGTAGGAGAGGGCCTCGAACTTCCATCTCCTTGTACCCATTACTAAACGTGCCAATAATCGAGGGAAATTTTTACTTTTTTAAATTATAATTCACATACAAATTTTCAAAATGTTCCATACACTACACTCAGCATAGAATATTGCGTTGTTTAATACTATACACTTCAAGTCACAGCCTCGCAATCGATGATACTATTTCTACGCGTAGCCTTTTTTTGCGAAAGTCGCTAGCAAAACTTAGTACAAAAAATACAGTTTCGCTAGCGCCGATTTTTGTTTTCGCTAACGACTCCTTAAGGAATTTGAGGAGGATACGCCGCAGAAGGGGTTGAAGAGGGAAATGAGACTTCTTTCATGATTTGAATATGCAAATTAAAGAAAAGGTTTCTTAGAGTTGCAAAATCTGAATGCTTGTGTTATGTTTGGAACATTTGTACTTCATTTAAACACTTATTAAACATACAAAATAAATAATAAAACACTATTAACAATCACAATAAAACGTATACTGTACGGTGGCCGCGCACCAGCCGCACCGAGCGCCCCTGCCGAGAGCTCCTGCTCGATCGGCTCGCAAACACACTCTAATCGTGCAGCTCTCGGCACACACTAAGCCTTGCGCTGCTTAGTGTGTGCGACAGTGTGCGTGTACACTGTTGTCCTCCTGGACGTTGACCGTTGGCAGCGCAACTGCCACGGCAAGTCCAGGGGTCGGCACAGCTTGTTTATTCAATGTTCGGTCCGTTTTATACCCCCGGAATCCCATACAATTTTATGGTTGTTAGTGTATCCTTTCCGATGATAAATAGTACACTTACGCGTGAGTGTCGCATGTTAGTGTTTGTTACGCATTTTTATTCCTCTTTACATACAGCGTACCTGGTTTCTAGTTTAAGGTGATCGCACACCTCGCGAATTTTGCAGTTTGACACGTTCGTTACGGAATTAATAATCGTATACGTAATAACTATTGTAAGAAAGGTGTCGTATGTAAACAGTGTGACCGTGCGCTCAGATATCACGAGACAATTTCACGTCAAGAATCCTGAAAAAATAGCTAAAATCAACATGTTAGAAACTTTTCACACCAAAATGTATGTAGGGGAAAGCGGGCCAAAATAAGCATGTGGGGCAAAATGGGCACCCTCTATTTAAGCATTATTTCACTACAAAGATACTGT
This sequence comes from Anopheles arabiensis, assembly GCF_016920715.1. Classification (NCBI taxonomy): domain Eukaryota; kingdom Metazoa; phylum Arthropoda; class Insecta; order Diptera; family Culicidae; genus Anopheles; species Anopheles arabiensis. Next base: position 49,735,543 of record NC_053518.1, on the reverse strand, counting down.
CCAATGCTCATAATGTATTCATTAGAGTGTTCTATGAATACCATGTATGTTTCATAATCCTTACATAACAAATAACCAAGAAAAATGCAAAATAAGATTTAGTGGCATATTTATGTAATTTTTGCCACTTCGAAAATAAGCTTAAACCAGTGTCAAGGGGATGTGCTGGAGTTTTACATGATATTTTTTTAAAAGATTTGATATTTCTATATAATCTGAGGAAAGCAAGGCGATTGAAGGCGTATTTTTTAAAATATAACAAAAAATACAAAAATGCTTCACGTGGGGCAAAATGGGTAGTTACGCTTGGGGCAAAATGGACAGATGCTTTTGACATATGGCGGTTGGTGAGGCTATGGTGTTGTATTTGTTGCCACAATAATGAGAACAGACACAGCTTCAAAATATTCGATTTTGTAGATTTAAACGTTTAAAAATGGTTTTAATTTTGATAGCATATTTTTGGAAGAATTTTAAGGGCTTTCCTGAACAGCAAAATAAAAGATAGAACAAAGATACATTTCACGAAACGTGTGCAAAAGCATAGACCGTTGCCTAAGCGCAGTTGTTATGGCCCATACTAGGCATGGGCAAAACGATTCTTTTCACCGAACGCGAACGAACTAGTTCGCTCACCAAAAAGAACCGAACGCGAACGACGATTCTTTCGTTCTTTGTTTCATGAGGTTTTTATTCACAAAGAACGCTCGTTATCTTTTGCATTTACCCACCATAGACGCATACTGTAGCCAAAGAAGTACTCATTCTGCGGTTGAAACCAATCATTTAAAAACATTAAACACTCGGCTGTCTGGTCAACACAATCCATCGCAAAACCGACCAAAAACTAGCATGTAAAAAACTAATACGAGCAAAAATGTCTCCTGCATATATTGTACCCCATGCCTTATACACACTGAAGGATTCTATTAAAAAAAACTACTTAAATATGGATCAACATGATGAGCGCAATCAATTCAGTTCAGTTCATTCGCGAACAATGACTAATCCGTTTGAACGGGCTCGATCTATTGAATTGTATAGGTATAATTTCCATACCAACAGAACACAGATCGAACACAAATGAGCCAGTTCGAACGCGTTCGATGAATTCAGTTGTGTAGGTACGATTTATACACCAACAGAACACAGATCGAACACTAACGGATCAGATCGAACGCGTTCGATGAATTCAGTTGTATAGGTACGATTTACACACCAACAGAACACAGATCGAACACCAGTTCGAACGCGTTCGATGAATTCAGTTGTGTAGGTACGATTTACATACCAACAGAACACAGATCGAACACTAATGGATCAGATCGAACGCGTTCGATGAATTCAGTTGTATAGGTACGATTTACATACTAACAGAACACAGATCGAACACCAGTTCGAACGCGTTCGATGAATTCAGTTGTGTAGGTACGATTTACATACCAACAGAACACAGATCGAACACCAGTTCGAACGCGTTCGATGAATTCAGTCGTATAGATACGATTTCCACACCAACAGCACACGTATCGAACACTGCTGGACAAATTCGACGGCGTTCGAGGAATTGAGTTGTATGGGTACGATTTCAACACCAACAGGGTACATTTTGATCTCTGACGACCCGTTCGCACGGTGCGAGAAAGAGCGAGAAAGCAATATGATTTTTCACGTTTTATTACCACATTTATGTGTGCCGTCGAACACTGAAAGGAACGTTCGAACGCGTTCGGTGTAGTCAGTTTCTTCCAAAAGTCCTGGTCGTTCTTTTTGTTAAGAACCTCGTTCGTTCGTGCACTTTACCGAACAGTTCGAACGGTGCGATTTTCGTTCATTTTATACATGCCTAGTCCATACCCAAGCGCCACAGATTAAGCTTAAACGACTGGAAAATTGAATATCCATAGAAAAAAAATGAAAGCTCCACAGCTACATTGGTTTGATCAATAGATGGCGTATTACAACTCATCATTATATTGCTATCCTTTTCTTACACTGTGTTTCGACAAGTTTCATCTTATCATGACCTATATAGCCTTCTAACTTTCTGAGCAAAAATCTATATGAATGGTCGTGTGGTCAGATACGTGGGTATCAACACCAACGACCATTACTCAAATCTCACTTGCTACAGTGATGGTGGTTTCCGTTGGGGTTTATTATTTAAACAATCGTATCGCCGTTCTAGTTCTAGCGATGCATAACTTCAATGCGAAACCATACAACAGTACAGAGGAAATGAGAAAGCTCTCCTCCAAGCGATGAAGCTCAGTTGGTTGGGGTATCCCACCAACAGATAGCGCCACCAGCTTTTTTGCTATTTTTAGAATGCATGAGTCGTTTCCCGCCTGCTAAACGAAGTCTTTCTATATTCCATTTAGGTAGAGTGCTTGAGTCGTTTAGAAGCCGTTTAGTGGTCGTTTAGTGGATTTGTGGCATTTGGGTATTGCCCCAGTGTTTTGACGTTTCACAGTTTACATACCTATTCTCATTTTTCCCTAGGGCTATGTCCATTTTGCCAGTGTGTCAAAATAGTTTCTCGTAAAACGTCAACATTGATTTTACAGTTTTTTTTATGTTTTAAGCTACTTTTATTCTAGGTGGCAATTTTAATCCATAGATAAATGGTGTAGGCATACAACAATGTAAGAATAATTATGTTTTGTGGCATATTCAAAGGAATTTTAAGTACACTGCTTAACATGCCCATTTTGCCCCGCTTTCCTCTACCTAACGGTTAAGGTGCGTTTGAACATATCAATTGTAATTTGGTGATGCCTATCTGAATTTCGTTCAATCGTAATAAAAATTGACTAGGTTTCCCCAAGGTTGGCCGGTCTTGTGGTACAGTGGTCAACTCGTATGACAAAAAACATGTCCCAAATGGACCGTGCCCCCATACGTAGGACTGACTATCGTGCTAAACCCGCTAACCAAATTCGAGCAGTCTGCGAGCTCGCATGAGGCCTCACACTCCATACAACTTCATAACCCCAGCGCCCTAACATTTAAGCAACTTGCGAGGGCAAGCAGATTTTTCGCCCATAATTTTAGCCCATAATATAATTATAGCACTAAAAAACAGTTATAATGGCGCAAATTATTGCCAGCTAAATTTTCAAAATTTGATATCAATTTCTGAAAAAATCACGAAAATTGATTTATAATATAATTTATAATTTCGAGCACGAAAAACTGTCCGAACCCCTCGAAATGATAAGGGGTAAATCAATAAGCCATTAGTAGTACAGGCAGGCCTTGACTGACAACGGTTGAAGTGCCATAGAAGAAGAAGAAGGTTTTACCAAAACTTAATATACATTTGAAAAAAATAAGAAATTTGTGATAAAATATATACTTTGACTTATTATCCGTGTTATTTGAGTATCCTGTCGAAGTCGAGTCCCGATGAGCTCGGGCACTCGACTGTATTTAGACTTTGTTGTTTTTGTATAGACTTCTCATCGAATATCATCGAATGTCATCGATTTTGGCTTCACGTTTCGCGGAACGACGCTATTCGGTGGAATGCCTAGTTGCAAGCAAGGTGTTATAAATGACAAGGTGAAGTTGTTCAGAGCAAAATGACATTTCTCGACTTGACATTTCTCTTCCGGGGGCTCCGGTATAAAAATCGGGGAGGGCTGGTGCGGGGTAATGAAATTTGTATGCAGAGATTGACAGATGTCCCCCACAATGTCGCCCAGCAAAAGCGGTAAAAATCAACCTTCTAAATACATTATCCTTGGTTGCAAGGTGACACTGAGCCGGTGCTTTGGCACCAGCCGAACATAACAACCGAAACGAACTAATGTATATTACAGACTGCATAATTGATATCCCAGATTGCAGATGCTATTAGCTTAAAAAATACTAATAAATACTAATTAATACTAAATGTTATAGATTTAATCTAAATTGTCTTCTTATTTTTTTTTTTCCCCAGTTCCTTGGTTGGCTGAGTGAAACTGAATCTTTATGTGAAAACACTGAAACCGAAGCAGAAAGGAATCCGCATTGCTTAAAGGTAATCATCAATAGAACGATATTATAAAATAAGTTTGAAGTTGTTCCTTCAAAACATAAATCCCGCTAAACATTGCGAGGGTTTCGAGTAACATCTCGAGGTCGCATGTAATTTCTTAAAATTTTTATTTTTTATTTTTAAAATTATAATCTTTGCTTTTTTTCGCCGCAATTATCATTCACTGCTCGCAAAACAAATTCGGGTAGTCCAAGGCCTTGCACTCCATACAACTTCATAGCCTCGCATTTAAGCAGCTTGTGAGGGCAAGCAGTTTTTTGGTCCATAGTTTCAGCAGTTATACAATGCAGTTAGCAATTATTGCACCTCGCAAACAGTTATGTCAGCAAACATTATAGTTTGTTAAAAATATGCTTTTTTCACATTTATTTTGCCATGACATGATTTATCCGTGGATTCGAAAATAGAGATTTTATGCCATTAACATTAATACTTGTTTTTACCATATGGATATCGCGACAAAAATTTAAACGAATGTTCTCCCATGGACAGGGATCCCAAAAATCAGATTAAATAACAAAATACACAGTTTTATTTACATATTTTAAAAGATTACAAGAAAAGAAGTGGTTTCATCCAGCCTACAGTGGATGGCAAAAATTGCACGAAAAAGATTCGCCGCTCGGCCTTAGGCCGCAAATATATGACCCGCGTTTATGCGCCCACGGAAACGCGTATAAGGCTGGAAATAGACGATTCGAGATCGTCGCAGTACCGCGAAAATCGCGTATGACTTGAGCTGTCAATTCTGTTATAAAATCCGACAGATAGGCGAGATAATCGCGGTTCGTTTATGGAACCATTCGAGGTCTGGTGATGATTGAACGTGTCAAAAAGAAATTTTTGTTTTATCAATTTGCGAGTAAAATTATTTATTTCACATAGTTTATGCAAAACGAAAAACAAATTTCGTGTATCTACTCGTTTTTTCATACAAATTCACCACAAACAGTAAAAACAATCGGTTCGCGCAACCGCGAAAATCTCAGAAATACTGAAGTTGGGTATCTCTGCGAAACAACAGGCGCGATCAGAGCATGTTCTACAATTCTTATAAACAAGGCCCGAATTTCGCGGTACCGCAACGATCTCGGTTCGTCTATTTCCAGCCTAATAATTCCGGCATACAAATGAAATGTCATTCTAACGTGCTACCGCGGAAACGCAGAGATGCTCATGCTGATACTCGATACTCTCAATTGACATTTTCGAGCACGAATAACCGGGAATTCGAGCAAAGTCCCTTAAACTGGAGTCTTAAACTTCCCTTAAACTGCACCAGTTCAGTTCAAGGAAATATTGAAAAAGTACTTTAAAATCAACTTTGATACGACTTTCTCGTTATTTTCTTCTAGATTCGCTCCGAAATGATGTTTTCTATCGTTACAGTTGGCCATGTAACCACTTTATACTTAAATAATATCCATTTTTTATAGACTAATTTCCTTGGCAACATTTCTGGATTTTCCTATTTATTTTAAAAACTGTGCTCATATCCACTCACAAAAACATTTGAATATTAAGTTGAAATTATTTTTTATCCGTTTTGGTGTGCAAACATGTTCAAAAATATTAATGCAAAAACATGAAACAAATCGATTTGTTTCTCTTGCTACAAAATTGTTCGTCCATACGATTTGGCAACAAATGTTCCCGCAATTTTCATAAACCCGGGCCTTACCCTACACCTGCACCTACAAAAGAAGAAGATGGTGCACCTACACATAATTCTAAACGTTTGTTCGAGTCTTATCTTGTTCGATAGGTGACAGAGCGCGGCCTTAGCTTAAGCATGATGAAATGCAATATGAAGCAGACCACAGTTAGACCACACCCTAATATGTCAAAAAAAATTGTGGTTTATGACAAGAGTGACCAGAAATACCGATTTATCTGTATTCCTACCAATTTTTTTATACGCCTACCGATTCACAGATGACCGCCCTAAAACTGCCGATTTTCCATTTATCCTACCGAAAATCACAGATATTTGATTTTTCAGTCGTTTAAGCTTAATCTGTGGCGCTTGGGATGCTATTTCAAGGATTGTTAACTACATTTGTTACTTAACGCGCTGATGCACGTTTGTTTGTCTGGCACTTTTTATCCGTTAAAATTTAATGTTCATAATAAGTAGAAAATGTCAGTTGCGTGAATTCCGAAAATTTCTCGTCAAAGAAAGTCATTTAAATTTGAATTTGAATCTCGCTGTCCGCGGTTTAAGCTCACCTGACAGAAAAAGAGAATTAAATTTTCAGGCGAGGGGAAGGTAGAAACACACGGTGGGGGTTCGGCCCAAGATCGGATCCGAAGTCCGTTGTTTTGGGCTGATAATTAATGAATGGCGGATGGAGCGCTACCACAGGGAGAATGCGCTCTCTTGCTCATTATTCTTCTTCATTTGGCACAACAGTCGCTGCCGGTCAAGGCCTGCCTGTACCCACTAGTGAAGTGGGCTTGGCTTTCAGTGACTTATTGGTACCATAGCAGGATATTCAGTCCTACCTATGGGGGGTCGGTCTATTCGGGGCTTAAACCCAAGACGGGCATGTTATTAAGTCGTTCGAGTTGACGACTGTACCACCAGACCGGCGCTCTCTTGCATGCCTTTAAAATACACGAGGCGCTCTCACTGAAAAGAACGCTCGCTCGCGCTGTTTCATTGTATTTTCCTCATACCCCTTCCTTTCCGTTTCTTCCTGAACAAGCTGCACTAGTGCGAGCGAGACACCGATACCACAATGCCGCTGCGAGAAAATCAAACTGAGCGCGCAGGCTGAAAGTGAACGCACACATTCACACATGTGTAATTGTGTGAGTGCAAAAACTGTGTGGAAACTAAAACACGCTCGCGGCTCTGCGTAATTCCGTGTATTTCCAACCGTCTCCCCCTGCTTCTACATGCCCCTCGTCTGAAAGTCGCACACTTTTTCATTCTCTTTGCTCGTAGGATAATCATTAAAATAATTGATTAAATTTAAATTGTTGCGTTCTGAACAGTGCTCCTGCCGAAATCTGCCAAAATAATCTGGCCACACTGGTCCGCAGGTCAGGCGAGCTTTTTGGCGGCCACCGTCGCAAAACCGTCGCAAAACGTTAAAACCGGCGTCGCATGTACTGCAAACCGACGTCGCCAGCGAGCGAAACTCGCAACGATTTCGAGGCGCTGGCGACGGTCGTTTTTGACGTTTTGCGACGGTTGTTGACCTTTCGAGCGAGCATTCGCCCTGCGGGCCAGTGTGACCAGATTATATTGGCAGATTTCGGCAGGAGCACTGTTGAGAACGCAACCATTTAACCGTCTTGTGTACGACCAAAAAACTTTACGTAATCGTACTACCGCCTACCCGGGTAGGCCATACAATTTGTATGGAAGAATGATGTTTTTTGTGATTAAAAGAGTATATCTTTTGAATTTGTTGTTTGATTTGAATTAAAACTGTCTTATAGATTCATAATTTGAGCCGGTCTCGTAGTACAGTCGTCAACTCGTACGACTTAACAACATGCCCGTCATGGGTTCGATCCCCAAATAGACCGTGCCGCCATACGTAGGATTGACTATCCTGCTATGGGGGGAAATCAATTAGTCACTGAAAGCCAAAGCCCACTAGTGTTACAGGCAGGCCTTGACCGACAACGGTTGTTGAGCCAAAGAAGAAGAAGAAGATAGGTTCATAATAATGTTTTATAACATATCGTTGTAAAATTAGAATTTTAAAAATCCTATCAATATTTTTTTTAATCAAAAATGTGCAGTAAGGCACGTGTCTGTGCTCCATCGCATGCGATTTTATCGCACGTGCTGTCAAACGCTTTTTTGTATAATATTGCGATTATTGGGATGATTTTAATAATAAAACGATTATGAAAAATTAAGTTGAGATTGTTCCTACAAAACACCAAACATTTAGTTTGACAGATAAAATCGGATGCGGCGTCCGACGAAATCAAAATTTTTGATTCCGTCGTACGACGAAATCGCACGTCCGACGTTATCTGTCAAATCTCATATCAAATTTTGACAGGCCTTCCGATAAAATCGCATCCGATGGAGCACAGACACGAGCCTAACTCCAACACCCCAACCGGCCTTGCCGCATGTTTTAAGTGGATGAATACCCAAGTGCCACAAATCCACTAAACGACCACTAAACGGCTTCTAAACGACTCAAGTTCTCTACCTAAACGGAATATAGAAAGACTTCGTTTAGCAGACGGCAAACGACTCATGCATTCTAAAAATAGCGAAAAAGCTGGTGGCGCTCTCTGTTGGTGGGATACCCCAACCAGTTGAGCTTCATTCGCTTGGAGGAGAGCTTTCTCATTTCCTCTGTACTGTTGTATGGTTTCGCATTGAAGTTATGCATCGCTAGAACTAGAACGGCGATACGATTGTTTAAATACTAAACTCCAACGGAAACCACCAGCACTGAAGCAAGTGAGATTTGAATAATGGTCATTGGTGTTGATACCCACGTATCTGACCACACGACCATTCATATAGATTTTTGCTCTGAAAGTTAGGAGGCTATATAGGTCATGATAAGATGAAACTTGTCGAAATACATTGCAAGAAAAGGATAGCAATATAATGATGAGTTGTAATACGCCATCTATGGATCAAACCAATGTAGCTGTGGAGCTTTCATTTTTTTTCTATGGATATTCAATTTTCCAGTCGTTTAAGCTTAATCTGTGGCGCTTGGGTAGTCTTTTTCTAAGTTTTACTTACGTTTCTTTCAAAAGTTACATACATTTTTCGATTGTTTTGCTTGTTGTATAAACATATATGTTGACGATCTATAAAATATACTCATCTCTGTTGTGTACAGAAACAGTGCAGTGTAACCGCGACTCGATGCTGTCGTGGAACTGACAGCATCCGACGTCCGAATGGCCGTTAAGGGCTTCGGGAGCGATCGGGCTACCGAGGGTTCGCACTCGATCATAGGCTGCGACCCGACACACACAACAGTCTTGTAGCATATACAGTGGAACGTCGATTATCCGGGCAGCTCGGGACTGGGCGTTTGCCGGTTAATCGATTTGTGCGGATAATGGTCTAAGAAATGTCAAATTCATAATTCACCTTGAATCAATCGATAAATCGTTAGTAGAATATTATTTTAATCAATAACTAAAGGTTGTTGTTCATGAACAACTGTTCATGAACAAAAATAAATTTCGAAAACACCACTAGACACTACAGAGCTGCACAAAAAACTGGTTGCCCACTTGACTATCGCAGCAAATGTTCACTGTACGTTTGAACAGCTGTCACATTTATGCGCACGGTTAAGGCGGCGCTCTAGCAGCAATCGCACACAACATCCGACTCGAACAAACCCATATAATCATATGGAGGTGCACTGTCAGACACAAACAAACAAACAAGACAAACATGTCAAATCCCATACATTTTTCATGTTGGATGTCGTGTTCGATTGGTGCTAGAGCGCCGGGTAAGCCGCCCGCCGGTTAATTCGCCCCCGGATAATCGACGTTCTACTGTATATTATTTATATTAGAATATAGTGATTGATACAGAAGAGCCGCGTGTGTCCTTTAGTATCCTCAATTGTGCACCAGTCCGAAACACAAAAATCTGTTTTATTAAAAACTGGCTCCGACCGGCTCCAGACAACTTCGGAACCTCCTCCACTCCAATCCAACGGAGCCGGCTCTGCACCCACGGCTCCGAAGCTGACTCCGCTCCAGCTGCTCCGGAGCCGGCTCCGCACCAACTACTCCACGTTCACGGCTCCGGAGCCGGTTTTTACAGATTGCACCAAAATAATCATTTTAAATATATTTTAAAACAGGAATATCCATAATTAGCTGAGTAAATAATGTTGAAAGGAATCTATAAAAAAATCGATAAGTTTTGAACATTGTTCAACAATCACACAATCACATCGGGTGTTATATTCTACACTTGCGAGATGATAGATTCGTTTTATACGCTATCATACAATGCCGTCTCTATTTGTTGTGGGCAGCCGTGCCGACCCCTGGACTTGCCGTGGCAGTTGCGCTGCCAACGGTCAACGTCCAGGGGGACTACAGTGTGTCACGCACACTGTCGCACACACTAACCAGCGCAAGGCTTAGTGTGTGCCGAGCGCACAGTTAGAGTGTGTTTGCGAGCCGATCGAGCAGGAGCTCTCGGCAGGGGCGCTCGGTGCGGCTGGTGCGCGGCCACCGCACTTGTTATTTTAAAGTGTATTGTGTATTGTGTATCTTATTTATTTTGTATGTTGTATGAGTGTAATAAAATATTTAAGTACAAAAGTTCTAAACATAAAACTATTGAAACGTTAGTCCAGAGCCGTTGGTCCGGAGTCGTTGATTCATCGCCGGCTCTGGAGCCATTGATTCGCCGCCGGCTCCGGGCTGTTGGTACGGAGCCGGCTCCGGAGCTGTTGGTGCGGATCCGGCTTTGGAGCTGTTGGTGTAGATCTGGCTCTGGAGTCGTGGGTGCCATTGGTGCACTCTAAAACACCCATTCCTATTCGGCAGTAACACTATGACAAAAGTATGAATGTATGTGTTAACTTTCAGCCAATTATATTTCGTTTGCCTGTAGTGGTTGGTATCATTTTAAAAGAGATGATTTCAGTGTTAATTTCAAAATATTGTTACACATCATGCAATAAAATTTAACTGTACACAACTGTAATACAACATTTGAAAGAAAAGAAAAAGACATAAGCATCCACTTAAAACATGCGGCAAGGCCGGTTGGGGTGTTGGAGTTACTGCACATTTTTGATTAAAAAAAATATTGATAGGATTTTTAAAATTCGAATTTTACAACGATATGTTATAAAACATTATTATGAACCTATAAGACAGTTTTCATCCAAATCTTACTACAAATTCAAAAGATATACTTTTTTAATCACAAAAAACATCATTCTTCCATACAAATTGTATGGCCTACCCGTGTAGGCGGTTGTACGATTACGTAAAGTTTTTTGGTCGTACACAAGACGGTTAAATGGTTGCGTTCTCAACAGTGCTCCAGGGCAAAAGCTCACTCGAAAGGTCAACAACCGTCGCAAAACGTCAAAAACGACCGTCGCCAGCGCCTCGAAATCGTTGCGAGTTTCGCTCGCTGGCGACGTCGGTTTGCAGTACATGCGACGCCGGTTTTGACGTTTTGCGACGGTTTTGCGACGGTGGGCGCCAAAAAGCTCGCCTGCCCTGTGGGCAAAGTGACCAGAAATGCCGATGTATATATATTTTTGGGTTTGAAGGAAAAAATCGCAATTTTTTGTAATCATTGATCGATGAAACTCAGCCAAACAACCAAATCAATCTAAACAATCAAATTACAACACGTACGATAAAATCGTATCCAATGGAGCACTGCAGTGGCCCTAAGCGGTCGCGTGGAGCCCCAAGAAAAAGAACTTGCCACCACTGAGAAAAAAGAATGAGCATCTTAGTTATTCTTTGGTTTAGAATTCCTAGTACCATTTTCAGATCAACACTTCAGAAAGACCTTCATTTGTGTAACCGCTGAACCAAATCTAATCCATATCCTAAGTAAAGGATGCATATTCTTTTGATATGGAACATTAATTTTGCGCATTAGTGCCCCCCCCCCATCCCCCCCCCCCCATCACGCTTAACACTTCTTTCAACTCGAGTTTCGAGTTTTAACCTACCGAAAACTACCGATGAAATTTTGATGCGCCTACCGAAAACCGCCAAAATAATCTGGCCACACTGTACATGGGAACCAACCGAACACTCATAAGCCTTGCACAGCATCTTGTCAACAAAACGGGAGCAAAATTCAGAAAAATATATTTTTTATCCAGTGTCTGGAGCAATAATTTAATTTCGTAAACTGAACATCATTAGTCGACGAATTGTTTACATTAACATAACAAAATAACGACCACTACGGGTGAAGATCGTGCAGTATAAGCGAATAGACATAGAGACTTGAAGTGGGTGTTGGTGCTATTTGCATATCATTTCACCCACAGGGTTTAGCTCGTGCTTAAGTTTGTAGAACATGCTCATGCGCAGAGTCGTCTATTGTCGATCTTTTTGCAACTTTTAATAATTCTAGGTGTACGTGCGGTGACGGTCGTGAATGGTATTTCTTTCCCAAATAGGAAATGGTACCGTGAATCAACACAATTTTGTGCTGACTTCCGATTTTAATAATGTTTTTGCTCTCTATTTTTGCCTGCGCAGGATTTGCAATCTGAAATCGACGCAAACCGCAAGGTTTATGAAGGATTGGATAATACTGGACGTAAATTGCTGCGCTCACTAACTTCCCAGGAAGATGCAGTGATGTTGCAGCACAAGCTAGATGAAATGAATCAACGCTGGAATCATCTGAACTCGCGCAGTGCTGCCATCAGAAATCGGCTGGAATCTAACTCTGATCACTGGAATGCTTTATTACTTTCGTCGCGCGAGCTTACCGAATGGGTAATTCGAAAAAATACCGAACTGACCTCAATCGGTTTTGGCTCGATCAATGGAGACTCCAACAGTTTACAAATGCAGCTGGATGAACACAAAGCATTTCGCCGGCAGCTTGACGATAAGCGGTCAATCATTGAAAACAATCTAATGAATGGAAGGCAATACATATCCAATGAATCACCACTCTCTGATGCCAGCGATTCCGAAGGTTCATGCCGAACGAATTGAGAATCAAATTAAGACGATGATTAACCTTTCGTTTTCTTGCATTTCACAGCGATTGACGAAACAATGTATATTTCTACGGAAGAGCAAAATCGTATCCTCAGCCGAAGCATACGCAGAGAGGTCAACAAACTGTCGGAACAGTGGAGTTTGTTGATTGAAAGGTGTGATAAATGGAAGCATCGTCTGGATGAAAATATAACGGTAAGCAGTTGAAAAGCCGCTGCCGGCTATAATATATGTATTTTGAATATGTATGTATATATATTTATTTATTTTATTTTTGCACAGAAAATGCGCCAGTTCCAAAAAATCTTGGAAGATCTAAGTTCGCGAGTAGCATCAGCCGAGACAATTACACATTCATGGACGACCCCAGCTCCTGGATCAGACACAACAGAAGAAATGCAACATTTGCAGCGCTTGAAAGACAAACTTACAACAGCAAATGCACTACTGGATGACTGCAACGAGCAGCAGAATTTTTTCTCGTCTTGTCGAGTAATTGTTCCGAGCCCTTATTTGGCAAAACTAGAGGACATTAACACACGGTAGTATATATTAGATACAAGGTATCCTGTCACTATATTTATTATTCGTCTTTGTTGTCTCTCGTACAGTATGAAGCTTTTGCACATTGCTGTGGAAGAGCGATTCAAGGTACTGCAGCAAAGTATGCAAACAACTGCCGAAGATGGTATAGTTGGGATCCACCATGAGGAGGGTGGCAAATTTTCAAAACCTCTTCACATTGCCGCCGGAAGTTCGACTGTTCCAAACTTAGAGAAAAGTGTCCAAATACCATGGGAACGTGCAGTGACACCTGCTAATGTGCCTTATTATATCAAGTAAGTTTTGGATTGTTTTATCATGCAGCCATTGCCCTTACTAATTGTACAATATTCTATCACAGTCATGAACGCGAAAGCACACATTGGGATCATCCAGAAATGATAGAACTAATGAAATCACTGGCTGATTTGAATGAAGTCCGTTTTTCAGCATACCGTACTGCTTTGAAGCTCCGTACTGTGCAGAAAAAGCTAGGTATTAAAACACAAAAGATTAATTTTTATATGTGAATTTATTCAATTGATTTAATTAAATATTAATTTACATATTTTTGTTCTAGCGTTTGACCGTTTGAATATGAGTGTAGCGATTGAAATATTTGACCGATATGGCTTACGTGCACAAAATGACAAGCTAATTGATATTCCCGATATGACAACGATTTTAAATTCATTGTACACAACGCTTGAACCCATCGATCGAGCAGTAATGCTTGATTTAGCTATCAATTGGGTTCTCAATGTGTATGATTCACAGCGTACGGGACAAATAAGGGTGCTCAGTTTCAAGGTAAGATAAGCATAAATAACCTAAAATCGTAATTAAACTTCCAAGGTACATGCCAGATCCATATAAATGCTTTTGTTTGGACATTAATCAACCATTTGTACATTTCTATTTGTTATGTAGGTGGGTTTGATTTTACTGTGCCGTGGCCATCTGGAGGAAAAATACCGTTACCTTTTCCGATTGATTGCTGACCTGGAAAAAAAGGTAGACCAACGAAAAATGGGGCTGCTGTTGCACGATTGTATACAAGTGCCCCGCCAGTTGGGAGAAGTTGCTGCGTTTGGTGGATCAAATATTGAACCTTCAGTTCGATCGTGCTTCGAACTCGCTGGAGGCGTTAATCAAAATGGAGAGCTGACGGAGACAGCCATTGAGGCGCAGCATTTCCTTAGTTGGCTACAACATGAACCGCAAAGCATTGTATGGCTTCCTGTACTTCATAGACTTGTTGCAGCTGAAACTGCAAAACATCAAGCAAAATGTAACATATGCAAGGAGTACCCAATTGAAGGCTTTCGGTACCGCTGCTTGAAATGTTTCAATTTCGATATGTGCCAAAAGTGTTTCTTCACTGGTCGCAGCACAAAGAACCATAAGCTCAGTCATCCTATGCATGAATACTGCACCACGGTAAGTTAAAAATCTCTTAAAAATATGCTGTGTGTTCCATGCAGATCAAGATTAACTTGCGGGTTCTTGCAATTTGCTGATATTGAATGTGTATTACGAACTTTTGCAGGCTACATCAACAGAAGACGTTAGAGATTTCACAAGAGCATTAAGGAACAAATTTAAGAGTCGAAAGTATTTTAAGAAACACCCCCGCGTGGGTTACCTTCCCGTTCAAAGTGTTTTAGAAGGAGACGCTTTGGAAAGTCCTATACCCAGCCCGCAGCACGGAACGCATACACTACAAAATGATATGCACTCCCGTCTGGAAATGTACGCTTCTCGATTAGCGCAAGTTGAGTGTGGAACTAGATCAAATTCTACACCGGATAGTGATGATGAGCACCAACTGATTGCGCAGTATTGTCAAGCATTACCCGCTGCAAATGCTGTTGGAAACAGTACGGGAAGCGGTGGGCCGAAGTCTCCCGTTCAAGTGATGGCTGCAATGGAAGCGGAACAGCGCGAAGAGTTAGAAACCATGATAAAGGAGCTGGAAGAAGAAAATGCGAATTTGCAAGCGGAGTATGAGAAACTTAAGGCAAAGAAAACAAGCACACCCATCACTACACCGGACGAAGGATATAAAACTCCAACATCGACATCTAATGCCATTGTCTCATCTGTGACCACATCATCATCTGGAGGATCGGTAAATAATATTATAAATAACCCTAAAATTAATGAAAGGATGTCGAATGAAATGCATTTGTTACTCCATAACGTCGTTTAGGACATGGTTACCGAGGCCAAACTACTCCGACAACACAAAGGACGATTAGAAGCAAGGATGCAAATATTAGAAGACCACAATAAACAGTTGGAGGCACAGTTACAACGTCTTCGACAATTGCTGCATGAGGTATTAATTAGATTTACTTTTCATGCAATTTTAAATTGTCTTTTAAAACATTTACATTCCGAATTTAACAATATGTTTGTTTTACATTTATTATACGTTAGCCAACAATTCCTAAACCACAAACGCTGCAAACTCGGTCCGTCACAGCATCACAATTGAATACCGATTCGCCGGCCAAAATGCAACACAATGGACATTATGATCATAAGATGTGTTAGTAATGTGTTGTGGTTAATAATATAATGATTGAAACCAGTTTACAGCTGACTGTAATTCTTTTGTTTGCAGCTTCGGAATCCTCTCAAAAACCAGCTTCATTTTATGGCGCCGTCGGAGGAGGCAGCGTAAACGGATTCTTGTCAATGGCAGGCGAAGAAATGAGGCAACGTGAGCAATACAGTGTGGATGCATTTGATAAGACGGGTGCTGGAGTAGCTGCTGTCACCAATGCTTTTGCCGCCAATAAACCTGCTGGATCTAATGGAGGTGGCGTTGGTATTGGGAGTAGTGGTGCAAATAGTAATATCATGTCATCCGAATATACTATGGATGAGCGACCACCTCCGCCACCCCATTCAAGTTTGTTGCACATGGCCGGTAAGTGTACAATTACAAGTTAGAAATGGCAACAATAATCAAATCATAACAACAATAATAATAATAACAATAATACTAATGTTTTCCTAACGCTTTCTAACCTACTAACTACCACATTTTTCTGTGTGGTCTGTTTGTTGTTTTTTTCATGCTACATTACGTATTGACCTTATAACATATCGGGTTTTGGCTTCTCATATAATGCAATAATATGCTTGGAACCGATCCCGTCGCCGTGACACCATAATACCTGCAGGAAGAATACAGTAAATAAAATTATTTATCTTATTCTATGTTATACTTCTCGCATAGTCGCAGTTATTAAAATTAATTGCGTAGACTATTTGAAAAATTTTGATTTCTCGCTTCTTGAATATAAATTTAGTTAACAATATTGTAATAATTTGTTATATTATCTTCTTTTGTGTTGTTTCACCCCTCATCAGACGACCTCAATAAAGCTGTGGAGGAATTGGTGCACATCATGACGACGGAGTCAAAAGATGATTTGCAAAACGATAGCACAAACGTTGGACTGCAATAAACAATAAGGTAGTAGTGGTAGTGCGTATCGCTAAAAGATAGCTAATTAACCCGATTGTCTAATTCGATCGATATCCTATTGGGAAACATAGTCATGCATATCCTTTACGTATCATGAAATAATTACAGGCTTTTGAATTGAATAGCTAACATCTAGTAACAAACAGGCATCATTTGGAAACACACACGTTGCTCCAATTGCCGATTTCACACTCGATAGCGAAGTTCGTGTTTCACAAATATTTATATTATTATTATTAGTTATTGATCC
This sequence comes from Anopheles arabiensis, assembly GCF_016920715.1. Taxonomy (NCBI): domain Eukaryota; kingdom Metazoa; phylum Arthropoda; class Insecta; order Diptera; family Culicidae; genus Anopheles; species Anopheles arabiensis. The sequence goes on along the minus strand of NC_053518.1, from coordinate 49,718,512 downwards.
AAGTATGATATCCATCATTGGTACGGACATTATCTATTATACAAAGATATATCCTATATACGAAAAATATGCATACATGCAAATAATTTTAACAAAGCCACATAGCTTACCTTCAGCTAAATAACCATTCATATCATATGATGCATAATGTTAACTATCGTAAAAAGGCAAAAAGGTTACGCGCAACAACTGACGATACGTTTTTCATTCATTTAATTTGTGCTGCGTTTCCTCTGCTTAGTTTAGCAAGTTTAACAAAGCGACTTTTTAAAGTATGTTTCGTAACATGTTATATATCTTGTATGCTCTTGTATGAAAAGTGTAGTAAATCATACTTTCCTGTTGGTTTTGTTGCAATCATTGCTATTAAAGTGTTATTTTCATCAGATGATAAAAAAATGTGAATTATATTGAATAATTTTAATTTTTTTTATAAAGATTTCCATAAATAGATTTCAAAAGATGGCATTCTATGTAATAAAAGAAGGCAAAATAGAAACACCAAAAAAAATTGCAACTTATCAGCGCGTAACATTTATTTTGCGTGGTGATTTTAATTAGTAATATTAAATTATTCGTCGAAAAAAATGTTTGTTTATTGTGAAGACAAGTAAACATCGTTCTAAAAAAGTATTAACAAAAATGCAATACATTTCGCACATAATGATTCAACATCGAACAGTTTAAAATGTATCGTTGTGTAGAGGTGACCATGATAAGAAAATGCAAATAAGTCGACAAAAAAATGAATGTATTCCGATAATGAAAATTCAACATTCAACTCTGTTCAACGAATTTTGTGCTTTGTCGTTTGTTTAGCGACATACCATACATATCAAAGACACAATAACAACTGGAAAATAGCGTAACAATCTGATCGATTAAAAGTGGATATTAACTTGAAGAATAAAAAAAAACAGGATAATAAAATGATTAAACCAAAACAAATGGTGTCAATCGCATTAAGTTTACGGAAAGGCAAATTGAAAACGTCATACATTTCACATAAGTCGAATCCAAAATGAAATAAGAAGGATCGTTTAGTTATATGTCGTACTACCATACAAAAGACACTTTACTAACCTTTATATAGACATATCTTCCATTTTTTTACAAACCGGATACTACAACTCCATAAATTCTCGACATTAGTGAAACATATTAACAAACCTGTAATGCCATCTTTCTATGTAGACGCATTGTTATTAAAACATCCAAACTAAGCAGTAGTTAAATATTCTTATGACATTAACAAAAACAAAACAAAAAAACATTACCTTCGCATTACCTGTACTATTGCACTCCGGCAAATAACATTTTCTAAAACAAGTTTGACCCCATTCCCATAAGTATTCAGCGGTATTTGAAATTATCGTCAATATGTGCGAGTGCGAGTGCAATTCCTAAGCAATTGTTTGAAGAGGGCCCAAGGAAAACTCTATACCTATTACACATAAACGAAACGAACATGACAGGGAAACAACAATGATAATAGTCGTCAGTATAATAAATGCTTTGATCGCAATGTCTTACATCTCATGTTGTATTATCCACAGCAAACATAACATATTCAGCAACACTAGTAGATGAAGAATGTTTTAACCCCCGGTGCGTGCACTTCAACTACGCTTTACTTAATTTGAAGCGAAAATCCCATAGGATAAGTGCACCATTGATTGTAAACCAACGGATGTAGATTGATGCTCAATCTCAAAGGAAAATTATTGCTGGATAAAAACACAACATTATGGCATGTTTAAATTGCTTACAAATGTACTAAGAATAGAAGCTGTGCGACGGTATACAACTAATCATCCATGCAAGATAGTAGTAGTTGTTGCATACAAAGGAATACAGAAACAAAACTCAATAAACAAACAATGATAGAACAAAACAGTTTAACATTTTCATCATTTATAAAATAAAACAAAGGCATTAAAACGCGGTTCAACACAATCAATTGACACAAGATACCGGTTTAGATATATTTTCTTTTGTATGCTGAGCATAGCATGTTTCGCATGTTGCGTGTTGTGGTTTGTTCTTCGTGTTTGCTGGTATAGGTTGTATATGCTTTTATCTCAACAGCAAACTACTCCACTGCGTCAAGTACTTGTTTCCATCCCCTGGATATAATCAATGATTGTTACATTTTACATACACCATATCAGTTTGATTTTGTGTTGATTTAGGACGAATGGTGGTGGTGGTGGTGGTGGCATCAACGATACAGCTGTATTTCGCTTGCAAGTGAGTAAACTATAAATGTGGTTTACATTATGGTGTGAGAGTGTGGTTTTGTGTGAACTACTGCAGAAAATGAACGTGGATGAAGAGGTGTTCAATGCTGAGCTGGTGTATAATTTATAGAGGCAATACATTCTCCAAAAATCAGTTCTCCATAACAGTAGCAGTCAGTTGCTAGTGTATAGAGTGGGAGGGAAGAGGGGGGGGGGTAAGGTTTCTAAAAATTTGATATGTCTTCTGGTTTTGCTTTAAACATTAGTTTATCCATGAATTGTCTTCCGCGTTGTCTCTGAATGCAAAATTTGAAGTAATCCTTTGTCCCTGTTTTTTCTCTCTATTTGCTTACAATGCAATGCATGGCGACACCACGACACTAATCGCCATCTCTCTTAACCTACTGGTTATAACGCCAGTCTATAGTCTTTGCATTACACGATACATAAGGTACATCCCTCCTTCGGTATCATCATTCGGTTGATATGTTTTGATTTTTGTATGTGTGGGTGTGTGCATTTTTTTGTAAGAGCATGGTACGATAAGGTAATTTGCACACGAACACACGCTAGTGTGTGATCATTTCGAAATCGTGTATACGTGTATAATGTATAAGCATGCATGGGGGCACTATAAATATAATGATATGTATTTATGTTTCTGTACTCTTAATTTCACTTCTGATCTGATCGATTTCATCTCATCTTAGGAATTTCTACTGTTCTTATCTCTTTATAACACGTTCGACACATTCGAGTAGCTCGAGATGCACATGTGCAATCAAAAATAACACTAAACTAAATAACTAAACTTTATGAATGACAGTATTTCTTAAAGAAGCTAATGGACGTGAATTGATTCCGTTGGTTACCAATGCTAGAGTTTTTTTTTAAATTTTTTTTTGTTTTTTTTTGTGCTACTGACATTAACAACCTTCTTAGATGGTTGCTTCCTTCCGTAGTTTCATTTCCTCTTTTAGAAGATTCGCTGCATCGTGATGCAATCTGTTCGTTAGCTTTACTTGCTGTACTCAACAACAATATATGCTTCATTGAAGCGAAAATCGTATCGAAGTAGAGGCTTGGGTGACGATCATGCAGGTTTGGATCATGATTTGTGTCAGGATTTTTCAATTGGCTTAAATGCTGCTCATGCAAAGAATAATTGATTTTCTATGTTAATATTTCCTTTCCAGCGAGCAGTCATCCATAATTGATATTTGTCTCATTCGCCAAACTCCATATCGTTACGGCAGGCTCTACTTCTTTTCTTCTCACGGAAGTCTAACGAAACATGTTCCTGATGATATAATAAAGTAAAATAACTTTTTTTTCTTATGGTCGTCAAGATTCACTGGTAACATACGGCATATGCCTCACTGACTGGTAACAGTGAATGATAGAATTATGGTTTCTTAATAGCTGAAACCTTCCGGTGAGCCTAAATAAGAATAAATCTGCGGTGTTAATGGTAGTAAATAATAGAAGCTACTTCTATACGGCAGCTCAGACGATACTCAGTCTAGGAAGCCAGTGTTGACGAGTTTCTCTAGGAAAAACTTTACGTCACCCAGCTCTGAATCTTTGATACCGATCGATTTTAACATGCCCAAATCGCCGTTCTCCACTGCCATGAAAACTGATCGTAAATGCTCGAGGTCAGACCTGCAAACATCAGCAACAAATGCGTGGATTAATGCAATGACACATGGGTACTACACACATCACTCTAAAGGCCAGGAGATTTCATCTTTGACGAAGTTTTAGAATAAGAGATTAATGGGAAACTAGAGGTCACCTACGACATTGAGACGTTATTAAGTGATATGAAATTATTACGATTTTGAAAGTCGCTTGAAGGGCAAGTGTTGTATTGAGATTTTAAAACGAAAGGGTGCGAATACGAATATTTTACAATCTTTACTTGATCAATGAAAAATGGTTGCCAATGGTGCCTTAATGAACAAATTGTACATTACTTCGTTTGTAATCGATGATTTGGGTATAGTAAATTTATAAAAAAGTGGTTACATGCAACATAAAAAACAAAAAAAGAAAAATTTTACTCATGCTTTTGCATGTCTATTCAACTCAAATAAATATTTGTTTGGAGGTTTGTAGAAGATACGTACGTAAAGCATCGTATATCAATTCATACTCATGTAATCAACGTCATATTCATTCGAGTTCTTGAAGAATTTAAGTTACTCACCGCATCAAATGAAGAGCGGCTCCAAAATCTTCGATGGTTTGCGATTCACTGAGAGCAATGGCCACTTTTTCCACACCACCAAGTGGTGCCAGTGCGTCACGCGCTTTACTGCCGAATAATTTTTCCAGATAGTTAGGACCGTGTGATGCCAGCAAGCTTTGTAAGAATGATGCTGTTTCCTCAACTGGTGGACGCTTTGCTGTAAACGGTGCTCAGAATTAATACATGTCACACAACGACGTCATAGAAAATGCTGTAGGTGTAGTAGTAGTAGACCAGCCTTGCTTACCTGCTGTACAAAGACGCATATCTTCGTCATACCCATCGGAGCAATCGGGCGCACCGTCGCACAGGTACTGTATGGAAATACAATTTCCATCGCCCGGGCACTTGAACGGCTCGTATGGATGGCAAGCCTCTGCCGCAGGAATGAAAAAAAAACATAACAAATTGCACATAATCAATCGTTCCAGCCAACATTTGACACTTTAGCGAAATGGTAGACGCCCTTTTTTTCATTATGATTCATACTTACCATTGCGCTTAGAAACAGCTGGCATATGCCCGTAGAGTCTACTTAGATCGATTCCCAAAATCGCCAACGGGAAGGACACAAAAAATATGTTTCCAAACCACAACCAGTTTGTAGGAGCCATGATTAATATGGGAATCTCTGGCAAGCAGAAGTTGTCCCAAGGATTTGTATTTAAATTGCAGTATGTTCTGTCGCAGTGTAATAGTATCTTTTCGTTGCGCACAAACACTTCCCACACAGCACTGTAGAAACTGTAGCCCACAGTAGGGCAGACAGGTCGGATGGATTACTTTTTAAAGCCCACAATATCTGGAAATGGTAACCTTGCTTTCTTTGTGGGTCGTTGCTACGCGTAAAGCAATGAGATACTACGCAAAGTTTTAACTAAACATCTAAACTATTTTAACAGCCTCCAATCACAACGGGCAACGAAAGCACTGTAACACTGTAAACTATTCGTTGAACGGAGGATGCTCGTTCTCCGTCCGTTTGCCGAATGGTAGCCGTTCGTGTCATGTGCCGATGTTAATGTGACTACGCGAAGCTAGAACATTCTTGCAATGGAAAAGGAAAATGTCAATGGAAAAACCCCACGATAAACGAATGGCACGAGGGTACGCCAACGCGCTACTAACTCCGAAGTTGTCGTACTTGCTTTGCCCTGTGCTATACGAAAACGAAGCAACTAGACGTGTTTGCTTGGAGCTCCTGCAATGTTATTCCAATAACTGTGATGTTTTATAATTGGATTTTTTTTGTTTTAGTTAAATAATGAAACATTTTTGTATTGTTTTTTGGGATTTTATATCAAACTAGGAAATCTAATTCCGACTTTTCAATGAAAAAAGCTATGTGTTAAAGGTCGTCATGAAGGAGAATATAACTTGCTTAATTGAAGGAGAGCTTTGAATGGGTAGCATGAGAAGAGGTAAGTTGTGGAGGCAGCAAATGCTTTTTTGCCAGCAATTGCGCTTGCGCCTTATTGTTTGAATGAAAAGTTCGGGCACACTTTCTCTTAAACGGCTGCTACACGACAGTGCGACAATCGCTTTTCCAAAAATTGCATGCAATATGCAAAGAAAAAAAATTAAAAATCTTTCACTTCAAGTTTTGCATGTGATTTTCGAACAAATGCGATTGTCGCGATATTATGTAGAAACAGTTTAACATTTTACGCACTTGGCAATGTGAGCATGGCATGGCGACACGGTTTAACTTATATTAACATACATAATTAGCAGCGATTACTGAAAAGGCAAGAATGGATCACACGTTATCAAATCAAAATCTCAACATAAGAATCATATTTTGACAATTATTTTTGCCACCTCAAAATTATCACTTTGCCCTAGCTAATTAATGCAAGGCCCGACAGAAACAATTCACAACCGGATTGTCCTCCATAACAAGGAATTAATATCCGGGAGCGAGTTACAAAATAAGTTTCGGAAGCCTTATAGGCAGGCCAGAACGCGTAGGTTGTAACATTCAAAAGAAGAAGTAAAAGAAGGAGAAGCACGAGGTAATTCATGGCAAATTATTAATAATTTTTAACAAATCTTAGTTCAGGATAGGAGAGTATTTCATTAACAGGTGCACGATTTAGACAAAAAAAAAATAACGTAGGTACAAACCATCAGCTCGATCAGTTCTCAAGCTCTTCCTTTGAACTAATTAATAAATAGTTTGTTTGATTTTAAGCACAGGAAATAGCTTTATTTTAAATAATTGTTTCAATGTTTACATAAGATTTCAATGTGAACAATAGTGATTAATTATAAATAGTTACGTTTGATCACAACGAGCTAGTTGAATATTGATACCGCAGACTAAATAAACTTTATAGTTAATATTTATTTATTATATGACTGATCTACTCTTCTAGCTAGTAGTCAAGGTGTCTCAATCTTAAGAGACATTTTATTATATTTTTAACAGATGTTTGAATTATCAGCTGTTCACAAATGCTCTTGGTAGTGGGAATATTCACACGTTTGCTGAAAGACTAACATAGTAAAAATATCAGCTGCAGGAGGTCATTATAATAAGCGTGTTGCATCCAATGAAACCATTGCCATCTTCCATAATGTCACGAAAAACAGTTATTACGAGGTGCTTTTTCGTTTCTGGACACCTGATATGTAGATCCCTGCACACTCAATTATCTATTATTGATAGTACTGTTTATATAGTTCGTGTAGATTGTGTGCGTAGTACGAATGTTATGTCCAATCTTGCTGGATCAAGGTGTGATTAGAGCGTCTGATCAGCATAATATCCATACCAGTGCTCCAAGCTGTATCGCGGCGAAGATCAGCAATGTAATTTTGGTCGATCGCGTTTGGTAACATCGAATAATTCAGTCCGTTCAGTGTATCGCTTGTGTCGAGCATCACCTACAAATAGAAGATAAATTACTATACGGTCAAAAACGCAATGTTACTTTATTTAAATAATTCACAGTACATGATGAATGATAGTTAACAGACAACGCAAACCACGAAATAACAAAAGCTGCATATTTTGTTACTAATATGTTTTCTACTTGTTTGTTTCTATAATCCATGATATAAAAGAATACATGTCTTAAACGATTAAGATTTTTAGAAATGGTTCAAGTTTCTTTCGATTTTAAAGTACTATATGTGTTTTTAAGATGTTATAAGTGGTATGCCCTTTTTATGCTGTTTATTATTTAACAGCCAAATTGGGAGATCCATATAAACGGAACGATGGTTAAAATTAATTAAGGATGAAGAGCTCCAACGTCTATTTATTAGAAAGATTCAACAAGCGTTAAGTAATGACACCAAAACATATTCTAGGGAAAGATATTGGTGTTATATGGATTATACGGAAGGTATCGTGTACGTATGATGAAGGTACCGATTTATATAAAATGTATGCTTCTCAATTAAGAGCTGCCGCATTCATACTGAAGACGAATTAATACTATCAATTCTGTTTGCTTAGGACCTTTCGTGGTTGGTTCAGCACTGAGCTCGAACAGGAGTACAACAATACTTCAAATACTAACAGTATACCGACCCACAACAATACTTCAACTCAAAAGATAAAAAATATGTACACGGGACAACTGTGCCAATTCATTTGAAAGCTCCCTTATAGATTCATTGTGTAATTGTGTATTAGACAGTTGATGTTATTTTTATGAAATGTATTGTGTAAACTGCAGTGAACCTTAACTACGCCTTTTTAACTACAAACTACAGTATGACTCGTACCTTTAAAAGCGTATTAGGGTTAGCATGTTTCTCCATCGCTGCAACTGAGTTGACTGTTTTATTTTGGGATAGGATTTCATTTTGGAGCTCATAGTGCTCAGTGTTTGCCTTTCTAGATCTAAACTAAACGCATCTCGAGGAAGCAACGCCAGTATGGTTAGTTGGATGGGCTGCATGCATTATTAGTGGCAAAACGATACGATTAGTACTACGAACTACAGCATATCTGTGAGTGTGTTATGCATCATCGCTGCAGTACCATTTAGTATCGACGGAAGAAGTAGTCATGTTGTTGTTATTGGTTGGGTCCATTGGAACGACAGTCGTTCCATCGACCAGCGGCTCAGGCTGTTGCTGAGGCGGTACTGAGTGTGGTGTTGTTGGAGGTTGGTTAGCAGAATGGTTAGCATAGGCTTTTGGCTGGTGTTTGCCACTGTAAGTGTTGTTGTTACCACCGCTGGAATCGGAGGGTTGCAGTTGCTTCGATTTATTAAGCGCAACGTGCGATGTGATAGGTTTTGCGATCGTGCGCGAAACGTTGTCGATTGCTGGCTCCAGGATCGGTTCACCACACGATTGTGGCGGTGGCTCGCAAGGAACCGAATGTGTTTGGTTGGGATTAGCGTTAGTGGATGTAGCGGAGCTCGCATTGATAGAACTACTAGTATTATTCAACTCACTACTACTTATAGAGGCACCGATGGAGCCGGATTTTGACAGGTTGACCATATTAAAGTTACCCGCAGAGTCAATATAATCGTAGGACGGCGATCCATTGCCACTGGCAACGTGAGGATCATCGTTGCCACTGATGGAATTATTATTGTAAGACGTACCCCACATCAGAACGGTCTGGCGCTGCGGCTCGTTGTGGCGGATAGGCGACGAGGAAGCGGCCGGTGATTTTACGCCGCCCAATTTGTGTTCCTCCGTCCCATCACCGTTCCGATGGCGATGAGTGGGATGCGAATGAGGATGCGTGTGCGGATGCAGCTGCTGAATATCCTGATGATGTTGCACAGCTTGGTGATGTTGGTGATGGTGGTGGTGAGCATTATGGTGGGAGGCTTGATGATGGGTACCGGGATGGTGGTGTTGTGTGCTGTGCGGCCCATGATGCGCCTGGCTGCCATGGTGTGCGTGACGATCGATTGAATCTTTGGTCGGTGTGGCGTTACCATCTACCGTACAGCAAGGATCGACCAGCTCCTCGGATGAGTGTGGGGAAATACTTTTAACAGTCTGGTGGCACGAGCCTTTGGGAACATGAGGGGATCGAGGATCGGTACCGACTGCAGCTGCAGCAAAGCCACTAACCAGATATGGTGCTTCGCTTGTGGCACATCCACTAGCTGCATCCGGTTGTTGCGACGATTCGGCACTGGCCGGGTGCGATTGGCCTGACTCGCCGGGTGGACCGTAGCTCTTTGTCCCCTCATGCCATCGCATGGTGTCCTCTTTAGTGATTCCATAACTGTCGTACGGAATAAGCCCGTTAGTAGGAACAAAGGTGGATGCACTAGTGCTGGTATGATACTCGGGATAGTAGCCACTTACACCTTGCAGCCGATACTGGTGGAAAAGATTATCGGGCATCGGGTAAAAATTCGACGAGTGAACCGGCCCGGTCATATACACGTTGTCTGGCGCAGTGCCGGGAAAGTGTGCTGCAGGCGAATACACACTATTAATGCTGTTGGAATAGGCAGCTGCAGCCACAGCGGCTGCCGCGGCCGCCGTACCTGGCGGTCCACCAGGAATGTAATCCACTACGGACACACTAGGCGAAACCTGCACACAAAACAATCAAACGGGAGTATTAGCTTATTATTGACTAGTTCACCATCAAAAAAGGTCTTTCTATCTCTTATCCATTCTGCAGGAATTATCAAACATTCGCATCAATTGTGGCAATTCTCAAACTCTCTCGACGTTAAGAGCTCAATTGAAATACAGTAAACGTAGCAATATTGGGCAAAAGCAAAAGTATGTAGCTTTCTTCCTACCTGTTCGGCAGCACATTGGTTCGGTAGCTTGCGCTTGTGGCGACAGGTGGAGAGAAAATCGCGCAGCTGTGTTTTATAACGCCGATTGGCACGTTGCTGAGATGTGGTCGGCGAACTGGGCGCGCTGCTATTATTTGAGCTTACTATACTCAACTGTTCCGACTCGAAATAGGTCGAAGAGATGCCAGCATCCAAATAGCTAACCTGTCACGGAGTTTAACAAATAAATACGTAGTAGAGTGCATATTTTGCCTTAAATATCTGAATCCTATTCTGTATTGCACATACTTTAAAATCCATCGTGCGTTTGCCGAGTAAATCCCGCCCTTCTTCCTCCATCAGCTGACGATGGGTACAGATGACAAAGTCAGGCTTGGAATTTTTATACACCAGCCTAGAGCTTGTTTGCAGCCATTGCCATGCACCATCCTTCTTCTGATACCGATAGGCGATCATTCCCGAGGCTCCCGTTTTTAGTACTGAAATAACCCAAATGTAAAAGGTTTTAAAGTGTAATGCGTGCTCTTGTCGATTAATCGTTTCATACTCACGTTCCTGATGAGCGCTTGCCACGTAAGCTAAGTCATCGTAGTGCACCAAATCGTATCCTCCCATGTTTGCCAGCTCGGAATCGGAATATCCCAGAGTATTTTTCCCTCTATAAATTAAAGCAAAACAGCAAAAACACGGTCATATATCACATGTTCTCTTGCACTTAATCAGTTTGTTAATACATACTTGTGATCCATAGAAACAAGCGAAAAGTCTAGCTTATGCTTGGACTTAAACATATTCTCTTTCGGTGGAATCTCTAGTAAGCTGGGAGGCCCAAATGGTGTACAAAATGCAAACAGAGCAAGTGGAGGCTCTTCATTCTTTTTATTTTGTCCATGTAGTATCTTCACCCGGCCACGTATATCCAAGCGCTGTCAGAATTAAATGTTTAAGCGTTTTAAAAATTCGTACCGCAACCAGACAGCGTGATACGAGTGATAAAAAGTGGAACAAAAAAAAACATACCAGAAAGCCGGAAGTATTGTCTAACAAACAGCGAAATCGAACGGTAAAGCTTCGCTCCAAAAGCTTATCCTTTTCAGGCACTAAAGCTTCGGACAGCTGAATACCGGATAGATCAGCTGGCAGGAAGGAGTTCCACAACAGTTGTTTCTGCAGCTCTTCACGGTCTTCAGAATGTACCAGCTCGTATACGGATTGATGGATGATATCGGACTGCATGGGAAGTAAAGAGTAAACAAGAATGTTAAATTTGCACACTTACATATGAGTAGAAGGGGTGGGTTACTTTTTATGTTTTATTATAACTTTAGAGTTTCAACAGAACACGATAAATTTATCGATTAAGTTACCAACAAGTATAGATGAGCAAGCCCGTTAACTCCATCTTGATTGATCTTACATCTTTTCAAGGATCTGATTTGATCTGATCTGACCTTTTCTTCAAAATACACCCTTTGCATCATCAGCTCAGTGATCACTTCATATTATTGTACAATATCTTATTATTTAATAAGTTATTTAATATCTTATTAATAATTTACAGTTTTTAAGTTTACTGTAACAAAACTATTTTAAGTATTTTTACCTGATGAAATCCTAGGTAGCTTTCTATGGTGTGTGTTGCAAAGAATACTTCTCCCTCACAGGTGAGAATCATAATGAAACCATTAAGTGCCTGAAAAAGTAAAAAAAAAAACAAACGCTTGGTTGTGATCATTTATAGTTTTCATGCATCGTTGATCATTGTCGTCCGTCTATTTGCAAATCAGCTGTAATGGTAATGTGAACAATTAGGTGTTAGATGTTTAAAAAATCAATGTAAATACAGTACGAAAACACTCAAAAAACCTATCTTGCATCAGGGGTTTTTTTTTTTTTACATTTTAAACAGTGCCCAAAAGTAGGAAACTTTTTGTATGTCCAACGAGTTTAGTGCTACCAGAAAAACTCTATAATTCATACCACGAGTTCATCAGAGTGACTAGTTCACACGAAATCCCAGAATTGTACAAGTGAAGAAGCTTCAACGCGATCGGCTGTTAACGCATCGGCAGAGAAACAGGTTTTCAATCAGGTGTGCTATTAAATAACGATTACTCAGAAGTAGAAAAGATACTGTAAAGCATTATACTGAGACATCAGCACGTTGTCTCACATGTTTCTTCCCCTTTCCCTTTCATGAGCTGATATTTCTTTAATTACAGTATTGGGACCTAACTCGTCCCGCCGGAAGCGATACTCTGTTGGATGGTTCGGTTGGTGATCCGTCGCAACTTTTCGCTGCTATCATAATTATGATGGTCAGTTTCTCAGTTGGTTGTTGGAAGATTCAGTTGAAGCTAACCGGACTTGAGATATAGCTGCTTTCCCAACACGTGAAATAAACACAATTTTTAACATTAAGGCAAGGTCAAATCATTGATTTTGTTTGCTGTTGTGAACTTTAACATTGCCAAAACAGTTGTTTTGAAATACGTTGGAATATATTAAAACCTTAAGCCTCAATATAGCTCACATTTCGAATCGGATTATTTCAACAACGTTTAATAGGAGAGCTTTCCCACATGAACTTGTCGTATTAAAGTGATAGAGTAACAACAAACTTAATTACTATTATTTTACTATACCTGCAAAAACATGTCGCTGTCCACTATAAAGCTATGATCATAGGAAGTAAAATCTCGCGCCCGATAGCTTTCCTCTGAAACGGAGTGTGGCATCAATCCATTTTCACCCTTTTCTTTGTGCATCACCACTGTAAGTAGCAAATGAAATAATGAACAAATGAAACATATTGAATACCGTTGTATTGCTGTAAATAAATATTGGAGTTTCGGAAGGTATCTTATGTATATTATAAGCATTCAAATGATCGCCCTATTATTGTTCATATGAATTGTAGACAAAAGTTTTCTGAATGATTATATAAAATTTGAAATAGCTGTATTATTTTAAATACAAGTGTGACATTGAAACAAAATACTCCTTATAATCAGATCAAGAACCAAAAAGATATGCATTGGTCAACCATGAAGTTATGAAATATTACAATTGGTCCGTATCGACTCGTTCTAATGTCGGAAAAAACATAAATAATGCCTAGGGAAGCTAGGCAAACGAAGACTGAGGTCCCTCACTATCTATGTATAAATGTTTGCCTCTAAGGCGTATTTTTTTACTGTAACGCACCCATATATGTCCCTAAGTAAAAAATGTTACTACTATTGTATGAATCATGATTAATTTACAAGGTATTTTAGCAGTTTTATAGCATAATAACTGGTAATCACAATAATACTACAAAAAGTGTGTAATTTGATTGTTTACAAAAAAAAGAATTCTAAAGCCATTGTTTACACCTGGAAATACATGCCACTTTTTTCACTTCATTTAAACTTCCAAAATTGACATAAAATTGTTGATATTTTAAATACTGTCAATGAAATTATTGACTGCTTAACTTAAATTCATTTTTTAACACATAGTTTCAGAAATTAAGTAAAATTTTATAATTAAAGCGTTTATTTATAGTCTATAATTGATGCCTTAGAGTCAAAAATTGTGACACGCTGTTCAAAACAGGTACCTTAAAGACAAAAATAGGTGAGTTAGAGCAACAATTTAGCGGCAACGACAATATCAAAGATCTTCAAAGTTTCGATGGTTTGATAAAAAAAAGATGATGGTTAGAAAAAAACAACATCAAGCTTGTAGCGATTTTCCTTTCAAGCAGTTCCGTACTAAAAGGTTATATTCCCTAATGGTATTTCTTTTTGGTAAATGTAATCAAATATAAATTGCAAATACTTAGAACAATGACTAAAGTAAGATAAACTTTGAGCAATGACTAAGGTACGAGACTCGCTTTTATTATTTTCCCGACAATTTTCACTCATTTCGAAAATGTATCACCGTGTTTTACAATCGTAAAAAAAAACGTCTAAAAGAATAAAACACTGATTTTAGTTTGTTTTATTTTTTGGTGGTAAATAATATTTCATTCATACAGTTGCAAAAATATAAAATTTCATGTAAGCAACTAATAAGCTAATTTTTGTAAATTGGTGTTGATGAGTTTATTACATTTCATCTTTGATATTAAGCCTAAGTAGTTGGACATAAGCTGTCATGTCCTAAAATATGAGCTGCACAAATGAAAAAACAGAGTGATTGTAAGGATGAAATGTTTTTTTCTCATCATGATTTAATATTTATGAGTCTTCTTCTCGATAGTATTGGCTTAATGACTCTTTAATGCATTCCTCTAATCTAGGATTCTCTATCGTAGTAGACTCTATCTATAACTAACCTTATTTCGTTTCATCTTTTAAAGGATTAGCCCTATACGATATCACTTATTTAGGTTCTTTTATTGTTATTTTTCACAATCATCAACCAATTGACCATGCAATACAAAGTGGAGGTTAAATAAATACAAGCTTCAATCAATCATTTCTTATAGCATGATCAAACTTTTTTACCCTCTGTAACTAAGCATACCTTACAATTTGAAGGATAATTATGTTATTTTGTATTATACCAACTGTACTTACCTTGAAAATAGCTTTTAATCCTCAAATAGCTCACCGACAGCCGAAGAATGCTTAATCTGTCCAGCTTACTCAATATGTTTTGCTCAAATGGAAGTAACGAAGCCAAAAGATCTAGCTCTGCGTTTAGCCGCTCCCGGTGTCTTTTGGAAGGATTGCTTTTCGTGATGCCCTCTTTTGGTGTAGTCTTGATACTGTGAATAAAGCGAATGATAAAAAAAACACACACGTTTGAGCATAATTATTTCCAATGGTGACAAAACGAAAACATTTTCTGCACAATTAGACCGACAGAAGATGTGCTGTGTAGAGTGTGAATTCACAAATACGTATTGGGGTGCTGATTCGGCTCACTTATTGGATCGCTTTTCGCCCGTGTGGCTGTCTCTTGGATTTACCATACCCGATATGAAGACAAAATCTTACCATCCGCAGAGTGAAGGTGTTAAATCTGCCTCACGTGTGAGCGAATGGGGTTTCGTTCGTTTAGTTCTTTTTCGTTTTGTTAGTTGTTTTTCCATTTCACAAATATCCTGGCCATTGTACGACAGGCTCAGAAAGGTGTTTTTTATGCGATGGTGGTAAAACCATGTGTGTCACCTCGTGTAGAACAGATGTATGAGAGTAATTATCAACTCAAAAAAAAGCACCCGCTAAGGTTTTTGCGACATTCGTGTAGATGCAAAAACCGTCGAAAGTCATGGATGATTGCACAGTGTGCACTGTGCGCTTTAACAGTGCGTCAGAATTGTTGTGTGATCGGTAAAGCAAGCCATCGAGATGTCCATCGTAAGTTATTTGGTTTAAGCGTTTTTTTGTTCAAACCTCCCAAGGGTTCTGATTAGTTTACTTACAATATTTAGATTGATTGAATTCAATGACTGACTGTTCACGCAATAAAACCTTGAGGTTTTATTCGCTTCAAACCCGATTTATTCCTTGTCTATTGTACACTTGGTAAAACCAAATTGTATTGTGACCAACGCTGTTGCTCATTGTGAGGCACGTCCGCAGCGATGGCAAATAAAGAGAGGGTGTAAAGGTAGCTCTCAACAGAATCAAATACAAGAAATCTTCACCTTTTATTAAGACTAATGGCAAAACAAACTTGCAGTCCCATTCTTTACTTCTCGCGTAATCTCGCGATAGGTCTGCTAAATAAAGAGTCACAAGGAGCATGCCTGCATCCGTGTCACCTTGCAGACATACACACACAAACACATATACCATCTATGCTCCCTGCACATTCGCAAGCGGGAAGTGGGATGTTATCGGGTAGCAATCGAACTCGCCATTCGTAAAACAACGAACAGTGGTAGAATGTGGTAGCAACTAAAAATTAAATCAACTTCCTTCGAACGCCTTCCGAGCGTGCGGACCACATGCTTGCCACCACCATCGTGTGTAATTCAGAAGACTGGATGACGACGACAACTACGACGATTCGGTTAGCATTCTCCAGGTGGAGGTGTTGAATTAATCATAAGCCAAACAGCATCCAACGCGGTAGCAGCACACAGCACACAGCAGCATCAGCCAAAGATCGTGGGGAACGGTTTATTTAAATTTAATTGCCAAAAAGGGCTGGCATAGGTCTCTTTTAAGGCCGTTTGATTAAGCGTCGCATTTGTTTATGTATGCAAACATATGCACGAGCCTGGCCGTGGAGCAGATATTTTAAATGGTGACAGATCAATCGAAATTCCACAAATTCTCACTCAATTCCCAAACAAGATAGCACTTTGTTAAGGTCAAATCGCTTCCAATGCATTCAGAACGGGTGCAAAAATTAATGCATTAACCAGTCGTTGCACCGGCCGATAAGATATACGCCAACAGATTTTTGTTTTATAGGGCAAATGAGGGATATGGACACAATAGTTTCACATTAAGCTACTCCCCCGATGGTGGATTTGCCAATTGTAAAGGTGCTACATTACACGTCGCCCTGACAGGATGATATTTCTGTGTTAATACTGGAGAAAAAATCTTCGTCATTGCTTCTCCTTTGACGTAAGCCAAGTGCGATTATGCCTGTCAAAAACGGCTTCTTATGATTATAGAAATAGAAACGGTGATGGAAGATGGTCTGGATGAGAATCGATACGATCCAACTTTGTAGAAGCCGATCGAGCCACGGCAATAACTACATGATATGGAAGTGGAAATAAGCTTCCAATCTAAATATATTCACTAAAACGCCTGCAACGGTCGTTGCTCATTGAGTTGCTATTGCAAACAATTACCTGCCAGCAATGTGATACAATCTCATAATGAAGCCGGCGAACGCAAACCATAAGCAATTATCTATAAAATCATTAGTGCAGCATACCCTCCACAGCGGCTAAAGGCTTTGTGGTCGTAGTTTTATGATAAAATGTCCATACCATACTTTGAACGCACGGCATCTAGTCGGTCCCAAGCCTCGTGTTAGTGTATAAAACTCCATATGAATGCCAATAAAGCAGGATGAAACGGGGAGGCTTGCGGGGGAAAAACATTCAGCACATATTTAATTTACTTTAAGCACATTCGTTATGCTCGTGTGGTTAAATGGGGTGAAATGTTTTATTCATAAATGAGTGAAGTGCACATACAAGTGTATCAGCTGCAGCTTTCATTGTTGAAACTGAAGCTGCAATAGGACAAACGGCACAAACTGCGGCCCTTTCCCTCGATTGAGTTTGATAACATTCACCAGCCTGAAGAGCGAGATACACTATCATTATCCTTCGAGATGTGTATTGGCTTTCATAACCATCGTTCTTTCGCATGTACACAGACGCGCATTAAACACTCACACCTTGCTGAACATGTTGATCAACGTCCCAGACACCTGCACTCTTCATTAGAACTTATATTCGTACACTGAACACACTGGACAGGTGAAAAATGGCAAAAGCTAAGTAATGGTGCAACATCATAACATCGACCAGTATGTGGATATTTCCTTTTTTGAATAAAACTGCTCTGTTTGTCAAGCAAATTATTTTTAAATAGTTCTATATCAACCGTAAAGCCTTGGCTATAGGTAAAATAACAATACTGGGTAGATGAAAAGAGTTAACGTTAAATTGTTTCGTTAACCTTCCATTAGTCTTAATAATCATTATTAGATTATAGCTATTTCAGTTTCGTACTCCTTTTAGTTTAATTTCCTTTTTTAGGAATCATCCCCCCGCATGCATAACTGCAACAATGGCATATGTTTTTTGCGCTTTAGACGCTCGACCAGACAAATGTCTGCAATTCAAGGGCACAGCAGTCTGTCGCTCTACCAAATGTTCAATGAAATGAAACATCCCAAAGTTCGTTGGTTGGTTCGCTGGAAAACAGCTTTCCAGGTAGCAAGTCCGTAGTCTTATATACAATAAATGCTCGAAAAGATAATTATTAACAGTGAAACGGCACCTCACCCAGCTGCTATCTGTAGCATTCTGCGAATGCACCATTCGATCGTAAAGAGCTTCCACCCGGAACACGGACCGCTGCATGTTATTGCAAATGGTATCGTGGATGCGTTCGTGTGTTGATCGGTTCCTTTGGCACGTGAACGAAATGTGACTGATCGTTTGCTTTCACCTTCGATCGAATGTCTGTTTTTACTCCAGACAGCGCTGTTTCGTATGCCATTGCCACTGCAAATTGCATGGCATACGGTCAGTTATAATTAAGAAGCAAATGATTTAGCTTAGCAGAATGATAGCACATAGTTCATGTAAGAGGTCATCCCCATTGACGCCGCCCCCATTGAATAAGTGATCATTCAAAGGTCACATTTTATGTGCAGTTCAATTTCAGTTACTGATGGTCTGCCGCGGCACATGTTTAACGAAAATGTCAATGAATGAAGACGATATCAATTTTCCATCCGTGAACACGCTAATAAACCACGGTAATGAGCCATGAAACATGTCATCCACTCCGCTAAATACTGCCAATACCACTCGTAAACTAAAAACAGATCGTTGAGGATATTTGATTCCAACACAGGTCGGGTGCTAATCAATACATCAATAAATAACTTTCACGAATCACGAACTGCATTCTAATGGCCGATTATCACACAACAGCGAATAATTAGTCGCGTCGGATCTCAATAACAACTCATGATGACCGGGGGAGAGGGAGGGGGGATAAACACAGAAGAGCACAAAATAAATGGCAAGCGCTTGCCTTACTCCGTGTTCTGCGTAGCTGAATGTGTACGGCTCGGATGTTCATCGATGAAAATATGATATCCTTTTGAAGGCAGCATATTTATGTCTGTGAAAAATCAATTAATAACACATGTTTCACTCTTCCCGCCTATTCCTGCCAACCTTCAGAACAAGGATCCCCAATTCCGAGGGTCGAAGTTGCTGAGAAAATCCGACAAATCAACCACATGATAGTTCACGATCATGGATCTGTTCTAACACGATCTCTTAAGCGTGTTTATAGTATCGTTTGATATGTTTCCAGGATTGCTTGTTGGTTTCAAAAAACGGTGAGTTGGTTGATAGATCGTTACTGAGCGAAGGGCTATTCCGGACCGTGGACACTTTTGCAGATCGTTCTTGACCAACCATAGTCAGCTGGTGGTACCATTTTGGTAATGAGGTTATTTTTCCCTACGCTCCAGCGAACCATCGAGTTCATTCAAATGGAACAGAAAACCAAGGGGATCTTTTGAAGTTCCGTTAAGCACGCGGACTTGCGTTTACTTAATTTATTTCCTGCCATTCTGCTTCTCTACCACCGCATCCGCTAGGATGCAAGGTCGACAAGGTGAGTGACCTGCACCAGTATGAGCTGTTAGTCCCGCTGTAGATTTACCTGTCGTTTGGAACGATTCCTACTACCTAGCACGACTGCTGGCCTCTGCTACTCTTTATTCTGCCTCTTGCTGCGGTGCCGTGTGCATCCTTTTGCTCGTTATCCTACGCCATATATCTAATATCCATTTAGGTTTGGTGCTCGGAGCAGCGGACAATGAGGCTGGCGGGAAAGGTGTTCCGAAAAGGATATTGCACTATTTGCGTGTATTTTTATTGCTATGAAACCATGATTAGGGAAAACAACGAAAACATCGGGGGCCGAAAGTTCACCGGCAAAGGATATGGGCTCGGCTTTGTACCCTATCCTTCGTTTTTGTTTTGTTCTTTTCTCTGTTCCGCTTTGTTTAAGGTCCATGATACACGCGGCGTCCTGTGCGCTCCCTTCCACTGACACTCTCTTCAGCGATAGTGCCACACCATTTTCGCTTTTACCGAGGGACAGCGAAAACAGACAGTGCGGCACGGTGGACGATGGGTGTCCCACCTACCCCAAAACCCGTAAATGGAAACAACCGATCCCGAAAACGAGAAAAACAGAAAACAAAGGTTATGAGTCACGCGCGTTTTTAATAACTTACACTGGCCGCCTGACGCAGTGCCTTTGCCGCACGTCACGCGTTCGACCAAGCGAGGGCGTTTTACACTGTTGCTAGAATGCTACTAGCTCTCGACGCTCGAAATGGCAGGAAGCATATGTTTCTGATCCAGCTTGATTCACATTGAAAGTAACTCGCTGTAGAGTGGTATAGTTGGTCCTTTATCGTATTTTGTGCCCTTTTGTTTAGTTTTGCTTTGTGGTTTACGGGGCGACGGGTGAACTAACTCCCCCAACCAACTAATCAGCTATCTCAGTGAAAAGTGGGAAATTCGGTACCAATGGTACAGGTAACCAACGTACGCACGGTCCGTTTGACAAATGCTATGAGAGGCGAAAACTTTCCTATACTCTACAAACAGAAGGAAACACTACAACATGCTACATCCTTGACGGATGTCGATACCACTGATCATTTGATACCGAGCTAAATCGTATCAGAGGAAGGGATGCGATCACAATTGGAACGTATCTTTTGCCAAAACGGCACAAACATATATAGACACAATTGAATGACTGCAACAACTATCAATGAGCGGAAAATGATACCCATTATCTATGTTTTGATACACGTTTGAGGACGTCGCACCGACCTTGCGGTGAGGGATGATATAACATCTATACAATGGTCAATGAGAATGCAATGACGCAAAACGACCCTTCCGGTTTCCTGCTGGTATTGATTCACCTTGCGTCGATTATATGAATCACGTGACTTCGATTTAAAAAGGAAGCATTAGAAATTAACGGCATACGTTTCCTCGTTAGTCCCTAAGGAATTCTCAAATATCTACTGTTCAGAAAGGTTGTATATAGGTTTAAGTAGTTGTTTTCATTCGTCACTGACAAAAGCAGCTAAATTCAATCAACCAGTCCAATATGTTTCATCATGTTTTGTAAATATTTAACGGCGTGATGCTTGCTAGCAAATAAACTAAGCTAACAAAATACAACGAAGTTCTAATGTATGTTCGTGAATCCAAAATTGACGTACATTATTTAGTACCTGATTCTAAAAAGGTATAAAATTTGCTTGCATATTTTGGGGAAATTAAAAAATTAAGAAAAAACACGTTACTTATTCAGTATATGTTTCCTAATTTTGCTTTTACGTAGGGTAGAAAGATCATTCTTAATAGATCATCTCTCTAGTATTGGTAATTTTTAGACAAATGTGGAATATCTAGGCGCTTATTACCATCATGCACATACTTTTTATCCACGTGTTAACCAATGAAAAGAAGAGAAACTACTCAGCTTTACATGTGGATAAATATTAAAATAGCAATATCGAAACATACAGCAGAGTAGAGAAACCGATCTTGTTTGTAATTATTTAATAAGGTAGTTTAGCGTACAGGCCTTACCAAACAGTGCAATTGTAGTAAATGATCAATAATGTAGCAAACAAATGAAGATGAATGATGGGAGCAAGTGTGCTCGTAACCATAGCTACAAACGCCTCACCTTTAAAATGTTGCTACGAAGCATTCCAATCTAACGTCCGATTCTGAGGTTCTATTCCACATAACTTCTACTGTCTGCTGTGCAATGCTTGAGCAATGATTCTTCTTACGAGCACTATTGTCTAGACAAAGTGAAAAGCTGCCTGGCCGCTGCTGCTGAAAATTTGCAGCATTATGCCACGGCCCTGTCCTGAATCATACACACGCTCACAGCGTTCTTTCCGTTTAATATGATCGCGTGCATCACGTGTGCTTGCGTTTGCCATTGTTAGCGGGGGAAATATCTCCTTCAGTCGGTACCGGCAAGCAAAATGTTGAACAGATCCCAGAGTAACCTTCCCAGCCGGTGCGAAATGTATAGAAATAAAGAAGTTAAGTAAAGTTTCGGAATAAATTAATTATACGATCCGTTGAATTTATAATAAAGGAGCAAATATTATCATAATCTGCTGCCTCAATTCGTGTGCAATAAGACCTTCTCAATTAAACAGCGTTGAGTTGAGTAAAATAAGTTTGTATTATTCATCGTATAGCATTTCTGTAAGTGCAAAACAGTTCCTAGCACTGCTTCATTACGTTGAGCAGTAAAACGATACGCAATCGATATTGAATTTCTATACATGTAAATCCAGAAAACGAATGAATATATTGCTAAACAAATGAAAGCAACAACAAAACAAATACTCTACGAGCTTCGCTAACTAATGCCACATTCCGTCGCTCGGCGTGAGGCGCTTCAGCCAGTGTCTGCACAGTAGTAGTTTAATTTATGTTAACGAAACAATCAACCGCTGTTGCTGCGGACGAAAGGACGAAAAGGTAGCTGCAACAGCCCGTACAATGGCACCAAGAACAAATAAACAAATTATAATGAATCCACTACCTAGGATTCCACAATCAAACCGGCGTACACGGCGTTGATGATGCGCTGAGGCTGCAGAAATCTCTGCATTTGCCGTTTTGGGAGGTGCTGAACAACACACAAAAAAAAATGCACGGAATTCAGCGCGTCCCAGAAGCACACACACTCTGCGGCAACCTACCAAGCGCCTGGGGCGGGAAGAAAGCAGAGAATTAAACAAACAACAACATCCCTTTTGCTGCGCTGTGCCCCGTGGTATCCCGGCGTTCATGATAAACGAGTTTGTGTTTAGTAACATTTTATTCCAGTAGTAAAACTTGCAACAGAAATTGGGCTTTTGCAGTACCTCTCTCCAGCCCGAATCATCGCTTCATGCTAGCCGCGTTAAGAGAAACTTGAATCGAGGCAGAGAGCATAAAATTTGACTTGTCATGGGTACACGCGAGAACCAATATATATATATATATGCATTTTTTGTGGCTTCTAGCTCCCCGGCGTGTGAGGTATCCTAAAAGGCAAATATTAAAATTTTTACCAACAACCAAACGCAAGGCACAGACCCTGGACGCATTGCACGCGTCTGCCCCATAACACTCTCTTCCCTTCTATCGCTTAACAAATTATTCGCGGTAGAATTGAACGGAACAAGCGGGAAAAAATATTACTAGCACAACATATCGATGCGGCGCTCCGGGGAACTGGACATCCGAAGCGCACAATCAAATCCCAAGTAGACTGTGGGAGTTGTGGGGTTGAAGCGGTAGGATGTGCGAATGTAGCGATCGGTGGGGATGCATCGATCGGTTCTCGTTGTCTTGTAGTAAGTTGGTGTTTCCACAGATTTCAAATATGACGAAGATTCTGCTTTTTAGCTGTGTACATGCTCCACAGGACGTATTCACTGCAACGGGGTACAATGGGTGCCGGTTAAGCTACAGCGGTTTAAAGCTAAGCAACAAATTGTTTTAACACTTCATATGAACTTTGAACAACGGTGAGTACGGCGAAAATATTAGAGGATCACTTTTTGCAAAAAAGCAGCGTAAAAATAGTATGAAGTGTATATATCGTACAAGTGTCAAAGTTATAATATATCAAGGAAAATAATAAAATGCTCATGACCTGTCCAATTTCACAGAGTTTTTCGAACTCCGAGGGTGAGACCGCGGATTTTGATCCCACGAAATGTACACTTACTCCAGTAACTGGGGACTGGGTTGGTTTTCAGACGGTGTGCCGCAATGGTGGCATTGACTCACAACGAATCGCATAAGTGTCCAGCGGTCTTTGGTTGAAGTCAAAACCATGCAAACCTTGCTGCAATATTCATATTTTATTTATAACATGTGTCAGTAGCTAGTATTAAAAGTAGTTAAAGAGGACCACCCCCCCACCCCACTTTCCATTAATGTTTAAACTATTGAGTGGACTCATCGATGCTCCATACTTGTTGTCTTCGTTAATTTTTTCGTACAGAGCAAAATTTTAAGACCCCCACAAATTTAAACTATTGACCAACGCTCTCGTCTCTTCTGCGCTAACAATCGCTAACAATAGCTATGTATGACAAAAACTATCAATGATTGTGAACTGAACTATCAGTGTTGTCGATCTGTCCTTTAGTCTATCTACGAGTTCTGCGTGATTTCTCGTGACGCAATTATTAGACTTATTATTAGACTTATTAGATTATTAGAATTATTAGACTATATAAATAAATAAAAAGCCTTCTGAAATACCGGAAAGGATCTACCGATCAAAAAAAGACCTAAGAAAAATAAGTTCTTAAGATTTAAACAAGTCGTTAGAAAGTTTTGTTATGAGTGTGTTTAGCCAGATAAATTTAAGGTTTCGTTTGGAGGTATTACAAAGTCTCTAAAGTTGCAACAACTTTAAAATGTTCTTAAGAAGGCATTCCTCCTGAATGAAAAACAAAAAAAAAATATTAGATTATCTGTTAAAACTAACATTATCATCAAAACATTAGATTTTAATAACCCTATAAATGTAATCTTTCTTTGTGAGACACATATGTTTTTTTTTGTGAGACATTTATGAACGCTTCACCGTATGTAATCGTTTCGATGATTTTGTGTGACATTCTGAAGCATAAGAACTCAAATCGTGAAAAATATTATAAAAATAAATCTATTAATCTGATTTTGGATATTTTTTACGAAAGACATCGCAAAATTTGTCATATGTCATATAAACTTGTGTACTTGTAATTTTTACTTCTGGTTGTGTTTTTGACAAGTGTTGCTTTTTACAAGTTTTTTATCTGCCCAAGTTCTTATATGATTTTTGTAAAATATTGATTTAATAACAAAATTTAATAAATAAAAAGTTGTTTGTATATTCAAGAAGCGGATCTAAATATCTAAATCTAAATCTATCTACATATCTAAATTGTAATGCATGTTCTAATGCCATGTTTAGATTGCAAATTAGTCGACCTCAACAGCGGCAATACTAACAAATTACGTTCTACCGGTATATAATGTGTGGTCGTACTGTTTAAGTTGTCAAAAAAAAAAATCTTGCAGATCTTTAAAACATATTTGGTAGTCAAATTAGTAGCAAATTGACAGTTATGTTAAAATTTATTATAGGCGTAAATTTAACATCTCCCTATGCATAAATCTTCTGCATAACTCTGAGAACATCGATAGAAAGATTCCGAGGTAGGATTTCAACCTCATATGAGTAGAAGCATAATTGATGAGTCGCTGAAATGACGCGTTAAATGCAGCTGCATGATTTTCTTATGTTTTAAATTTTAAAACATGCTTTATATTAACTTTGGGCTTGTAGATCTTTATAATTTTAGTATTTACATGTTTCTATCCGGTTCATTCAAAATTCGATGACAGTGTTTGAATAAGCAAATCAATGTGCATTTTTTTTAAATTCCTACCATTAATTGACACATCCATTCTCTTTCTACACGCTTTCCTTGTTTGACCCTTCATTCGTTCGTTTGTGAATTCGTTTGCTGTTTTCCGTTTGCTGCATGTAGCGGTTTAGGCGCACAAATGAATTGATTGCATTGAAAATATTATATCACTGTGAAATATTACGTAAATTCAGGCATGATTAACCTGTTACCGGTGTGCACATTATCCACCCGATGAGATATTATAAATTGAGTTTTCAATTTAGTATTTACGTTTCCCAGAGCAAAAACCAACACCTACCGTATTTTCGCCAGAAGGACAACACATGATCATAATATTTTTGCTCTACACATGGCAACGGGCACAAAAAGCACGAACAACAAAAAAAAAACAACTTAAATCTTACACAAACGTGGCCATAACCGGTTATCGATCGATCAATTGAGGCCCTAGAGGTTATTCGTACAATAATGAACAAGTGCCTGACAAACTGAGATGCTTAAAGTGGTGCATTACCGGCGTTCTCATCGGTAGAAGACCGGGACAATTTAACAAGCCTATGCGGGGTTAGTATCCATTCGATTAAATGCTACTTTTTAACATTTAAACTCTCACATACACCACACAAATGTCCAAATATGTAAACGAGAACGAGAAATAAGAAAATTCATTTAATTCTTTTTTTATGTTTAGAACAAATCGTCTAAATAGGCCGCAGATTAGAATTTAATTCAAATCTAGAACAATACAAGAATATTTCCGCAATAGTTTTACGATCGATAAAAAAAGTTAATTTATGTAATTTAAAACAAGAACAAAAACAGGTAAAAAGCGTACAGCTTAGCACGAACTTCTTTCAAATAATTCAATATACAATTTGCCTGATGCTACTTTAACTAAACAAACATTAAATATCGTGAGCCTTGCACATGTAAAGTGTTCCTTATTTAAAAAAACGGCAATCTTTTCAACCTTGAGCGTAAGTAAAGAGTGGGCGTAAGATGGGCTATCTTACTGGCCACAGTAAATGACCGAAGCACACGAAGAAAGAAGTGAGTCGCAACAACTGCAAGGGTCAAAGAATTTTTTGACGTTCGCTCGGTATAATCGTAGCATATAATCCGACCTCAAGATCCTTTTAAATCCATTCTATATAGATGCAGTCAAACTGTCTGTCTCGGTACGTTTGGAAGGAAAGTATGGTGCCAAACACGTCGCCAAAGCCGACACCAACATTTTTACTTCACCTTACATTGAAAGAGTTGCTGGCTTCCTGATATCGGCAAACGATCATCGCAAAAAAACAGCGCTCACATTCTACTAGCTTCTCTCTGTTTTGACGAGTTTTGGTGCAGCGGCCAGTACTGAAATGTGTATAGTTTATGTGTACTTGTAATTTATCATCTATTATTAATCGCTTGGGCAACGATACGAAAGAAGTACCACTCGAGGGGCTTTTCGAATGAGGTCGAGGAAGGAAAACGGCGAATATGCTTTCGTCTTAAACCCAAATAAAGCACATACACTAAGATACACACATACACACATATCCCGCTACACATTTTAAGATAAGTTTTGCTGCAAGCCAGTTTACTGTTTATTTTGTGTTCATTAGATTTGAAGATATTGCCGAACTATGTAATTGACGTTGGAGTTCAGCTGGCAAAGTTCACCAACAAACTTGACCTGCATTGTACGAACAGAGAATGAAGTTTTTCTTTCCTAACGGTTGCAATAACGGGAGCTGGTGGAACATTGTTATATCGCAAATTGCTTCTTTTATTTTAAAATATTAACCATTTCGTGTTGTTTTATTTTAAGCAATACTAACATTATCAGGAGCTGAATAAACCACTCGGTACATATCCGACGGACGAATTAGATTCCCATACGCATCCGTCTTTTAATCGCAAGTTCCGGTTAGGCGGTACGTATAAGTTCTGAAAGCCTGTATCGACCAGTATAACTACTTATATCACTTGAGAAGATAAGAAGATGAAAACTTCACCTGGATTGTGTTTCAGTTTGTACACAACATTTGCTATTTGCTGGAAGACGTTAGAAAACAATCCAAAACTGCAGATATATTATCTGCATTATCGATATTATCACAAAAAAGACAAAAAGAAATATTTCAATATTATAAAGAACAACCTTTTTCTCTATTGGCACGGTTAAGCACGTCCTGATAAGGCCAAGTTGTTAACCGTTGTCATGTTTGCTCGGACCTTGGTTGCTTCTTTTATGCTTATCTTACCCGTAAACGTATTTTAGAATTACATAAAACGATGGAAAATTTATGTGATAACTCCATTTATGATAATTATATGTGATGAATCGTTTACTTAAATCTTTTTTTTCTATTTAGTTTGATGCAACATAAACATACCGTTACAAAAACATTTATGATTCTAATACAGTGATAAAATGAACATCGTTAGTACATAGTATTAACATGTGAATAAAAATGCCGAAAATTAAACACGAACTTCCAATTTAAAATATTATAATAAAATATAATAAAATGCCGGTCTCGTAGTACAGTCGTCAACTCGTACGACTTAACAACATGCCCGTCATGGGTTCAATCCCCAAATAGATCGCGCCGCGCCATACGTAGGACTGACTATCCTGCTATGGGGGGGAATCAATTAGTCACTGGAAGCCAAGCCCACAAGTGGGTACAGGCAGGCCTTGACCGACATCGGTTGTTGAGCCAAAGAAAAAAAAAAAAAAAAAAAAAAATAAAAAAAATAAAAAAAAAAAAATAAAATATAATATAACATAATAAAATACATGCTAAAATATAATATATTATAATATAATATAATATTATATAATATAATATAATACATGAAATTTAATGAAATCTGTAAACCAAATGCGGCAATTGTACAAATTTTGTAATACAATACTATATTGCGGCAATGGGTGATAACATTGCAAAGAATTTATTAATTTTAATGAAGTGTTCTAGTTTATTTCAACTGGTTTCTTCTCGCAATACAATTGACAGGTCTTACGACTAAACAACTAGCCCGTCACGGGTTCATGCCTCGCATGGATCGAGTCAACAATTAACAGGATTGACTACCCTGCATTGCTTAAAATCAAATACAAATACAAAATCAAGTAACTCTTATAGGAGTCCTAGACTAACAACAGCTTTTGCGCAAAATAAGAAAAAGAAGCTAATATAATCGTCCTTTAATTGTTTATTGGAAATTCAAACTGCTAGCCAAAACTAATTAAAATTATGTTTTTGAGAGAACAGCATTGGTATCAGTGCCAATCAGCCAATTAGTATCAGTCAATTTATACCGATTTGAACATTAATTTTGAAATTGCACATGCGGTACGTTAAATTTTCATTATTCAACTGTTTTATCATCTTAAAATAATCAAACCATAACTTTCGTATTATAAGCTACCATTAAATTACATATAATTATATTCTACACTCACGAAAGTTCTTGTAAAACAAGTTAGATTCCAAAGCTACAGCGAACAACGTTACTCCAGAATTAAATTTAAACACTAATATGATTTTAACATCTTACTGAAGAGTTTGAAGTTAAGTTAGTTAGAGAAACTGTTAAAATAAAGTAAACAGTGAGTTTTCGACAGGATTGTGCAAATATATCTTGATGTGTTTTCCTCTTTTTTCCCCGTTCCGTTTGTTCTCTCTAGGATACTTTAGTACGCCAGGTTTGGTTTGTTGTTTCGAAAAAAAAACATATGTAACACCTAAAATTTCATCCATCTCTGCACCTGATCTCCGACCGATCGCTCCAACTTACATCCTGCGCTAAAATTCGCTGCACTGTTTCTGAAGAACGGTGAGTTGATATCAACATTCTTTTGATTATATTCAAATATCTTATCAGCGCATGGTTTCAAACCATCGTAATCGAGGTCTTTTTATATATGTTTTAAATTGGTTTTACAGATTTAAGGAAAAAATGATAATGATAATTAATGTAATAAAAACAAAATATGTATAAAAACAAATGTCAATTATTTTCATTGACAAGCTCACAAAAAATCGATAAAATTTGGCACCTATCCGATATTGCAAACTGGTCCGTCAACCTAATGAGTTGACACATCGCTAGTAGATGGTTTCTTTAAAGGATCGATTAGAGGAAAGCGTTTGGAGAAAATCCCCGTTTTTTTTAAATCACAAAAATATCAAAAGTATGTTAAGAAAAATTTTGGATTTCGTTTTGTATGAAAAACACTCTCCTTATCCTCAACACATTTAGTGAGATTCGGTACATTATTTAATGTAATGTTAGCTATGTTTACGTTGACAATACGACCCACTGCTCTTACT
Source organism: Anopheles arabiensis (assembly GCF_016920715.1). Classification (NCBI taxonomy): domain Eukaryota; kingdom Metazoa; phylum Arthropoda; class Insecta; order Diptera; family Culicidae; genus Anopheles; species Anopheles arabiensis. The sequence continues at coordinate 49,688,730 of NC_053518.1, read as the reverse complement.
ATGGGTGTAGGTACAGATATAACCAACAACATAACACTTTTGAGGTCATCATACTAGTAAGCACAAAAAAATAAGAGCGACCGTCATTTATTTTTCGACGAGGAGCATGCAGATCGTCTTATTTTTTCTCAAGAGTTCACTCTACTGCACGGTATGCAGTAACGTTGATTTACTAAGAAGCCAGAATTACCGAGCCAGGCATAAATGTGTACAAAAAACGCAACCGTTCTTGTTCCAGGAATCGTTTCATCTATACCTGTCTACCCTGCAGAACGCCGGCAGACATTACGGTTGCAGTGGAAATTTGCATAAATGATCGTCAATTTTGCAGCTTCCAAAATTGTTGCCTAAAATAGGGCAAACATTCGGACAGGCAATAATTGTATGGTTTGCTTAGGCACTGGTATCAGCAAGATGTAGGAAGTTCATCATCGCCATGACGATAACAATTCTTCACTCGCACCTGCGCAAAATAAGAAATCGAAACATTCTTCTTGTTGGAGCATGTAGATAAAGTTTTCGATACAGGACAATATAACAATACTTATTTTCTTCTTATTTGACCCAACAAACGTAGTCGTTTTTTACATAGTACACTAATGGGTTAAGTTAGACGAGATTTATTGATTACCCATAGCATGATAATCAGTCTGACGTATGAAAGGCATGGTCCAAACGGGGTTAGAACTAATGACGGACATATTTTTAAGTCGTATGAGTTGGCGACTACACCGTGACGCCGACCCACGTAAGTTAAACACTTGACTATCTTCCAAAGATGTCAAGTTTCCATTTCCTGGAGCATACCTTTTGCCATTGCGACGCCTCCTTTTGGTGGCATAAACTGTTCCCAGCTGACTCATTTTCATTCCTGAGGATCTCAAGGTTTAGTGGCCGGAAACACTAACGACTTTAGTTGTATACTTGAAATGTTTCATCAAAATTCACAGCACAAGCTTTCACTTTATTCCATTTTTTAGACTAATATTTCATTTCGTTGAACATTTGCACTTTAAAATCGACAATCTTACGATATTTACACAATTGCACTGTAAAACAACTGTAAATTGACAACATTTTAATTCATAATATTTCACTCAAATCAATTTGATGATCAAAATACGCGATCGGCACTGATTAGCTTTGTATAATAATTCCACATTTTGCCACATTAAGCAATGAGCAGATTGCTTCTGCAATCGTTCAAACAAAAACACTCTACACTAAGTTATTAACCGTTTTACGATGTTTTTCTTCAATTCACGAGCAAACTCGACCGCACACTATCGAATGTAGACACATAATGCTGGAACGAGTACATAAGTCAAAAGGAGCAAGCATAGAATTTTCGTTGCACTGCGTTGGGTAAAGCGGAGAGGAATATAAATAAGAAGCTTTCTATAGTACCGCCCCTTTCTGGTGGGGAGAGTCTAATCAGTATGTTTCTTTGGTAGCAAATGTGTGCACAAAGAGTTTGTGTATTCGTGTTTTGGTGATTTCAACAAGTGCGAAAATAACGTGAGGTTATAGTTTTGTTTTCCTCGTATAAATAAAACGCAAGAAAATAATGCATTTCATTTCAAAATCGATAAATGTTGACCAGTGCATCTCACCCACTATCTTATTCGAGGCTACTTTATTCGAGCAGTTTCGCACATACAGCAGCACTTGCAGAATGCGGTACAATCTTTTCTTTTTTTCGTTTAATTGTGATTGAATATGGTTTGGATGGATATTTGGATGAATGTTTTAAATTACGCTAATGACTACGAAACGTATTATGAGAATATTACGTTGGGAAGGCGGTATATAACTTATGCGTTAAAACTCATTTGACAGATCTTATCTTGGCAGGTGAAAAGAAATTGTACATGATCGTAGTGGTTCAACTGTCGGAAGAATTTAACTCTCAGAGTGCTCAATAAAAGTTGAATAGAACCCAATTTGTATTTACTTAAACCCCCGTTTTCAGAAAGCAAGAACATGGCTCGATTAGCACGACTTAACTGCATGGGCCTGTCATGGGTTCAAGTCCGATATGGACCATGCGTTCTCCATACGTGTACGACTGACTATCGTTTAATTCACAAAACAACAAAATCTGACATATTTTCAACGGTTTTAAACATTCAAATTAATTCTAAAATAACATTTTTTGCACAATGGAACGGCAAGGAATATATATACTCAATTAAAAAAAACTTAACAATTACATCTTATACATATTTTTTTTCAAAGTACTTCTTTTTGCTAATTTAAATCCATTTAATAACGACTTAATTTATTTCTAGTGATTTTTTCTTGCATTACTTACATTATTTATACGTATGTGTAACTTCCATATCCCACTGTGAGGTTCATCTATTTATTCGAGCACTCTCAAACAGCTAAATGGGCGGAGCTACAATTCACTCCAGACCGGCTTGTACAATGGAGATAACTTGTTTCTATGACCCTTCAGCGAACTGAAATACGAAATATTTTCAAATAAATTCTTTTGCCATACCCTTAACACTTGCAATTGTGCTATCCTACGTAAGACAGGCACATGTTGATTTTATAGAAGCCATGGTTGTACCATAGTTGTATCATGTCATCTTCATCCACAGCCTTTACCCTAACAGCGCAACCAATGGAAAAAGAGCCAGTAACAATATTATTCTGCTAAAATAATCCATTGCAGAATGGTTATCATTGGCGAGACATGCGCAAATATTTTCAATGATTCGTGGGTGTACGATACACGGGTAGTGCCGCACATGTACATAGGGCAGCAAAAATGGGGTGTTTTCTTTTCTTTTTCGACCTGTGAACCAGTCTTCCCATCACATAGAGCAAATTCGATCGCGTGTTACTTGAGCTTGGAATCGGAGCTCGCATTGAACTATATTTAATTCTATCAACGTTTATATAAAATGTTCCCCATTCACCACACTCAAACGCTTTTGTTTGAAACCGACCCGACTAAAATAATTATGTCAAGCCTGAATTTTAGTCTGCACGCAATCATCGACAATTTCCTTCACTGCCACAGCCGAACACTATAGCAGATTCTTCCTTACATTGACCGCGGCAGTCGATTCTTTGGAAATGAACCTCTAACCGACCCCCAGCAAAAGCTTAAAAAAAACTATAACATCCAATTCTAAACTCCATTCCTGTGGCATCCCAATGTATCGCTATCCGTTCGGCAAGCTGATTGTTCCCGAAAAAACATTTTCGGTGTAATTATAAACAATTATAATGATTGCCCCTTCTCCGTAGAAGATTGCTCGTGCTGTCAATCATTCAATTCAAATTTTCGAAGAGAGCTGCGTATTCCTTTCTCTTTGCTATCATTTCATCCAATTTGCTTGTTTGGAAAATGTTATTTTTAGACAGAAACATTTACCCTACCTTCCCAGGTAAACTGTAAAACGTACCCGTTGCTCAAAATAAATAGCTTAAGTCCAACTCTTGCAAGAATAGTTCGAAAACAATACGACACTTCTTATCATATTCATTTTTTCTCTTCTAAATTTCTTTCGTTGTCAGTTTTGTGCTGCTTAGCTTTATTTTATTGAGCCGTGATAGTGATAGTTTAATACGAATGGACAGATGCCATGGTACAATAGTGACCTAGACCAGGGGTCTCCAAACTACGGCCCGAGGGCCGAATGCCTATAATACGACTCGCGGTGATTTTGTAAAGGATGAAATTAATAGTCTATTTAAATAAAACAATCATTTTTACTGTTTTAACACGAAAAACAATCCCATATTACAGTCGTCTACTCGTACGACTTAACAATATGCCCTGTATGGGTCCCTGTATAGGCCGGCATGTCCGCGTAGGTCAATAGACCAAATAGAAGAAGACGAAAATCAAGATTCAATTATTAAAAGCTTTAGAAATTTGATACATTCAGTAAGTAATTTCTTATCAAAAATAAATTGAAATGTTCCCATTAGCTAAAGCTAACGTCAAAATGATCCTTAATAACGTTATTTTCGAAGCAATGAGACCAGCGTACTGATATGTCGGGAGACCTCTGAAATCCATGTCTAGATGGTCTAGACCACGAGTTAAATTAACCAGGAGTTTAACCTTATTTTGATAAGAAAAGTAAAACTGAATATTTAAAATTTCTACAGCTATCTATTATTGAAGCTTGATTTTCGTTATCAAATATATAAAAAAACTGTTTTTGATTGATACAACCAAAATAATTAACTATTCTTTTCATATGTACAAATTCTTCGCGGGCCACATTATAGGCTCTCTACAGCCGAGTTTGGCACGACGGACGCTATTGGGGAGACCCTATCTATTATTTTTGATTCTAGTAAAATATGTGTTCTACATATTGTAACATAGTCAGTTCCACAAAAGAAAGAACGGTAGAAATGCGATTCGAAGTTTATTTAACGTTTATTTGATTTTCCATACGATAAGATGAGCCAGACGGTATATCACAGCTTGTTAAAGAAATTACGTATTATAAGTGACAGGGATACGGCAAAATAATCGGGGGACATCAAATAAAATCGTTAACACAAGAAGTGCTATTCAACCTGCAGAGGATCTAACGGTAGTCGGACTAGGCGGTCGCTAGGATAGTCTATAGCATTGGTCTCCAACCTGAAGTAGGAATTTATTTTTGAAAAGCAGAAGTTTAATATACATATCGTGCATTTTTGTCCCCACCATTAAGATTAAATTTTCAACAGGCATGTCTAGAGTAAGTGAGTCGGTCTCGTAGTACAGTCGTCAACTCGTACGACTTAACAACATGCCCGTCATGGGTTCGATCCCCAAATAGACCGTGCCGCCATATATAGGATTGACTATCCTGCTACGGGGGGAAATCAATTAGTCACTGAAAGCCAAAGCCCACTAGTGGTACAGGCAGGCCTTGACCGACAACGGTTGTTGAGCCAAAAGAAGGAAGGAAGGCCTAGAGTAAGATTAATAAATGTTTTTTTATCAAAAACTTTGAAATAACTCTAAAAAATGTATGTCCTCAATGGATGTGGGCCACGGCAAATGTATTTTCAAAGCCAAATGTTCCGCGATACTAAAAAGGTTGGGGAGCACCGGTCTATAGTATGGAGTATGCATAGAAGTTGACAGAGTACTAGGCCAGCAATCGCCAAAGAGCGGGCCGCAAGGCGATTTCACGAATTAAGAAATAATCGTGTTAATTACAAAATTAATTAGTTAGTTAAGAAATATCTGTAATATTATAACTCTATCAATTCAACTTCAGGAGTTATGACAGGTCAAAGTTGAAAAATTATTCCACATTCCACACCTGCACACAAACTACAGACGCTCTGTACTTGGCGTTGCGGCTTGTTCGGGATATTTGTTCCTTTTTATTTAAACCATAGCATTTTGTACGTATCTGACATTTTGTAAAAATATATCCAGAAACCGTTACACATTGTTTGTACCCGCAGAAGGTTTAAGCGTTATTGACAAAGATACATCAAATGAACTCACCGGCTTCGAAGCGGTGCTAAGCGGAGTTGAAAACGTTCCGTTAAAAATAGAGAATCAAATTACAGTATTAATTTAAATCATAGTTTAATTTTGAAATATTTTGTTTTTTTTTTTCTCAAAAATATCCATCGAGATATTTTCGTTTACTTTTTAACTAACGAATTGTTTAAGGTTGATTTGCATGCTACGTGTATAGAAATCGGTTCATTGGATCCCTAACTTTAAGAATAATTTTACAAACTATCGATTTATTTGAGCTGTTTTAAAATAAGTGTCGTCTTTTCGTATGCTATATTGCAACTAATTGTGGTTTGCATTGGCACACAAACTAATCCAATCGTCCCTATCTATGCAACTAGGTCGAGCTGCTCTTGATAGACCGATGTTTTCAAATGCTTTTGTTTTGTATAAAGCGCATGCTGTCGACATCCTGCCAACATACTTTTTAACTAATTTGATTATTAGTGGTTTATATTTCGGATAGGATATTATAAAAGTTTTATTATTTAAAACAATACAATAGTTCTCAAATATAAAACTAAGTTCGAGTCATCAACTGTATTCAGCGTTTGCAATATGTGTATGTGACAAAGTACAGCAAAGGTATACATAGCTTTCTCTTGTTAGAAAAACTTTGGTACCAGTATTTTCTTCTAGGGTATTAATACCAACGCTTAGAGTATGACGCAATGATCTCCTTGATCAACCTTGCTATTGGGCCGAAGGTATCTATATTGTGTGCCAAAATATGTCTAACAAGTGAAACCCCCTGTAAAAACAATGTACAGTGGCGCCATCTCGATTTCCGACACCTAAAATCACGTTTCATAAGTAAAGTGACCCTTTAAAACAAGATTCGATATGATATATATCGTAAATAGTGCAAACATGACTTATGGATTATGGGACTTATTAACATGGCAGTTTGTTCGAGGTAGCCCCATAGTGCATTGAAGTAGGTGATTGTTGGGGCCCCATCGAAGTCGATGATTGTTGGGGGGTGAACTCCGTTTGATTCCGGAGAGCTCCGGATGACTCTGACTCCGAACGATTCCGGACGGCTCTGGATAGTGCTATTAATTCAGAAGTCGGTTCCGGACTGCGAATTTTTGCCAACTTTACCCCCGTCACTTGCGTAGATTCCACTTTTTTTTATTACCAAATGTACACATTGTCAATTCGGCAGCCAAATTTCCACAATAGTGCTACAGGGTCGAAACCATCCGAAAGCGAGCAGGAATCGTTCGGAGCGACCCATAACGGTAAGTAGGTTCAGAAGGTGCAAAGATTACGTTAATTGCAAGAAAACATAAGTGACTCCGATCTCGTTGGTGAAGTGAGTTCTGGTCGAGTCGGGCCAACGTAGATTCAGTCCGACCCGAAGGTGCAACAAATTCGAGTCCACTAAAATCATCAGTATCATTATAATAAAGCATAACAGACCATTTGTTCGGGTATTTAGTCTACTTTGGCGCTACCCACCTGAAATCATGCACCCAAGAGACATAGTCGCTTATGCTTTCTCGTACCTGCCATGAGCCATAGCACAAATAGCTATTTTTTAATTTTTAATACGCTTCCCAACTTTTCGGATTTCCTTAAACTCGTAATTAAAACAATTTGGACAAAGTGCAGTTATTTTTTAGAACTCCGTTTAGGCGAAAAACACAAGCAAAAAGGTATGTCATATTGTTTTATAAGCATTTCTATGTCTTACAGATTACTTTGGAAATGATTAAATAATCGGTATGCATTTTTGTTTTATTATCAAAAGCGTAGTTATCTATCTGCTTTGCTCTTCTGCGTCATGTTTGATAAATAGAACAATTCCTTCCAAAAAATCAGATTCTCGCTCTTTTTTATTCATCCCCTTTCATTCTCTCCCTGTTTCTCGAAATGTCTCTTATTATTTATAGTTGTTTTCTTTTCAACACAATCATTCCTATCTTGATATTAAGTTTGCTTGTTCCCGTTCAATTGCCGAAAGATAATGTTTAAATTAATGGGAACCGTTTATTTGCATTTATTTTTCTATTTTCCTGCGGATATAGTTTTACTTGTAGATTGTTAGCATTTCAAACTACAACAAAGTGTTTAGTGCTTATTTAAGCATAATAAAACCACAATCGCTCATTAGAAGTATCTTCTGCCTGAAAAAAAAACTTGTTTATGAAGATTATCCATCCACGCCAAATCAATCGATATGTACTGATCCGAAAAGCACGTGGTGGATGACCAAATGGATATTGTCATGCAATTAACGTGCTTAAAAGTGTTGTTCTAGCTTGAAATTTGATGCATAAATTTCAACATTTTTAAAAATAGTACTCATGGGCAATTCATTGTGGAGAAATAATGAGACAAGTGGAGAGAACGAGAGAGGATGACACAAAAAGAAACTAACAGAAATTGAAGTCGTTTTCGAAATTATTTGAAATACAAAACGAAAAAAAAACAAAACTATAAAACACTAGTAACATGAATAAGCGACCACTGAGATGTTGGACTGAAGGTCCATCAGCTTTTAGGAATGGAAAATTGCTGCACCTTCTTCAGCGTACTGTTAACTGCTAAGTATTCTGTCACTTTGCTTAATGTTTAAACCGGCTATTATAAATCGTTCTGCTATATTAGCATTTAAAATGTGCAGTGTCAGCGCGTAACATCAATTATTTGTGCACACGTTTGTTGTGATCATCATTATCATCTTTGCTGTTGCCGCTCTTCTGGCGCTTGTTATCGTCCGATACACCGAGCACTTTCGACTGTTTCACCAAATCCAATGCCTGCCAGAAAGGAACATCGTAAACGTTTACGCGTTTACACGAAGAAACTTGACCGATTAGATATTGTTGTTTAATATTGGATTAGTTAAGATGGTGATTTGATTGGGTTAGTTTTGGTGTGTTGTTATAACTACTGCTTGCCTATTTGCGTACCTCTTTCTTGCTTCGTAGAGCACAATCTTCCAACGTATCTGCGGCTTCGTACTTGCCCTGTCTTCTATATAGAGCACCGAGATTTTTCAAGGTCGTAGTAACGGTGGGCGAGTCCACCTTCGCGGCCTTATGCCATCCACCATATTCGCCGTACGGTGTATTTTCTCGATTCTTCAGTTTATTCTCCTCGCGCTCTTCGGCCACCTGCCATATTGGTTTGTTTTCACCATTAATTGCACCAAATTCCCGCTCGTGTGCTCGCGTTAGCACCTCTTTGTATAGCATTTCTGCTTCCTTGTATTTGCCTTGTTTCAAGTAGCAACTGGCAAGATTGTTGAGAGTTTTCGCGACATTTGGATCGTCGCCACCTAGCTTCATCTCGTAAATTTCCAAGGCTCGCTTGTAATACATTTCCACTTCTTCATACTTTGCCTGGAAAATGGAAAATTAAGGTATAGTATACACCACACATTGGAGGAATCAAATTCTTAACCGATAAATAACAGGACATACCTGGTTCTGACAAAGAAGTGCTAAGTTATTCAATTGCTTGGCCACGTCGGGATGCGATTTGCCGAGCACGTTCTCCCGAATTTCTAGCGCTCGTTTGCAAAGCGGTTCCGCATCTTTGTATTTGCCCCGTTTACCATACAAAACGGCTAAATTGTTTAACGTAGCAGCTACGGCCGGATGATTTTCCCCAAGAGTTTTCTCGCGAATCGTAAGAGCATCGTTCAGTAGATTGGCTGCCTCCTTATACTTGTTCTAAAGAGTGATAAACAAGACAAGACAATATTGAATAGAAAAGCAATGTAAAGATAATTAATAACAACATAAAATGTATGATTAAACGTCTAATAAAAAGGATATCTATTCAAATTTGGTGCAATGCATGCAATCTTAGTCCTTCAATTTTTACATCACAAACTAAATTTTAGAACAATCCGAGGCAAAAGGAGACTAAATAAAATTGTACTAAGTGCCACAAACAATATCACTCAAATGATAATAAACACAGAAAAACCAATTTTGCAGTGAATGTCTCTTGACAAAAGTAACAAAACATAATTAAACCTAGTACGTATCATTTAAAGTTTACCTGGTCTCTGTAAACTAACGCCAAAATGTTCAACATTGTGGCCACATCTGGATGATCATGCCCACTTGTTTTCTCGAGATCTTCCAGTGCTTGCTTACACAACGGTACGGCCACTTCGTACCGTCCCTGCGATGCGTACTGTATCACCAGATTGTGTAGCGTTCGCAATCTGGCCGGTATTTCGTAGCCGGCATTTGCATGATTAGCAAATTGATTCGGTGGCGTTGGTGACATGTTGTTGCGTTCTTCTGCTTCATCCTCCGGAAACAGTTCCACCACCGGATCGGTGCGAGACTTTTCCAAATTATCTTCATTTTCTTGTATTTCATCGTACTTTTTCACGGACGCCATGAACTCTAGATGTTTCTTCTCTTCTTCCAACTGTGCAACGCTTTGTTCCGATGCCTGCAGCTTTTGCTGCGTGATGGCCAGCTCGTCACGCAACCATACATTTTCCTGACACAGCCGTTTCACTTGCGTTCGTAATTTTTGCTTTTCGGCTTCGATGTTTTGCAGATGAGCAAACAGCATCACGATGACCTAAGTGAAAAATGTATGTATAATAAAGGAAATACCATAAAAGGATAGAAAGCAGTGTATTAGAGTGCTTACTTGCGCTTCGCTAAGACCGAGCTCGATGTTCTCCATATTTTTCTTTACGATTTCCATTTTATCTGGATCGGTTTTGCTGCCCTCCGCTAAGTTATTCATTAGTGTGACATGCTCCACGCGCAGCGCTTCTAGGCCCTGCATTACCGTTTTGGTATTCGAGACAATCTCTTCCTGAGCCATTTGTGTCATTGTGAATGATTACTGGTGTTGCTATTGTTCAAGTAAAACTGAAACGACACGATAGTAGGAGCTTTGTTAATTTTTGTGTGTTATTAATATTTTCCTGCATTGAGTCTGGGGCGCTGCAGGTGACGTATTGGAGTGACATCATCAAAACATGGATAACCAAAGTATGCGATGAAACGATCAATAGAGCAAACGTAAAGCGAACCGTGAAATCCGAATTGTACAGTTGCATCGTTCCAGTTCATTCTATGCTCCACACACATTGATGTTACCTGCCAGCGACGCTATAGAAATATCATGTACCGTTACAGCTCACAGACTTTCGTCGATCTTTTCAATGCTTCAAGTTTCACGAAAAGACAAAAGCAAATACTTTCTCTACATGAGGTAAATTGCATCCAGGAAAAAGCGACTGTATTTTCATGAGCTCCTTACGGGGGTGCAAGCTGGCTTAGTGTAAGTGGATTTCTTTATTTTCTAGAGCTTTTTTTGTCACGTCGTCGACAATTCGTACCTTCTCAAATCGTTGCAGACAGTGGCTAAGTTGTGTTTGCACAATGTGATTCAATGGTCCACAATAGATATAGGTTTTGGAACGAAGATTTTACAAAATACGATTTCGTCAAGAAATCAATAAACACACGAGAGATGGACGAAAAACTAATTTTCTTTCACTAAACAGCACCTACACAACCGCATTAGTTTGCATGCACACGCACACACACCTACATGTACATATATAAACACCCATACACTTTTCGTTTAACGTGGGATGTACATATATTGCAATGAACTTGTACGACGATTTTTATAACATTTAGGTCGGTCGGTGCATTGATTCACGTCAATAAACTAATGAAAATTGTACTTTCTTCAACAATACCGCACCTGTCGATAATCACAACTGAAAGCTATATGATCGATGATGGAAATAGCAGGACAGGGCAAACAAAACTACACACTGTAATCATTATGCGGACAAAATTATCCCTCTGAGTGACGTATTGTAACACCTGCATTCCTCAAAAACATATCCATTTGAAAGCAAAATAATAATGTTACTGAAATTAAAAACATGTATGTTATTTTCTAATCAAATCAAAGAATTTTAGCTTCTTTAGTATGAATAAAATACTGAAACTCTGGCTACGTTGGCGTTACACTGTTTTTACATGACAGGTTTTTTGGGAAAGTCGCATGCGAAACAGCGGCTTCGGTTTACCAATTTGATGGTGGTTTTAGCCGTTCTATTAATTATCGGATACGAATCGAACTGAAAATACCATGTTTTAGGTTGTGAATAATTTTTTAAACAAAAAAAAGGAAATTTATTGTCCATGTGAAAATTATTGATTAAAGTAAAGTCTATTCAAAACAATCATCAACATAAAAATTTATGTTTCTCGGGTGCTCCCTGATTGAAAAATTAACACACAAAACATTAAAGCATTTCAAAGAAGTAGTTATTAGATTCGATTTTAGAGATTTTGAAACTTGTGAATAGAAAAAAAGAATGTTCATAAAACATTTCAAAAAATATTTTTGTTTGTGGCTAAATTTTTTGAGTTCATGCATAATGTTGTATGTACCTTGGCCGTGGTGAATAAAGTGGTGATTAAAGTCTCTGAACGATCTATGACAATAATGACAGCCAGCAAGCCGCCCGGGAGCTGTCACTCGATTCATGACTTCCGCTGAACGACACTTCCTAGTTCTTTTTGTTGGTGTTTGCGAAAGTGATGGTACGCACGAAGAAGGTATCTATCAAGAAATGTTAAAAATCTACGAAAAATTGATGGCAGGGGTGCGATTTTGGTTTGCAAAAGTTGTGTATGACTTCTTGTGATAAAGCGTGCAGACCAAACCGGGCGCTGGACATCGAACGTGCTGTAAAATGTGATAGTTAATGACACTTTCCCGTCTTGTTGCATGTGAATCTTTTCAGCCAATTTTAATTGACGGACGTGGACACTTGCTTGGTCGACTGGCCTCGGTCGTCGCCAAGCAGATCCTGTCTGGTAACTCGGTGGTCGTGGTGCGCTGCGAGGGCCTTCAGCTGTCGGGCCATTTCTTCCGCAACAAGATCAAGTTCTTGGCCTACCTGCGGAAAAGATGTAACGTCAACCCGGCACGCGGTCCATTCCATTTCCGCGCTCCGAGCCGTATGTTGTGGAAGGCCATCCGTGGTATGTATATTTGCCTACCGGCAGTGATTGTGTTGTGGCTGTAGCAGTTTCAGAGGTTTATCGTATAATTTTAATGTATTGCAGGAATGGTCCCCCACAAGACCAAGCGCGGTGCGAATGCGCTCCGTCGCTTGAAGGTGTATGAGGGCATTCCTCCGCCATATGACAAGATGAAGCGAGTGTGCGTTCCGATCGCCCTGCGTCAGCTGTGCCTGCGCCCAGACCGAAAGGTAAGTCAAGCAAGTGATGAAAACAAAAGGAAAGATTATTGTAGTGTAGTGTGTAGCTGCACACTGAAGCGTCGGTGTTTTTCGACGAGGATACTTAAAGGAATAGTTCTCAATGTTATTGTTATGTCTCCAAGCTTTCCGAAGTACCAATAACTGATTTAAGTTTGCTTAAATTGTGTTTTTGTTGACATTTCGTCACAGTACTGTACGGTCGATCGTGTTGCTCATGAAGTCGGCTGGAAGTACCGAGACGTCGTGAACAACCTGGAAGCCAAGCGCAAGATCAAGGCTCGCATTGCTTACATGCACAAGAAGAAGCTGAAGGTAAAATGACCGAATCCTATGAGTGCTGAAAATTGCTGATGTCTGAATTGAATCAAACTAATATTTCTTGCAAATATCTACAGAAAATCACATGGAGTGCTCGTGCCGTTGTGGCCAAGAGGATTGAGTCGCAGAATGCTGTATTGAAGCAGTATGGTTATCTCACATCGGAATTCGAGAAGAAGTACAGCAAACCAGTGGTGAACGCCGTTCCGCCGAAGCTTGGCAAGCGCAAGCGCAAGGAACTGTACGTTGCCGCCAAGGCCGCCCGTAAGGAAGCAAAATACGCAGCCAGGGCTGCAGCCAAGGCGAAAAAGGCAACCACGGCCACCAAGGCTCCGGCAAAGGCGAAGGCAAAGGCTTAATCTTATTAAATCGGAAGAAGTTTTGCCTTGACGGGGGACAAATTTGGTGTGGTGATGGTGTTTGATGAAGAGCTTCAATTTCAACATCAATGGTTCTTAAAGATGCTATCACCAAGGCTGCGTTGCACAAGATTGCCACCATCAGAATCGTTGTAAACCAATGCAGTTTAATGTGAAGGAAGAAAATATACAAACATACGCGATATGTGTACGCGAAGAAACTAATAATACCCATTGTCGTGTTTGATGGTAGCATTTTATCCGAAATTAATAGTTATATTAAGCAATATAAAGGCTACAATAACATTGTCTCGGAAAAATATATTACAACTCTATTGTATGTTATCGACTTACGTAAAACAGGTTTTTTTAGCAAAATGAACGGATTTTACATGTGTCCTTTGGTCAGCATCAGTTGCTTGTTGCAAACTAACTTAAATATAAATCAATATTATCCATTCCTCATAGGTATCACAGGTGTTGGAGGTACGCTAATGTCTGTGTCTCCGGAAAATATTAACTGAGTAACTTAGGAAAACAATGTATACTCTTGCACTTATCTTAATCAACGCAGTATGAAAGCAATATACTGATATATACTGAGCAATATACTGAGAAGATAAAAACAGAGGAATTTAGTGAAAATCGCAACACACTAGATCTAATGCGATCTTAGTTTTGTTGGTCGTAATACGTATTGTGCTATTCTATGTTATGTTCTAGCCGTTAATGATTTCAAAACTGATGCTATCTGATTTACTTCATTATTATTTTTTTATTCAGGAGGAACGGTCCAAAAAGGCCGTATTGCTTAAATTTATTTCATTATTAAAAATTTTTAAATTCCTGATATGGCAATATAAACCACAAAAAATAAAAAATTATGTCACAGATTCTGTTTGATCTACTGTTTTCATACATGGAATGAATGTGACAGCAAACGTAAGCCAAGAACAGTCATGTTGCCGAAGATGGACGCAAAGATCTAGCAGAAGGAGAAGTAAACGCTTCGGAGCCAGAAGCATCTTGTGTTATCTGGACTATTTGCAAAAGAGTGAATACTAAAGATCACTTCATTCTGATCTAGAGTGCAGCATAAAGGCGCTTGGTGTAAATTTAGTGAAATTCTATAGCTCGTACAGAGTCTAGTAGCAAAAGTTACAAGTGTGCGTCAATAGGAATTAACTGCAAAGTTCCTAACTTAAGTTAGTCCGAAAATGGCTTCCATGACTGAATGTGAGGAAGAGCTTGCGTGTTTGGTGAGGGGTTATTTTGTTTGCCTGATTTATGTGCTTCATCCCTATTTACACCATTGATTTCCGCCTTTTTTTCAGACACGAGAAACAGTGATGGAACAGGATCAATTAGAAAGCACTTTATTATGGTTTCTATCGCAGAACTTTCTCAAGTCCACAATAACAAAATTTGTTTCGGTTGGTGAGTTACAATTGCCATTCATGCCAATTTAGCAATAACATCAGTAATAAGGCCAAATGATAAACGTTCCAATAGGAGATGTTGCGCTCCTGAAGACGATGGATTCTGATTCGTTAGCATCGATGGACAATTTACTGATGGCAGACGCTTTGGCACCATGGAAGGTGAGCAATTCGGAAAATTTGTTAAAAGTACGTAATCAAGTTTCGACCAACGCCATGGAACTGAATAGATTGTACGCTCAGATGGTAAGTATAACATATTATTTCTGTTCGAATAAGGGAAAACTAGCTATTTTTGTTTTGTTTTGTTTGTTTTTTTTTATTAGCGATCTGGCCATCTTGATAAGGAGTTGGATAAATGTCGCACTCAAATTCGTGAATTGCGTTCGAAAAAACATTCCATGCAATATGATTTGAATGCTAAACAACAGCGGGTGAACACAGAAGAACTAGAAATGTCTGGCTTGGTAGACGTTTTGAAGGAGATTTTACGAGACACTGAGTAAGTACAACTTTCATAACTGAGATTTGGTTATTATAATCCCCCACCTTTGTTATACTTTATTTCTTATACAGAACTACTATTCAGTGTCACGAACAAGAGCTAGAAAAGGTGGAAAATAGTTTTAATGATAACTATGATTCTCCGTTGTTTAGTCAATTATGTGAGTAACATACGGTTTAATTCATTTTTTAATTCATTTCGCGTTACGAAACATGTTAACAACTGGTATGGAATTTCGATGTGTAAACGATGTGTTCAACATTTTCTCAATTTTACTTTTCTTTGTAACATTGTAACATTTTCTTATCGTTTTAGAAATCGTTAACAGTTAGCTTGGCCAATACAATCGTTTAAGCCCATGTTCCTCAATCTCTATTCAGCACACGATAAAGGGACACTGCGCCATTTTGAAAACAACGGGAATTAGTGAAATATTTGATTGAACTTTAGTTAGAATATTATGGTATATTCTCTTGCTGCTTTTGATATGTATGAAATGAAATGATCTGTATGTCATAGTATGAATTGAAGCAAATGCATTCCTAGAAGAAAAATGAAAGTGATTTGTTTGTATCTATTCTATGATTATGTAATGTTTTTGCTGCACTGTAAATAATGTCGCCGTATTTGTAATAGTGAGCCGGTCTCGTAGTACAGTCGTCAACTCGTACGACTTAACAACATGCCCGTCATGGGTTCAATCCCCTAATAGACCGCGCCGCCATACGTAGGACTGACTATCCTGCTATGGGGGGGAATCAATTAGTCACTGAAAGCCAAGCCCACAAGTGGATACAGGCAGGCCTTGACCGACATCGGTTGTTGAGCCAAAGAAAAAGAAGAATTTGTAATAGTAGCAACGGATAGAACAGTGATTCCCAAAACTTTTAAAATCATTTTTTCCGACATTATTCATACTGGCGTCATTCAATTCTTTATTGATATTTTATGGTTTATTGTTTCTTTTCTACGCTATCATACCACCTTAACGGGGACCTATCACGCCCCCTGTACTTGTTGATTGCCCTAACGGACTTTACGGGCTGAGTCGTCCGATGCTATGCGTATGTCCATCCCACCGGCACCTAGCAAGCTTGATAAGCTGCACAACAGTGCGATTGCCATACCGTACGTTTAGCTCTTCGTTTTAGCGTCTTCTTCACTGTCCTTCCACACATACAGAGCCAAAAGTTCGGAAGTGTTCCTCTAGACCATGGCTAAGAGGGTTTCGTCAGATTTGGACAACTTCGATGTC
The DNA here is from genome assembly GCF_016920715.1 of Anopheles arabiensis. Classification (NCBI taxonomy): domain Eukaryota; kingdom Metazoa; phylum Arthropoda; class Insecta; order Diptera; family Culicidae; genus Anopheles; species Anopheles arabiensis. The sequence goes on along the minus strand of NC_053518.1, from coordinate 49,672,105 downwards.
TCAGGGGCGTATGTGAGTACCGGTACTATATAGGTACTATATAGTCCCGGCTTTCGTCCATTGCGACAGGTCGTTTGAGGTAAACTGCTTTTTCAAGCTATAGAATTGTCGGTTGGCATCCAGCATGATTTCGTGTCAGCTTCCATGTTGTCTTCGATGCTGACCTTTGACCCGAGATAGGTGAATAATTAGGCGAGATCACAACTGCGTTCACCTACCTGTACGTCACATCTACATAAGTCTGGATATGTTAGTCCAACTGCTAGTTGTGCCACCAAAAGGGAAATGGTTCCCGAGACAGCTTCGAGTCTCGCATGACCTTTTCTAGCACCTAGTTAAAGCCCATTTAGCCCAGTACGAAAGATCCTGAAAGTTTTATTATTATTATTATTATTATTATTTTATTAATCTTCAACGGGCCGTATGGCCTAATTAAGATGTAACAGTTCAATAAAAAAAATACATAGCAAAAACAAGATTTGCATCGCAATTCACTGCGGCCACGGCAAAAGCCGGAGACGTTCCTTGAAGCACTGAGTTGAGATGTCGAAGTCGAAGCAATCCGAGACAGTGTTGAAGACAGCCGACATGCGGAACATAGGGTCTGACCGACCAGCACTGGAACGGGGTTGAGCGAGCCGTAGAGTTTCTCTAGACCTAAGTGTTCGGGATGGTGCATAGATATCGACTCGATGCAACAATGGCGATGAGTCGATAGAGCCATTTAGCAATCCAGCGATGAAAGAACACTGTGCATTGCGTCTTCTAACCGAAAGAGGTTCAAGGCCTAGAAGACGGCACCGCGCAGCATACGGAGGAAGATTATTGCGATCCTGCCAGGGAAGTAGGCGTAGGGCATATCTCGTGAGCTTACGTTGAATCGCCTCAAGTCGAGCAATTGAAGAAGCGGTAGTTGGGCTCCAGACTACGCACGAATATTCCAGAACCGAACGAACGATACAGTTGTACACAGCTTTGATGCACATGGGGTTGCGGAATTCATTAGTTGTCCGGATAACCACGCCAAGTAATTGATTTCCTCTGGCTACAACGTCATCGATATGCTATTTAAAGTTCAAACTAGAGTCAAGCAGAACGCCCAGGTCTTTGGCATGATTCTGTCGATTAACTGCAGTGCCGTCCATGAAGTAGGTCCCAGTCACTGGGCTCCTGCATCGACTAAAAGACACACAGTAGCATTTCTCGATGCAGATAGTCAGTCCATTACGCAGTTTTCCATTAGTCAGTTTTCCACCCAACTTTACCGAGCGTGTTCCTTCCTACTGATTATCATGCTGTAAGTAAGCCATTGCTCATTGCTCATTGCTAATCCAGCCCATGAGTGGCTTATGACATGCTTAGACCGTTTACCAGTTTTTTTGCGAGAAAAAAAAACTAACATACAATCCTAATAATGTGCATTTCAATAAAACAATTCAGGGTTTAAAAAGACAAAGAAATGTTTGCGCTTGGTATCCTGACAATGAACGGTTGTATAAAAATTCTATAAATTATTGGTACTCTTTTAAATGAAAATAAAATCTCATTCGACTCATTTCATTCTAAAAAAAATCAACATATAATATAATAATATTGTCCTATTCGACGGTCTTATTGAACCGTTTCAACACAGTATATATTACTTAAACCAACTGTCAATGTTTAATAAAATCGTGTCATTCGGATCACGAAATATGTGCTCAAAACTGTAAATGTTCATGCATCGGCAACCATATTGCATTGAGCTTTCACGTGTTCAGTAGAGTACTATAGATTGTAGTATAGGCTGTAGCGGATCAACACTATTGGAGAGCATACGCGGTTGCACGAAAGTAGCCGTTTAGTTTGCGTCCTGAGCACAGGTACAGTACAGGATACATTAACTAGAACCGTTAATATATGCTATACATTTGTACTACACAAAATGAATCATGTGAAAAAACACTAATATTTAGATATGTTGTACACGCATTCCACAATGACTGTGCGGTATGTGTCTGTAATTGTTATGAAGTGTAAAATGAACCCAATTATTTGTGATTTTTCACAAACCCTAACTAAGGGCACAGTTAGCTTCTCTATTGTTTTGAATTTTGACAGAACAAATACCGGCCAAAGTGTCCGTTGATATATTTTGAAACTTCTATTTTGGAAAGATTTTCTTATTAACGTACTGGTTCTTACAATACTTCATGGTCTCAATTTATATTCGTTTCTTCGTCTCATACTATCCATCTGTGTGGTAGGATACGTTTACAATACCTGTACAAATTAACGCATTGATCAAACTGCGGATGATAACGTTGTGTAGTTACACACAAAATGAGTAAAGACAAGACACAAGATTTTCCTTTTTTTAATAGTTTAATTCACGTTTAACAGTATCACAACATTACTTCAGGCATTCGTAAGAACCATAATCAGAGCAATGAACTGCATTTAATGGGCTATATTATCGTAATACGAATCAGTGTAACATGTGCAGAAAAAGATAACAGCTGTAGACAAACAATTTAACATGCATTGTTCTCCACTGCTAGAGTGTATGTTCGAGATGTTTTACTAAAATGGCAAAGATCGATAATATATCAAACGCAACGTTGTTGTGGCTCTTTGTTCGCAGAATATACCTATCGCGTATTACTACGTGGTGTTGGTTTTAAAAAAATTAAATATACGGAAGTAACATTCTAATCTACAAATTATTTGACTTTTTGTTTGGAATTGCTTAACTGGCTAACCGTTCGTAGCGGTATGGGTAATTAAGAAGGAAACCGAAAATCAGATTTGTGCTCTGTGCTGTCCGTCTTCACGACCGCTGGAGTAATATTTGCAGACACTGCTGGTAGCTGATCTTCTACAGCCTTCGATTGGGCGGTCTCTACTTCACTGCGTTTGAATAAAATCTTAGGATTTGATCCATCCTTTCGGTCCCAACCGTGCTCAACTTCTTCGTGATGATGATGGTCATGATGATCGGGCGAGGGGAACCATTCCGATATCCATACCGGTTTCCAGATCTTTTTCCAGGCAGGCAACCAAATTTCCTTCCAATCTGGTACCCATATTTGTTTCCATGCTTCCTTCCATTCCAGTTTCTTATCCGGCACCCAAACTAGCTTTTTGCTAGGCTTCCAAATTTGCACCCAGGCGGCCTTCCAGGCGAGCTTTTTCTCCGGTACCCAAATTTGCTTCTTTTCCGTTCGCCAGATTTGTTTCCAAGCTTCCTTCCAACCAAGCTTTTTGTCCTCTACCCATACCTGTTTTTTGGCCGGATGCCAAATCTGCTTCCAGGCCGCCTTCCATTCCAATTTTTTCTCGGTTCTCCAGATTTGCTTCTGTTCGGTTTTCCAAATCTTCTTCCATCCAGATTTCCACACAAGCTTCTTCTTCCACAGATCGTGGCTGGTGTATTCCCAGCCATCGTGATCTTTACCGAGATATTTTTCACCCGGAACGCCAACTTTTATCCATTCTGGGTACCAGTACTGTTTCCACGCGGGGACATGTACTTCCTTCCAGTCTGGTACCTGTATTTCCTTCCATACTGGCTTCCAAATCTGTTTCCATGCGGGTACTTGTATTTCCTTCCAGGCGGGAACTTTAATCGGCACCCAGATAGGTTTCCAAATTTTTTTCCAATCCGGCACCTGTATTTCCTTCCACGCCGGGACTTGTATCTCGTTCCACACCGGTTTCCAGATCTGCTTCCAAGCGGGAATCTGAATATCCTTCCATATAGGGATTTCCGTCGGTACCCAGATTGGTTTCCAAATCTTTTTCCAATCCGGTTTCCAAATTTGTTTTTTGCCAGGTTTCCATATCTTTTTCCAACCCTCTTTCCAGATCAGTTTCTTTTTCCAGTAGCCTGGATCATGGTGATCTTCATGATGATGGTGATCTTCATAGTGGTGATGGTGGTCTTCGTGTTCGTGTTCGAGCAATGTTTCATGTTGCAACAATGGCAATGGTTCAGCAATGTGGTGTTGATGCTCATCAAACGCTATAGGTGCCTCCGGGGCTGGGTAATCATAGCCGACACGCTTTTGCACTGGTTCTGGTATGTTAATGTTGTGGGTTTCTTCCGCCTTCTGATCGATAATGGCTTTCGTGTGGATAACGATAGCCTGGAACTGAACTATCAGGATGATAGTCACCTGAAATATCGTTAAAAAAGTAAAACATTATTTTTGTTTAATAATCAAATTTATATTTGTAGAAGATTTTCAAAATACATCAACAAGCATTTCGATATAACTGATGAATGGTTCAAAAGCTCATCGAATATGTTGATTACAAAATTTAGATAAGTTTCATATTGTATAAGTTCATTGTCGTTATGGAATAATCTAAGCATGTTTTCTTCGTGTGCTATTAGTTATGCCATCAGGAGAAGAAAGTGGCGGTTGTAGCACGATTATATTGTTGTCATTGATGTGACAACAAGCGCCGAATGCGGATGCATGCGATTGCGCGTTGCTGATGCATGAGATCATGCATTTTTAATTAGCATAGATCTGCAAAGTTCACATAAATGAAATAAAAATCAAAACATGCTTTGCAATAAGTTTTTTGTTTACGTAATGGTTTGCTATACAAACTGCCGTCGTAACAAGAAAGGGACTAAAGCATTATATCATTGATATGAAGATGTATGTGTGTTTTTTGCCTGGAAGTATTTAGACCTTTTTTCTATTCATTTTTATTTTTTTCTCGCAAATGATATAGCAAATTAAAAAAGAAGAAGCAGAAACCAGGAAAGCAGAAGTAAACGTGTTATAAAACAGACACGTTTGAAGTCTTCTGAGCACATAAGTTTAAAAAAAACCTGATTTGCTTAAGCTTGGATTCCTTTGAATGTGGATTTCATATAAGTTTATAGGTGTGAATGTTAAAGTAACATAATTTATTAAAGAAAATTTTACTTCCTAAAAATCTACGCAAAGCTTCAAAGACTGGCATGTAACGCTGCAGTTCCGTATCGTGCCAATTCATAAACCGCATCGTAAATGAATAGTGTGGTTGTAAGTAGAAACGTTAGCCGTCATGGATGGAATTCATCAAACAAAAACTCAAACCATGCCCCCTTGTCGATGTGGGCTTAGACATCAAAGCACCTTGGAGCATGTTTTGGAGTGTTAAGTTGTGCTTGCGTCCGCAGAAGCGTGCCGTCATTTATCGTCATCAATGCTGCACATCGTTCAGCTGTGAACAATAGATCCCTCACCAAAGAAGTGTGACATGATGACTTCAGCTATATCGGTTCCGACACTGTAGTGAATGAACACACAAACTGTATGGGATACGTTTATGGGTCGATGGGTTGTGTAGCGCCCGTAATGTTTTTTGAAAGTAGTGAAAGGCTATACCCGTTGATTTGTTTGAGGAATCGGAAGAGAGCAATTGTTTATGTTGGTGGATCATGCAAGATGAAAAGGCATGGAACATGTGAGAACTCTTTACATAATATGTAGATCACCGAGAGATAATGCGTTAACTTTTCCGGTATTGAAGCTGAATGATGTAACATAAATGCGTGCGGGTTGGTAAAATCGCACAAATCATCAAGTTAAAGCTCAATATCGCAAACATGCAAATACTGTGCTTTTGTGTGAGCTAAAACCCTAAAACCTTTGGGAGCCCGTTCTGTGTGATTTGCTAGAGAAACGGCTGGAATGCCCTTTACTTTTTTTGTTGTAAAATCTTTAGATTGGAAATTGTTTGATCCGATTTCGTTTCGCAGTCTAGGAAAAGAGTAGCTGTAATGTTTAATTCATGTGTGAACAAACTCAATAAAACAAAGATTTTTTTTGTAATTAACTAGAGCAAATGTCGGTGTTTTACTTTGTTGCTATGAACACATTAGTGGTAGTGGATTTTACAATGAACATAATGGTATCACTGCCAATGGCCAATGTTTTATCCATTTTAACGACGCCACTAATGGTTTTGTTAAGTTTCAAAACAAAATTTTAAGTGTCAATATTTAAAAATGTATCTTTGACATAGAATTTCTGGATTATTTCCAACGATAAATCAATTATAAATCAATAAATAACTGTTAAAAATAATGTAGTACCATTTCAAGCAAAAGCCGTTAGTATTTTCATCTTTAACAACATAAAACGCAAAATTTGCATACAATTTAGTTTACATTATGAAGAAGTGTCCCAAATTTGCAGACAAAACTTGAAAGAATGATTAATAAAATATCAATAATGCTATTAGACACGAAAAAAAATACTACCATACTTAGTTTGTCCTCGTAAAAAGGTTTCGCACTTAAAAAAATCATCAAACCAAAGTATTTTAAACAAACTATCTGATATGTTTTCCGATGCCGCGGGTAGTTAATCATATCACTGTGTTTTTCTGTATTAACAAATCTATTTGAGCGTTTGTGAATGACTAGACTGTTGTTTACACTTTCACTAGGCTTGGTGCTGCTGGCCAGCTGGCGAATTTGTGTAGGTTGTACATTTACACAAAACATTCGTTCACTCAAACAAATATATGACACCGTGTTTCAAGCCAAATGTCACACAAAGCCGAAAATGAACTTATCACGCACTCAACATCTATGTACTTCAACCTGCTAATTGTATTGCGTCATTTGGTCCAATTCACTTTCGATAGGTATACGTGAGCTTTCACGGCGATAGTAATGGATTCAGTGGATTAACAGAATTTAAAAAAAAATACACTAACCACTGCGTTCCATCGGGATTTCATCTTTCCCGAAGAAGACGATCGATGCGGTGGAAGTCCTCTCCTAAGAGACGCTGGAAACTGACTGACGATTGTTTACATCCGCCAGACCGTTTAATATATATAAACAATCGGTCACCCCTCCGGAAAGCACGCAAACGTCGTGGGAGAAATGGTGAAAAACAACCACATTACCGGCTGTCTGAGTCGGGGTGATCTCAGCCTCATGGAAGTGTGGTAGGGATTGAGTAATTTTGGCGCGCACTCATCCGCCCCAGCGCTGCGACATTGGATCGTGCGCAGCGAAAGAGCTTTCGTTCATCAAGCCATGTGCCTTTGATTGTGGGGGCCTGGTGGGGATTCAAATTATGTACAGTATTTTTGCATGTATGTTCGATTATTCTACGACTCACATGGCCCTCCATTTCTCCGGAAACGCTGGTTCGGCAAGTCGTCGAGATTCAAGGGAGAAAACATGTTTTTTTTTAAATAAGAACGATAGAATTATTTAAGTCTAAACTTTAAATTTTGTTTACAGTAGAAATGGTCCATGCCTGCCTTATTGTTTACAATGTATTCATAATTTAAATCGAATACAAAATTTGATTTGTAATATTAATGTTAATAAATTTGGTTAATGATCTTACTATAATGCCATTACAGTGGCCTAAGGCAGGCTAAGACCGCAAAGCAGTTATAGTCCCGAATATGTAAGTAAGTAAGGAATGCCATTACATATTGTTATTATAAGATATAAATAAATAAAAAGTTATTCAAAAATATATTTTTCTTATGAATATTTGAATTGGGAATTGTGCTTGCATTTGTTTGTGGTTGCTATAATAGTTATTTATTACATTTTCTATTTAACAAGCTATGACGTTTCACTTTCATTTTCAACCATCTACTGAACAAGCTTCACATGCATTACAAACACAGTGTAAAATTCTCATCCGTGAGATGACTCTCTGGGGCAAACACTTCCACTATGAAACGAACTGAACTGTGTCAGCCCCAACATTTCCACCTTTCTTTCCATTCGCTTTATGTATTTTCTTCTCGAAGCTTTAGGTAGTACCGGTATCGGAACAAGGTTGTCCCGGGTACCCATATGTACAGATTCCCACTCGCCGTTTGCGTAATCGATTCGCGACTTTTTCTACCACAGATACTTATTATATCATCGGGGCGTCGTCAGCGATCGAAACACACTGATCCAGACAACTGCACAGGACCGACTAGTTCAGACGCCATCGTCAGGTATGATGGCCAAGTAGGGAATGGAGCACTGACCACTCTATGGGGGTGAAAAGTGGTTTGCGCCGTCGCCAGTGACGCAGTCCTTGTTCCGTGCAGCTGTTTTCCTCTTTCTTCTGGTATGTCAATAACACGATGGCGAAGAAATGGCGCCTCAAGGCCATTATTAGAGGATTGTTACGATTGAGATTGTTTTTTTTTGCTGTTTTCTTTGCTGTGCATTGTCATGTGCTTTGCATGTGGTATTTTAATAAAAATATAGTGCCATAGAATTAATATAATGAATCGTAAGAATTTCTGTTTTAACAAAATACTATGAACCATAGGATTAAAATTATGGTATTATTAAAATTATAAGGAATAAGAAAATAACAAGTAAACTTTTATTTTATTTAGCAGTAACGATTATACCATATTACTAATTTTTAGCACTATTCTTTTGATTAAATTTTTAAATAATAATTAGCCGTACGATATAATTATTCGAGGGGTGGCCCGGATTCAATATTTGATGATCTCCGAAGCCTAGCAAGCTTGAGAGGCTCCACGACATTGAGATCGTCATACAGTATATAGTTCGTACAGCGACAAACCAGCTGTAGCGGCTCCTCCATTGTCATTACACACATACGGAGACAAATATCCTTCTGTGCATCTTCCTCATGAACTTCCTCTCGGTTAAGAGGGTTTCGTCAGATTTATACAGTGTCGTCTGTGTATTGGTTTCGAAGTTTCGAAGATTCTCTTAAGTTCGAGTTAGAAGAAATGGATCAAGTAGTAGTGTTCTATTAATTATATTCGTTTAGATTCCAGAATCGATTGTAGCAGAAAATTTATCGATAACGATATTTAGGTCATATGTCATTGTTCTGTAATGATAAATGCAGTATAGATTTGATTTATAATTTAAACAAATGAAACAAAATTATCAAAACATTTTAACACAAAATTTGAGGGACCCATGTTAAAAACAGAGATATTCCAATAACTTAAATTAGAATAGTTTTTTTTATTAACCGAGTAAAAGGAGGCAATTAGCCTGATAGTCCCAGTTTCGACCGTAGAAATAGGTTCCTTGTGGAGATCGGCTTCCTTAGGCTATAGAATTACCAGTCTTTACGCGTAACTCAGATTCCATTCTGTTATCGGTTCTGAACTTTGACCTGAGATAGATGAGATCCTGGTCGACGTCAAAAGTGCGTTTACCTATCCGTACGTCACACCTACTTAGTTCAGGATATGTTAGTAGCCTCGCTTGGTAGTGACACCATTATTTTGGTCATTGGTCATCATTCGCAGACCCAGGAAGGTAGCGAAAGGCCCTGAAAATGATTCATCCACCTTCATCGCATGTGGCATGTGACATTGGTCGTATTCATTCTAACTAACCTTATCAGCTATGCTATCATATGCAATTTTGTAAAATACAAAGGGATCTCTGCCATCTTCTCCAGGATTTGCCGCATTTTCCGCTACGGAATCCTGACTGATAATTTCCGACATGAGGACGTGAATGTTTCGTGAATGTGTGCTTAATATAATGTAAGACCACTTGATTGATGGTAATGAACTATTAAAAGGACATAAGATAAATACTGAAGAGGTGACGACACTCAATTACAAACGGGTTTCTAGCGTTTATGAGATGCGATAAGCATGTGAATATGGGTGATGTAGACGCCATGTAAAGCAGGAACGTTAGATTGACATGCAGCATATAGTCAAGTATGCTTTCTTTCATGAACGTAGGTTACGCTACCCCAAAACGTGATCTAGCTAGTTTGGATAGCTATAAAAAAGCAATTGCGGCTTCAACTCCGGTTTGCATGAAAATGAATTACATTGGATGTGATTAACAGTTCAATATGGAAAGTATTCATAATCAATGTCGTTAATGCAGCGCCAGTTAGCTGTGCATTTAGTAAGTGATTGAGGGCCTTAGCCTTAGCCTTGTTCCGATTTCAATTGTACACCATTACGTGATTTTTACAATGGAAAATGCAATCAATGACGTATACGTTATGCAGAGCTTTTTCTTTGACAGCTCTCTTGCACTTTCAATGACTGAAATATTAGATATGACTGACTTGTTGAACGATATTGCATTCAAGATTGAAATTGTTTCTGGCTGGAATTGAAGTAAATGGACTTATTTTGTATGTATAATAAATATATGGCAGTGTAACTATTTAATTTGATAAAACCAGTTTAAACATTTGAGCAGTTCTGTATGGCGGAACGATGCAATTATAAACAATATGTAACGGAACAATGTTGTCAGGAACAGGGCTTACATCGAGGCACCATGCAGCTTACTTGCAATCAAAACTATTGAATAACGTCGTGTGAACCAGATGATGTGAATACAACATAATTGAACTGGAGCTGCTTTGCATCAATATTCCACATTTTGATCATTGGGAATTGATGTTGAACTAACGCACTGCATTTTGTTACGTGTTCACCGCAAAAGAAAAACAAAGAATAATGGTAGGAAAACTCCCAAAATGGGTGGACCTGCATGTGCGGTCTGTATTAATGTAGCAAGTATTGCATTTTTCGTTTAGTAGCTTATCAGTAAGTAAGTTGGTCAGTCAAGTCTTTATAATTAAGTAAAATTTGTAAAACGGATTTAAACGGATAAATTTGTATATCCCCTATGAAATATATGTATAAAAAACATATATGTTTAGCATAAAAGTTGACTGATTTCAATTACAATTAACGCAGTCCAAATTTGAATTCCAACACTTGTAACGGCTATATTAGATATTAGATATTAGCTATTACGATCGGCGAAAGAATGTTCAGGGTAAATAGTGGATCGCTGAACTAATGAGTTTGAAACTTCTGAAATTATGCATTACACGAATCAACTCGACCGTCGTGGGTTCAAGCCTCGTATGGACCATCATTTTCGTAGCAAGGACTTGGCTATTCGAATGCGCGGTATTAAATAAGGTAAACATGATGCATGATGCGCGGTAATAGAAAGCGTTATTAAATAAGTTACGCCAAAAACAAGAAGCTGCATTGATTAACTATTAATTGATTGGAGCAGTATCACCGCGGACTTGGACCTAAACGTCAATATTGATCTCTTTAACAATTCAATAGTGAATTTATTCGATCAGTTTGTTCCATTATTGTGCAAAATGCCAAAAAAACCACCCTGGTTCAAATCAACTCTTCGAAACTTGCGCAGGTGCAGGGAAAACCGATCCAGTTTCAACAGCAGCAATTTTATCAGTGCTGCTCGACTTTACAAAACATACAATCGAATGGCTTATGCTTCCTATGTGAAAAATATTCAAATAAGATTTCGAATAGATCCCACGAGTTTTTGGAAATTTGCCTACAATCAACGGCCGTTCATGTCCTACCCTCTACAATGCATCTGCTTGACGTTCCCTTCACGGGTGACCAAGAAAAATGTCAAGCCTTTGCTGATCACTTCGGTTCCATATTCTCGGATGTTGCTGAATCTGCACTTAACATTACATCAGCTCTTAGCGAGATTCCCGATTCGCGGACGTGCGTTTATTGTCAGTTGAGGAAGCTGAGGTGGCTTCTGCTATAAATGAGCTGAAGCTTTCGTATGCTGCTAGGCGTGACCAAATTCCCAGCACCGTTATCATTAACTGTAGGGATGCGCTTAATCCTATTCTGACCTTCATTATTACTGGATTATTACTGGATGTTTCCAGTAAACAAAAAAATTGGACAGAAAAAGATCCCAAATTATCGGGGAATTTTCATATGTTGTTGGGCAAGCAAGATGTGCGAAACTGTTGTGTCTCGACATTTGCTACAGGGCTTTAAGCAAGTTATAGGGAAAAGCGTGCCAAAATGGGCATCTGGGGCAAAATGGGCACCCTCCATTAAAGCATTATTTGACTACAAAGATACTTTCCAATGCTCAAAATGTATTCATTAGAGTGTTCTAAGAACACCATGTAAGTTTCAAAAACCCTTCAATAACAAATAACCAAGAAAATGCAAATTGATGTAATTTTTGCCACTTCGAAAATAAACTTAAACCAGTGTCACAAGGATGCGTTGAAGTTTTACATGATATATTTTTAAAAATATGATATTTCTATACAATTTGTGTGAAGAATGCAAGGTGATTGAATGCGTATTTTTAGTAATATAAAAAAAACAAAAATGCTTCACGTGGGGCAAAATGGGAAGTTATACTTGGGGCTAAATGGGCAGATGCTTTAGACATACGGCGCTTGATGAGGCTATGGTGTTGTATTTGTCGCCTCAATAATGATGATAGGCACAGCTTCAAAAGATTCGATTTTATAGATTAAAACGTGTAAAAACTGTTTTAATTTTGATAACATATTTTTATAAAACATTTGTATGCACCTTGTCGCACCTTACGTTATCGTTTTCGTCTCCAGTTACCTATATCTCGTACACGTTTTGCCCGCAATGAGAAATTTTGTAAGAACTATGTCGTCTTTTAATAGTACTTCAGATCTGTTCGATTTCAACCTATCCTATCCTGCCTACCGTCCTTTTCCGTACCATAAACTCCTTCCAACTCCTTCGTGAATAGTTGTATACTATAGTCAGTAAGCACTATTGGTGTAACCCAACGTGGGCGAGCAATTAATAAAATAAAAATAAATAAATAAATAAATAAATAAGAATTTTATCATCATTTCATCATTATTTTTTTACCAGCAAAACAAAAGATAGAACGAAAATACATTTCATGAAACGTGCGCAAAAGCATAGACCATTACCTAAGCGCAGTTGTTGTGACCCATAATGCCCCAGTGTTTTGACGTTTCACAGTTTGTTTACATATGCCCATTTTGCCCCAGGGCTATGCCCATTTTACTCCATACTTCCATTTTAATCCATATATAAATGATGGAAGCATACAATAATGAAAACAAAATTGTGTTTTGTGGCATATTCAAAGGAATATTCAGAAAACTGCTTAACATGCCCATTTTGCCCCGCTTTCCCCTATCATTTAACGAACATGGTTTTTTGCCAAATCCATCAATAGAAACGAACCTCGTTTGCTTTACAAATGATCTTTTTGCTACTATGGACAAAGACAAACAAGTCGGTTGTATTTAAACCGATTTTCATGCAGCTTTCGACTCCATTAATCATCTTCTACTTATTGCAAAACTGTTGAAATATGGCGTCAGTTGTGACTTAGTTAAGTGGATTGAAAGCTTTCTGACAATCCGACGCATCTCAGTAAAAATTGGATAAGTAAACTTGGGAGTGTGATGTCCCAAGAATTTTTAACTGTTCAGGCGTTCCTGAAGGAAGTATTTAAGGGCCGATTCTTTTTATAATTTTCATGAATGACATAGTCAACTGTATTTCCGGAACAAAAAATTTATTATACGCGGATGATTTAAAAATCTATATGAACATTCAGGACAGAGAAAATTGCTAAAAATTGCAGAATGCCATAAATAGTTTCAAATCATGGTGTGACATCAACTGCATGAGTGTGAACGTCAATAAGTGTTGTGCAGTATCCTTCAGTAGGAAAATAGTAGGAATTCAGTAGGAGAAAAAAATTTCCAATTTCATTTCCTTATGAAATATCTGATCTGATTATCCCTCGCACTACTGAATCTTGAGATCTTGGCGTTATTTTAAACAGCAGGCTAACTTTGCAAAACCACCATGAAAGTTTAGTTACCAAAGCTCAGCGTTGCTCAGGTTTTGTTACACGTGTAGCCAAAAAAATTACCGACTCATTTCGTCTAAAATCACTATATTGTGCATTAATCCGCCCTTAAGTTGAGTTTGCGAGTATAGTTGGGTCACCTACTCAACGATACAGAATAGATAGAATAGAAGCCATCCAAAAGGAATTGTAAAAATAATAAAATACTATAATGTTTTATAGACTGAAATAATATTTTTTAGACTACCTCGATCCAACAGTGTGGAATGCCCATCATAAAAGGTTATATGTTTATTGTTTGGGCTGGAAACGCTGCAGCAAAGAAGGAGGACGGCTCAGTGTTTATTTTTTCATAAGGAAATTACTGGACTAGTTGACGCTCCGTCTCTCCTAGCTAGAATTAATTTTACCGCTCCCGAGAGAATGATGAGGCCCAGAATTTTTTTAACTGCCGATTTTCGTTCCAAAGTCTTCTGCACCAATGACCCAATTATACAAATGACAAATACTTATAATTCACTTAATATCCAAATAGACTCGAATATGACAATGAACCAGGCCAGAAATTATTTTTTCGTAATTTTTTTCATTAATACGGTAAATTGTTGGTTTGTTTCGATCTTTAATGTGTCAATGTTATGTTCGATTTCGATTTAGATATATAATTGTACAATTGTATTTGTTATGTAGGCAGTAACTTGCCAGATAACCTAAACCTAAATAAATATGTTTTTAGTAATTTTGAGCATTTGAGTAAAAAACTGAAATTTAGTATCTCGTAACTTTTAAATTCAATATATTTTTATGTCAAGCACTATTCAGTAATAGAGTTAAAATTAAGTAGAAATGTTTATTTATTGTAGTATGTTTCACACAAACGATATGTAAACGTTTTTTTAGTAGAAAGGTTAAAGAACAAGTGAAAAAAGAATCGGGTGTATTATGCAATATAGCTCTAAACATGGCACAAAGTATACAGACCCGTGCACATATTATCGATTGTACATTCATAACTGGTTAGCTTTTCTTCGGGATCGTGCAAATGGCATCGTAAGTAAATGGCATCGAAAGACGGAAGTTTCGTAGTAGAAGAAACATGAAATGCAACACACATTTACAGACATAAAAAAATGTCCGCAAATACATCGTGGAGATGCATCACGTTGACTCGGAAGCTTGGGTTACTGAGCTCGTTACCAATGATTCGTGACATTCCTACAGAAGGGCAAGAGACATCGTACGTATCCAACTGTTAAATTTCATCCGCCACCAGATTCTTTAAAAGGAGCGGAAAATGTATCTCTACAAAAACACTTTCACTTCGGCTGGTACCAACATGAAGTCGAGCCAAGTGTTAGAAAAGCACGGCTTTATGCGGCGTAAGTGTGATAGATGACACAGCATCTAAAGGACCTTGCAGATTGTGCTGTTACGAAATTGCCCTTGCTTCCTGCTCGAGTATATTTTACCTATCGTTATCATTCGTGAAAGAGGGAGAGACGCCTAAGAATGTTTCCGGTGCTAACTGATTCGCAAACTGTATTGAACAAAGGTGCCACCCTTGCAGGTCTACTCTCTTTAATCTTCTTTCCTTTAAAAAAAACTGGGTCACGAGGAATATTCACGTATGCAGTCCGTTACATAATATCGTCACCCACATTCAACAATACTATCCAATTTCTTATTTCTCTTCATCTCGTTCGTAATGCGAACATCGGTCGCCGTACTTTCTCCGTTCAGTGTGACCAAGCAATAATGGGTTGAGTTGTAGAAGCGTTGCAGAAAATAAAAATCAACACAGCCTGATGGATGTACTTGGGCAGCGGGTTGTGTCAGTTTTTATTTGAATAAAATACTTTTTTATTTTGTAAGTAATGGTGAAAGTGTAAAAGAGCTAGAGTTCATGTATATTATACATATAATTAATGTTTTTTTTTTTCATTGCCTACGTTTTTCGTCGTATCTTAAGTATCTAAGTTATGCCGGTTTTATATAGGCTTATTATAGACTTTTTCTAGAATTTTTTTTACCTACCTAACCGGATAGCAAAATCTTTGCCACGATCAGATGGTCCGGGTGGGAATAGAATTACATACAGTCTTGCAGAAGTCGATGCGTCTAGCATTACACCACCATGTTGTCATATTTATTTACTACTGGGGTGTGTTTCGTCGGGGAGCGGTCCCGTGGCAGTCGTCAACTCGAACGACTCAATAACATGCCCGTCATGGGTTCAAGCCCAGAATGGACCGTCCCCCCGTAGCAAGGATTGACTATCCGGCTGCGTGGTAATGAAAGTCTATACAGGCCGGCATGTCCGCGTAGGGCGTTACGCCAAATAGAAGAAGAAGAAGAAGTGTGTTTCGACTCGTGATGCAGTCGTCCACTCGTAGGACTTTACAGCATGCCCGTCATGGGTTCAAGACCTGAATGGACCGTGCCGTCATGCGTTTGACTGACTATCCTGCTATGGGAAATCAATAATTATCACTGAAAGCCAATCCGCGCACTGAAAGCGCCTAGTTATAGTGGTATAGACAATGCCTTGGCCGACAACGGTTGTGTTGTGCCAAAGAAGAAGACAAAGAAGGTGTGTAATATTTAAAAAATGTATTATTCTTTGAGATATTTATTATAATAATAATTTATGACCTGCACTGATACCATAGTATAGATCTCAAACGATCACTTGCATATCGATCGACAACTAACAAGTCATTAAAGTCTATTAACACTTGTACATGTTATAAGTAATGGTTGAAATAATTAGCATAAATTAAAATCACCTGTAATTATATTCATGAATAACCAATGCGTTGATGTGGACACCTTGAGATGAGTGTTAACTAAGACGTTGATAGTTATTCTATTGAATGGTAGATATTAATCATGATGTTGACATGCTTCATTAAGCTATTAATCCATGATCATGTATAAGCAAAGATTGTACCCTTGACATTGGAAGACGTTTAATGCACCGGATGAGAAAGACATAACTCGTTTAGCAGTGACATGATTAGCTCCATAATAATCAAACAAGACCTAGTAATTTGTTTTGTTAAAATAGAACGTTTTAAAACATTGATATCATGCTCAAGCAACAAAATAAATTTCTCGATCTGTCTGGTTTGATTCAACAGTCGATAAAACCAATAAACATCTAAATTTTGGCTCCTGGGGTGAGGTTGAGGCGAGGGGTGGTGGGTAGGGGATAAAAGGTTGTTATTTCAAAGATTGTTGTTACACTATTTGCATGTGAAAAGTTACGTCTTGTTCCATAACATTTCATTTCAAAATCCATGTTTAAACTTTTAAATTTTTACCTTTGTTAAAAATGAACTAATTATTGATAGTTTTTAGCCAAATGGGAAGTATCAATAATTAGTTCATTTTTAATAAAGTTTCGCAGATATTTTGTTTTACCAATGCAGCTGTATTCCGTCTGGATGCGGGTTTTACCTGGAAGTAAACGGAGCATGGGTGAAGTCAGTTCGGTTTTTCTCTATCTGATTAGGAAGCTCGTGAGACTCAGGTAATGTGTAGAAGGGGGACACGAGCAAAATTATTGACAGGATCGGATTGTACAAGTTTTTTTTCCTTCCAACGACTGTGTGGCTACGTAATATGTATTGAATTCGTTCCTGTCGGAAAGTATGTACGAGGACTACGAAGAGAACGCCGTTCGGTGGAGAGCCTGCCATCTTTATGGGATAGTGTAGATAGGATAAGCTGCGAAGTAAAACAAGTTTTTGGAAAACCATTACTTAATGGGTTCACTTTACTACATAGCCACCAACTAGGTGCACACACAGCGATAGCAGCCAGCCGGTTCGTCGATACGCATAGTTGTACTGTCCGATGACTTTCGCGACTATGTGTTGATGCGAAACTTTTAGATGACATAGCAGTTACTTCCAGGTTGTTGCACGCGGAACGGAATGAAAACCTCATATATTCGAAAATAAGCAAAGGAAATCGAAAGACAGTGAGAAATAAAGCGGACGCTATTGCGGCCAGTGGCACTGGTTCATTTCCTTCACGTGAAAAGGAATTTGACCAACTAAGGTGCGACCTGCTATAATGCAATAAGGGAATCAGGAAATCATACATGCTAATTGACTGACTGTACTTGTATTAACGGAATGTTATTCATTACTGAATATTTATTGAATATATGGGTTAGTAATGCAAGCAACACTTTCATAGTAAGACGTAATTTAAAATGCTCGCGGTTTTAAAGCATTATTATTATAAGAGCAAACCAAACGATGGAGCACGAATTTATAAAATGTTTTTCAAAATAAACAAGAAACAACATATTTTGAAATAGTAATAAAATGAGCCGGTTTCGTTGTACAGTCGGCAACTCGTACGACTTAACAACATACCCGTCACGGGTTCAAGCCTGAAAGACTGACTATCCTGCTATGGGGGGTAATCCATAAGTCACTGAAACCCAACCCCACAAGTGGTACAGGTAGGCCTTGACCGACATATAATAACTATCCTAAAACTATTGTTGCATCAGTTTTTTTTTTTCTAAAATTAATTTACAGTGGATAATCAGTCAAATAATATACTTTACAAAAATATCCTGATTTTTTTAGAAATTTATCTTATATTTTGATAAAAATAGTTTTAATTTAAAATTCAAATTCAAAATTTTCCATAAATTATATTGTTTTTTGTTGTGCCAATGTGCTCTGACAACCGTTTTTTAATATCCTCCTCAGAACGAGGAGATCATTTTTGTCTGTCATTCCTCAACAGTACGGATAAACGGACAGCCGGATACAGGGTTTCGAATCATATAAGGGAATAGTTCAATCACTTAGGGGAATGTTGCAAATCGGTAGGGGAATGTTGCATGCAAGCTATGGCAGTTTGCAATCATATAGCGCGTGGCCACGGAGGTGACAAAATGTTGAAAAATTGTACAACTTTGTCAATATTGCTTGTCAACTGCAAAAAAGAGCTTTTCTCGTGGCCGCAACAAAAATAAATACAAGAACGACAAAAAGCTCCAACATCTGAATATCATCGATATTTTGTTTAAGAAGCACGTAATAGGTACATAAATCAATTAAAATCATGCATTTTAGCATTATTATTATAATAGCAATGGGTCACAACTGCGCCAAATAGCTGTTTGTTTACGCTTTTTCGCGAACGTCAAATTTTGTCACTTTTTGTCAACTTTTGTCAACTTTTTTTCCTGGCTGCTCCAGGTTACAAAATTTTGACAAAAGCTCAAAAAATTGACAAAAGCTCACATTTTGAAAAATTTGTCAGCATTTTGTCACTCCCATGGCCTTTCGCTTATATAGGAGTGTTGTAATTGACTAGGGGAATTTTGCAAGCAAACTGTGGAGCATTCATCAGAATGTGAATGCCGGTGTAAACAATGTCGAATTGATACCGATGATGTTTTCTAAAAAATATCATTTTTAGTTTTTTTCGTGTGGCATTCAGTTGTACACATTATAAACTTAATAAATCCTGCTGCGAAGCCATAATTAAACATGAAAAGTTAGTAAAATTAACAAAAATAATTGTGGGGTAAATGATTGTAAACATCAACAGATTGCTTGCAACATTCCCCTACAGATCTACAACATTCCCTTAAGTCAGTGGTCTCCAAACTACGGCCCGCGGGACGCTTGCGGCCCTCAAGAGCCATTAATGAGGCCCGCGATGACTGGGTAAAGGATAAATTAAATATATAATAATGATAAATTAATTAGTAATAAATGAAAAATTATTTGTTTACTTCAGAAAGACGAAAATCAAGATTCAATAAAAGAAAGCTGCAGAAATTTGATATCTTTTGTTAGTATTTTCTTATTAAAACGAAATTTAAACTTCCCCTCATTCTAAAGGTAGCATCAAAATGGTCTTCAACAACGTTGATTGTGAAGCAATGCGACCCGTGAACTGATAAGTTTGGAGACCCCTGCCCTAAGTGATTGAACTATTCCTTTATACCATTCAAAACCCTGTAAAAGGTTCCCGGATAAAAGGCCCTCCACTGTATTTAAACTAAAGTTAAAATTTATATGAACTTTAATCTTAGAATGAGATACCGATTAAATGTCGAAAATTATGACTGAATGTGCAGAAAGCATGGTCATGTGAGAAATATATTTTTAAAAGCAAAATGGCTTTTAATCTCCGATTATCAAAATCCACATCCAACGTCCACATCCTCAACACCCTGTCATAATTTGTTGTTAAGCGATTATGACTGTGTACATACCCATTGTGTTGGTGTATTGCGGATTGCATACATTTTGGCTGAAACAATTCATTCCTTGATATTTTCAATCCAAGAAAAAATCATACCAAATCTTTTTAATCCATGAAAAAAGAAAACATTCACATTTTGCGGCATTTGTGGCGGCTCAAAAAGTAGTTTTTTTTACAAATCACTAAGTTGGGCCGATTTTGTCTGTCAGAAAAAAATTGCATTACATGACGTGTTCAATTTCTATCCTGACCGACTCAACGTAATAAAAATATCAGTTGCGTGGTACTAGTAATAATAACAGGAAGCCTATAAAGTCCACCATCACCGAGTTGGACGATACGTACTCATTATATATTAAAACAATTAATGATGTTCACAAAGAAAATGTGACAAGCTAACAAACATATAAAAAAGATGATGATATGTCCCACCCCTTACCAAACATAGGTTTGAGATGAAAAAGATGAATATGAAGATGATTTGAAAATATCAGGCGTTTTCATACGTTAATATAATACATTTTTTAAATTTGATTTAAGCTTCTTCTTCATGTAATACAAATCGCTTAAGTGTTTATGTTGAATGAAATATGTAAAGTTGTATTTATTGGGGCAATAGATACAATGAGCCTTAGGGCTGACATTCGCCTCTGGGATGTTTAGTTTACTCTTCAAACATGTGTTGCTCTTGTTCTAAAAATTAATAATGTTCTGTTTTTTATAAATTATGTAATTTAACCGTTCCTCCTGATTCATAATTTATGTAATTGTGATATTTTTGTGAGATAAATTCTGCAAATATGACACACCAATGCGAAAATATAACATTAAAGAGCAATTATACATAATACCTGCATCAATTTATTCTGAGCTATATAAACTTTTTTTTAATACTTCTCTTATCCATCCTCCACTCTATTTGTAGGTTAGTGTATATAATCTAACCTAGGAAAGGGAGACAGTAACCTCAGCCGTTAATTTAAAACATTCAAAACATAACCACGTTTTACCTTTGCATACCCTGAAACATTTGTTGCATCGATCGTATTTGAATGCAAGATTAATTTAACGGTTAACAGCAAATAATAGCACAGGAATGTCTAGAACAGTGGTTTTCAACCTTTTGTAGCTTTTCTCTCCATGTAGGGTGCATTCAGGATTGAATTCCTCCCTCACAAGTTCATAAGCGTGGCAACCTATGATATTTAGCGAAATTTTAAGTAAAAAATCCCAACAATTAAAATCCCCCCCCCCCTTGGGGAGTATTCCCCACTGGTTGAAAACCACTGGTGTAGGAGCACCTTCTAGCCAGCGAAGGAAAACAAAAATAAAAATGCTTTTTCTGGACAGTTACTTGTGTTACTCAAATAATTCATGGCATACATAGTCATTTTCCGTATTATGTGGTTCTCTGCTGACATATTATGCGATGAACAACATAAAAGTTGTTGGAGCTTTATTTTGATTTTATTTATTTTACCGAACAATCATATTTTCATTTTATTTTTAAAAACGAAGAATCTTCATTAAAATGCAAAATTTTGTTTTAATATCAGCAATAAAAAGCTTGTTTAATGGTTATTTTTATATTTTTAATACCAGATGCCAGTTCCCTTTTTTGATGAATTTTCTTTCTGGGTAGTTAAAGTAATTTTATAAGTACTATATCAACAGGTCTTATTGAAATATTTGTTGGAGTAATTGCACATCTAGAGTAAAAAAAATGTTTTCATTTCTCTCATATTCCAATATTGTGATTATTATCTCTACTACAGTACGATAACTGACCAGCTCTGCGATGATGATGTAAGCGTAATGTAATGTGAATTTGGTTGCCTATATTTCGAGTGCTCAAAACCTTTTATGCATTCATAGCGTTTCGGAAAATTTCTCCCCGTTGATTACGGGCTATGCTGATAGTGCATGTAATCTTTCTGACTTGCGTCACTCTTTTTTTCACGAGATTTTCCATCAACTCTGACGCGTTGGATCATCGTAAGTTATAAAAGTGGAATTTAAAAAAGAAACCGAAAAAAGACTGCGCTACTTACTGTGGTAGCGACACTAAGGGATGACGGTTTTTTCGGTTTTCATCTTCATGTTTTCAACGCAAGTGGGATGGAAGTATACAGTAAGAAACGAGACGTGGGAAAAAGTGGTCGTTGTGAATGCCAATTGCGCGTAAATGAAGATCAAGAGCGGCTATATGTAGCGTACGGAAAGAAAACACGACTCGTGCAGACTGTGCAGAGGCGAGCAAAAAGGCGTGCATTTCCCCATTTACTGCATTGCACTGTCGTTGCTATCGTTGTTGAAGGCCACAACCGTGGCGCATCACAAAACGCGATAATGATTTGTGATTGTTGCCGCATATACGCACCCGCCATCACCAAACGTCGGTAGCGGTTTTTACCCTTTTGGATGGGCCTTTTAATGGAGCGTTTAATAGAAATTCCACTTTCTGCTTATACGCATTTGGGCAACCTGCCATAAAGCATAGCTCAGAAAGCCGCTGGCTCCGCTCGCTTTTTTCTCTTGTTTTATAAAATCTTTCATCATTTTACTTTCCATTTGAACCAACCACCCTATTGCGGAATCGACCGGAACCGGAAGCTGGAGTGATGTAGCGCGGGTTTATGTCGGGTTCACATACCACGTGTTTCTCACTGATTTCTTTCGTTGTTCGTACCTCACAGCAGGGACTGAACTGGTAATAGTTGTACGATGTTGGCGAAGCTTCACCGGAACATTTTTCACACTAACCCACAAGCGTTCCCCTTTTTCCCAACAAATGGATGGATCAAAATGTCGTTTCTTTTTCACAGATCTTTTTTTTAATTTGACAAATGGAATAACAACTATTTACACGATTATTTACAAAGGTACGATGAGTGATAGTTTGCATGAGGTACTTCCGTTTTGAACGTATGCGTGCGTTATCACTGGTGTGTTTGTTTATGGTTGTGGTTAAGATTGGCAAGGAACGCATTCGCGTATTCGCACCTGCTACAATGCGTCCTTTGAAGCGATGTGGCAAAAGATACCTTATCTCATATGGCAGATAAACAGTCGCGGTTTGCCTAATCGTCCTAATTTGATTCTTTATGATTTTCTTCTGACTACAACTGCGACCTAAAATTTGATACTCTCAAAAATAAGCATTTTTTCCATCTATTCGCTGACTGACTGGTTGTTTGGCGTGTTACATGGTGGGATAAAGTTATTTGAACTATTCAACAATCATGCGCACATTTTTCCTGAAGTGATTAACTGAAAATGAACAGAAGATTATCATTTTTTCTCATTTCATGCCACATTTGCATCTACCAGAGTCGAAGACGAAGGAGAAAAGTAAAAATGAAAGAGGAAAGTAAAACGCGATGCACCAAATTTCATTTTGAAATAAAAAAAAAATAGTGTTGTCCATCTCCAATTTTGCAACGAAACTTCCGGATTGTCGTCCATTTGTTCGAATTTAATAAAAAAGAAGCCAACGCCAATGCCAATGTAAGATGGACAAACGGTAAAAAAATATTGCGTGTTGAGCGTGTAAATTTGATTCGATTTGTACGTGCCTGATCGGCACATCGATTCATTCAACCAAGAAAAAAAAACATAATTTTTATGTTGCTCTGATGATCTCATCCCTTCCAAAGAAGGTGCGAGTTGAAAAGTGAAATTAGTTTGAAGTTATCATGTTACATACATGCTAAACTACTCTGCAAATTACGACGAATCGATAGATTATCAATCGTTCAAAATACACATCTTCGAATATTAACCAGACACAGGGGTGATGGCGAATGTCAGCGTTATTTGCACACTGAGCTGCTGATCGAACAGCATGGCTCTTTTGATTAGGATCCATTTTTTTCCAACTCCTGACGATGGTTTGGATCAAGTTTGCTAAAACAATCAATCAAGACAGGCTACGCTTTCCCAGTGATCGCGAAGCAAAGAAAAAGCCATCATCGCGATGATTGCTGTGTTCGCTTGATTCACGATAATGGTGGCGGAAGGGTTCCTTCTGTCTGCTCTTTTTTTTTTTGCTTTTAAAACAAAGAGAGGAAATCATTATTTTTCATCTCAAACCCAGAAACCCTTTTGCACACCCTCATGCTGATGATCTACACGCTCTTACTGCGTTGTGCTGCGCTGGAGGACGCGGTACGCTCATCTTTACGATGGTCTGTGTCATAGGAGAGTGGGTTGGAAAATGAAAATCGAACTGAAGCCCTTAACCCGCCCTCAATGTCGTTCGTGTTACTTCCATTCGGTAGCGGCAGCGAGTTGGACATTTGAACCAGGTCGGAAGTTGAAACACACAGATACACCAGACCAGCGTGTCTGTAAATCAACTGAAAGTAGTGTTGGGAACTGCTGAATACGGGCGATGATGTAATATTTCTCCCGTGGTGGACAGCTCAACATGCAGATGCGAATGTGGAGAAATGAAATGAATGTTTCTAGACTTGTGCGCATTCAAACAGGCTAGTAGTGAAGAGAAAAAAAACAATGTGGGTATGAAATGAGCAGAGAGGAAGAAAAGAATGAATTAAACAAAGAAATATCGACTTCAGACGAGGGCACGAAACACGACGCAAAACACAAGTTGAAATCATAACAAACTAATGAGGGAAAGGATAGGAAAGGGGTAATCGATAGATAACAACAATGTCTATCATGCTAACTACTAGAAAGTTCTACTGGGTGCTTACTAACATCTAGGGTGATTTTCCGACTAATGCCATCCGTGGCTGACTGGTACACAGGCCTTTTCCCAGACCGGTTTCCACACCTTCTTCCAGGCAGGCACCTGGATCTCCTTCCAGGCTGGGACCTTGATCTCTTTCCAATCTTCCTTCCACTCGAGCTTCTTCTCGGTCGCCCACTCCTGTTTCTTTTCGATGCGCCAGATCTCGACCTTCTCTTCCTTCCACAGTTCCTCCTTCTTCTTCACCCAGATCTGCTTCTTCTCGGTACGCCACACCTGCACCCACTCTTCCTTCCATTCTAGCTTCTTCTCCGTTTTCCACTCCTCTTTCTTTACCGTCTTCCAGACTTTCTTCCACAGGGGCTTCCAGACCATCTTCTTCTTCCACAGATCATGGCTCGTGTACTCCCAACCGTGTTCGTCCTTGCCTAGGTACTTTTCGCCAGGAATGCCGACCTTGACCGTATCCGGAACCCAAATCTGTTTCCATTCCGGCACCTGAACTTCCTTCCAGACCGGGACCTGTACCTCACGCCAAATGGGCTTGTTGACCTTTTTCCAGTCCGGTACTTGCACCTCCTTCCAGGCTGGTATTTCAGTTTCCTTCCAGTAGGGTTTCTTGATGATCTTCCAGTCTGGCACCTTCACTTCGCGCCAGATCGGAACTTCCACCACCTTCCAGACCGGGATCTGCTGCTTTTTCCACTCGGACTTCCATACTTCGACCTTTTTCGACTCCCAGACCTTCTTCCAATCCTCCTTCCAGGCCAGCTTCTTCTCCCAAACGCACTTTGGTTCATGGTGGTCGTGACCCTTGTTGAAGAAGAACGGAGCAGGACTTCGTTTTTGTCGAGTCGCAACAGAGTCGTCCGCTAGAACCAAAGACACACAGAGACAGCCCACGAAGGCCTGTAAGAAGTGTAAGAAAAGGGGAAGAAAAATAATAATACATTGCGGCAGTTGAAACAAGCAGAGAGTTAATCATGCCTAAAATGGTTTAAGCACAAAAAAAAACTTTTTTTTAAGATACGACCATATTGCGACCACATGCCACTGTCTATTATTAAACCCACAGCGGGATAGTCAGAAACGCGTGTGTTATGATGGCAATCGGTTATGGTGACCACGAAATACAGATTTTATACAGTATGTTACATTTGCACAACTAATTGTGATGTCCTAAATGCTACAGTGTGGAGTGGTCGGGCATAACGGGGCTTGAACTTATGATGGGTATGTTGTGAAGTGCGAGTTAACGACTGGACAGGACATGTCCAAATTGATAATAGATACCACAGGACAAATTAGATACTTTCACAAACTACTAAGAAATCGTGTGTTTCTGTGGTAACGAATATGCTGGCTGATTGATATCCATGTATTGATCTTAATTGATTAATACTACATATCTAAAAATTAACACTTTAAAATCAGGTGTATTGCTAATCGCTTTATGTTCAGTGATTTACATTTTTTTTTTGGAATAAGGATAATAACTTAGTGGGACTACTCTGGGCGGATTTTTGTATTGTTTGCCATTTTCACTGGTATTATAGGTTAGTCACTATTATTTAATGCAACTGTATTTGTCACGTATCACAAACATGTAGTTAATCATTCGCATAGACTAGAATGTTGAAATCTACTGCGATTTGATTTTAATGATGTTTTATCGGTCCTTTTTAGCACTACAAGGCAAACAAGCACAAATATGATCAACTTTGAACACCACGGTAAATCATTGCGTTCTTGTCTATAACAAACGGTGCGTATAATTAATCGTTCGGCATCCGAAACAACCGTAACTAAATTCGCGATCCTGGTGCCAACACAAGTATGCTTCTTAAATGTCCGTAGTTGGATATGTTAGGTCCAGTTGTATACTGTTGTTACTTTGGCGGTTGCAATGACTAGTGCAACTTGTAGTCCAAATTTAGAATCACACACTGTATAATACGTACAAACACACGCACACTAATGACTAGCAGATTCATTGATTAGAGCACTTCTTATTCTAGATTCCCGAACCATTAATGCCCATAAGAAAACACTAACCAGCAGCGTTAACGACCTCATCTTGAATGGTCGACGCATGGATTTGGTGGTTGGCAAACTAATCCACACACTACACTTCTTGACCACGCTGGTCTTGATACTGTCGATAAATTGAAGAAGATCGTGCATTTTATACCGAAAAAACGTACAAGTTGCGCGCCTTCCATTTCTCCTGCAAAAACCGAACACATGGTGCAAGTGAATGGGGGCTCTGCATAGGCAGCCGAAGGCTTAGCTATCCATTGGATACCATAGCTGGCGGTTGCAGCGAGGGCTACGAAGTTCTCTAACATGCTCCCCCCCTATTGTGCACGCTGCCGGTCGGTCGTAGCTTGCTCGCTGATTGAAGTCTCCCCCGTTCATTCAGGTCGAGCGCAGAAGAAAAGCGAAAGCATTCGCCAAAAAAAGCCGAGAAGTGTACGTAAGTATGCTGGTTTTCCGCCTTGACGAGCGAGACAGCGTGTGGCGTACGTAGAATGTGGCTTGCGAAGCGGACAAACGAAAGCGACAGTGATACCGAATTCCGAAGTAGCCCCACCATCGGCAGTAGCCGCGTACACTACGCAGCATGATGCAGTTGCGTGAAACGAACCTGCAGTTCGCACTTCGGCAACATAGCGGTAAGACGGTGAATGGAGACGCATTGCAGGGTGCTACCAAATGAAATGAAGGTGGCGATGTGTAGCGTGTAAAGCAAGCTGGAACTATGTATCTATACTATTTGAGACTCTATAAACATTTTTTTCCTAATTGCACGGGTTTGTGCAAAAAAAAACGGTAGACACAATTTTTTAATTCGCTGCTACCATTTTTAACGGCCCGTCAGCTACGATTAGTAAATAATGAAATATTATGTATTAACAGAAAAGTTTAAAAAACATGAATTTAGTATAGTTAAATGAAAATCACAAAACCAATGCTTTCTTAAGCTAAGGAATGGGTACTAATCTTATTATGTTTTACGACTTCTGAGTCAGACTCTGCCATTTGTTCGTGTTTAACAAATGAGTAATGGTGTATTTACATTCAACTGTTAACAACCAGCATATGTGAAAAAGATCAAACAATACGTACACTATGCATTGAGCATCGGTTCCTCCCGATGGTAGGAAATACAAATCAAATCCATGTGAGGTTGTTTGTTCCGCAGCTTCATAGAGGTGTCAAGATCAATGTAGTTTTTGCTCATGGTGAACCTTTAAGGCCATGAAACTCTGGAGATTACAACCGCATAGGGGAGCATATAGCACGTGATCTATATTTGTTGGGACTTGAAGTTCAACTCATCACTAACTCAGTTATTTTTTACTAATTTTGAGTTTATTCCGTCGTTTTTTTTCGTTTCAGTGTAAGAAATTAAATATAAAAACAAATTATTAAAATAATTTTGTAAAATTACCAACCAATTTCATCGTTTTTTCTTAATGACAACATTACATTTGCAGTAGATCACTTAAATAACCACGTAAAATGAGGATTAAGTAAAAATTTGCCAGTCAAACTGTGACAAAGTACCATTCACACCTGAACGGTTGTTGACCTTAACATCAACTTACCCGTCACAACCAAAGAGCAGTGAGGCATCCTTTGTATGGGGATTGGATTTTTTTTTATCAAGGATGCTCCATAGGTTTGCTGTGGTATGGGTGATGATCGTAGAGTGACCATCACCAATGTATGAAAAGCTTTATAAACGTTGACAGCGGAATTTTAGCAATATTATGTTGAAGTAGATACAGTAGATACTGAAGTAGAGTAGATACTGAAGTAGATACTTTACCATTAATTAATTTGTAAATATGCGATACACAAGGAAGCAAAATAATAACTAAAGAGCTAATACATCGAATCTGTGACAGTGAAAAACTTATCCATGTACGTAATTTTATTGGAAAGAAATAAACGCAAGCAGGTCAATACAATCGTTTACGCTTGATTAAATGCTACTCGATGTATCGAGATTCTTGCAGGACGAGCTCCTATCAAGTATTTAAAGCTCAACTGCAATCTTCCCATACATGGTACGTAAGGTGCATTCAAAAGTGACCATTTTATGATCACTCTTCAGTCCCTTTTAGGATATCAGACACATCAAGCAACGCACACACCCATTGCATAATAACCGTAAGGTATAATGTCGATTGGATTTTCCAACATGATCTTCTGGTTTGCTGGTAAACAGTCGTTTTTTGGTCAAATCTTAATTTTGTTTTCTTTTCTTGCGGCACACTTCTTTCACATAGCCTCTTCCTACGCTCTTCACTCATTTAGGCGTGTACGAACGATACGATACAACTTCTTTTCTCGGTCACGTCACAACCGTAGGCTATGTGGAATGCGTACAATCACTTTTTTGGGGATTGTTTTTTCCTGCTTCTCCATCTTCTCCTGTGGGCATGCTCGCTTTTTTTACCGATCATTTCTGGAACGGCTTTGCTACTTTTACTTTTCTTTTCGAGCGACGCAGTGACGAGTTGCTCTTCAGTGTACTACTTTTCTTAAGCAATAATCGTTCCGAAGGTCAAATCCGTTCGAAGACAAAGAGATGTACCTTTGGCCATAAATTTGCGATGATATTGCTGCATGTACAATATATGGGAATCCGACAAGAAACGTAATTTGTACATTTGCTTCGTGCGGTAGACTTGAATCGGCTCGCTAAAATCAGCGCGGTAAAATCTGTGCGACAAAGTCTTCCTGTGGCTGATGTTCATGTTTGCCCAAAGGTCTATTACTTTAGCGTTTTAAGCCCCATTACCATTAAGTTTTGCAGCGATAGTTAGGATTATTTGTCACAAGATTATCTAAAATTTTCGAAGCAGTGTCAGTTATGTAATCATCCCTTTTAAATTCGATCCAGGACAGTTGAGCGCAGAGCTGCATAATAGATCATATAATAGAGGCACTTTTTCCCTATAAAATTAGAGCTCTGACACATGACGAGCGTCAAACATAGATCGATGGCAGCGATGCCAGAAAATGAGGAACGAAATGAGCGGAGGAACCAATGCGTAATCATATTTGGATCGGTTGACATAGCCCAAATATTACCATCCACGAGCTTCCACAATTACAACTACAACTTAAACATAGGCTTGGGGAGAAACGGGCAATATAAATCATTCACCTGGCAGACAGCAGTATGACGGATATCGTTTATTGATCACCTAAACACTTGCGTGTTCCGAAAAATAGATCAAATCAAAAATATGTGGCCGTCTTTGATGTGTTATTCAACGTTCGTCAATCAATGTTAGTCTTTGTATCACTTTCCCGGATACAAGCAACGCGGGAGCGGAACAGGTCTTTCATAAAACGGATGAACGAAATGACTGTGACTGGCAAACGGATAAACAGTAGATAAAGGCAAAGTACACAGCAACATAATAATCAGGTGTTATTTTGCCACTGTATGTTTGGTGGAATCAGAACAAACGCATAAATTATGCAGTGAACTTGGAGTATACAGAGCTATAGTATTGAACATAAGTATGTTTGTAGAAATTAACAATATTTAGCAGCAGTACTTCTGTAAGTATTCTTATTTTCACAAAACTTGGTTACTTGAACGAATAGCACGTTTTGTGATCGTTAAGTTCATAATGATCATTATGATTCAACTATGCATAACGTAATTTACTATAAACCGTATCTTGTTTATTATGTGTGATTAACAAAAAGCACCTCATTTTGAAGAAATTTGTAATAAAAAGCACAAACAACAATTAAATAATAGTCGTAAGAGGTCGTCCCGTGGCCGTGACTTCCACTGTTGGTGTCGCTAGAGTGCCGTTACGAAGAACTGGCTCACGGCGGTGCTTGCTTCTTATTACGAACTGTAGCAAGAAGCAACAGTCCTCTACTTTCTTATGTGTAGCCTTTTCGGCACAGGATTGAGCACCAACCATAGTCTACCGATTGCATAATATTCACCATACGCTACCATACGCTCACGACTGCGATTCGATAATGGACAGTCGCTACTTGCGCGCTGAAAATACCCACAAAGTCGTCAATGGCTTGTGCTCTCACTTACTAGCCCCACCACCAGTTCAGAAGCCTTTGAAATTGCTGAACGGATTGCTGCCTGGTGGAAAAGGTTCACCCCGTGCGAAGGATAGATAGGGAACCTGTTACTCAAGTCCCGGTGAGCCTAGCACTTTATCGGCTGCAAAGGTAACCAGGAAATCAAAATGTCATAGCCGAACTCGTTGTACAGTTTGGCTGCACGTTGATAGTGAGCAGACATACGATTCGGCCAGACTTACGATGGAAGGGGTAGTAGTAATGCTTCATGATTTGTCGAAATTCTATTTTTGCTATTAAGGTTGGCGATTGTGGGACCTGTGTTACATACGGGTGCTCGTACGAACACCATAAAGCGTAGCTTACGCATCTGCCATTGACTTTTACTTTCATCTGGTTTCGATCATTTCGATCCATAACAGTTGTTGGACATAGTGATGACTAGGAAGATGGGTTTTAAATTGTATGTTTTGTTTTAGCGAACTTTCATGACAGTCCAACATCTTCCGTTATTGAAGGTAGTCATTAACTTTAAAAACGCTATGTATAATTATATTATTATGTATCGGAACTAGCATTCGTATATCCTTCACAGAAGTTGTCAAATCGAAATGATAATAAATTATAGTTAACACATCGTTCGTAGAATTTGTTGATATATTTTGTTTTTATTCAAAACAATTTCCTTCGAATGAACTGTAAAGTGCGAACGGTTTGATTGTGAATCCTTACACAAAGCATACCAAGCATACGTACGTTTTATTTGCAAACAAAATAAAATAATCACATCACGTCACTTTAATTAGCCTCGGTGGCGTTGCTATTAACCTTTGTTATGCATTATCGCGTGCTCGATCATCATCACCATTCCCGTCGATGCACCCTTCACGTTTCATTCACAAAATAGAGGTGGCATCGAATCGGTGGCCGTTTCTATTGGTGATTTTATTGTTGCGTTTGTCACGCCTCGTTCGTTTGTTAATTTGATTGAAGTGACGGTGCGATAGCTTGAAAAGACGCCTTTTTTTAATAATACGACTCTACTTTGTAGAATTAAATATGATCAATTCCACGCAGCTTCATCCAATACTAAATATCTTTCGTTCAAAATAAAGCAAGGAAAGGTTTTTCCTTTTTCATTTCTAGAGCACTGTTAATCCTATGCGCAAAAACACGCCAGCCTATTACGTTCAATATTCCGGGGAAATTGCCCCAAAAACAACACAATTCCTCACCACATGCGCATGCGTTACAAACGGCTGGGGAGTCCTCGCTACGAAACCGACATTAACAGGGCAAACGGGGAATGATCGATCGATCGTGTCGTGTCCACACATGCTTCACTGGCTTTGCACCCGCATTGCGTCGTTTGCGCTACATGGCCGAAAACTGGCAAATGTTAAACAACGAACCTTCCGATCACCAAACGTTCGCCTCGATTGTTAGCTGGCGCCTTATGCGTAACAATACATACACACATTGTTCTATGGCAGAAAAAATGGTTTTAACTCGTTATGTGTTTTACGCGTTCGAATGATGGATTTGTTTTTATCGTGTTCTACTGTGTTTGCCTATAGTGTTGCATAAGCGCTGAGCGAAAAAAGTTAAACGACTGATTATAGTCTCTTAAAAGATAAAATCGCATCAAACGTACAAAAGCATACAATCGCAGAAAACTAAGGCATTCGTATGTTTCACGTGGAGAGAAAGAAAGTAACCACTGCGTGATTGATGATACCGTTCGTCGATCGTTAGTCAGTAATACAAATAATTTAGATATGTAATAGTTTTGCTCTCTTACAAATTTATTGTAAAATTTTATGAAGCGTGGTGCTGTGATGTACATATCAAGTGTACCTACACACAAAAGGGCTTTACCCAAAATAAAACTTTGCATTTAGATAGGTATAAAAATTTTACCATTGCACTCACATGAAGCATGTCATCATCGCTGTCATCAGGTCAATAGCTTTATTTAAAACGAATGTTGCAAGTACATTGCAAAAGAATTTCTATAGCATGCAGGGCGTATTTTGCATACTGTACGATATTGCCAATTATCTATAAATAATGCAGATAGCGTACGGTGTAGAGACTGGGCCAATGGTTGTTTCAAGTTCGAATTAAAGATTCAACGCTTGTACGGCTACAACTACTACTGAGCTTCAAAACATGATCATCAACATCAATGTAACTAAAGGTGGCAATAGGATTAAGATAGTTTGTGAGGCGGAGTGTAGTTATGTATCGTTGCAAGGACGATAGCAAGCATACGCGTAATGTTCCGTAAATATAGTACACTTTTTTGTATTTTTATATAAATTGGGTGATGTTTTTGTTAATCTTATACAAATTCTTTGTATCATCGCAAATGTGTATGTAATTTTCCGAACTCGTTACTCCATTCGAAGATCGATCAATATGCTTTCGAAATCATACTGTTGGTGGAAAATTACCTTTATGAAAAGGCTTCTAAAATTTTATAATTTATGATTCCTAAATAATGATAATAATGATGCTGACTTATAGCAAAGGTCAGGCGCTCGCGGTGAAATATCGTAGCACAGTTTCAACAGCCATCCGTAGGGGATCATATTCCCTAACATATTCCGTCTCAAATTATGCCGTTGTTTTCTACGAAGGTGAAGAGTGGAATGTATAGACATGAGAAATGCACGAAATGTAATGTACACTTTTCACCAGATCGCACTTTTTGCTAGTTCGATTGCATCACGAGCATTCGCTGATAGTGAAGCTTGCAGTCACGAATGCAGCATGGTGCCCTTATACACTGTCTCGAGACATCAGTAGAATCACCATCTTGCACTCAGATATCGTCGCCGGTTTTCGTATGTTACGTGATTGTATAACTTTCAACTGTATGACGATCTAGCATAGGCACACTCCCCAATCTCTTCTGCCTGCCCGAGGCGTGGGGATCAGCTGCAACGGCGTCGTTGAGTTCTTCATTTGCAAACATGCTTGCGAAGTGAAGATCTTACACCTCCTCCGGTGTGCAAAACACTGCATGTGACCTGTGCGAGTGAAAATAGACTAATCATATGATGGCTTCGATAGTACTGTGTCAAAATATCAAGTATGTAGCTCACGATATGCACGGGCAACAAACAAGACAAAAACCATCCCAGTAGTATTTACAACACCCCGTAGAAGCATAACATCTGCACC
The DNA here is from genome assembly GCF_016920715.1 of Anopheles arabiensis. Taxonomy (NCBI): domain Eukaryota; kingdom Metazoa; phylum Arthropoda; class Insecta; order Diptera; family Culicidae; genus Anopheles; species Anopheles arabiensis. Next base: position 49,638,233 of record NC_053518.1, on the reverse strand, counting down.
AGATTATTGTTGGGAATTTGGGGAGCTTTTGCGACACCTAATGAAACAGCGGGTATAAGATAATCTACTTCGTCGTATCATTTACGTGCCCGAAAGTCATTAAGCTATGGGTGTAAACATGGAAAAGCAATTGTTCAGATGGGTAACGTAATAGGACTTTGTGCGAGAAAACAGATGGTGCTTCAATCTTAACCAAAGTGATGCACCTTTTGATGTATTGCCTTTTTGTTATGGCTTAGGATGAATTTGCTTCAGTATGTCTGAAGAAAACATATGACTTAATAACCATAAACAAACCGTTTCGTTATTCACAATTTTCAGATAATTGTAAAAGAGACGCAGCGAAATTACCATAATAAATAACATACTTTTTATAACTCTTCCTTTCATCAGGTCAGAATGTGTCAAGACACAAGTTTCATGATATAGGATGCGCGTGCTACAACTAAATAATTCCTGACGGTATATTAAGTGAGAGATATAACACATTACAAGATAGTGTTGATCTGTGTTGATGTTAATAATGACTCCACATCCCCATCAAACTATCACATCATCTTTATCTTGTTAGTGATCTTCTTCTTCTTCTTCTTCTTCTTCTTCTTCTTCTTCTTCTTCTTCTTCTTCTTCTTTGGCTTAACAACCGATGTCGGTAAAGGCCTGCCTATACCACTTGTAGGGTTGGCTTTCAATAACTTTTGAATTACCCCCCAAGGCAGGTTAGTCATTTCTACATAGGGCAGCATGGTCCATTTGGGGCTTGAACCCATGACGAGCAGGTTCTTAAGTCGTACGAGTTGACGACTGTACCACGAGACCGGCTTGTTAGTGATCTAGTAATCAAATATTTACAACAGGTTCAGCTTCTCTAACCAGTTCCGTTTCGATAATCTCGAAAAAAAAACGCATCGTATGTCGGTTAACATGGTTGTTTGTGTTGAATAAGCAAGTTTATGGTGATGGATGCGCAAATAAAAGCTATTCGGCGTCAGTAGACAGCTAATAACTACCTCTTGGGGTGTGAATATCTCACTGTGCATTGAGTATACAGACGGGCGAATGATTTTTTGTATAGAAACATTACAAACCTGTCACGTTGTTCGAATCTTTTATAATCATAGTACTTCGACAGCTTCGTCAGTGTTTCTAGAAACGGTAGCCGCTACCAATGTTCCCGATCATCCGGCAAATGGTGCCATAAACTTGAATCGTTTACCAATTCGTCACAAATCAAATATAAATTGTTCATTTTGTCTAGCGTTTGTCCATTCCCGGCGCCATTTTTATGCGACTTGTGAGGTCGACCTAAGTAGTGTGGCAGCTATAAAGCAACAAACAGCATAATTACGAAGCTACCATAAAGCCTATGTTAATGGATTTGGCTTTGCAAAGTATAAACGTAATGGGCCTGGGCCTGTTGTTGATATCGACGATGCAAATGATCCACTGGTCAGTGTATCGTACATTTATTACCAACTTAAGTTTTACGACCTACTGGCATCGCCGATCGCAATACATTACTCTAAAGAGACAAAAGAGATTTTCAAATTTTGCTTTTTAGATTCATTTGAAATACAGCTGCATACCATTTGTATTTCGGCACAACTTATACATACTTTTAATGTTTAATTTGTTCCAATAGCGTTTTTTTGCGAAAATCTTGTTATCAATGCCCTTATCAATTGACAAAATGATTCACTCAATTGAAAAAAGACGTTTTAGCGTTTCTATTACAAAAAATAGGAAAAAGACTTGCTAATGACGCATAAAATACTTAAAATATTATATTAGAATAGGATAATAAATAATTTTATGCACTGCGCATATTGTCTACCAGTTGGCGCTGACCGCAAATAACTCGCACATTTTATGAATTAGGACATATACCATTAGTTCCTCTTGATTCTTATTAGTATGGCTTTTACAGAACTCTAATTGCCTTATTGATATGTAGCAAAGCAAGACTAGTAGTCCTTTTTGATCATGAAAATTGAATATGACTCAAAGGTGACATTTTGGTTCATTTAATTGTAGGTGCAGCATCAATTGTTTTACTTTTGTTACAGCATCAAGGTTACGGTTTGTTAAATTTGGCTCAAGTATTATAGACAATGTATGATAATCATACATTGCTTATACAAAGTCGATGCTCAGAAAGATTATATATCAAGTGGTACCAACATGTAAAGTCTATCTGTTGTTAATGTACATATCCAATCAATTGTAAGCGATAGTTGTTTCTCGGCATTCTTGTTGTATTGTAGAAGTTGTTGTATGATAGTGAATAAGTATGCTATAAAGTTATGTAATTTTTTTGTTTCGTTATTAAAGCAATACGGCTTGGCCATCCCTTACCAAATTAAAAATTAAAAAGTTGACTTTTCAGTCAGATATTAAATCGGGTAATTCCAGATTTCTTCATCGATTAACGCAGGTAACGAGTGTTAGCAGGCGAATGCATTAAAACGGGACATGTGATAAAAAAGAACCTGCTGTTACGATACATCGTCAGTACACGGTTTTATGTGCCTAGCATACGGCCAAAGATGTTCCCGCGTTGAACATTAGCTAAGCCGCTGCTGTCCTCACACAAATTGCAACTGGACAGCAGAAAAATTAAGCAAATTTTTCACCTTATGCAATCAGCGCACCAAGACGCGCCTCGTTTCACTTTCCTATCGGGTAAGGGTTTTAAACGAGTACCGAAAGGCGGCAGAAAGATAGCGAAACCGAACTTGAGTGGAAAACAGTTTTCCAATTTCATGTGCATATGTATACATACGCAGTTTATGAAGTAATTCATCTTTCATATCGTGCCTCCGATATACTAATGAAATCACGTTTTTGGTAACTTTCATGTATTGTAAAATAAAACTCACACATGTTGAAAGCTCATAGAACAACAAGCCGCTTGGAAATAGGCTGAGAAAATGTACATGTAGTTTTCAGGTTCTTTTGTATTTTTTCTAATATCAACGAATTTCGCATAACTTACTCAACAATAAAAAAACACTATTATAAAATGAATGATCATTTTATGTTTGCTAAACTTTACAAATGTTTAATATGTTTTGCGTACTGTACGTCTTAAAAGCGGCGAGAAGATGAGCGTAAAAACAAAATCTTCAATTATATTATCGGTTCACTGACCATCGCTTAGTCGTCAGACCTGCGGCGATGACGGTAAGCGCAAAAGGGTATAAAAATCCATCAGCTTACGAATAGCTAACGATTCTCTTGCATCGGACCAACAGCGTTGAAGTAACAGTCCTTTCGCGCTTTGGGATATGTCGTGTGATTGCGTAGGACTACAGCCGTAGCAAACGATCGAAGAAGAAGTCGCCAGTCTTTCGAATATTCACAGCTACAATACGCACTCGACGCTTACATTCACTTTGTGTATCTATTGCTTAGCAAAACACTAGCATCGGGGTTACTAGTGCTTCCTATGCACGCCGAATCCATTCGAGCCCGCGTATTGATCAAGTAATCTTCCCGTGTAAGCTTCACCACAGCGATCGGTTGCATAATAGCTGCAATGAACTTTGATGGGACTTCTCCAGCAGGAAGAAAGGCTGTTTGTTTACATTTTCAGGGTGTAGCGCAAAAATAAAAGACTAGTGACCTATTTGTATGCACACAAAAAGGCTGAATGCTTGAACGATGTACGCTGCATAAAGATTACGACGCAAATGAGGCTGTAAATGAATTGTTGGTTGATTGTGTTATATATTGTGACTTTTTCTTGTTTTACTACTATTTTCTTCTGCTTCTGCAGCCAATTTTTGGCAATGACAGACGGATTGAAACAACACCACATAATCCTTTAATTCACTGCAAAGGCTATAATATCACTGCGAAAAACAGGTGAAATATACTGTACAATTTTTCATAGATAGAATTTCGCGGATGAGCCAGACGAATCACCTCCCTTATGAAAAGGAAGGAGAGTATCATCTTCTTCTTACTGGCGAAGCGATCTACGCAAGCATGGCATGGCTTATAAAGACTTTCAAGACTTATTTTGAGACCACGCAGTCGGATAGATCAAGTCAAGTCTTTGCTACGGGGGAACGGTCCTTATGAGCCTTGAACCCACGACGGACATGTTATTAAGTCGTGGTTAGTTGACAACTGCACCATGGGACCACCCTCTATTGAATCATCACATTTAGAAAATTTTTTTTCTCTTCATTAGCTGATTACTCCCATTGGAGTTCAAAGTGATATATCGTAGCGATTTTGCGATGCGATCCTATCGGGTATGTGCTCTTTTTGGCAAAATTTTGGTTTAGATGTTTTATGCATAGAATATCTTACTAACACTGTGAATAACACTGTAACACTGTGAATAATTCCGAAAGCTTTTAGTCAAACACACCATGTCCAATCTGGCCCCACTGCACAGTGGCAAGGTCGTGCACATCGATGTACGTGGCAAGATACTAGTTTATAAAGGCCTTTTTCGATACGTGATGTATCGTTAACGTTAGCCGAAGCAGCAACTCAAAAAAGAGGGGAAGAATCGGTTTATAACTTATTTTGCCAGTGTCAAATTAAAATACTAATGATGAGAAGCTATTAGTAATTGAAAGTCAATGGATTGGTTCCCTTACGTTAGTATTAAAATATGAATATATTTTGCTTTTTCTGTTGTTAATAAGATTAGATTGCGATATAAATGATTGCGTTCTTATTAGTTGATGATTGAAATGAGATGAGGTTTTATCTTGCGATCTTAGGGAGGCTAATTGCTACGACCTAAAATTTTAAGCACTTATCTGAAGCTCATGTCAAGGTATGTAAATTGAATATGATACGTATTTAAACGTGCTGAATTATACGCACAATAGTAATCGAATGGCTGGTATCGTTTTAAAAATAGAAACAATAAAAGTTTAATATTTTTGCACCGTTTCTAGCAGCTCAAGAACATAAACTGCATGTTGGGCGACATCATCATGCCTAATAGTTCATTAATTGTACTATATAAAAGATTGGAAGATCTACGATAGTTAGCTACTCGCTTGAACGCTAAATATAGCACATAAATAGACGACACTAGTGTTTGCGTGAGCAACTCGGTCTGCTCGTTAGGAATACAAATGATGCTCTTTAACCCTAAAATGTTCATGTTTTAGGTGTCGTTGCTCTTGATGTAATTTGAATTCAAAATAGCATAAACAACGGTTGCTCTAAATCCGTGTCACACATCGTGATATTTCAGCAGCCGCAACAGCAGCACGAATAGTTGAAATACGATTAATTCTGTGGGGCCCCAGTGTATGGGGCTATAATAACATTGGCGTTTAGGCGGCACGCAGCTGTGACAAAAAAAAAACGAAAGAAAAAAAGGTTTGTCCTCATGTGATAATGTCTTCCGACGGCAGCGGCAGCTTAAGGGAAGCGATAAAATTACCATATCATGCACATACAAACACACACACCCCTTCTATGGCTTTCAGTGCATGCATGGCAATTCATCAACTAGCAAATGTACGAGGCTCTACATTGCATTTGGTGCCCCTTGCCTCGTAACAGGCAGCACTCGGCCACGGTGCTGAACCGAAAAAGTGTGTCTATGTTACAATCGATCCAAACACTACACCGGCGCACCACACAACCCAGAAGTAATGTAGCACACAGATCAGTCGGAGCATGAAGACAGCATAATTCACTACCGGAACCTTCCATGGAACCGTCCCCAGTCTGCGCTTTCCAGCGCTTTTCATATCATGACCGATTTCCCTCTCTTACCCATGATCATCTTACCCAACACTGACCACGGACAATCGAAGGAACGGAACGTAAGGCGCCGCCACCATCACCACACCTGGTGTTGGCGGCGACGGCCTCACACTAGAAACCATTGCCAATTTGATGAGATGAAACGCGGGGAATGAAAGTGATATGTGGTTGGGCGTATGGCGCACGCGTGCTTGCGTGCTTGTGTGTGTGTTTTAGGTGCGTAGAAGAGGGAGCACATGTGAGTGTAGTGCTTTAGACCGTTTAGAGATTACTCAATCGCCAAGGCAAGGAGTCGTATGTGTAGTGATTTGGGTTCAAATTACGAAATTAGGAGTTCAAACAATTCCCCTTATATAAACTTAATTCCTAAGGTATTAAGCTCCATTGTTCCCATCAAGTAATTAAACTGTTTGTCATTTGTTCGTAGTACATATTGGAATGACAGTTACATACAAAAGTGTTAATAATTGTGCATCAATGAATCAAATAAATGTGGGTATACATCATGCAAGGATGTTGCTCCCACCGCAAAAGTGTGGACGCCGGTCCAACTACGACATTTAACCTTGCAGACATAGTAATTTTTACTCGGATGGTGATAAGCAGGCCTTTTGCACACAGGTCGAGTGCACCGTTGAGATCAATGTCAAGTGCAATTATCTGCATAGTCAATTGAAATGCATCGCAATCCTACTTATCGTCATGAATCAATTGGTGCCCATGGTATTTGTGCATTTGATTGGATGATCTATGTTATTTTATTTTTATGTTATGCTCGTGGCGTCTAAAATACCAACTTTTTTAAGGTTAAAAATGAGTGGTACGGATTTGTATTGCCGTTTTTTCTACTACTGTTTGTCTTATCTTTCTTATTAAACTGCAGACGTTTGACCTATTTTCCCTTGCTATAATTGGAGGTAATGTTTCGACGCTATTAGCTGATGCGCTTCGTGGTATATTAACTTCAATCAAGAATGACCTGATTACGAAGCCCATATAAGTCATCAATGGGAAACTGGACGGTCGCATTGAGTGCGCTTGTCTTGCCTGTATTTGCTGCAGCAGCGAATTAAACGTGGATTATCTAATAGATTTCGTCCATTTTCAACCACTCACCCGAGCGGTTCGTGTGAAACCAAGACCACTCGTCTGGCCCATCGATGAAAGCACCCGTTTTCTGTATCACTTAATCTGCTAGAAGTGTGCATGCCGGGTGGCTTGAGAAGAAATTAGCCGTTAAACTCCGCTTTTACGTTTTCCAGATTGTTACTCGCAGTTCAACCAACCGTAACGTGCCGCGGGTCACATGGGCGAGTATGCCAGTGGCTATCAAAATGTCTGCAGCACCAGCACAGTGTGCTACCAGATGAATTGTCTTATTTTAATAAACAACCGTATCGTTAATGCAGGTCTCGGAGGTGCTCAATTACTGTGGAATGCCCAACCGTATAGGTTAACCGTTTTAGGCACAATTGTACTACCATCATTTTAGTGCACCCGATGACAGCCGGTTTGCTTAATCATCATTAGAGCTTAAGCTTAAGAAGAGAGCTGTCGTACTAAGTAGTAGCAAATATTTAGTTTAATTTCTATGGATTCATAGTAATATTCAATTGCGTGATCAAATTTCAAACTATTTAGATATTACTCTAGTCTACTAAAGAAGTATAAAATACAAAACGTTGGTTTAATTGGGTATTGTTAATCAATTGGAACATGTACATCACTTTGAAACATTTAAAACTCGTCCAGTTAAAGACGGACATCAAAAATATAAAATCGTTTACTAAACGAAAGCGAGAAAGGGCTGCTTAACCCAGGGTGAAGTACTTTTGGTAGCGCACGCTATGTACGCATAACATTCCATCGACACCGGCTTAGTAGTGTTGCATGGCTGCTATAGGTATAAGAAACAATGCAAACGCAAAACAACACTAAAACATATATTAACCGATATCGATGCATTCCTTGTTTTGGCGTGGTACCGGTACTACTAGGAAACCGCGCCAATAGCCATTTGCCGCATTCCTTCCTCTAATGCATGTATACCATACCGGACTAAACCTGTGTAACAATAAAAAAGTAGCAGTAATTGATTTGATCAAATTTTAATTGATACTGTTTTATTATATATCAAGTGAAATATTGCCAAAACAAAACTATCATAGGCAACATAACATGCGAACAAGCCAATCTTAGTCCTAAGAAAAAATAAAAGGAAATATACTGTACTATAATATACATTTTTGTGTGCAGTTTATGTGTGGTTTCCAATTTTTAACACACCTCTCGTGCCAATCACTCCCAATTCGAGGGTAAAGTAATCTGCTTCTGACGTAACCTAATCTACTCACAACCACAACATACCGAATACGATACACAATCTGGGGTGTTAAGCAGGAGCACTACCTGTTTACCGCGAATCCCAGTGGAGGTTGAGATAAAAAAAAAAACATACCACGAGTGAAACCAGCTGGGAATGTAATCGCTACACGATTTAGGCAGGAGGTCGCGTCCGGAAAGCATCGAATGATACTTTCACTAGCTGCAATAAAAATAAAGTAATACTGGCGACAGACATACTGATTACGGCATACGTGCTCGTTTCGCCACTGGACTGTTTTGTGGATAGAGCATTCAGCAAGGCTGTTGGGGAAACTAGAACTTTTGTTTAAAAAAATTTTCATTACTATTCAAATGTTGTTTGTTTCTTTTTAATATGCTGCTGTTTTGTTATAAAAAAGTACTTTTATTATAATTATTACAAATAAAATTGTAATTTAAAAAAATCCGCGGTAAACTATTGTTTAATATTTTCCTCTTCATTCGTTTTTTCGGTGTTTTTTCATTAAGGTTTATTTACAAATTTGACCTAACCGGAACGTTCTTCGATAAATTATAAAATATGACGATAATATTATTTATAGGTGAAAGAAATATGCAAGCAAGTGCTTATTGGCAGACATCGACTACATTTAATATAATAAAAAAATTGTCATGATTATTGTGATTTTATCTTAATTTACTTATTACTTCTCGTCGTATTGGCTGAATGTCCTGTACGCGGTCAAGCCGGCCCTATACAGGCTTTCGAGAATTATTGAATTCCACGCAGCCTGATAGATAGATAGTCAGTCCTTATTACGTGTTGCAACGGATGTAGCAATCTATTTATTTGAGTAGTGTTTTAGACCTTCTTAGAACTGGCGCTCGCGTATTATAAATTTTCGCCGCACAGTTTAAAAATTGCGCCATTTTTAAGCTTTGTTAGCAGCTCGAAGAAAGTCGCGTGGAATATTCGTACTTTTTCACAGGATTGAACTTTATTGCATTTTGAAAAATATGCTTAAATTGCAGCCATGTTGCTACGGATGTAGCAATCTATTTATTTGAGTAGTGTTTTAGACCTTCTTAGAGCCGACGAAGAATAGGCGCCATCGAGGAAGTTAGTAGCAAAAGGAGTAGCAAAAGTCAAGCGAGAGAAAACAGACCAATTTTTAAACTGTGCGGCGAAAATTTATAATACGCGAGCGCCAGTTCTAAGAAGGTCTAAAACACTACTCAAATAAATAGATTGCTACATCCGTAGCAACATTACGGGAGGACGGGTTATATGAGGCTTGAACCCATGATGGACATTTATTTATTTATACCTACCTTACTTCTATACCAATTATTATTAGTTTTGTGTCAACTACGCAAATGTTCTAGTGGTTTATTATCATGTATTTGTGCCTTCGTTTATATTTTAATTTTTGTTTTTAATCTGCTTACTCTTCTTTGGCACAACAATCGCCTGCGTATCAATATACAGCACTGCTTATAAGCCGATTCTTTATATGATTAATCTACCACATCCCTGTCTTCAACACTATACTCCTCGCCGTCTACCCTTCTAGGGTCTGATTTGATTTGATTTGATAAGACAATTTGATTTAAATTGATTTAGGTGCGATTTGTTAGATAAAGGTAAAGGTGAAAAAAAACAAAATTTTAAGAATTAAAAAGAAAAATCCATTGTGCGATGCACATCAACAGATACGAACAAATATTCGTTGAATTAATTGTGTTTAAGAAACCGACCACATGCATATGAAATTCACATAGACATTTTATTTATTTTCTTTCAAATTCGCATGCTTTGCCATTAAGAAGCAACCAAGGAATTCTCCTGCCAATAAATTGAATCTGAATTTGTATTTGATAACAAAATATTACGACCAAAAAAGTAACGTATTTATTTTAATTTTAAACATTTCAAGTGTCGTCTATACACCTTGTGTAATGAGACCATTGTCCTAAATAAAAATAAAATTGAACTGCCATGTCAATTTGATTGACCGAAGGCTCTCTATAGCAGTGTGGCCAGATTATTTTGGCGGTTTTCGGTAGGCGCATCAAAATTTTATATGGATTAGATTTGGTTCAGCGGTTACACAAATGAAGGTCTTTCTGAAGTGTTGATCTGAAAATGGTACTAGGAATTCTAAACCAAAGAATAACTAAGATGCTCATTCTTTTTTCTCAGTGGTGGCAAGTTCTTTTTCTTGGGGCTCCACGCGACCGCTTAGGGCCACTGCAGTGCTCCATTGGATACGATTTTATCGTACGTGCTGTAATTTGATTTTCGCTGGATTATTTAGATTGATTTGATTGTTTGGCTGAGTTTCATCGTTCAATTATTACAAAAAATTGAGATTTTTCCTTCAAACCCAAATATATATACATCGGCATTTCTGGTCACTTTGCCCACAGGGCAGGCGAGCTTTTTGGCGCCCACCGTCGCAAAACCGTCGCAAAACGTCAAAACCGACGTCGCCAGCGAGCGAAACTCGCAACGATTTCGAGGCGACGGTCGTTTTTGACGTTTTGCGACGGTTGTTGACCTTTCGAGTGAGCTTTTGCCCTGGAGCACTGTTGAGAACGCAACCATTTAACCGTCTTGTGTACGACCAAAAAACTTTACGTAATCGTACAACCGCCTACACGGGTAGGCCATACAATTTGTATGGAAGAATGATGTTTTTTGTGATTAAAAGAGTATGGCTGGTATTATTTAATCCGTTCGTAGCGGGAACGTACGGCGCTCACATGAAATTCTAGGGATGGCAACACATTTCTTGCGCCCGGTCCTACAACGCCGCGGTGAATAACTGTAGCAACGATCTAGTACGTTAGGAAAATGAGTGTCGGGACGTACGCCGCCGCTACGAACGGATTCAATAATACCAGCCTATATCTTTTGAATTTGTAGTAAGATTTGAATGAAAACTGTCTTATAGGTTCATAATAATGTTTTATAACATATCGTTGTAAAATTAGAATTTTAAAAATCCTATCAATATTTTTTTTAATCAAAAATGTGCAGTAACTCCAACACCCCAACCGGCCTTGCCGCATGTTTTAAGTGGATGCTTATGTCTTTTTCTTTTCTTTCAAATATTGTATTACAGTTGTGTACAGTTAAATTTTATTGCATGATGTGTAACAATATTTTGAAATTAACACTGAAATCATCTCTTTTAAAATGATACCAACCACTACAGGCAAACGAAATATAATTGGCTGAAATTTAACACATACATTCATACTTTTGTCATAGTGTTACTGCCGAATAGGAATGGGTGTTTTAGAGTGCACCAATGGCACCCACGGCTCCAGAGCCAGATCTACACCAACAGCTCCAAAGCCGGATCCGCACCAACAGCTCCGGAGCCGGCTCCGTACCAACAGCCCGGAGCCGGCGGCGAATCAATGGCTCCAGAGCCGGCGATGAATCAACGGCTCTGGACCAACGGCTCTGGACTAACGTTTCAATAGTTTTATGTTTAGAACTTTTGTACTTAAATATTTTATTACACTCATACAACATACAAAATAAATAAGATACACAATACACAATACACTTTAAAATAATAAGTGCGGTGGCCGCGCACCAGCCGCACCGAGCGCCCCTGCCGAGAGCTCCTGCTCGATCGGCTCGCAAACACACTCTAACTGTGCGCTCGGCACACACTAAGCCTTGCGCTGGTTAGTGTGTGCAACAGTGTGCGTGACACACTGTAGTCCCCCTGGACGTTAACCGGTGGCAGCGCAACTGCCACGGCAAGTCCAGGGGTCGGCACGGCTGCCCACAACAAATAGAGACGGCATTGTATGATAGCGTATAAAACGAATCTATCATCTCGCAAGTGTAGAATATAACACCCGATGTGATTGTGTGATTGTTGAACAATGTTGAACAATTTACTCAGCTAATTATGGATATTCCTGCTTTAAAAAATATTTAAAATGATTGTTTTGGTGCAATCTGTAAAAACCGGCTCCGGAGCCGTGAACGTGGAGTAGTTGGTGTGGAGCCGGCTCCGGAGCAGCTGGAGCGGAGTCAGCTTCGGAGCCGTGGGTGCAGAGCCGGCTCCGTTGGATTGGAGTGGAGGAGGTTCCGAAGTTGTCTGGAGACGGTCGGAGCCAGTTTTTAATAAAACAGATTTTTGTGTTTCGGACTGGTGCACAATTGAGGATACTAAAGGACACACGCGGCTCTTCTGTATCAATCACTATATTCTAATATAAATAATATACAGTAGAACGTTGATTATTCGGGGGCGGATTAACCAGCGGGCGGCTTACCCGGTGCTCTAGCACCAATCGAACACGACATCGAACATGAAAAATGTATGGGATTTGACATGTTTGTCTTGTTTGTTTGTTTGTGTCTGACAGTGCACCTCCATATAATTATATGGGTTTGTTCGTGTCGGATGTCGTGTTCGATTGCTGCTAGAGCGCCGCCTTAACCGTGCGCATAAATGTGACAGCTGTTCAAACGTACAGTGAACATTTGCTGCGATAGTCAAGTGGGCAACCAGTTTTTTGTGCAGCTCTGTAGTGTCTAGTGGTGTTTTCGAAATTTATTTTTGTTCATGAACAGTTGTTCATGAACAACAACCTATAGTTATTGATTAAAATAATATTCTACTAACGATTTATCGATTGATTCAAGGTGAATTATGAATTTGACATTTCTTAGACCATTATCCGCACAAATCGATTAACCGGCAAACGCCCAGTCCCGAGCTGCCCGGATAATCGACGTTCCACTGTATATGCTACAAGACTGTTGTGTGTGTCGGGTCGCAGCCTATGATCGAGTGCGAACCCTCGGTAGCCCGATCGCTCCCGAAGCCCTTAACGGCCATTCGGACGTCGGATGCTGTCAGTTCCACGACAGCATCGAGTCGCGGTTACACTGCACTGTTTCTGTAGACAACACAGATGAGTATATTTTATAGATCGTCAACATATATGTTTATACAACAAGCAAAACAATTGAAAAATGTATGTAACTTTTGAAAGAAACGTAAGTAAAACTTAGAAAAAGACTACCCAAGCGCCACAGATTAAGCTTAAACGACTGGAAAATTGAATATCCATAGAAAAAAATGAAAGCTCCACAGCTTCATTGGTTTGATCCATAGATGGCGTATTACAACTCATCATTATATTGCTATCCTTTTCTTGCAATGTGTTTCGACAAGTTTCATCTCATTATGACCTATATAGCCTCCTAACTTTCCGAGCAAAAATCTATATGAATGGTCGTGTGGTCAGATACGTGGGTATCAACACCAACGACCATTACTCAAATCTCACTTGCTTCAGTGCTGGTGGTTTCCTTTGGAGTTTAGTATTTTAACAATCGTATCGCCGTTCTAGTTCTAGCGATGCATAACTTCAATGCGAAACCATACTACAGTACAGAGGAAATGAGAAAGCTCTCCTCCAAGCCATGAAGCTCAACTGGTTGGGGTATCCCACCAACAGAGAGCGCCACCAGCTTTTGCTATTTTTAGAATGCATGAGCCGTTTGCCGTCTGCTAAACGAAGTCTTTCTATATTCCGTTTAGGTAGAGAACTTGAGTCATTTAGAAGCCGTTTAGTGGTCGTTTGGTGGATTTGTGGCACTTGGGTATTCATCCACTTAAAACATGCGGCAAGGCCGGTTGGGGTGTTGGAGTTAGGCTCGTGTCTGTGCTCCATCGGATGCGATTTTATCGGAAGGCCTGTCAAAATTTGATATGAGATTTGACAGATAACGTCGGACGTGCGATTTTGTCGTACGACGGAATCAAAAATTTTGATTTCGTCGGACGCCGCATCCGATTTTATCTGTAAAACTAAATGTGTGGTGTTTTGTAGGAACAATTTCAACCTAATTTTTCATAATCGTTTTATTATTAAAATCATCCCAATAATCGCAATATTATACAAAAAAGCGTTTGACAGCACGTGCGATGAAATCGCATGCGATGGAGCACAGACACGTGCCTTACTGCACATTTTTGATTTCAAAAAATATTGATAGGATTTTTAAAATTCTAATTTTACAACGATATGTTATAAAACATTATTATGAACCTATAAGACAGTTTTCATTCAAATCTTACAAAAAATTCAAAAGATATACTCTTTTAATCACAAAAACATCATTCTTCCATACAAATTGTATGGCCTACCCGGGTAGGCGGTAGTACGATTACGTAATGTTTTTGGTCGTACACAAGTAACCGTCTTGTAATGGTTGCGTTCTCAACAGTGCTCCTGCCGAAATCTGCCAATATAATCTGGTCACACTGGCCCGCAGGACAAAAGCTCACTCGAAAGGTCAATAACCGTCGCAAAACGTCAAAAACGACCGTCGCCAGCGCCTCGAAATCGTTGCGAGTTTCGCTCGCTGGCGACGTCGGTTTGCAGTACATGCGACGCCGGTTTTGACGTTTTGCGACGGTTTTGCGACGGTGGCCGCCAAAAAGCTCGCCTGACCTGCGGACCAGTGTGGCCAGATTATTTTGGCAGATTTCGGCAGGAGCACTGTTCAGAACGCAACAATTTAAATTTAATCAATTATTTTAATGATTATCCTACGAGCAAAGAGAATGAAAAAGTGTGCGACTTTCAGACGAGGGGCATGTAGAAGCAGGGGGAGACGGTTGGAAATACACGGAATTACGCAGAGCCGCGAGCGTGTTTTGGTTTCCACACAGTTTTTGCACTCACACAATTACACATGTGTGAATGTGTGCGTTCACTTTCAGCCTGCGCGCTCAGTTTGATTTTCTCGCAGCGGCATTGTGGTATCGGTGTCTCGCTCGCACTAGTGCAGCTTGTTCAGGAAGAAACGGAAAGGAAGGGGTATGAGGAAAATACAATGAAACAGCGCGAGCGAGCGTTCTTTTCAGTGAGAGCGCCTCGTGTATTTTAAAGGCATGCAAGAGAGCGCCGGTCTGGTGGTACAGTCGTCAACTCGAACGACTTAACAACATGCCTGTCTTGGGTTCAAGCCCAGAATATAGCTTCCCCCCATATGTAGAACTGACTATCCTGCTATGGTAACAATAAGTCACTGAAAGCCAAGCCCACTTCACTAGTGGGTACAGGCAGGCCTTGACCGGCAGCGACTGTTGTGCCAAATGAAGAAGAAGAATGAGCAAGAGAGCGCATTCTCCCTGTGGTAGCGCTCCATCCGACATTCATTAATTATCAGCCCAAAACAACGGACTTCGGATCCGATCTTGGTCCGGACCCCCATCGTGTGTTTCTACCTTCCCCTCGCCTGAAAATTTCATTCTCTTTGTCTGTCGGGTAAGCTTTAACCGCCGACAGCGAGATTCAAATTCAAATTAAAATAATTTTCTTTGGCGAGTAATTCTCGGAATCCCCACAACTGACATTTTCTACTTATTATGAACATTAAATTTTAACGGATAAAAAGTGCCAGGCAAACAAACGTGCATCAGCGCGTTAAGTAACAAATGTGGTTAACAATCCTTGAAATAGCATCCCAAGCGCCACAGATTAAGCTTAAACGACTGAAAAATCAAATATCTGCGATTTTCGGTAGGATAAATGGAAAATCGGTAGTTTTAGGGCGGTCATCTGTGAATCGGTAGGCATATAAAAAATCGGTAGGAATACAGATAAATCGGTATTTCTGGTCACTCTGCTCTATAGTGATGCGAGAAAGCGGTTGTCATTTGTTGGCTACAGGCTCAGTGACAAAGCAATAATATTTTAACATTGTAATCAACGAAAGAAAGCAGCAAATATGGTGAGTGGAAATTTAATCCCTTCAATAAGTTTTAAATGATCGAAAATATATCGTATCCTTTGTAGGGATACCCCTGCATGCCTCTGTATGAGGAATTTAGCGTAGACCATTGGACTAACCTAACAATTTGTCCTTTTTTAGTTCCGCAACCAATACGATAGCGATGTGACGGTCTGGAGTCCACAGGGCCGTTTGCACCAGGTGGAGTATGCGATGGAAGCCGTAAAGCTTGGCTCAGCGACGGTGGGATTGAAAAATAAGGATTTTGCGGTGCTAATTGCACTGAAACGTGCATCGTCCGAGCTTTCGTCGTACCAGAAGAAAATCATTTCCATCGATGATCATCTCGGCCTTTCGTTCGCCGGTATCACGGCCGACGCTCGAATCCTTAGTCGCTATCTGCGCCAAGAGTGTCTGAATTACAAGTATGCTTATGATGCGTTCTATCCGGTAGGACGCCTTATTAGCAATCTTGGCAACAAGATGCAAGTCTGTACCCAACGTTATGACCGTCGTCCGTATGGCGTAGGGCTGCTGGTCATCGGTTACGACGACCAGGGACCGCATATCTACCAAACTTGCCCAAGTGCTAATTTCTTCGACTGTAAAGCAATGTCGATTGGATCGCGTTCCCAGAGCGCCCGTACGTATCTCGAGAAGCATCTGGCAACATTCCCGGATTGCACCAAGGACGAGCTGATTCGTCATGGCGTACAAGCGCTTCAAGACACGCTGCCCAACGAGGTGGAGTTGAACAACAAGAACATTTCGATTGCGATCGTGGGCAAGGGCGAAAATTTCCACGTTCTAGAGGAGCAGGAAAATGACAAATACTTGAGCAACATTGTTCGCCGTGGCGGAGCCGCGCCGGAAGCTGCTGGCGGAAGTCAGCCACCCCGTGACGATGGTGACGATCAGCCCCCAAACGTACCGGATCCAATTCCAGTAGTGGCGATGGAAACGTAAATGAATCGCAATCGCCCTTAAGTGGTTTGTGCGAAACGAAACCTACTGGGCTTCAGGCGCATCTCAACCACTTTACCCTCACCTGGAATAGAACTGATGGGTATTTCAAAAACTGAAGGGTGGGAGTTTGGAATACGGTTTTATTTCAAACTCCCACCCCGACAATTTCTTCGGAATCCAACAGCGTTCCTTTTGGGCAACGGGCTTTACTGTGAATTGGATATTCAATAAAAACTCAAGCAAATATAAGATACTGTTTAATATTTGTTGTAAAGCACAAAAAAGGGGAGCAAACGTATCAACGCTTAATATTTTGGACGAGTATCGTCTACATCGAGTTGGCCCGTTTCCCGGGAAGGCATCACCAGAGGCTTCACGAAGTAGAATCCAATGTGTAGAGTAACGATGGTTCCAACCAACAGCTTCAAAACCGATTGCCGATCCATTTGTGATGTTTCTGATTTCGTTATAAGTTGTGATGATTTAGCAGCCAAGTACAGCTATATTGACCGGATATTGTTGCCGGATTACAAGACCGGCGAATAGTGTAGCAATGCTTCGATTATGAGTTTTCCCGAAATGGGCCTTTTGACAGTTCATATTGCTACCCGATATGAACAGTGGTGTACACAATTATAGCAGCTGCCATTTCATTACCGTTACGTAGAGTAGAATCGAAAAATGCATTTAAAATGAATCTCATTTTCCGCGTGGAAAACTAACCGATTGCATCAGGCAACGAAAGATATGGATACGATGTGCAGCATACGTTGAACATAGTTTTTTCTTTACATTTTCAAAGCAAGGGACACAATTTTCCGTCATTATAGAACAATTTACACAGATTGTGGTTAAAAACAAGTATGAAAAATATGTAGATTTTCATCTGCGTTATCTAAATGATTATCTTTGTCATCAAGATTTCATATTGGCACAATTTTTCATTTTTTCGTACCTCATGTTCAATTGTAATGAAATAGAGCAGTTCTTCTATGTTAATTTAAATTAGAGTAGAATCATGGTTGTCTGACGCGCACGCTGTCAATGAAGGTTGTTGCTATGTGGGAACCAAGCGACGCTTCGACCAACATTAAATTCATCTTCATCAAAACTTATCGCATCATACGAACACAATGTAGAACTGTAGCTGGGTTTCAATGTGTATTATATTTCCCTTTTGCGGTGCTTGAACAGATGATACTCCAATCACCGAGCAACGTTAGATGTTTCACCGACGCGTTGAAACATAACAAACTTTTCGCCACTCTGTATGCTGATGTTGATTTGCATATTCTTTGTGCCGCTTTGCTTAGGCTATCGAACCGGCATTGGACGCGATACGAGGCCACAGGTCAGCGCATTCCTTCGCAACGGGACCGGTGATAGCAGAGCCTTTCATTTCACCCTTGTTGTTTACTATCACACCTGCATTGTCCTCAAAGTATAGAAAAACACCATCTCGCCTGCGGAACGGTTTACGCTGCCGAATCACGACGGCTGGCATTACCTACAAAAGGAAAAACATGTATGAGATGATATCGCGCACACTTTCGCTGCTCCTTCAATGACGATTACAGGGTAAAAACATTAGCACATCCTTAACGACAGCTTACCTTTTTACGCAGCTCTGGTTTACCCTTCTTTACCGTGGCTACGAACATGTCACCGACTCCAGCCGCAGGCAGACGGTTCAAACGACCGCGAATGCCATGGACAGCAATGACGTACAGGTTCTTGGCCCCCGTGTTGTCAGCACAGTTGATGACGGCGCCAACCGGCAGACCGAGCGAGATGCGGAATTTTCCTCCCGCGGATCCTCCACGTCCTATCGAAGAAAGAGTAATCAATATACACTATTAGCACTCCGAAAATTGCGAATGCTACACTTCCGATCACCACAACAGTGCACACAACCATTCAACCACCGCGCATCCCTCCACAATACGTTTTCGTTTGGGGCTCAGTCCAACACGCCTGTGTGGAATTGTTTTCACCAAAATATCACCGTGATTTGCACATTGGTCAGTGATACGGGGCACTGTGGTGGCATCGGGGCAATCTAGTAAACGGCCAGTAGCCACAAAGCCACAATTTACCTCTCTTAGACATTGTTTAAGTCCGCAGCAAAATCAAGTGTGTCTTTCACACAAATCCGATTGCCGGAAAAAGAACGCAAGACAGCCACGACTGACAGCTAGTTGACTTCCGTTGGTTTCTCAACGACAGTTGCGCAAGAAAATTTTCAATGTACAAAATAAAGTCAAACATTTTCCCCAAATTATTCCGTTCAATAAATACACGCAATGTTGTTCAGAGCTCTGAAACGAGCTAAAATAAATGAAAACATAATAGAAATGTTCAATAAAAAATAAACGAATTAAAAATGAACAATTTTAATCGATTGAGCGAATCAGAATATGGCAGATTACAATTGTTACTTGGGCATTGATTGCATTGACCGATGACAACGTTGACAAGTTGACGTGTCATTAAAAAAATTACAAAAATTTTCAACAAAAGAATGAGCACTCGGCTTAATTTGCTAAAGTAAAAGCATAACATTTGCAGTACGTGTGCAGTGATAATATTGAACATAATAGAATTGTGCAAATCCATTTTGCGTTTTGTTTTACAGCCACCGTCGTAAATCTTCGGTATGTTGACGAATTTTGAAACAAAATCGGCCCGTGTGAAGGGTCTATCGTTTCACCCGAAACGTCCATGGATTCTGGCTAGGTAGGCGACAAACAAAAAATATCAAGCGCACTGTCTAAGTGTATTCACATTTAATTGGATGTTTATTTCAGCTTGCATAGCGGTGTTATTCAGTTGTGGGACTATCGCATAAGTACTCTGATCGAAAAGTTCGACGAACATGATGGCCCGGTACGTGGCATAGCGTTTCACAATCAGCAGCCCTTGTTTGTCTCAGGCGGGGATGATTTCAAAATCAAGGTCTGGAACTATAAGCAGCGCCGGTGTATCTTTACCCTGCTGGGTCACCTGGATTACGTTCGAACCACGGTGTTTCACCATGAGTATCCGTGGATTTTGAGCGCCTCGGATGATCAAACCATCCGCATCTGGAACTGGCAGTCACGGTCATGCATCTGTGTATTGACCGGGCACAATCACTATGTCATGTGTGCTCAGTTCCACCCGAGTGATGAAGACATCATTGTTTCGGCATCGCTTGATCAAACTGTTCGCATTTGGGACATTTCTGGTCTGCGCAAGAAGAACGTCGCTCCCGGACCCACTGGTTTGGACGACCATTTGAAGAATCCTGGTGCAACGGACCTTTTCGGCCAAGCGGACGCCGTAGTAAAGCATGTCCTAGAAGGACACGATCGAGGCGTAAATTGGGCAAGCTTCCACCCTTCGCTACCGCTGATTGTGTCCGGAGCAGACGATCGACAGGTAAAGTTGTGGCGCATGAACGAATATAAAGCTTGGGAGGTAGATACGTGCCGTGGACACTACTACAATGTTTCCTGCGTACTGTTCCATCCTCGGGCGGATTTAATCATTTCCAACAGCGAAGATCGCAGCATTCGCGTCTGGGATATGACTAAGCGGCAGTGTATTCACACGTTCCGCCGCGAAAACGAACGCTTCTGGATCCTGGCAGCACATCCTAATCTGAACCTGTTTGCGGCAGGCCACGACTCCGGCACTATCGTGTTTAAACTTGAGCGCGAACGTCCAGCATACGCAGTGTACGGAAACTGTTTGTACTATGTGAAGGAGCGCTTCCTTCGGGAGCTAGATTTTAACACGAACACCGATTCGGTTGTGATGACGATACGCGGTGGAGGAAAAACACCCGTCTACAGCATGTCCTATAATCCCGCACTGAACGCAGTATTGCTCTGCACGCGCACATCCAACTTGGAAAATAGCACATACGATCTGTACAGCATCCCGCAAAAGGATAGCAATTCGCAGAACAAGGAAACGGACAGCAAACGTTCATCCGGTGTTACGGCTGTGTGGGTGGCACGGAACCGGTTTGCCGTTCTTGATCGTGCCAACCAGTTGGTGATAAAGAATTTCAAGAACGAGGTCACCAAAAAGATACAGACGCCAGTGTGCGATGAGATATTCTACGCTGGAACCGGCATGCTGCTGCTGCGTGAACCCGAACATGTGACATTGTTCGATGTACAACAGCTTCGGTCGCTGGCTCAAGTGAAAATTGCCAAGTGCAAGTATGTTGTCTGGTCAACCGATATGAGCCATGTGGCTCTGTTGGCAAAGCACACGCTGAACATCTGCAATCGCCGTTTGGATTTGCTCTGCTCCATTCACGAAAGCGCGAGAATCAAGTCCGGTGCTTGGGACGAATCTGGAGTGTTCATTTACACCACATCGAACCACATCAAGTATGCGATCATTAACGGTGATCACGGTATCATTCGTACACTTGATCTTCCGATTTATATAACGCGCGTAAAGAACAGCCAGGTATTCTGTCTCGATCGGGAATGCCGTACGCGGCTGCTCACAATCGATACAACGGAGTACAAGTTCAAGCTTGCCCTAATAAACCGGAAGTACGAGGAGGTACTTCACATGGTGCGCAATGCTCGGCTTGTCGGACAGAGCATAATTGCATACCTGCAACAGAAAGGTTATCCCGAAGTGGCCTTGCATTTCGTGAAGGATGAAAAAACGCGTTTTGGACTTGCGCTGGAGTGTGGCAATATTGAGGTAGCTTTGGAGGCAGCCAAAGCCATGGACGATAAGCAGTGCTGGGAGCGTTTAGCACAGAGCGCTTTAATGCAGGGAAACCACCAGGTGGTGGAGATGTGCTATCAGCGCACCAAGAACTTTGATAAACTGTCCTTCCTGTATTTGATTACGGGAAATCTGGAGAAACTGAAGAAGATGAACAAGATTGCCGAAATACGCAAAGATGTTTCCGCCCAGTACCAGGGTGCACTGTTGCTGGGAGATGTAGCGGAACGAGTATCGATACTCAAAAATTGTAAGCAAACATCCCTTGCTTACCTGACCGCAAAAACTCATGGTCTGGAGGAGGACGCCGCTCAGATGGCCGAAGAGTTTGCTGCGGAAGGGAAAGATTTACCGGAAGTCAGTAAGGATGCCAAGTTTCTTCGCCCACCTGTGCCGATTCAGCAGGCAGAGAGCAATTGGCCACTGCTGACCGTTTCAAAGGGATTCTTCGAAGGAACTATGATGTCACGTGGTGCCACTACCGTGCATCAGGCGCTGGCCCCAACGGAAATGGTAGCCGAAGCCGCCGAGGAGGAAGATGGATGGGGAGTAGACGACGATTTGCACGATGGTGACCGATTTGAGGATGCGAAGGAAAACGACGAAGCTAAGACTGGCGAAGGAGGCGAGGGAGCCGGTTGGGATGTGGGCGATGATGATCTGGAGCTGCCCGAAGAATTGATATCGAAAATTTCAGCTTCAAATGCGGCCGGCACCAAGAACTTCTTTGCGGCACCACCAAAAGGACATCCCCCGTCTCATTTTTGGACCATCAATTCACAGCTGGCTGCCGATCATGTACGAGCGGGTTCCTACGATTCTGCTTGCCGTTTGCTGAACGATCAAGTCGGTGTAGTTAACTTCGCCCCGTACAAGGAACTTTTCATGGAATCATACGCAGCCTCGAAAACCTCGTACAGCAGTTTGCCACACGTCAGTTCGCTGTCTGCCCATCCTAACCGAAATTGGAAGGAACTGAATCCCAAGAACGGTCACCCCACGCTTGCCTACAAGTTGAATGATCTTGTGCAAAATTTGCAAACATGCTACCAACTAACAACTACCGGCAAATTCGTTGAAGCAATCGATAAACTGCAAAATATCATCCTCTGCATTCCGCTGCTAGTCGTGGAAACGCGACAGGAAATAGCTGAAGCGCAACAGTTGCTCACCATTTGCCGAGAATACGTGGTGGGTCTCCAAATGGAAACAGTACGGAAAACGCTACCGAAGAACACACTCGACGAGCAAAAGCGTATATGTGAACTGGCCGCATACTTTACTCACGTGAACTTGCAACCCGTTCATCAGATACTTACCCTGCGAACAGCACTAAATCTGTTTTTCAAGCTAAAGAACTACAAAACAGCGGCTTCCTTTGCCCGTCGTTTGCTGGAGCTCGGTCCACGTCCTGAGGTAGCTCAGCAGGCACGCAAAATATTGCAAGCATGCGAAATGAATGAATCAGACGAACATACTTTGCATTACGATGAGCATAATCCGTTCACATTGTGTGCCGTTACTTACAAACCCATCTATCGCGGTAAACCGGAGGAAAAGTGTTCTCTATGTTCTGCTTCGTACCAGCCCCCGTATAAGGGTGTCACGTGCGTCGTCTGCAAGGTGGCCGAAGTGGGCAAAGATGTAATTGGTTTGCGCATTAGTGCATCACAGTTCAAGTAAGGTGAACGGTAATAGTAATGTATGCTTCCCTCCGGTAGTATATGAGAAGAAGATGAAGTGCGAACAGTGTCAGAGATAAATATGCGCGTACCACGGCAGCAGGAAAGATGAATACTGACTTTTAATGCATTTTATGCAACTTACAATAATGGTTTGTAGAAGTGTCGTCGTCTATCCAACGGCACAATTTCTCAAACATTCCGAACAGCATTATAATTAGCTCTTCTTGCAAAGGTTAGCAGTCTTAATCATATTAACTCAAAATATAAACGCAAATGAAAACGATCGTTCATGTGCTCTTGTGGGAATAAATTATATGAATATAATTATAAACTGTAGTACTACGTTTTAGTTAAAAGAGAAAAAATGAGAATTAATTTCGTTTAAAATACGCTTAAAGGTACAGTGGGGTGTTGATATTTTTCCTTTTCATGTTTGATGTTTCCACCATGAATCATCAAGGACGTCACTATTTCATACGGCTTGACACGTCAGAGAAGATTATTTCTTGTCGCGACATTTTGGGCTATTTGGCGTTGTTTTGATTTTCGTCTTTGTTTAATCGGAAAGAACGATCCACGTGACAATTTAATAAAACATTAAATTAGTATATTCCGCTTCGATTCCTGTTTAGAGAATGATACCTACAACGTGCATCAACTTAAGTGACCAGCATTCAATAGCTTTACCCACGATTGGTCTTGGTACATACTCAATACTTGGCGGCGATGGCAAGGAAGCGATCAGAACAGCAATCGACGTGGGCTATCGTATGTTTGATACGGCGGTTGCGTATGGAAATGAAGCGATCGTTGGTGAAGCAATACGCGAAAAAATACGTGAATGTAACAATCTGACCCGAGATGATTTTTTTATCATCTCGAAACTTTCGGGATCGTATCATCGCAAGGATCTGGTTGAAAAGTGTTGCAGAATGACCTTGGATCGTTTGGGTATGGATTATGTAGATCTTTACCTGATGCACACACCTGTTGCCTTGCAGTCTGAAAAGAAATGTGCGAGAAATGGAACGAAACCAAATGCCATCGACGATAGTATTGCTCCTACAGAAGCGTGGATAGGATTGGAGCAATGTTACCAAGAAGGACTATGCCGTTCCATAGGTGTATCTAATTTCAACGAGCATCAAATAAATGCTCTACTCTCAGACGCATCCATAGTTCCAGCGGTGAATCAGATTGAATGCTCGATCGGATTCAATCAAAGGCCGATGCGCAAATTTTGTCAACAGCAAAACATTCTAGTGATGGGCTATACACCATTAGGAAAGCAGAAATTACCATTCCTACAGAATAATCGTTTAAAAGAAATTGCTCTTTCCGTTGATAAAACTACGGCGCAAGTTAGTTTGAGATATCTGGTACGAATTTTGTGTTGTTTAAAATACAAACTGAGAGGAAATTAAAACGATATTAATAAGCTGTGCTTTTCATTCCAGATAGATGAAGGTGTTGTTCCGATCGTAAAATCAACTGATCGTAAACGGCAGCAAGAAAATTTGGACATTTTTGATTTCAAGCTCACCAAACAACAGCTGGAAGAATTAGATGCCATCGGAGGGGATCAGCGTGCATGCAAAATGGATTTTTTAGCAGGAGCTAAGCATTTTCCTTTTACAGACTGTTAAATTTTCTTACTGCTGTTGTTGTATTTTAATACGGGTTTGGCCGCTTGGATGTTTAGCAGTGAGAATGGAAAATATTGTTTCTAATCTGTTTCTCATCGTACCAAGAGTTGTAGGGCAATAAAACGGGAATGATCGTAGACAGTAAGGTAAAGATCATCCAAAAGAAACTTAATTAAATTGCTAACGGAATGTCCATAAAAAAAAGAAAACACATACAGGCGGTCCCCGAGATACACGGTACCTCTTATACGCGGATTTCAAAATTTGACAGTTCTTTGAGCAAATTGTACTGATTTGACACATCCATTGTGAAATACCAAATACAGGGTTTCGAATCATATAAGGGAATAGTTCAACCACTTAGGGGAATGTTGCAAATCGGTAGGGGAATGTTGCAAGCAAGCTGTGGATGTTTGCAATCACTTAGGGGAGTTTTGCAATCGATTAGGGGAATGTTGCAAGCGTGCTGGGGAGCTGTCATCAGACGGTGGGTGCCGGTGTAAAAAGCTTCGAATTGATACCGATGATGTTTTTTTTTTTTTTAAACATCGTTTGGAGTTGTTTTCGTGTGGGATTCTGCTGTACACATGATAAACTAAAGAAATCCTGCTGCGGAGCCATAATTAAACATGATAAGTTAGTTAGATTGACGAAAATATTTTAAGGTATTTACAGCGGCACCCACAGTCTGATGACAGCTCCACAGTACGCTTGCAACATTCCCCTAATCGATTGCAAAACTCCCCTAAGTGATTGCAAACATCCACAGCTTGCTTGCAACATTCCCCTACCGATTTGCAACATTCCCCTAAGTGATTGAACTATTCCCTTATATGATTCGAAACCCTGTAATTTCCGTATTGATCGAATGTAAAATACCATTCAAAAAGGTTTAAAACTGTTCAATTCATTAGAAACATATCAAATAATTAATTTGGTGGCTAAAACCACCCCCTGCTTGCAAAATTGCACGAAAATTAGTGATATTTTGGCTGGAAATCACGAGATTCGACTTACGCGGAAATTCGAGATACGCGGTATTTTGCGGCCGTTTCGGTCCCCAATAACCGTGTATCTCGGGGACAGCCTGTACAGTCTGTTCTGTTTAAGTAATCCACTTAAAAGCCCAAAATAACAGAATTTTCCGCACAAATCGTATC
The DNA here is from genome assembly GCF_016920715.1 of Anopheles arabiensis. Taxonomy (NCBI): domain Eukaryota; kingdom Metazoa; phylum Arthropoda; class Insecta; order Diptera; family Culicidae; genus Anopheles; species Anopheles arabiensis. The sequence goes on along the minus strand of NC_053518.1, from coordinate 49,612,180 downwards.
AAATAAAGTACAAAGTGTATAAAAGTACTAAATTGAATAAAAAATATCGAGTAATCAATTGTATTTCGTAAGAAAACCTCGAAATTGGACTTATGCTGATATTCGAGGTACGCCGATTCCTCGGGAACGCAAAAACCGCGTAACTCGGGAAAAGACTGTACTGCTGAAATACGTTCTATTGCTTGGTCGTGTTTGAACTCAGGAATAAAGATGAATGATTTGTTTACATATTGCTGTTCGCGTTGAACGGCCCGCAGGGCAAGGCGAGCTTCTTAGCGGCTTCAAAAACCCTAGCTCAACACGTCAAAACCGGCCCAACTACTTACAAAAAGCATCGCCAGCGAGGGAAAATCGCACCGATTTGGGAGCGTCGGCGAGCTCACAAAAGTGCTTTTTGGCCTGGGGTATCTGTTTTGGTTTATACTGTCTAGTCGAGAGATATGGTGGTTCAAATGAATGAATTTATCATATTTGATTTGTTTTCAATGCATGTTTACTGTTTCGTTACAGTGAATAAAATGTTACAATTAAAAGAAATATATCCATCTGTTATGAATTCTATTGACAGAAATATTATGATCTGTTCCGTACGCAGGAAAACCAGCACGATTGCTTTTGATGGCAACCAGTTGTTGACATTCCATCTCATCACATTTCGTCTGCATTTTTAACAATGCATATTTAGTTTTGTATCTAGCTTAGCTTATCAATATACGTTCGATATGAGAGCGGAATTTTAAGAAGTAGCTGTGCAAATAAGTATTTCAAGCATTATGTATTTGTAGCTGTATTAACATTTCAACGCTCCAATGAGTTATCTAGTTTTGGCTGTGGTGTAAATTAAAACTAGTGTGAATCATTTCCGCTAAATTGGGGATAGGTCAACGAATCGTTCGTGAGCGCTGTGTTTGACAACAAGAGACCAATTGCTTTGTGCAGGAGTGATTTACTGCGAAGCGTATTATTACCTCGCAATGTAAGTGCTTTGTTTCGTTTCCAGAGTAACAGTTCAGTGGTATCACCTATCTGATGTTTTGCTGAACTAATCGAACTGCTCACGAACATTCGTTAACGAATCTCGTTATTGAACGGAATCATCTAGAGCTAGCATACTTTGATTGAATTGTGCCGCAGTTTGCACCAGGACAGTGATTAGAATGATCGCGCAAAACAATGTACGAAGTACAAACAACGATCCAGTAGAATCGTCAGAATCGTATCCCATTACCGGAGGAACTAACGGGGCAGGAACGTCCCGGCTGTTTCGACAGTTCGGTAGTTTGTTTTCGTCTCCAGCCCCGACAACTGATCCAGCTGGATATGTGGAATTCGGCAGCATCTCCGATCCCGTGGCCAGTTCTGGGCGCACGCTGGGAACGTTTGCGGGTGTCTTTTGTCCCGTAGCGTTGTCCATGTTTAGTGCGCTAGTGTTTATTCGAGTTGGTAAGACACACCTTGACTTACAACATTACATAAATGCATTATTCTTGTTATAGAATAGTGATCGTGTTTGCTGGTTAGTAATAATTTTCGAATATTTTTCCACAGGTTTCATCGTGGGCAATGCTGGCCTGTATGTTACACTGTTGCAGTTTATTATCGCTTACGTCATTTTGCTTTTCACCGTTTCGTCCGTATGTGCGATCTCGACCAATGGTGCCGTTGAGGGTGGAGGTGTATATTGTAAGTATACGCCCCCGCAAATGAGCTATGCAATATTTCAAGTTGTTTTTATTCGCATTTTTGTTATTCTTCGCCTACAGTTATGATAAGCCGCACACTGGGTCCGGAATTTGGCGGCTCCATAGGAACGCTGTTCTTTCTCGCGAATGTAGTAGGTTGTGGCTTGGCGATATCTGGATGTGCTGAAGGAATTATACAAAACTTTGGTCCCTCGGATGGCACTGGCAGCGGTTCAATTCCGGATGGCCGTTGGTGGCGCTTCCTCTACTGCAGCTCACTCAACACGCTGATGCTTATTGTCGTGTTGATTGGTGCGGAAATGTTCGCCAAAACATCGATGATGATTTTGGGAGTGGTGGTCATTTGTTTGCTGTCGACATACGTCAGCTTCCTGACGCAGGGACCAATGGACGTGAGCATACCGCATGAGAATAGCTTGGTGAACTTCACCACCGCACGCTATACCGGCCTGCAGGCAGATACGCTTTGGTCCAATTTGCACACCAACTATACCAAGGATTACACTTCGAACGGGAATCAAGTGAATTTTGCGGTTGTGTTCGGTGTACTGTTCTCGGGCGTCACCGGCATCATGGCCGGTGCAAATATGTCCGGGGAGTTGAAAAATCCATCCAAAAGCATTCCAGCCGGCACTCTGTCTGCCGTGCTCTTTACTTTTCTGTGCTACATGGCATTATCAGTGCTGATTGCGGCCACCACCACAAGCACTTTGCTGCAGAACAATTTCCTATTTCTTGGGCCAATCAACTTGTGGCCAACGTTCGTAACCATTGGCATTTTGACGGCCACTTTTTCTACCGGTTTAAGTAACCTGATTGGCGCAAGCCGTGTAATGGAGGCACTAGCGAAGGATCGTGTGTTTGGTCCACTGATGAGCTTTGTTGTGAAGGGTACGTACAAGAATAATCCAATTGCTGCCGTAATCGCGAGCTGGGTTTTGGTGGAAGCAATTTTACTGATCGGTTCGCTCAACACAATCGCCCAAATTAATTCGGTGCTTTTCATGCTGGCATATTTGGCGACCAACTTGGCGTGTCTGGGTATTGAAATAACTGGAGCACCTAACTTCCGGCCAACCTACAAGTATTTCACATGGCATACTGCATTTATTGGCCTGCTTGGGACAGCCATTATGATGTTTGTGATAAACTCTATCTATGCGCTATCTAGTATCATACTTTGCCTGTTACTTGTGATAGCGCTGCATTTATTTTCGCCGGCCTCGCAAGGCGCACAATGGGGATCCATTTCACAGGCACTGATGTTTCATCAGGTGCGCAAATATTTGCTTATGTTAGACTCAAGAAAAGATCATGTAAAGTTCTGGCGTCCGCAAATGTTGCTGCTTGTGTCCAGTCCACGCTCCTGTTGTCCCCTGATACATTTCGTAAACGACATGAAAAAAGGTGGTTTGTATGTAATTGGACACGTGAAAGTGGGAGAGTTCGCGGATAACGATTCATCGAATGATCCTACGATTGAGGAATACACTCAGTGGCTCTCGCTAGTTGACCATATGAAGGTGAAGGCTTTTGTGGAGCTTACACTATCTAGAAACGTTCGCGAAGGCATTCAGCATCTAATTCGAATATCCGGTATGGGAGCGATGAAACCTAACACAACCATTCTTGGCTTCTACGACGAGGAACAGTCAAAGGACTTTTTTGAACAGTAAGCACACACCTCTGAACTATATTGTCTGCTATCGGATGAGATTAATGATTGTGTTTTAAATCTTTGCAGTGAGGACTCACCCTACAAAACCAGCGAATTTGATGGCAATGGGATTAAATTGTTCCCGTATCGCAAGAGCGGCGAATCGAAGTCACTCGGAGTGGTTGACTATGTACGGATCATCGATGATGTATTACGGATGAGGAAAAATCTCTGCCTATGTCGTCACTTTCATCGATTGGACAAGCAAATGATTGCGCGTAACAACCACATCCGCTACATCGATGTGTGGCCAGTGAACATTTTCGAGCCGAAAAATGAGGATCCGTTTGATGTCGTGTCGCAATTTATGATGCAGTTGGCTTGCATCATTAACATGTTGCCTGTTTGGAAGAAGTTGGAGCTACGCGTGTTTCTATGTGAATCGGAAACTGTGTCAGAAAATAGGTAAGATCTGCCTTTTTTGCGAGTATTATGCGCTAATACTAATGTTTCCCTTCATACATTCTCAGTGCTGCTTTTGAACGGCCCGCAGAACACCGTCTTGATCAACGATTGAAGTTGCTAAGAATTTCAGCATCCATCCATAAGGTAGATAATTTTAATGTGAATCTTTTATCGTACAATTGTACAACATCTCTTCCCGTACTTTCAGATTCCGGAATGGAGTAAAGATATTGATTTTGCAAAACACCGCAATATTCTCAAACAATTTACCGGTAATAGCGATAGTAATCAATTGATGGCTGAAGAAAATATTAATCGCTCCAAATTATACATGCAAAGGTAATAGGAAAATAGTGCGTATACAACTGCTAATTATTTCTTTGTCTTAATACGTTATTTTGCCTTTTCGTTTACAGAATCAATCAAATAATACGCGATAGATCCAATGCAACGGCTGTGACATTTATGTATCTTCCAACGCCTCCAGCTACTCCATCCGTTGATTATAAGGAAAAGTGTCACCACTATCTCGATCTATTGACTGAGCTTACGTTCGATCTTCCCCCAACTATACTTGTCCATGGTATTGATGCTGTGACCTCAACTACTCTTTAAGAGAGAGAGAAAAAAAGATATGCGCACCACCTCCTCCAGTTGGATTTGATCTGTTAGTTTACGTGTTTCTTTTCTACAATTGCGACCCCAGAGCATACAGAAAAAATATATCGAACACAATTAATTATTAAATGTAGCGCGCAACACATGTATGTGAAAAGGCAATTTTTAGGTGTAATTTGAAACTAACATAAAAACCTGCTATAAACAGGTATGTTGAACAAGCGTTGTGTTTAATAATATACAAAACACAGGGTAATTCCATTTTTCTTTACATTATTAAATTATTTTAAAACAATTATTTCTTTAGTGTAAGGTACACGTAACACATATATTGAACTGTAATAAAATTTTGTCCATTGCTGTGATTTTTTTTTGTTTATTATTCTGCATAATGAGTAAAGTTTATTGTTTTTGACTGTTTTTGTACCAATCATGACAATTAAAGGACATTTTGTAGATTAAAACAATGTAAGATAACGATTAACCCAAAGCTAGATACACAGATGCTTAATTGTAGCGATAGAAATGACAACAATGGAAATAAAGTAGTTTTGGATGTATTTTATTAAATTTTTGGGGAGCTTTCTTCCATCTAAATAAGTTAAGTTAAATAAGCTTTCTGGAACAATTAATCGATGATGGATGATGTATAACAAATGCAAATTCGCTTATTACGCGATTCATAGATGGTTAAACAAAAAACTTGTTTCCCAAATAAGACGGTGTTTCTGGCTGGCGTCTACTTGGAAGAATCTTCGATTTGTATCATAGAAGGTGGTAATTTTTCCATCGCATGTTGATTGTATCGTTTTTTAACGAATAGCTCCGTACGAACCATTACATTTCGCAAGTATTTACGCAGTCGTTCCGATCTTTTAGGATTAAACTCTTTCGGACGTTGAACTGAGTGAAAAAAACACTTATTAGTTTCAACATGGTACGCAATACATTTAAAACGAATTCTTTTTCACGAGGCTAAAAATACGTACCAAACTGTTGCATTTCCCGAATTGTCTCTGATGTATAATGACGATATCTGCATAGTACCCCAAACATGCAAACACTATGATCTTTCAATGAACGGCAAGGCGGTTTATATTTGATTTCCCCTAAAATCTCTTTAATACCTAGCGGAAGAATAAAATATGTTAAACACAATTGTTACACGCATGATTTGAACAAACACACTTTTGAATTGTTGAAAGTATTCAGCCTTCGCTCGAAGATGTGGCAGCCCTACATTGTGTTGTTTGATTATGTTGTAATCGTTTTGTATCCGTTTATCACAATAGTCGCAGTAATATTTACGTCCCATGCTAAATGTCTCTACAAACAAAGCGCTTTACAAGAACAAACACATGCGACAGTGCTGTTTTTTTAATCCTTCATAAAACTGATTCGGAAAAGTGTTGTTTACGAATTGTGGTCAAAGTCTTCTGCAAAGAAGGGGCAAGCTTCGCATGGTGTAGTCATGCTGTCAATTTGAGGTGTGCTTCTGTCACTGGATGTAAATAAACAACACGCTGCCCGGTGAATATCGCCACGAGCTGTGAAGATAAATTATTTTTGTAGTTTTGAAAGTCTTTGTCCACAGAAGAGTGCCCAAAACGGTGAACATGACGACGGAAAACAACAGCGTAGCCGTACTGGCAGGAGATATTATAAGCGAGCCGATGGAAATGATGAAAGCGAACAAGAAAGTAATCTTAGGCCCGGGCATACGAGTAGAGAAAGAGACGGTGCGCGCTAGCAAGTGCGGGATGCTAAAGATGAAACCTCCCAACACCTTCTGGGTAGACGCCTACCAAAGACGCTACGTGCCAAATCGTGGAGAGCTGGTGATTGGTGTTGTGATGGCAAAGACAGGCGACACATTCCGCTTAGATATTGGAGGTAGCGAGACTGCTTCATTGTCGTACATGGCTTTTGAAGGAGCTACGAAGAAAAATCGGCCAGACGTAAATGTTGGCGATATTGTATACGCTCGGTTACTAATTGCTCACCCCGATGTCGAACCGGAGCTAGTGTGCGTCGACTCGCATGGCAAGAAAGGCAAACTGGGCGTTCTACACGATGGATTTATGATCAGCTGCAGCTTGAACTTGGTTCGAAAAATACTGAATCCAAAGAGCAATTTTCTTAGCCAACTAGCGAAGGAACTTCCTTTTGAAATAGCAGCCGGAATGAATGGACGCATATGGATCCGGGGGAGAACGATCAAAGAGACTATTGCGGTAGGAAATGCTATTTTGGCTTTGGAATACCTACCGAACGATCGCATTCGAGAGTTGTGTGATGATATAGGAGCCTATGCGTCTGGTTTCATAAAATAAAGAACGTTAAAGTAATTATTTCTAAAAAATGTTGAGTTGAATCGAACGAAAGAAAGGAAAATAATATCAGGATGCATACATACCCTGGTTGGAAGCACCTATTGAACGTCAGTGAATCAAGATAATTAGAAGAAAATAAGCGCAGCAAATTTTGTGCTCACCTTGGTGGAATAGGTAAACAAAGCGGAAAAAAGAAACATGCCGAAAATGTCATCAGCTGTGCTAGGATTGTGTACTCGAATAACTATGCTAGCGGCTCAAGCGAAACTTCATTACTGAGCGTACTGAATGCAAAATTGATTCGTGGTTGATAATTGTGTATTGCATAATATTTTTGCTAAACATTGTTCGTTTTAAAATCATGAGTGAGCCTACAACGTCGAATGGTGAGTAAATGAAGGAGTTTATTGAGATCAATATCATCTGCAGTGTTATTAAAAATAAAACGGTTTTGTTAATGTTATTACATTTTAGGTACTAATGTATCTACGTTGCGTCCTATAGAAGAAATAGAAATTCCAGTCCCCTGGGGTATCATAGCAGGTATGTGTGAATATCGTATGATAGTGCAGCACAACATCATACCATGGAATGTTAGCTTGAAAGTTGCGTGTTCATGCTTTGACGTAATTGTTCCATAGTTTCGTCACGCTTTGGGTGAATGGTGCAGTAGTGGCATCAAGGTGTAAGCCGTTTATTGTTTCGCTATGATAAGCTTAGCATCCCTTGAACAAACCCTACTTGTGGTTGATGTATTAGCATTCTCGCATCGTACACGACCACACACATACACACACGCATACACACATCCACATAAACTCATAGGAAAGAATTAAGAATTGCGCTAACCGCTTTTGCTGTTGTCCGGCAAAGGGTTAATCTGCAACACAAATTATCTAATTCTAATTCCTTCTAGGTTTGATTGTTAATGTTAGGGTTAGCATAAAGCAAGACATGCATGCGATGTATCAATTACACTAAACAACTTTGAAAAGCGCTTCTTTTTTAATCCATGGTTGATATTTGAGGTGTAATGTTTAACGTTTATTTTTGTTTATTTCATTATTTATGGGGTTCTTAATGAATAGCCATTAATGTTTGCGAGTTAATTCTCAAGAACTAAAATACAGACATGCAATGGCCTAAAACATATAATTAAATTCAAATAAACGTTACTATAGCACATAAACCAGAAGTAAATAAACAAAATAAAAAATCAAAATTTTACAATATATTTTCATTTAATTTCAATGTATGGTTTCTACTTGTAGGTAAATGGTGGGGATCCCGTCTAAAACAGCCTGTGCTAGCACTCCATGGTTGGCAGGACAACGCAGGCTCATTTGATCGTCTTTGCCCTTTGTTGCCTGCTGAGGTCCCAATTCTTGCTATCGATCTTCCGGGTCACGGTAAATCGTCACATTATCCCAAAGGCATGCACTATTTCATCTTCTGGGACGGAATCACGTTGATTCGGCGCATAGTGAAATATTTTGGCTGGACTAAAGTAACGCTCCTGGGTCATTCGCTAGGAGGCGCGTTGAGCTTCATGTATGCTGCTAGTTTTCCAGATGACGTAGAGCGATTTATTAGCATTGATATTGCTGGACCGACGGTGCGAGATCATCATAAAACGGCCGCTAGCACTGGAGACTGTATTGATAAATTTTTACATTACGAAACGCTACCTGAATCTAAAATGCCCTGTTATGGATACGACGAGATGATCGATCTGGTTTTGGCAGCCTACGATGGCTCGGTGGATTACGACTCTGTCGAAGTGTTAATGCGGCGTGGTATGGCTCTTGCTCCAGCACATTTCAACAAGGATGGTTATCATTTTGCTAGAGATCTCCGTTTGAAAGTGGCGCTGTTGGGTATGTTTTCGATGGAGCAAGTACTTGCATATGCGGAGCGTATAAAATGTAAGGTTTTAAATATACGTGCCGAGCCTGGAATGAAGTTCGATAACCCTGAAGTTTATCCAAAAGTTATGGATGTGCTTAAACGAACTGCATCAGAAGTAGCATATTATGAAATTCCTGGGTCACATCATTTGCATCTTGTAACACCAGATAGGGTATCAAAACAAATTAGTGAATTTCTCTTGAAGTAAATTGAGAATAACATAGGACACTATAACGATAATGCTGGGTCACATCATTTGCTTCTTGTAACACCAGATAGGGTCCCGTAACAAATTAATGACTCTCATTTGAAGTGAACTTAAGACACTTGTTACTCACAATCAGTTTCAATTGAAATACCAGCTAAACAAATTAAGTGTCGATTCATTATATTAGGGATCGTTGATGAATTTATATATTTTACAAATAGAATGATTAGTATGTTGTTTTCATTCCCCGCTACATGACTACTGTGAATTATTTCCATACATTTTTTTAGCTCTACGAATTATTCCGTGTGAATACAAAACTAGAAAATATTCTTTACGGGTTAAGAAATAGGTATGGGAATTCATCTGAAAAGATGAATGAAATGTTTTAAAAATATTGGACTAGGAATGGATAAAAAATTAATAAAACAAATATCATACTATTGTATTCTTTTCTTTATTTTCAAGAAACATCCTTATAATTGTGTCAGCATAATGATGCACGAAAATGGAATCACGAAAGCCTCATTAAACATAGGTGGGCCCATAAACTTTTTTTGTGCTGCATGGAACTAGCGAAGTTTCTTTAAGATAATTTCCAATTGCCTTCTGTAAAATCGATTCCAACGGGCTAAATGTAGCTCGAGACCGTAGTCTGGCTTTGGAAATTTCCAACGATTTCAACAGTTCATGATTCCTTCGCTTCATTGTTTCCGTCGAGGAGTTGAAAGATTCAACTTTACCAGTTTTGGATTTGTCATCGGTTTTTGCTTCATTTACTTGCAGCGAATGTTCCATTTTCACACTAAAAGATAAAAAAATATTAAAAACTCTCCACAATTACGGGCTAGAGCATACATTTCTTCAAGTTTTCCGTGTAATTCGAACTCTAAACCGCCATATTTTTCATTGATATCTTGTATAAAGTCTAGATCTTTTACCATGTCTATAGAGTTGTCTTACACTGGAACACAGCACACCAACAACAGCATACAAATCGATCAAAACTTTGTTGAGGCTTTCAATACACCATAGTTGCTATGACAATGGTATGAACGAACACACAGAAGGCAATCATATAGGCGAAGGTAGGTAAAGACGGACACTGCGGGTAAGATGGACACTTCTCATAAATGCATCAAAATGGTAATTTTCGAAAAAATCAAGAATGCAGCATCCTAAGTTAAAGTTGAACAACACATTTGAGAACATTTTTGGCATAATATATGCAAAATTGGTTAAATCCACGAACAAAAAAAAAATTCAATCATGTGCACCCTTGTGGATCTAATTTGACTACTGCCGATCTTAAGCTCTACAACTTGTATTGTTTATATTTCCGGAAGTTTTATTTCATGATTGGGTTGTCGTGATCATTAATGAAAAAACTGGCGAAAGAACGAGACTGAAAGTTATACAAAATGTTGTTTTCTGGTGGTTTAAACATACTGACACCAAAGCGGGAAAGACGGACACTTTGTTGTAGGGAAAGATGGACACCGAACTTATTGATTTTTTACTTCTTATATCAATTGGTGATGAATATATTTCTTCAAATACCTTAAATAAGGGTATTCCGAAGCTATAAATCAATCAGTAACTAAAGAAAGTATTGAAATAAGCGAGAAATGAAACACCGGTCAAAATAGTAGCCATTCGTTATGCTATTACTCGCTAACTAAAGAAAGTATTGAAATAAGCGAGAAATGAAACACCGGTCAAAATAGTAGCCATTCGTTATGCTATTACTCGCTCGACGCTGATGAATCGCTTCACAAAATCCAATATCTTGTCACGACTTGGACATCTTTAAGCAATAAAAAGATGAGGCATTGATACGGCATTGTTCAGGAATAGATGAGAAATTCTATGGGATTACAAAACTTAAATGTTGAATTTTGACTGACATGGTGGAAAATGGATCAAACTATTAACAAGTCCCTTAAAAAATACTGGGGTCGTGGTCTTTTCGCGGAGTGATTTCCTTAAAGGAAGTTCTAGACTGTTGTTCTGTAAGCTGGAGCAACGTCAGCTGTAAGTGCGCGATATTTCAATAATGCTTTAGATTCTGCATTCTACGATATATTAGAACCAGTGCTTACAATTTCTAAAGCCACGGCTGAATGAATCGTTGTTGTAATATGCCAAGAATTGGTTTATAAACGTACCAGGACGTGGAAAGCGATAGAATCAGTTAAAATACTGTAAAACTCTTCACTTTCCAACGTTTTCTACAGGTGTCCATCTTACCCATCATGGTGTCCATCTTTCCCATATCAGGTGTCCGTCTTACCCGAACATTTCAAAACCGAACGAAAAAAACATGTTTTTTATTCATGAAAAAAAAAAAAACGCAAAAATCGATGGAAACTTAACAGTTTTAACATATTTTCTGATAAAACATGAGTGTAAGATAATATATGCACATTTTCATGGTCGTTTCACTTATATATCCCTAGAATTTTACCATTTCCCTTATCGTGTCTGTCTTTACCTACCTTCCCCTACAGTATGGATGAGTTAATTGCTGACACTTACATTTTTTTATGCATTTCATCCTAAAACTCCAGTTGTTTTCTTATAGGATTGTGCAAAACAGAACAGAAACAGAGACGTTTTCTAATAAAATGATTTTTGAAATGTTGTTTTCAATTTTCATAAACTTAATAATTGCCTGTTTGACAAAAGCTTTAATTTAGTTTTTTTATGGGAAAGTTAAGTAAAAAGAAGGTAAGAAAAAACGCCGATAAATTTTTATGGCGATAGATTGTACAGAAGTGCGTGATTTCGAAAATCTCAGATGTCCGGAATTGACTGTCATGTACTGTAAAATTCTATTGTTAATGAAATAAAATTGTAAATTGTTAATCTTGTCGGTTGACTGCAACCAATATTAATTAGTTTTTAACAATGTTTTATGCTTACATCCATAATAAAAATGTATTTTTTTTATAAAATAACAATAAACAAGTTTATAACATTGTCCTGATCAAATTTGATGATATTTTCTTCTTCTTGTTCTTCTTTGGCACAATTACCGTTGACGTAATGGACACGGTCCATTCGGGTCTTTAACACATGACGTGCATGTTTGCTAAGTCGTATGAGTTGATGACTGTACCATGACACCGGTCCAGACGGTTTTTAATAACTTCTATTTTTACTTTTTTAAATTATAAACTTATTATACAGGACACAGCGTCTCTGAAATAGCATTTTATTGTGAAGGAGATTCCACCACTTTGTTGTGGATCACAAAGCTCTATAGTACAATTTAAGTGGTCTAACACACTATATAAAGGATAATGTATAATGTAAAAACAACGCTTTATTTTTACATACGGATTTTTTACACATTGATAAGGATTAAAAATATAACAAATACACCTTTAGTAGAAGGCCGCACATAATTTGATTATCATCAGTATGATAGATCCATACATTAGATTGACTATCCTGACATGATTATTAACCCACAATGAGGTTTTTAAAATGGTTCAAACACGTTGGTTGAGCAAAAAACAATTCATCCTTATGTTTTATATTAATGTTGTTTAAAAAAGGAACATACCGATTTATTTGAAATAAGCTACTGGTAACAATACAGAATGTTGTCTATGTTGTGTTGTTTCAAAAGTGTTTTAAGAGGTATTGTACACTTCCGAAATTCGTAAAACTTAGTATTTATTATTTTTTATTAAACATAAACACACATATTCAATTAATAGGAAAATAAGCCGCTGTACTCTTAATTCATTAATAAGAAAATAAATAAATTAAAAAATAAGGATAAATAAATAATTACATCAACATAAAAAATAAATCAATATGTAAATAAATAAATCGATAAAAAATAAAAAATAAATAAATAAATAAATAAATAAACAAAATCTAAATAAATTAAAAACAAAACAAATAAATAAATCAATCAAAAACAATAGAAATAAATAGAGAAATAAATAAATGAATGAATAAATAAATAAATAGAAGATAAATAAATGAATAAGGAACAATCTAAATAAAAAAAATAGATAAAAGATAAAAAGATCGATCAATAAATTAATCGTAGAATGTTTTTTAAACGAAAATCAAGATGAATTAATAAATCTTTATTATTTTATGCTGTTAGTGAAACAAGTAAACATGTTTGTACATCGGCGAACTATTGTTTTTTATTGCGAACTTTGTGTGAAAGGAATTGGACTCTATAGCATCCTTTTTGGATAAATCTAATAGGAATTTCCAAAGTGTCTATCCATTCAGGTTGCCATAGAGTCCGATTCTCGTCATATAAAGTGCATTTCCCAAAAGAAAGTGTAAAGAAAGTATCCCACAGCTATGAAAAACGCTGAAAAACACTGTAAATAATACGAGTTGATGACTCCACCACCAGACCAGCCCTTAATAGTCACTTGACAGAATTAATAAAGTGTTAAGCTCTCTAGCAAGAACAAATTAAAAATTAAAAAAAAAACAATGATCTTGAGCAGACCGTAATAATCAAATGGACCTCTTTGAGCATCGATAGTCGTATAGTCAATGCTACATGACTTAATCATCATTGCCACGTGGTTTATTCGATAAATGCGACGATTATGGCAAAGTTGGACAGAATCAATTCACATTACGATTGCCGTCCTATTATATAAGGATTTACAAATCAGTTGTGTGGTATAGTAAATCTTTGATGTTTTTGAGAGAGATCATGGTGTTAACCATGTATTTGATGGTTTCAAGGAGATTCGATATGTACTATACAATAGATAGAAAGGACAAAAATAGCCATAGAACAATGAGGCTGGAAATGTTGATGATGATGTTGAGTTAATGAAAAAGTTATAATGGTGGAATATAAATTCTCAAGCCTTGAACTTTTTTAAATTGAACGTAAAATTAGTCGTTGAAGTACATACAATTTAATTTAAAATCAGTATGTGCTTATGAATATACATGGAGACCTGGACAATCGTTTTTATGAATTATTATAATTATTATTTTTTATTATCTTTACAATAATGAATGAGTAGTGGATTAAAATTTTTGCTTCGAAGAATTAAATTATAAAGGTATATGTTACAAAAAAAGAGTTAAATCTAAATATGTTAAATCTACAGATGAACCGTTGGATACAATTAGGCCAGCATAGGGGTGTATATTTTGTTCTAGAACAAGCGCGTGGAACAGCGGACTCTGAGCAAACTAAAACCATAGAAAGTAAACAGCGTCACATCCGACGTCAGTAACGTACCCTGAAACTACCGGGGCAATACCGAGCTAACGGCACTGCATACTCGGCTCCAGCCAACCCAGATGTAGTCAAATACTAGTCGTAGGGTCTTGCTTTTAATACACGTCATCTAGGCAAGTGTTTTCTTGTCCACTTTGGTTGTGCGTGTGAGACGTTCTTTGATCAACACATTTTGGGATAGACATGATCGTGTTGTGTAGACAGAAGTGGATTGGATGTAGTAAGATTGAACCCGAAGTAACCACCATGGTTGAGCTGTAATAGAATGTATAGCAGTGCGTTTAAAAAATCCACGTTTCTGGTATTGTTTTCTTTTACCCCGTAATCAATACACACGTAAATTGTGTATTGTACCTTTCAGCTGTACCATTCCCGGAGCACTGAGCTGTGTAGGTGTGTTGGGAGCTTCTGTTGGTTTTGTTAGGTTCTTTTAGTTCGTTGTCGGCTGGCAGCATTGGAAGTGTTTCCAATACTGCTCAGACTGGTGCTGATAATGTTGCTTAAATGCATTTGTATAAATTAAAAAAATACCAAGCACCCAATTTCATTTGTCCGTGGTTAGCAAATTGGATAGTAACGTGTGAGAAAGCATTGGACGGTGCCTTAAGAAAGCATGCTGCTATATGGTGGCCTGGGTTACATACGAAGTGTTGTGAAAAAAATATCACTGAGAAAACCACTTGGATATTGTTAGTGTTCTCAATGCGCTTAGTAGTTTATTGTGTGTTGTGTATGAAAGCTGTAATTATACCGTGATTTGTTGCTGTTGCGAGGAGACAGAATTTGGATTACTTAAGCCACGCGTACAGAAACTTTTTAGAATGAAAGAGTTTGTTCGTTTGGCTCGAGTTATGCCGGTTCTAAATTGCAGCATGTTGTTGACTGATTTTACTCGTTTTTTATCTTTTGCTGGTCATGTGGTAATTTTAGCGTCATGCTGATCAAATAGTTAGATTTAGTTCAATAATATCTGCGCATGAGTTTTTAGTTCAGTCTTTTATTTTTTTTTTCATTCAGAAATAAAGGCTTAAGAAATGGCTTAAGAATAATGACAGAAATAATATTTTATAGTTCAGTTTGTAGTGAAATATAAATAAAAATTGTTCTATGTAGCATTTCTTAAAGCTATTTTTATCAGTTATTAGATCCAGTAATTCAGTGAGATTTATTTTTTTTTGCAACGAAAAGTTCGTCTAGATCATATTTTTTATTAAAATGAATACATAATAACAATAGCAATATTTATTTTATTAGTTATACAAATTTAATCGTACACGAGTGCAGCATGAGCGATAACAATACACAAAACTTTTACTCCTTTAGACACGGTTCGCCTATCAGCATTACACGGCATTGCGTTTAAGGGTTGTAGGGTGAGAAATTGTAATTATTTTCCTACATGTACTGTGTGCCGTTTGGTATGAATAATCGACGATTTATATTTGTTGTTGTGGTAGTTGCCACTAATTGTTATATAGTTCCTCGTTATGTTCCTTATTACTTGTCTTCTTCTTTATTTTTCTTGGAAATATTTATCTATTTCTTGGAATTACATCTTACACGATCAAGCCAACATTTCGTAGGCTTGTGACACTTGCAGCTAGCTACCACGTAATCATATTGTCAGTTCAAATTGTCATTCAGCTATTTGCTTTGTACAGACAGGCCGGATCGGAAACGATCTGCTTAATGTCTTGTAGTAGTGTACACGTGTATTATGTACCGTTTCTTTGTATATGCCATGTAAAAATAAAGATTGCAAAATAGATACTTTACACGAGATCATCAAAGAACACGTTTCAATAATTTAAATGACTCACACGGTCACATGTATTCAAGTACAAAATTGTAAAAAATAATACAACAACATGTTTCCTGATCAATAGGAATTTATTATGTTTATAGAACTATAAAAAACTCTAACACAGATTTTTTTATTTCATTAAAGTTTATAGATAGAATACAAAGAACATGAGTTCCTTGATATTGACTGATAAGTTAAAGAATCTTCTGTGCTGGGATAAACGTGTTGAACGCGAGCTTCAGAAGCAATGGAGCGGATAAAGTAATTTAACTTTCTGTTTGGAAAACTTTTGGTAGTGTGTATTTGTCATTTGTCCGTTCTAATTCCATGTTCCATTCTTTGTACAGTTTTTATCCTAATGGGGAAAGTTTTCTTTTGCGAATCGATATGTCTAAGATTGACCATACGGACTACGAACTTCAAAATTGCACCCAGGTAGAATGTGGGCCAGGAGCCTCTCCAAAGATTTTTTTAAACCTGAGTGCACTAACCGCTCCTTCACCTTCATGGCAATACTTCATGCCAATATGCTTACTTCAGAGCAAAGTTACACAGAAGAATTTTCTCCGCAAAACAATATAAGCACATAAAATCCTATCGAATCTACATTTGACCATATGTGATCACACTCCGTTACATTGCAAACGACATAAATGTTATCGTTGCTGTCATCATCATTATGGACCAGCATTAAACAGCAATCATCGCTTTACTTCTTTCGCAGCATGAAATAGGAGTCAATGGGAACTGGCCTGTCAAGAAACGGATTTTTCTGTGCGAAAAACTTTGTCACACGTACGATGGTTACTATTTGAAGAAATGTGTAGCTGTATGTGGCACGGTTGACCATTTTAGGGGAGCGAGACAATTTGGCACAGTGGAGATGGTCGGTAATAGCGAAGTTTCCAACATCTCATAATCGACCAGATGGGACATACAGTTGGTCGCTGCAGGTTAGAAAGCGATTTGCAACAAAAGTCACAAGATTGATGATTTGTAAAGATTTCAACAAAAAAAGGCCTGAACGATTTGCGATCTCAATGCAGCAAAACAACGATATTAATGGAATTTAGAGGTACAAATGTTCCATGTTAGTGAAACAACGCATTGTAACACAGTCTATTTAACATACATCGTACAACGTACGACAAAATCATATTTTCCGAATGCATTTCATCGTCCTTCTCGATTTAAAAAAAGAAGTAGTCAGAACATATTGTTCTAAATTCAATCTAATATTTAGGTTAATATCAAAATTTTATGTATTTAACGATTGTGTATAATGTTAAAAAGGTGAGTAAATAATGGCAGCAAAACTGTAGGATATTGATTTTTTTTATAAAAAAAAACTCTAAGACAGGATACGCAAGGTATTCTAAAACAAACAGGAAAAAAAACATATGTGTTTTTACTCATCCACCGATATGGTGCCGACATTACACCATTGCATAACTCAATTTTTAATGGTATGGAAAGAGCCTCAGTCTCGTGTACAGCTGTTGTCTGCCTTGCATCGGTACCATGAGTAGATTTTATATTGTGCAAATGTGCACACATATGTGACAATTCTGGATTTAAAATTGGGACGCGGCGATATTTCTCTTTCATTGTTTTTAACGGCACTGTCGAGTGTGATAGCTAAACGGCATCATAACTAATATTTATGCGTAGATAAATTGTCGTGTATATCTCGAAGAAAGCAATAAATGCTCTTTTGTTAGAGGTTTCTAAAAAGCAGGAAGTTGATTTATGATTTCTTGAGATCTGTATATAAAACACATATACTTAAGTCTACGAGATTTATTTGATGTTGACGCTATCTATATAAAATGCATTCGAATAAAAATACAGAAAAATATTATTTAAATTTATACTCTGATTATTTTACAGCATAAGTAAATGTTCAGTACATTGTACAATGTTCATATTTGATATAAGATTAAATTGACATGAAAATGGGCTAAAGAGAAAAGAGTGGTAAAACAGTAGAATGAGTATGCGGTACAGAGCATCAGCATCGTAATTAATGTTGCGAATGTATGCATTTTAGGTAATTTATATCTCATGCCTGATCTGGTACATAACACTAGTGACCACATCATCAATAGTGCAATCAATAACGGTATCAAATAGGTTATACAGTACACTTAGCACCCTATTAGGATTCAGAGGATTACACAGGAAACAAATACGAGGAATGTCAAGGTGGTTGTCAATTAAGTATGACATGGATGAGTTAAATATAAAAAAAATCATTTGTTTCATTACACATAATGCTCGTTGCTACAATCTATACAAGCTACCATTCAAGGTAATGGTTCTACAAGGCTACCATGTAAAAGAGGCAAATGCTGATAAAAAACTAAAAAATGTTTTATGGAGTCCAGAAATGTTGTTAATGTTATTATTATTATTATTATTATTATTATTATTATTATTATTATTATTATTATTATTATTATTATTATTATTATTATTATTATTATTATTATTATTATTATTTTTATTATTATTATTATTATTATTATTATTATTATTATTATTATTATTATTATTATTATTATTATTATTATTTTTATTATTATTATTATTATTATTATTTATTCTTATTATTTCCTTAAAAAAGGAACACATCCTATCAAACAACCAATTCAAAGAAGAATTACAATGTATTGATTTTTAAAATATTCGTTGCTGCAGTGTAATGTTTGAAATAATTGAAGCGTTTTATTTTTAGTAAAAGTGATAAATTTTTGATATTCCGTAAGGGTTGTTGAGTTGTTTTTTTTTTAAATAAAATTGGATCGTTATAAAAAATAAACTAAATTGATCGTAGCAATAGTTACCGCTTCAATAAAATGTACTTGTAAATGTAAATGGCCGGTCTGGTGGTATAGTCGTCAATTCGTACGACTTAACAACATGCCTGTCTTGGGTTCAAGCCCAGAATATAGCTTCCCCCCATATGTAGAACTGACTATCCTGCTATGGTAACAATAAGTCACTGAAAGCCAAGCTCACTCCACTAGTGGGTACTGGCAGGCCTTGACCGACAGCGGTTGTTGTGCCAAAAGAAGAAGAAGAAGAAGAAATGTAAATGAGCATATCCGTCCACCTTAAAAGCTACAGCATGAGAACCCGACAGTGTCTCCTCAGTGTTACGGTACACAAATGTACACAATGCTTTGTCAGGTATGTAGAATATTTCTTCGACCAAGGCGTATATCGGCTTCGTGGTACAGTCCTTAAATCGTACGATTTAACAACACACCTGTCATGGGTCCATGCCCCGTATTCACTGTACCTCCCTTTCATATACGTAGTACTGACTATCCTGCTAAGGAGGGTAATTAATAAGACACTGATAGTCAAGTTCATAAGTGATACACAGAGGCCTCAACCGACAACGCTTGTTGTGCCAAAGAAGAAGAAAAGAATTTGCATCTTCATTTCGGACGGTACAAGACACGTATCTACAGAGGAATCAGTGCTTCGATATAGCTCACATTTCGTTCGTTCTCGATGTCTTGAGGATGTCAGCAGTTGGCGAAGGCCGTAGGCAGGTACGATCCTCAGAAAAACGCCTCTTCCGATTTCTCAACTGATAGCAGAACTCTTCCACCAGCTCAAGATTGTTGTTGTCAGCTAATAAGTAGCCTCTTGTTCGTCGCATTGCTCACCAAGCCAATTGTTGTTGCTTCAATGTTATATCAATGTTATGTTATGTATAAAATAATAATAATTATTATTATTCAATGGATACGTTATGTTTAGATAGGTCCCAAGGAGTGAGAAATCTAGTAATTAATTGCAACGAGGATGATGGAGGGAGAGGAAGGCAGGGATTGTACAGGTGTATATACTGTTCTATAGTAACAAAGCATTCCCCAAAATAACATGGTTTTATTTTGTAATTTTGATATCACATGCATTATCAATACGTCTCAGAAAGCTAGCCCATTAGTGGTGTCAGCAGGTCATGAACAATAACGGTAGTTTTGTCAAAAAAGAATATTAAATTGATTTAGACTAATTTTTAATAAATTATTTTTCTTAAAGCAAATTGCTCATTTATTTGATAATTTGATAGTGCACACTAATAAACATGTAACGAATAATGTTTAAAAAATAAAGCAGTACGATAACTTTATTTTTCACGAAGTTTTACGTCTAACATAATCTAGGCGAGTTCGGAAAATTATGAAAATGTTGAAAGTATCCGAACGAGTCAAAATAATTATATTTATCCAACACCAATGAATATTATGACAAATTTAGTCTAACCAAAGAAAATAGTATACAACTTTGCATTTATAAGTACCAATGCTGTAACCATCTAAGCGATTTACGTATTTTTTAAAACAAATGTCAACATCTGTTCATTTAAACGTCTAACACGTGTCTTCAAGTATCTATGCAATTAAAAACTCAAAAACGTAAAAAGAAGCTGTTGAGTACATAACTGATTGTAATAATGTATATTATACTGTTACTTAGACTACATGAATAAACATTAAATACAACACTCAGACAAGCGGGCACGTAGACGTAAGTGAACATTTATCCACCTGAGATTACGCAGACTAATCTGGGAAACATTAAACTTCCCAGAAGATGGTCAAAAGTTGGTGCTTGTTTGTGTCATTACTACGTATCATTACATTATACTGTGTCGAATTCTTTGCGACTTTTTCCGAAAAAAAGTTTCACAGACAACGGACGGGTTTGTTTTGCCAAAAAATATAATTTTGTGTCGAGTTCAGCCAAAGATTGCAGATAAGAAGGGAAAATCGAGACAATGTATGTTGGTTAATGCGCCTTGCCGTTTTATTGCACACCAACATGAAACTATTCACATTAAGATAGGATCTTCGGAAGGCAATCGTTTTTGTGATGACGTTACAGGTCTTTGTTGTTTGATCTTAGAATGCATTTTGATTGTTATTGGTATTGATTTTGAGTAACTGTTTCCTTTATATAGGTTGTACTCGAAATCTGCTATTAAAGCGGACTGCGAAGAAACCGCGTAAGTATAATTTTGTGGTTTTCTGTAATAATACTGCTAATGTGCTAGTAGATTTGCTTCAAGTGGGTGGTTGTAGCCACTGCTAAATGGATTTGTTATGATTTTGACTCAAAATATATATTCGTTTCACTTTGGAATGGAAGATTTTTTGCATTCAACAAATGTCAATCAATGCAATTTTCTAAAAGAACTGCCTATGCATCTATGCATCTTCGTAAATCGCGTTTGTCGGGGACTTCTTGTTTTTGCTTAGTTATTATTCTTTTCAAAGCGCTTTAGAGAAGCATGAAGCTGATTTACAAGAACTATAAACACTCTTTTGAACCTTTTAAATCTGCATACATGCAAACACTACATAGTACATACTTACATACTAAAATTGATTTTCCGGTATGCGGACTGAGCGCCCCCCCTAGCCTCAATTATCCAGGTTTAGAGGTTATTAAAGTGGTATGTTCTAACTAGTCTTGTGATTCCTGACTCCATTCGCAAAATTAATTCATGCGTTAATTCAAAATTAATTAACTTCAATAAAGATTTATTCGAATCATGCTTCAAATTTTGAATCTAAACCAAATTCGCAAAAAATTCTATTCAGCTAAAAGCGTCTAAATCCTCAGCATAAACAAATGTCTTTACATAATTAATCAATAAAAAAAAATCATAATAAAAGCATTATCGAATGGCAATCTGGATTTTTTTTTATGCATCTTTGCATTACGCTTGTTCCGTGATCTCAACTCTTGGGAAATTGAAAGATTCGGTAGCACAACTGGAAGCAAAACTTTCACCATCAGTTGGCGGCTCTGTTTAACAGATGGTAGCAAGATCTTTCAAGTCTTTTAATCGTACTCATCAACTGCATGTGCCGTATTTTCGTTGAGTATGGCTTGTATTTTTTTTAAATATTTAAACTCTATGATGACACCTATCAGCGAAACCGAGATTACAGGTGACAGGAGAGTAAACAAGGAGCGTAGCAAGTTGTTTAGGCTGTCAAAAAGTTGTTACATGTAAAACGTTACCATAGTGTGTTCCAAACAATTATGCTCCAATTAGCGTGTTTTTGAATAACTTTAAAAGTTGGTACAAGCGATGAAAAAATAAAATATTTCTGCTGAGGAGAAGAATACTCATAGGTATATCATAGGTACGAAGGTTGAAATTATTTTTCGTTTTCCATCCGCATCACGTTCGCGCTGTCTACCTAAGTTTTTAGCTGTCAAGTCAAAGTAAACCAGGTGAGCAATTTGGAATTTCATTAAGCTTCAAACCATTCTTTATTTTCACCAACTAGACCACATGGTGGCTATTTTGTGTCGAAGAGATACGTGCAATTTTGGAATGACTAGTAAAAAAATAGCTAGAAGTACGAATTGAACAATATTGGGAAAGTACAAATTCAATTGAATTATTGGTAGAGTACGACTATTTTCAGATTATTAACGTAGGAAGAAGTTTTTTTATCCATGGTTTTTCCTCCTACCATCGAAATAGCAATGTTAGACCTAGATATTGCCTACTAACAGGCCAATTTCGAGCGTAAACTTGTTTTTGTCAGTAAAAAGCCAAAATGAGCAATGAATAGTGCGTTGAAGGACGCAACATCAACCATCAAAGACGAACTTTTAGCCTTAAGGAAGTTTGCTTTCCTTTTGGCAGGTTTCAGTATTTTCTTTTTGTTTGCTATTTTTCAGTTGGTTGATATTTAATCAACACTCGTTTAATTATGGTAAGTGCTTTCCGGTCTTATTGATTGAAGGGAGGAAAACGGAAACTCAAACACTTAGTGTAAAGGAAAGTCAAAGTTAAGTGAGGCGTTTGTAGGAAGGTGAAGCCTGAAAAAGATAGAATCTTGTACAAAATATAAAATTTTTGTTCATTGCTTTTATTTGAAAGCAGCGGGTTGGAATAGTACTTTTGATCATTTTAATTCTTTTGTAGATGTGTTTTTGCTTTTCGGATATTGATTCTCAAATAATCAACTTAATTGTCACTGCATTGACACAATATTTGATGCAGATTAGTAAAAAATAAAACAAAATCATATTTGAAAGGTAAGAGTCGGTAATTTTGTTTTAGAGAATTAAAGGATACATTTTTAATTTTTGTAATAAATGTAATAAATAAATTATTTAATTAATCAATTTTGAGCCATTTGTTCATGAATTATGAAATGAATGAAATAAAAATACCGATTGTCGATAGGAATTTAATCTTACTTTTCCTGCTCATACCGTTAATTTTCTTACGGTATATCAAGACTTGTCCCAAAATCATTTCAAGCTTTCGGTTTCACAACTTTTGCTTTTGATCTGCAAACTCTTTTGTTTGATTTTATTAGATACAATTTAAAACAGCTTTCGGTAGCTGTTTTCAATGTATCCAAACAGTCAGTTCGTGCTACTAAGGATGGTCCAAATGGGAATTGAACTATGGTACACAGTTTTACCGCAAAAAGATTTGATCACTTGGTCGTTGTACTATGTGCCAATTAGGAGGTTTACTATGTTGTCTGAGAAATATTTAGCTAAGTTTCATACCTATACACTTCACCACATAATTAAGTGCAACAATGGATGAATGCAGCTGGTCATAATACCAGAATAAAAAAAGACAATACGTTGCTAGTTGCACAGG
This sequence comes from Anopheles arabiensis, assembly GCF_016920715.1. NCBI lineage: Eukaryota > Metazoa > Arthropoda > Insecta > Diptera > Culicidae > Anopheles > Anopheles arabiensis. Next base: position 49,588,570 of record NC_053518.1, on the reverse strand, counting down.
AATATTGGGAAGAATGGGCGAACAATTTGTACTTACAAAACATTATTGTTGTTAGCCGTGTTGTGTAATGAATGCAATAGCCATATTAGCGAAACTACATTCTGGATATTTGATTCCACGTCCTGTATGATATTGTGTAATGTAATCGGATTTGCCTTCGATTGATGTTCCACGCATCGTTTCGTGGAAGGTCGAATGAATATGAGTACTTTATGTTACGTGTTCCCATAGAAAGGCCCATCATTAGTCTATTTTTGCATCCCTTGGTTATACCGTACACAGTGTAGTATACGTGTCTTTGAAAATATCGCAGTTTCTGTTAGGTGACAACGGGGCTGCAGTTCCCATTCGATACAGCCGTGCATTCAAATTAATTACATAATCCCAATAGCAGTGACAACGACTATATTTCTGGCTATCAAAATCAACGATAGTTGATAGTGAGCATGTCTTATTTGTGATATGTGTTACATTACAGTATGCCAAAAATACATAACGATTCATCTTATAGGCAATTACGCTCCTGTCTCTCACAAATTAAAAAAGAAATGGTCGAAATTTGCTGCTTTTGAATAATAATAACGCAAACCGCGATGGCCAGGAGCCTAAAAGCATTCGCCATTTTGTAACAGCGGGATGCATTTAACGGGCTAACCGCCGCTCGTAGCGATGATGACGGACAAATAAGGACAAGGGTGTCTTTGTTCTGATGAACGACATAGTTCGACAAAATTCATTCCTGTTGTGAAAGGTGGTCGCTAAGATAATAATTTAATTACTTCAGACAAAGACGGATTAAACCATGAAGAAAAGCAGGATTATGGTAGACTGTTGAGAGTATGAATGAATTCGTTTTCTCTTGCATGTGGAGAGTCCGAGTGCGTTGTGAATGAATAAAGATGAATGCTTATATTCTACAGCTGGATGTGTTTTAATATGATTAGGGATCAAATGTATTAATCATATCTTGTAAGTTTTATAGTATCTATGAACTTTTTTTGAGCGTTTTAAATAGTTAAGCTCCACATTGTTATATTTTACTGCACATTCTCAATTTGTCGAGTTACGTTTAAGTTTAAGTTTTTAAAACTGTTTGAAACAGTACTAACAGTTATCAAAGAGATTGTTTTTGTAACAGTTGTGTTTTATCCCAAAGATAGTCCTATAAACAATTGATGATCGGCGATAATCCTGCCTGGTTTATTTGACAAGCGATACTCCAATAACACTGCCGGTAATTTTACTGGAAAACAGTCAGTAAACTCGGTGCAATCAAGGAAGAGCAAATCATTCCAGGCGCATCATTGTCGTAAATTTAGTCATTATCGACTGATTGAGCTCATCAAAAGATAAAATATATTACCTTGCTATGAGATAAATCGGATAAAATCGTAGCATGCACACATCAGACGCGGAGGTTGATAAAAATCAATGTAACTTTATTGCATGGTTGGATATATTGACCGGTAATCCCTTTCGCATGACCATGATTTTTATAATCGATTGTAAATGCTAAAGCAGGAATGTGCTTGTATTGTTTTGTAAATAGTGTATTTTTCATTAAACTGTGTTATACAAAAAATTGTGGGGGGACTTTGGGACTTTGAGACTGTTAATATTTGGGACTACAGGTATAGACTATACATTTCGAAGTGAAACCATTTTAAGTTTTTATGAAGGAACAAACTCAAATTTAAATATTTTTTTTAATTTAATGATTCGGAAAATTTCAATAAATAAATTAATGAAAAATAAATAAATAAATAAATAAATTAATAAATTAATAAATCAATAAAAACAACATATTAAAAAAATATTGACAAGACAAATATCTCTCAAAAATAAACATACATATTTGTTTATGTTTATATATTGAATTATAAACATATAAATTTATGAGTTTATTAGATAATTTGGTAACATTATTTTGAACAAGTGTTCTTACATTTTTTTAATTCCTTGTACTCTATGATCACATTCAATACTTTAAACCATATTTGTTTTGAGGTTATTACTAGATTTGACAATGTCACGTGACGTTGGCTGACATTGGATATCAGGTGCCTTACGCAATAACGTATTACCATCTTCCACTTTAAAATCTAAATGGATGCTTAGAAAAATTATCTATAAAATAGCATCAAAATTTTAAGTTAAGCTTGAAAACTAGTCATTTTGTTTAAAAATATGACAAAAAAGTTGAGAGAGTTACATACCAAAGAGGCTTGGCTTGGGTTAGTTATACGGTTTTCTGATAGTAGAATAGTCAGGTTACCACTTGGGGGACGTCGTCCATTAGGGGCTTTACCCACGAAGCTACAACTTTGACCATATGTGAATCTACGTCCAAAGACGCTTAAATTGTCCCGAAAGATGACTTTTGCTCAATGTTATTTGCATCTCTTTGGTACAACAGTAATATTTGCAAAATACCACATATGTATTGATATGAAGATCCTACAATTGGCAGCAATTGGTAGGGGTATCTCTAGCCTTCGCAATCAAAAGGTTCCAGAAAAACACGATAGAAATAATAGTCAACACATAGCATACTCTTGTGCCTGCCACAATTATACAACACTTTTCCTGCAGGCAATATATTAAAGGATTCTTAGTATTGAAGCTCTTATTTGCCTGAGCGGTTATCAAAATTAATGAAATGCTGAATGCTTACCGATTTTGATTTGTTGTTTTTCACGTTTTGTTTTTACACATATTCAAAGATCTATGATAAAGAATTTGTTGTAGGATTTATTAGGACATGAATAGATTTGTTGACATGCCACGAACAATGTAGATTTGATTCCAGGTTCAAGGATATGTCTATGATGATGTTCGACGATCGAAAGGAGTGAAAGAAAAAGCAATAATTGACCAGAATCTGAAAATAAATAATTTTTGATTGTTGACAAAATAATGCAATAGATAAAAGGAATCTTCAGAACTGATATGAAGTGTGATATCATTGCTCTAAAGCAGGCATGTCAAACTGGCGGCGTCGATTTTGAATGCGGCCCGCGAGAATATTTTGAGAATTCTTAAAACTCTACAAACCAAAATATCTTTCATTACTATTTGTCGAAGTGTGTAAAATTTTCCAGAAAAGAATAATAATTTTGTTGCTATATTTTTCAAAACTAACATTAATGTTCCCGTAACATCTAACAAACTTATTCTACACGTACGTACAGAGCAACCGAGACCCTTAAGAAACATTAAATCGAATGCAAACTCAGTCGTATTATGTTCTGATTAAATTCTGAAAATTTGCATAATTTTGTGCAGACTAAATCACATATGGAGAAACAGATTTGCGTCAACTTTCTAGAAACGAAATAATGATGAAAATAACTAGATACACTCAATTGGAAACTTCGTAATAACTAGTGATGGATTGTCGGAATCGCATCCACGGCTCAAAACCATTTCAGATATTAGCTACTCCAACTCTGATTCCGGCAAAATCAAAGTAACAGTTCCGCTCCGTGCCTTTCGAATCCTACAAAGCCGTCTAGAGTCATTTGGAACCGTTGGGGTCGTCGGTTGTCACACGGAGCGGCTAGTCTGCAGTCAGAAATGGCTCCGGTCGGTTCCACCAATTTTGACAATCTTTATGCCTCCGACTGCCGAGAAAAGGTTTCAGTCGACTCCGAATTGCTCCAAACGGATCTACACGGCTTCGAATGTTGCATCTTTGATGTGTGATTGAAGCCACTTCTGTAGTTTTCATAAACATGCCACCATAAAAAAGTCAGTTAATATACAATATGTATGGCTCATTGAAAGCGTTTGTAGCCAAGTTGAAATTATTTGAACCCCACATTCTACAAGACAAATTAATATACTTTCCAACCTCCCCAAAAATCAAAACCAAAATGAAATGTTTGCGCTTAAGATAAAAGGCTTTAGATTAAAATATTAAAATTATTAAAATATTCGAAATGCCGAAACCATGCAATACATAGCGTATTAATAGGTTAGTTCACACATTCCATGCCTTAACTCGCGAATCATTTACACATCATGAATCTTTGTCGGATAAAATTATCGTAATTTAACAAAATTATTTCTAAAATACGGGTTCTTGTTATTAGAAATAAATATACTACCAGAACACTTGGGACTTGGAAATTAGCAAAAACTAATATTTAAACACGATTTATTACAATTTTCTCGCACATCGCATCGCAAATTTGTAAATAACAAACGATTCCAGATTTGTTCTGAGGAGCACAAAAAGTAATTTTTGTTTAACAATAATGATCTTAAAAATAATTTTATATAAACATTGTGATATATTTTTTCTTCTCAACTTTGCGGCCCGCGAATCACTGAAAATGTGTACTTATGGCCCTCTGATGAAATGAGTTTGACACAGCTGCTCTAAAGCATTTAATAAGACCAGAAAATTCAATCTTGTTTCATTCACTGCCTAATTTAAATGATCTTTTACGTTCCATTTCATCTTTGAGAAAAAAATTAAAACAAAAATTACAACGACTAGGAAAAATCAAACTAATCAGAATATACATAGCAAAAAATTATAGAGCAGAACTCACTGTTGGCTGGTCATTCTTTGACTACAATGGAATGATCGGTTGATAGAAATGAAACATAATAAACGGAAAAAAGCATTTTACTTGTCAATCAACAAAATGTATATATATACTGTCTCCAAGACTTGAATTATATTCAAAAGTGATGGAAAATTGAATTGAAATATCATAGAACACGATTAACCTTTTCCCGGTTTTGATTCGTAACGAGCCTGGTATTCTTTTTCCTCTAGGGGTGAAATTTTTGATTTTCAGCTTGTTATCGTAAAAGGAGCTGATTAAGGTTATAAATGGGTTTTTATGTTGAGCAGGTAAAAGCAGGTTTTGCTCGTCTTCGTACGGACCAAAAGGTGTTGAAAGAAATTTGCATTTGATTCTGATTGAATAGAACAGAATAGGATAAACATTCGTTGGCTTGCTTGAAGAATTTACAGTCGAAAATAGCATTTCTTTGTACTTCCTTCGTAAATACAGAACATTGGGGTAAATTAAGTATATCTTCCTGACTCATAATTTACCAGAATGTTGTAAACCTTATCTCGATTTCCACGTGCGTTTCTTCGGTGTTTCTTTGCTATGCTACACAAGTGTTGAGAACTTAACCGTCCGCAGTAAAAAAAAAAAAATACGCGAATGTGTACGCTCTATGGTATCATTTGATGACAATTTAATCTCGATCACTGTGTACTAGTACGTAAAAACTGGTCTACCTGTTTGCCTTCTTCTTTAATCCCCGATGGAGAAACGGAACACCTCAATTTAAAAAAGCTAAACAGCAAGAATGTAAAAAGTGCGTAAAGGTTGATCTATTGATTGTTAAGCCCAAGAAAAACTTCGCCAAATCCCTATCACCCCTAATCTTTTTCCTTTGGCCGACCGTCAGCAAACATTCCGGTGGAATTGAATTCCGTAGTGAACGATAATTTTGCAGCTATTTTTTAAAGAATGTGGGCTATCTCCAATCTCAAAGACGCGAAATGGAAAAAAGGTAACAGAAAACACAACGAATAGTTCGATCGATGGCAACGAGATTGGTAAGATACGAAATCGTTCATTTTAAAATAGATAGATAGATAGACGTCGCGGAGTATTTAATACTAATGTACTATTAAAGCCTTATCTGCAACTCTTTGTGCACGGTAGGACATTTAAGCATTCAAAGTTTTGTTTTTGGAATGAAATGGATTTGTTTGGAAAGCGGCTTCATGCCTCATTATGGCCTTATTCCATAATTATTCAGTTATTATATGTTTCTATAGTGTCGAGGTTGCCAAACGTTCTTCAGTCTTATTGGGTAATGATTCATTAGTAATGAAAATAACTGTATCATTCATTCAATCGATTTTTTACCATCCACCGCAAACGATATACCAATTCGTCGCTCTAAACATGCTCAGAGGTCAATGATGCATCCTTCACCCAAATATACCTGACCCTGTGCATAGAAGACTTCTAGACGTAACAATATTCGATATATCAGACAAATCGTATATTCTCAAACCTTTCTGGATGTCTGCATACTGTTTTTCTTTAAGTTATTTTGTTTGTTTTTTATGTGTAAATTGCACATTCAAAAATTCTATACAGTAAGTACCATATTTTAGTGTGTATAAGAACCCCCGTGTATAACGACCCCCCTGATGAATTATTCGATATTTTTGGATTAAACATTCAACAAATTTCAAAATCACCAAAACGTACTGATTATTACCAATTTGATTTAAGTCAAATTTGTTTGGATTTTCGTGCTTCTAGCACAATCAAAGGGAAAGCCATCGTATTCTTTTGGTATTTGTTAAGCAAGTTTAGTTTTTGAGTTTTTGAGGGTTTCATCCTTTTTATGAAGGAACCAATCTTTTTTATGAATTTGAAAACCCAATTTAAAGAAACAATGAGATCAATAATTTCCTTAGTTTTCAAACTGCTTTCTTTTTCTTATGCATTTTGTTTTTGCAGTATTACCTTTTGCAGTATACGCATACACCAGACTATCTTTGCATATCATTGAAGTGAAAAATAACAACCCGTGTATAACGCTCCCTTAATCTGATTTTGGTCTGTTTTGTTAGGGGAGATCGTTGTACACGCTAAAATACGGTACCCTGTATTTGTTGCATTGATCATCGATCCAATGTTTTTGTTCTGCGTTTTAGTTCGATCTACGTCTTGCAAAATACTACTATTTTGCAATACAACCTACGCGTTCATACCAGCCTATAAGGTTTTCGAGACATATCAGTACTACATAGCCGGATAGTCAGTATTTGCTACGCGAGGATGACTGTTCCACGGAACCGCCTGTCTTGCACACATTCTTATTTATTCTTGCGATAATCTCGATGTCATCCGTAAAATTTAGATAATGGAGTGACACGTTTGATTATGCTCATCAGTTCAAATGTTGTATGAACTCTATACATAGGACATTCTATCTTGTTAAAGGTAAACTTTTTTTTAATTCAGGAGGAACGGCACAAAAAGGCAGTATTGCTTAAGGTAAACTATTTGATCATATCTATTTAGGTAATACAGGCCTTGGTCGAATAAAGTATTTGTGTCAATTCGTCAGACTACCACATCTCTGATGTTTCGATTTTGAAATCTCACAATGGTTGGTTTGTATGTTTATTTAATTTGTGCCATATGCATTCAATCAACCTTTTATACTGCATGTGCATGTAAAGTTGGTATATATGTTGCCTTACCATCTGTCTTTCACAATGATTTAAGCTTCCAAATGAATGCAGTAATTTATGCTGCACATTACCAATTGCTCAACTTTCGACCAAATACGTTTTGTCGGTGATATATAAGTTAGCGGTTCGCTTTAGTTTAAATTTTTGTAGCCAGTAGAAGTGTTCATTTTATTATGATCAAGTGGATTTTTTAGCGCTGACTGTAGTCAACTTCTCGACGAGTTGTACTGCAGAAAATGCTATAAGTTTATTAGAGGAATTGAACGATATTGTTGACTTGCTGGATGTAGATTACAAAACACGCTTAACAAACATTTACTATCTGAACGATAGGGATTTCCAATCGATGTTGGAATATGTGCAAAGTGATGAGTTCTGCAGAGTATGGACAGGATTTTTCAATCTGCTGGCGATACGCGATCTTGGAATGTACTTGACTTCAGAGGGTATTCCTGTGTACGATTATGTTGAAGTTGTTGGAAATTTTATCGGTCAACCTCCCGTCAATGATACGATACCCTCATGAAGGTACCTTATAAATAGGATGTTGGTAATTTATCTTTTTTTTAAAGCACCATTTATTCTTAATTTTTTATTTAAATTCCAGGGCTTCAAAGGATATGAGGAGAACCTATTGGGTAGTTTACCATTAAATGAATGGTTTGAGCTATATAAAACAAAACAAGAGAGAAGTGTTCCGTTTAAGTCATTTATCAACCATGTTCGAGGAGTAAACTTGACAGAGTTTAAAGAATTCTATCAGGTATGTGAACAGAACAAGTTATATTGCAATGTTTATGTTGTATGTTTATTCACCTCTAGACCAATAACGAATGTAGATCATTTGTGCAAGTGCTCCGTAGTCATGGTATCCAAGTCGAACTGTTGCAAAAGGAAATGAAAACGTGGGTATTGTATGGAAAATTTAAATTTGATCTATTGTAGAAAAAATGTGACATCACTTTAAACTGTACATGTAAACAAAATTTAATCAATTGTTACAGAAAAAATCTAGTACTAAGCAAATTAGTGTTATCTAGAATAATCGGTTCTAATAAAATTAATGAATAAGAATGGTTATATTTGTGACCTTCTAGCTTAGAGAGCGGTACTTGTTCCGACGCAATGCGTTGCGATTTTGCCAAAATGTATGGGATTTGACAGACGCATGCGTTAACGACGCACGACGCAGCGTCAAAGTAGAAAAATTTCTATTTCGACGCACGTCGTGATGCGTCTGTCAAAATGGTTTAACCATACCGGGTGAAAATTGATATTTTTCCACGTTAAATTGTTTCGAGCGCAGTTTTGTGTGTAATTGGACTACTAAATAATTTTATTAACAAAACAAAATAAATGTAGAGAAAGGAATTTCGTAATTGCTGCAAAACAGGTGTGTGTGGGTCAGTATGCAATATGCAATAAAAAAGCGAAAACATGCTTTGCACTGTTTTGAGCAGAACTGGAAATGATTTTACAGTTGTAATTTAACATTATAATCACATCAGAACCTATAAATAAGAGGCATTATTGCTGTTTGTTGATGTTTTTCTTAGTAAAATGTGTTGACATATCCATGCAGAACGCAACGAACAGATGCGCAATGCGTTGCGATACGCTGCGTCGAAACAAGTACCAAGCCCTTAACGAAACTCTTCATATGTAATCGTTAAACTAATAAATAAGTATAATATAACTTGTATAATCTATATCACAGCTGTTGTATACATTAACAAGCTTAATCACTGTTTACCATGGCCTTGACAGATTATCGAATTATATGCCAAAATATTTTATTGGTATACCCTACATTTCAGAGACCATGAACTATCTCTTTGGCGAGCAAAAGTATGTAGTTCGTTATAGGCGTCACATCGCGTGGGGCAAAATGCGAGGATAAATCGATTTTGAATAGTTTAGTAAAGGGGTTTCAGTTTTTTACGGTATGTCCCTTCAATTATTTTGCTTTTTCTGTCCGTTGGCTTTTGTGGAAAATAAGTCATTGAAAACAACTCGTGTATAGCATGCTACTCCTAAATCAATTGTTGAGGGCATTTGTGCTTCGTATCACATCGGACGGTAGGACTGTTAAAACGATGCAACGCACGAATGACGGTGCCAACGAACGAGTTAGAGAAATAGAAAATAGCAAACTGGCGATGAATTCCGACAGTACACGGGTGAAATCAAGTTCCTATCATGTAGGAATCGTGGTTTAGAATGACATGGACGGACGTGACGTCCTTCTCGCACGTAGAAGTGAAGATTGACAGGAGTAAGCTCGTGATCAGAAAACGTACAACAGGCAATGTTTACCCAATGACATGGTTTCTGCGAAATTAAACGAATTTGTTTGTTTTCGGAATTAAGCTCAATTTGGTCATGCGTTGGCATTGGTTGAAGGAAAGGTTGGTCTAAACGGGTTTTGGGGCCATTCAGTTTGCATGAAAAATTAATTTTCTACGTGTTTGGAGGTGTTTTTGGCGTGATCTAATAATAAATGATGTTATTTAAAATTTATTTAGCTCGCAGAAAACCAAAAAATGGAAACAACTTGACGATGATATAAATTTCAAAAAAAAAAAAAAGCTTGCCCTCTGAATGTACCAGAATCGATAAATAACCAGCGTATTATTTGTATTAGCCGGTCTCGTAGTACAGTCGTCAACTCGTACGACTTAACAACATGCCCGTCATGGGTTCAATCCCCAAATAGACCGCGCCGCCATACGTAGGACTGACTATCCTGCTATGGGGGGGAATCAATTAGTCACTGAAAGCCAAGGCCACTAGTGGGTACAGGCAGGCCTTGACCGACATCGGTTGTTGAGCCAAAGAAGAAGATTATTTGTATATTTGTATATTAGCTTTTGCAAGGTCGGCAGAATAGATTCCCTGCCTAACCGTCGTCGTCTTCCCCCTTAGTACACACATTGATATACTGCTGCGCTTTATTAAAAAGTCTCTGACGCCTGTATTGTGCCAGCCAAACTCTTCATTACTTAATCACATTCAATTTGTTAGATAACCACATCGTCATTCGTTTACTCAAAAATGAGTACTTTATCTGATGTCATTCAATCGTCATCGAATTTTTTACTTAAGTGCTACGAAAATGATATAAAAAAGAAAGTTTCTTTCATTCATGTTCAATTGCCATCTATATCATTAGTATTAAACACGTTTAGCATGCGCACATTCCAAATGAATAAAGAAATGAATGTATGGTTTCGTTCAGGCATTATTCTAATGGGCATGTCCACGTAGGACGTTATGCCAAATAGAAGAAGAAGATATTTCTACCAGTGCATATCAAGTAGTACACGGTAATGATAATACAATGCATGTAGAAGACATACTTAATACTTAATATGGCAGAACTACAGAAATATTTAATACAGATAGGATAATATAGGATTGTGGCTTGTAATACAAACTAGTGGAAATATAATACAAAAATTATAACCAACAATTAGTAGGATTGTGACATATTATGACTTTAACAAAATGATCCTATTTCCAAAAGGTTATGCTATAGAGATGACAATATGTTAGCTATAATACACGACAAAATGGCTTTATTAATTACATTTTTAATTATTGAAAAGGCAATGAAAAATTAATTGATCTGATTTACAATAATAAAAAATAAAATACGTAAAACTTGTATTTCAAGGCAACAAACAATTTTCCTCTATCTAGAAAATAAAGCTATTATGCAAGCACATGAAATGCAACGAAATCACTGGTATACAACAGTTGGCATTTACTTATATGACATTCAGTGCGAAAAAGGTAACCATGCAGCTAATAGTTTATTGTTGTGACTATTTGGATATCTAGTGCGACATTATATTATAATTCAGAGGTCTTAAGAACGCTGTCCAAAGTTGCCCATTGGTTGGATTGCCAAGATACCGGTATTCATGATGTTATGTGGATTGATTGTAACGGATGTTAGGCTGAAGCTTTACTTGTCGCGTTCTAAAAACAACATCCATACATGTCGACGGTAAACATTGAAGATTTCTTTATTGAGTTAGCCAGGTGATATTGTATTGATTGTATTGATTGAAGAAATCGTTTCGCCACACCAAACATTCTATACAATTTCAATTATTTAACAGTGCTTCAGAAAAAGATCTTCACAGGGGTTTCATCGATGCTTAGAGAATGGGTTTAACGTTACTTGTATTTTTACTTGATGTTTGGGAAGAAAAATCACCAAAAGTGAAGATAACGCGTGGTGGAGCTTTTGTTGCTTCATATGTATAACCGTCAATAGGCCATTTAGCTGATATGCTTCGGTCAATTCGGTCATCGATTTCCACGAGTGCTTTTGTATTGAACGATGATGTGGTTGGATTTGAGATAGTGATGTTTCTTTTGATAGGATTCCGACAGTGGCCCAAGGCTCAGTTTTATTTTTCGTATGCTGCGTTAGAAGCGATAGCGAAAAAAAAAAGTTTTAAGAAAGGAAAGCAACATTTAATGACTGAATTGTACTGACCGAAGATCTTATACCTGTGTGGAAATTGATTAGAATGGTTTTGTTCTGTAGCTATGTAGGTGTTTGCGAATACATTTTTTCCCCGAGTAACGCAAAAAATGCGTTCCAGGGACATTCGCGTAAGCCAAATATCATGTTTTTCAGCCAAAATAGGAAGGATATAAAGTTTTTAATGATCAAATTTAGTAACCTAAAGTTCATTAACACTTTTTTCTGTTAGTTTAGCGAAACTTTTAGCAAAACTGCAATTAAATTTAAATTTTAGAAATTGTCGGAGGAAATTGTATCAATTTGACGTATGAGTTGTCAATTCAACAATGCAGCATCTAAACTTAAAGTAAAACAACAAATTTGTGAATATTTTCGGCATAATATAGAAATTAATGAATTTTTTTTTCTTCTTTGGCTCAACAACCGTTGTCGGTCAAGGCCTGCCTGTACCACTTGTGGGGTTGGCTTTCAGTGACTTTTTTGGATTACCCCCCATAGCAGGATAGTCAGTCCTACGTATGGCGGCACGGTCTATTTGAGGCTTGAACCCATGACAAGCATGTTGTTAAGTCGTGCGAGTTGACGACTGTACAATGAGATCGGCCCTCCGCCATTAGTACTTGGAAAAGTTGTTTCCATCTAAGTAGCCTCGAACAGAGCTCATTTTGACAAAAGTGATCACCTCCATTGCAAATGACAGTACTATCGTGTGGGACAGTTTTGTAACGCAAGTGTCACGTCGGTTTGTCGGTGGTTATACAGCCTGAACTCACTGGTTGAACTTCGATTCCCTGCCAACTATTGCTATTCATTGCTAGGGTGAATTTTGCCTTCTTTCTCTGTTTATTGGATTTGGCGCAATACACTTGAAATGAGCCAAGTAACCATGCTAAAAACGCATACACATCTGTTTAACGAAATATCACAGTTAGATAAGAAATAGAAACAAACAAAATTAAAAACGTTTCTAATGAACTAACGTTAAACAAAATGCCTTCATAAAATGTTTAAAAAAACATATTAGGGTAAATGTACTATAGTGGTGGTTGTTACGACGGCGAACGGATCTGTGGGCCACGCGAAGGATGCGGCCTTGTAAATCAAACCCGCTCGGGTAACAGCGATCTTCTCAACCGTTCAACACCAATAATAAACCTTCCCGCTAGTTGCTCTCTCAAGTAATTTGAGGAGCCTATGCCACAGAAGGGGGTGAAGAGGGATGAGAGATTTCTTTCTTGATCCGAATATGCAAAATCAAAAAAAGACGAGGTTTCTAAGAGTTGCAAAATCCGAATGGTTTGTTTATTAAAAGTTCGGTCCCTTTTATACCCCCGGAAGCCCATACAATTTTTAGGGTGTTAGTTTATCCTTTCCGAGGATAATAGTACATAAGTGTACGTACGCGTGAGTGCCGCATGTTAGTGTATGTGACGCATTTTTATTCCGCTTTTACACGTAGCGTTCCCGGTTTCTAGATTAAGGTGATCGCGCACCACGCGAATTTACAATTTGACACGTCCGTTACGAATTTAATAATTGCGAACGTAACATCCTTCCCCTCGTAATTCATTCTCGTGAATTACCAAAATAAAAAGTGAGCGATTATTTCACTGGCTGCCTGCGTTGCTCGCTAGCCCAATCGCAGGCCGCAGCAAAGCCCTCCGTCGGTGGGGCCTCCCCCTGTGTCGAAGAGTCTTTGTAGTCAGGGAGCCAATTCCTCGTCTCGACAGGATCTCGTCTTCCTCGTTGGTAAGCGGTGGATGTACATATGGTTGTGGGTGATCCTCATCTCCATCAGAACCGCTGCCGATTCGCCTAGGCAGGGTTGTCGCACTTCCTTCTCGACAAACCGTTGCGTGGTGACGTCGGGGGGCTCAAGATGATCTACACCGGTGTGTAGTGGTGAGGGGTTGTGGGGATGTGTCCCACACAATAGCAGGGGTGCCGTAGAAAAACCTGGAACCACAGCTTCATGATGGTGAAGTACGGGGATCGATGTACCGCGATCTTCTTCATCTGGTTCCGCGATACGCTGGTCCTCGGGCCAAGCTCGATTTGGTACCGTTTCCACGAACGGTTTCTGGATTATTTCCTTTCCACGATCGATCTCTTTTGATATCATCGTACTATCTGCATCGTAGTGGATCATCGGCTGATTATGAGGCGCTTCGGTTCCTTTCACGTTCATCCCGAAGACAGTCCAACCCAGCTTGGTCTTGATTGCCATTGGCTCATCACTTCGGCCCATTTTGCGCCCTAGTGGTATTAGTAGATGGCTATGATCGAGACCAATTAGTATAGTTGGCCTTGCGCTCTCGTAATCGCTGATGTCAATTCCTCTCAGATGAGGACATTTCTCTCTGAGAACGTTGCAATTGATTGATTGCCTCGGGAGCTGGAGATTCTTCACAGTTCTCATTTTTTCCAAGACCCGTTCTTTCTTCTCCTTCTCTCCTTTCACTAGGCAACTTACTCTCCTACTTTCTTTCTCTCGTATGGACAAATTCTGCGTCCACGTCATCGTAGTCGGCTCAGTCGGCCCTTCTAACTGAAGCTGATTAGCTGTTTCTTCCTCGATCAACGTAAATGATGACCCTGAATCTAACAATGCAAATGTTTTCAGCGTTTTATCTTCGTTGCGTAACACGACCGGAACAATTTGGTAAAGTATTTTTTGTTCTTGATGACAATTCTCCTCCGCATCGGCTGTGAAGTGCAAACGGTGATGCGTTTCTTCGCATGGATGTGGGCCGCGTTCTCGTGCGGCTGTGCAATTCTGTGCGGTGTAATCTATTGCATTTCTTGCGTATGTGTTAGTGGCCGGTGAATTGTTTTGTGCGTTACCAAAGTAGTTGTGATTGAACGGTCTTTTTGTGTTGGGCGCTGAAGACTGGTGAACGTTCATCGAGTGTTTTGACCTTTCTGGCCGTTTTGGCAATTCTTTAAGTACCTTTGCTTGAGGCAGCAACCATTTGCCAAAATCTTCCAGCGATGGAAGAACACCCGGTTTGATATTGGTGGATTTATATTCGATCCATTTTAGATGCCTATCAGTAGGCAGTTTACAAGCCAACTCATTTACGAGGCGATGGTCTTGTAAATACATAGGCATATTTATTGCCTTTATGTTAGTGATCATGTCCTGAATCGCGTCGGACAAATCAGGTATTTTGTGCTGATTTTCAACACGTATGTTTTGCACGTCTTTAAGCAGCTCGTCGTACACGAGTTCTGCTCTGCCGAATTGCTCTTCGAGCTTCGTAATTATTTCCGGCACGTTATCTGGCTCGAGAAATAGACGGTGCACGCATTTATACGCCTCTCCCTTAAGGGCGTGTTGAAACCGGGTCATGTTTTCAACATTTGTATATTTAGCCTGCTTAGTCGTTTCCTCATACGCACGCTTGAATTTCAACCATTCTTTGGCCTTGCCATCGAAATCAGGTAGCTGATCAAAGGTCAAGCGTTTGAGATATGTGTTTGTATCTAAGCTGCTACCTTTAAGCGCTTCGATTAGGGCTGCAATTGCCGTGTTTTGGTCTGAGCCAGTCGACGCTGGAGCCTTAATCTTAGCATAGTCTTTTGTGCATTTTATGCACAAGAATGGTTCGTCTGCTTTAGGCAACCGGTTCAGTTTGGCACATGCCATATGGAACCAGCGATCGCATTCGTCGCATTGGACCATATTGGGATCATCAATCCGGCTGCATAAGCGGCAGCTACCATTGTCGTTATCGACGAACGGAGTAAGGTTTCTTTTCGTAGTCATGACGTAGCTAATGTGCTGATGAGTTCGTGTGCGTGTATAGTGCACAGATTTTTATCAGTGGTGTGGGTGTGCGATGTCGCACTGGTTCAACGGTGCGCAAGGGCTCTCCCTTGGAGCTCTCGCTTAGTGCTCTCTCACGCTATCGCATACGCAGCTCGCTGGAGCTGTACACGTATTAGTGGAGCCTATACGTGAGTGCAAAAGCGTAGGTGGAGAGCGGATGCAATCCTATCGGAAGCGATGCTGTCTTCCTCCTAGTGTGAGTGCTTCCTCTGGAGCGAGGATAGGTTCGTCTAGGAGCGAAGCAATTTCTCTTCGGTGAGAATGTAGAAGGCTAGAGAATTTGCGGAAGCTTTCATACCACGGGCAAATCTCTCTACCATACAAATATGAGGAAGATTCCTCTCTGGAGCCACCAAATGTTTAATGCACAAGAATGGATCTGTGGGCCACGCGAAGGATGCGGCCTTGTAAATCAAACCCGCTCGGGTAACAGCGATCTTCTCAACCGTTCAACACCAATAATAAACCTTCCCGCTAGTTGCTCTCTCAAGTAATTTGAGGAGCCTATGCCACAGAAGGGGGTGAAGAGGGATGAGAGATTTCTTTCTTGATCCGAATATGCAAAATCAAAAAAAGACGAGGTTTCTAAGAGTTGCAAAATCCGAATGGTTTGTTTATTAAAAGTTCGGTCCCTTTTATACCCCCGGAAGCCCATACAATTTTTAGGGTGTTAGTTTATCCTTTCCGAGGATAATAGTACATAAGTGTACGTACGCGTGAGTGCCGCATGTTAGTGTATGTGACGCATTTTTATTCCGCTTTTACACGTAGCGTTCCCGGTTTCTAGATTAAGGTGATCGCGCACCACGCGAATTTACAATTTGACACGTCCGTTACGAATTTAATAATTGCGAACGTAACAGTGGTAGTACCAATAGTGGTGGTATTGCACTAAAATGCGGTCCATACGGTAAATTAAAAGTTATTAAGCTATTTTCGTCAGTGTGAAATGTTCTTTAGCCTTTTACAAAGAATTTAAAAGATAAATGGGACCATTCCGTTTCTTCGTGACCGAAAAATCCATTATTTTGTGAAATATGTCAACATTTTTCCAAAATCCTTAGGATTTCATAACGAAACTCATATTTCTGTTAACGTTCTAAATGATCACTTACCCACGCAATTACTAGTTTTTCAACATAACTGCTATGAAATGTTATTGTTTTACTAAAATTATTGATCTTTTGACCATATTTATGCATTTTAAGTGTTTTTTACCATAGTGCCATTATAGGTACACAAAACAGGCATGTTCCTATAGTGGTTATATTTATAAAATCAATAAAAACAGTTCGTTTCAGATTTTTTCGATGATATTTTTGACATGTCGTACTGTTGTCATTAAAATAAGCAACAGAAATGAGTTTTCTGTAAGTAATGTACCAAACAAAGGCCAAAATTCGCTTATCTGGCTGAGTGAAAAAATCAACCTCAAATCAAGCTTTATCTTCCGGGTGTAGGTTGACGACAGGTGTTATTCAGTACTTTAGTCAATATTTTCTTCAACCAAATTCATACATTTTTTACGATCAAATTACGAAAGAAATCATTATTATAGCAGCT
Organism: Anopheles arabiensis; assembly: GCF_016920715.1. Lineage (NCBI taxonomy): Eukaryota > Metazoa > Arthropoda > Insecta > Diptera > Culicidae > Anopheles > Anopheles arabiensis. Next base: position 49,571,422 of record NC_053518.1, on the reverse strand, counting down.
ATCCTTGCTATTCATACAAAAACAACTTCGAAACTAAGTTTTATTGATATTATACATTGTTTTGGATTAATCTTTGTTTACCACCACTATAGGAACACAATACGACGACTATAGGAACCATACCACCAACATAAGTACAACAAATCAGTCACAAAAATATGAGTTTTTTCGTAAATTTGATGTGTTTCATGGTAAACATGGTTGTGATTGCGAAGATAAAACATATTCTAATTGCAATGTGTTAAAATATTCACAAATTGACCTTCCTGACAATGTAAACCGATTAAAACACATCTGTGTCACTACAAATTGCACCACTATTGGTACACTTACCCTATTTGTTTTTTTTCTATTCATATTCATCCAATTAATGGTCTTGCTGTATTTTTTTTTTATTCCAAACGTATTTGTTTTTTGTTTTCACATAGCTGATATGTATTTTACGTATTTACGTATTTCATCAAGGCAATGTGATACTATCAATACCATCTAAATCGATAATAGCATAAACCATTTCGATGATTTACAATTATAAATAATAGCTATTGTAATTGTAATGGATTATGTCAGATAATTATCTGACCTGATGAGAACAAACCAGGTGCATATTTTTGGTATAATTAAAAAAAGAGTATAAAAGGGTAGCGATGATTGTGAACCTTGATCTAAGTGATGTGATAACTTGATTTTAAACATTTATAACGGGAATTTCGAAGAATTAAAATGAAGCAACACATCAGGTTGTTCATGTTCAGCTTTCTTGCCAGTAGAGTAGTTTGTGAACATTTTGTTACAGAAGCATTTTTGATCGCACGGCGGGTTGTCGACCGTTTGGAGCGAGAGCAAACTCATGATATATTGTGTGTTAATTGTAATGAGCATGTGTTTGAAGATGTGGTCACTAGATTACAAAACGAGCGTCCGTATGTAGTACTGCGACGTATTACTCTCGTGTCCGGGACTATAAACATATTGGATAACATGCAAGAAACGCATCGGAAACCGTCATTAGTTTTACAATGTTGCACAAATGGTACATATGTAAGTAACTTAAAACATAATTTGAAGAATAATCAGAATAAGCAAATAAAAACTCCGTAAAATTTGTTTCCAGTGTCACTGGGGTGAATCATTTTGGTATTCCAATCCAAATAAGTACTCTATATATATTCAACTATTCCATGGAGTAGACAATACACACATCATCAAGTACGGTAGCGAATTAAAAAGAGGTGGTATTATAAAGGTACTGCAATTTGTCGCCCCATCAAAAAATCATACCAAAGCCAGAGTGTACGTAACTGGTGCGTTAGTAGAAAAAAGGATAACGGTGTCCAATGACAGTGATGCAGAAAACCGATTGTTCGATGGTACATTAACTAATTATCGCAATTTTGTGTATGAAGTTGGGATTGTACCTATGCTGGCACACGTGTATCGAACAGGTAACAATTTCCGTAACCTGGAAATAAGTGCATTCTTAACCATTCTAGAGAAACAAGGAGCAAAATATCGTTTTCACCGTGAAATTGAGCTGAACAAACTTTTGCATAAGATGTTATCTGGAAAGATGCATGTTTTGTTAAACCCGGTAGAGACTTCAAAAAAAGTATTTGAAGTAGCATATTGGAAAGATATACAGGAATATTGCATTGTTTTACCTCGCCGTTATGAGCGAATGCATCTGCAGCTATTGTTGTCCCCATTTAAATGGCAGATATGGTTGGTGATAGTAGTGATTTTGGTTGCAATTCAGATAGTGAGCTTTATGTTCCCCGAGCGCGTGCCGAGTTACTTGATCTTAAAGTGTTTTTTTGGCGGTGGTGAGCCTGAACATAGCCTAGCTACAGGTAATCGACTTATTGTATGTGTAATTTGCGTTTTAATATTCCTATTGACTGAAACCTATCAAGCGATACTTTTGTCTCTCATGTCTGCCGATCCGTTTGAGAAAAATCCCGAAACAGTGAATGAATTTATCGAACAAAATCAAACGTTGATAATTACAAAGAGAAAAAACCTACCTAATCTTCTCCCTGCAAAATTAGAGCCCTTGTTGGAAGAGGTGGATCAGATGGATGTTGATATAACACTGCAGAATGCGTCAATAGTGAGTTGCGATCTAGCACATTTTTTGAATACGAATCCGTATGAATGGTCATTACCCGTTAAAGCCGATTTGATTGTGATTAAACCGCGTGTTTATTACCGTATGAAGCACATTATTTTCAGTTGGACATGCCCGGCTGTGCGAGATTATCAGCGATACATGGATATAATGTATGATGTTGGACTGTACCATAGACAACTACAAATATGGTTTCCGAAGAAAATGTACATTCGTCGAGAACAAACGTTTAATGATTTGATTGTGCTAACGGACGATCTAATTCCCGTTTGGGAGCTCCTTGGAACGGGGTTATCAGTATCTTTAGTTTGTTTTTTAGCAGAAATCTTGGTATCTAAATTGAAAAAAGTTAAAGCACTAAAGTGAATTCAATTGTATGAAGGGCTAAATCATAAATTATATTTGAATGTGCCTATTATGATCGTGACGCCCTGTTATGTGTAATTCAATATGTTAAGATACGATTGCAATCAGTAATGCAACTGTTTTAGCCCATATGCATGTAATTCATCACTAAACTGTACTAAACTGATTACACAACTTGAATTTTCGTTAATTTGAAAAAATATGTACACTGTATGCCTAAACTACTCAAAAAATTATTCTTATTGTTGAAACATATTGGCAGTTCAATCGGTTCCGTTGTTATTGATTTGACAGGAACTGGCATCTCCCGTCATCAGCTGACGCTTTTTTTTGATTACTTTTCCGGAATTGCTGATTGCATTGCTACCGTCAGATGTGTACTGTAGGTTTAATAACTTATATAAAAACCTTAAACTACACAACACAGGCACAATAAAAATGCGATTGATATATCAAACATAACATACATTTGGAATCGCGTGAAGAAGACAAAAGAGTAATGAAATGACCAAGTTTAAAGTTTATCACAAACACAATTAAAAGCACATATACAGCGACTTTGTGAACGGATATTTTCGATATCTATAAACAATTACAGAATACATTTTATGCTTGAATGCAATGCAAATATGTTCTCGATAACAAACCGCACCCTAGAATAAATTATATTGTATTTGGGCAAAAGATGCAAAAATATGTATGATACGTTCGTTGAGATAAAATGAACGGAGAATAGTAATTGTGTGAACCGTATTGATGTTTGTTGCTTAAAAGAAAACAAACAAAATAAAGAATGAGAGAATACGTTATCCGCACTTCAACATTTTGATGTTATGTAGAACAGTTCTCCGTCTACGTTTTTTGTAGAGGAATTAAATTCAAACATGGTAACAATATTTAAGTTGGCGTTAACTTCTATTTGTTTTTAATTTATATTTACGAAAATGTATAAAGACATTCCAGGGTTTTTTTTAACAAAATTTAGGATCTATTTTTCCCCTAAAACCGTTTCAGATCACAAACGCTCTTTTTTCATATGTGTATCTCTATTGGGCGGTTAGGCAGTTGTGGTAAAACCAATTGAAATCCTTCTTTTATTGAGGTGATGTGTAACATTTGAATTTTTTTCTTCCTTATTGTTGACCACATGATAGTGAAGAATTTTTTTCTACTGCTATGTTTCTTAACGAAAGGCATTTAAAAAATAAATTATGTAACCAGTTGTAACACTGGAGCTACAAAAAATATTTTTCTATGTATCATGTGAATTTTCAAATTCAATAAATTTATACAATATCTGTACACTATGTACTACTCTATACTACTACGACATGTTTGACAAAAGCTACAATAAACAAAATAAGCTCTTTCTCCCTTTCTTTTTTCAAATCAAAATCCCTACCACATTGTCGTTTCAATGCGGTGTTGTTAGTACGTGCAATTTATCTTAAAAGTTGGGTCAAAAGTTTTAAGTAAATACTGCTGTGGTTTCAGCTGGTGATGAATTTATTTGAGAACGTAGCTTGAAAAGCGGATGATTATTTTTCAACCAGAGGCAAAATCTTAAAAAGCATTTTTACGTTATCGTGTTATTCTTTCTGACTTATAAGTGGCAAAATTTTCAAACTTCGAACACGTTTCCAATCAGTGCAGATGGCACATTTTTCATATCTTGATGTTTTTGTGTTGTTAATACTTATGTTTTGCCAGCTGAACCTGTGTTGTAGTAGTATGAATTGCCATAAATTTTCTATCTATGCGTTTCTACTTGTCACCAAGAGTTTAGTTTGACGCACACATGCTACATTGAATGAAAGTTTGAAGAAAAACGAAAAGCATGACAATTGGATACATTTTAAATTTCTTGCAAGCGACATTCGCAGGTGAGTTTGCCGTGGACAAGTTTTTTATTTGTAAATATTTTATAAACACATTTACTCGAGCAATACATTAATAACATAAACCTAAAACAGAACCTAAACAAGAAATCTATTTATCTCGAAAGTTTAAGAACATTCGAGTATACTGGTATATATATGGTATATATATATATATATATATATATATATATATATATATATATATATATATATATATATATATATATATATATATATATATATATATATATATATATATTTTATATATATTATGTTATATAAAATGAATGTGTTTCATAGATCTTTTTAAAAAATACTTGGTGACTTGGTAGGAGAAGGCGGATGAAAAACTCTCAGTACGAGGGTGGAGACTTCGGGAATCATCTTCTATAAGTCAAGCCAGATCCTGCCATACGCTGATGATAAGGACATCATTGGTCTGGATCATTGGACTATCCTATGTAGCAGAAATCTACCAAGGGATCGAGCAGCCGGCAGATAATCTCGGATTGCAGATAAACGAGGTAAAGATCATACTGATGATGGAAACATTCCTGTCAATCGGTTTTTGGCCTGAATGATTCCTGCTTAAGAGCCTGCGCTCTATTCAATTGAATGCATGAGTTTTTTGACTAGCACGTACCATTGTCCAGCTTTCGTTCCCGTCTGTCCGAATCCTCAACCCTATCTTTTCTCCCATCCTTATTTTCTTCTTCCTTTTCTAGATATTAAATACTAAATATTGTAAAACGCTGGGTGGCAGACAACACCAATAAAAAACAAGCAAACATTCAACAACAAATAACAAATACAACATTACGTAGGCGTGACGTACAGATAGGTGAACGCACTTTTTTAGTCGTTCAAGAATTTACTTATCTCGGGTCAAAGGTCAGCAACAACAACAGCATGGAAGCTGAGTTGCACGCAAGGATGCTGGCTGCCAACCTGGTGCAACCAAGGTTGCAAGGACAGCCAAGGAAGCCAAGGATGCTGGTCTTTCTACAGCCTGAAAAATTAGTTCTCCTCAAAGAACCTGTCGCGATGGATGAAGCTGGGACTATATAGCAGCAATATATATCAATATAGTACCGGAACTCACATACGCCTCTGAGACATGGACACTGTCCAAATCTGACGAAACCCTCTTAGCCGCGTTCGAGAGGAAGATGCTCAGAAGGATACTTGGCCCCGTATGTGTGGAAGGACAATGAAGGAGCCGCTATAATGACGAGCTATACGAGATGTACGGCGACCTCACTGTCGTGCAGCGTATCAAGCTCGCCAGGCTCGTGGGCTGGCCATGTTGTACGCATGGAAACGGACAACCCAGCCCGTAAAGTATTTTTAGGCCGGACAAGGACAGAGGAGGCGTGGTAGGCCCAAATTTAGGTGGCAAGATGGCGTGGAGGCGTCCGTCATTAAGTCTGGGATAACGGACTGGCAGACGAAGGCGCGAGACTGTGAGCGGTTTCGGACACTTCTGAGCCAGGCCAAGACCGCAAAGCGGTTGTAGCGCCGGATAAGTAAGTAAGTTAAAAAACATCCAAGGAAACCACCATTTTATCTCATTTTCACAATTGCTAAGATCGTTCCCGACTTCGATCAAGTTAGGCAAAGAGGATGATTAATTAATTAGAATCTTAAAAACGTTTAAAAGAAACTTTCACAGCCATACATCCTTCCTCCATGTTTTTAAAAAGTTTTAAATAAGAATAATTTTTGAACAGTTTTAAAATTGGAGACTGCAGCAACTCCCCCCCCCTTCTCCTCTTCTTCACTGCTCTACTGCGATCCGGCAGAATATTGTTTACAATGATCCGGCCCGTGATCCAAAATATTGAACTCATTCAATCACTGTGCTAAACAAACCACGGGCCGCATGCGGTTCCTAAGGGTGTTGTATACTGACATTCATCGCTCGGTTTGATCCATCGTCGTTGATATCCATCTTAAAGGTATGATTAATCCAGTCCATACCTTTATGATAGATATTCAATTTAGATATTGAGATAGACAAACGCCAAGGACTCCTACTATACATGACTGTCCAGAACCACCCCCCCTCGCACTGAAGTGGTGTGGGAAGAAAAACTGCATAAATGTTGAAAACCACTAATTTAGACGGAAAGCCTCTCCGGCCCCATCTCGACCAACAGTCCATCGCTGAAATCAGACTTATTGCTTTTTAGCGGCTTGATGACGCTATAAAACCATACGTAATTGTAAAAAAGGCATGATATTCAATGTGGTCTACAGAAAGACGAATAGTCTCCATTCCTTATCAAAATGACATCGTGGCTTCCCAATGTTGGCCTAAATTGTGCTGAAATTTAACAATTATTGATTATAGTTCTAGTGAATAGACTGCATTCAAAGTTAAATGTTAAATGAGTTCCGGTAGTTAAATGGGTTCCGGTGAAGATGTTAAATGGCCTGAGCTTAGAATGGATATGCTCGGTTTTCCTTTTTCTTCTTTGGCACAAAAACCGCTGTCGGTCAAGGCTTGCCTGTACCCAGTTAGTGAAGTGAGCTTGGCTTGGGTTACCATAGCAGGATAGTCAATCCTACGTATGTGGGCACGGTCTATTCGGGACTTGAACCCATGTTGATGTCGACGACAGATGTTGTTACGTCGTGCGAGTTGACGACTATGTCACCAGACCGGCCCAAAAAAATGGTCATTTAACTTTTATAACATTGGAAATCCAGATGGCGCTACTGTACACCGTTTTTACAGGAATTTTCACTTTTATGAAAGATTTTGGCACACAATATTGAGACCTTCTGCCCAATAGCAAGGCATGATAAATGCGTCATATTCAAACTGTTAGTCCTCATACTTTAGAGAAAGTCTTTATATTGGGTGCCTAAGTGTGTGTAACAAGTGAAAAACCTTGTATCCCTTTGTTGTACATTGTCACAGACACATATTTCAATCGGTGAATACAATGGAGCCATCAACTTAGTTGTGTAGTTCATATTTATTGTATTGTTTTTAATAATAAAACCAAAACAAATGAAATAACCAAATAACAAAAAATAAGTATCATAATTTTTTCAAGAGCTCATTATCTTAAACAATTCGTTATTTAAACAGAAAAAGAAAAAGGTACTAAAATTACGAATGCGCCGAACGTCAAGTACTAGGTGTTCTGTTGTTTGTGCGGTGGCGCAGGTGAAAGATATATGGATGGCGCACCCTGCAGAGATGTGCTCGAAAAAAGTTTGAATGCATTTAAGGTTTAATGATAAGTGTGATTTTGTACAGCTTGATGAACTCATGTAAAATAAGGTTTGGAGAAACATGGATGATATGCAAAAGTATACATTTTTTTATTCATTACCAAAGATGTAAAATGTCCTTTGATTATTTTGTAGTAGCTTTGACAAGTCATACATTATTAAGTTGAAATGATAAAGTTATAATATTACTATTTTTTATCAATTAACTATTCAACTGTGTAATAAACACGATAATTTCTTAATCAGAGATATTATTTTTATTTCAGACCGCCCTTGTCTGGGTGTGATATGTTATGTGACGCATAAAAAAAATAATATCAGATGTTTTCTATCTAAATGTTTTAGAGCTCGTAATAGCATGCATATATAGATCCTCGAGCACTGGTAAATCATTTGTTCAAAATTTTTCATTAAATTCAGAGAAATTTTCATGTGGCTCGTCATAACCAAATAGTTAAAAATGTGTCCCGCAGTCAAATACGGTTGTTCATCTGGGTTGAAGTGTTAAAAAAAGTTGTAGAAAAAATAATGTAGAATGTTTCATAAAACTCATGAGATCGTCTGGATGTGTTTTGCAAAAAGGCAAAAGTTTTTATAAGACAGTATGCGGCTTGATTATTTCCAATTATGATGGAAATTAAGTTGCATACATACGTTTTCATGGGCTCGATCAACGGACGATCCGGTTCGTAAAGTCCTTTCAGACCGTCCAGAAAGAAATAGTAAGCATGGTAGGTCCTAGTTTATGTGAAAAGATGGAATAGAGGTGACGGTTCTAGTGCCCGATAAATTAGTATGTAACTATTCAAAATGTTAAGCAACCAATTTTCGTACATGTAGTCCGTCTTTATGTAAAACATGCCATGTCATAGAAACCAGTAGCTTTCGAAAAAATACTATACTATGATAGAGATAACAAAAAATAATTCAAACAACAATGTAATAGTCCAAGCAGATATTTATCTCATCAATTCTATATCATTTACATGCAAATTTGCTACTTAATAGCAACGAAAATAGTTAACAAATATATATGCATTAATGTATTAATAATTAGCTTTGATTTGTATTATTTGTTATTTGTACTATTTGTTATTTGTATAAATATCACACTAATTGATTTGTTTGCTGTAAATATAACTCGATCGATTCATTACTTGATTGCAGTTATACTAGCAAAAATACAATGTATTCATTTTGGACGGTAATGTTGAATATTACGGGACTGGACCAGCAATCTGCCAACAGATGTCATAAATATTCTTTATCACTACAGCTGTCACTTTCATTTATCTCCCATGGGATCTGGCACGAAACGCAAGACATTGGGATATAAAAGAAAGCCAAGTACAATTTTAAGTGTTAGGCTTCGTTCCCAGCGTGAAAAACAGTATTCTTCGTCTAAAATTGCTTGTTTGGCATCGTCAGGCAAAACAGTATAGCATTATCATCTGAAGTATAACTAATTCTTGAGCCAGTTTGCGATTAGCAGGGGTTGATAACGACAGTGAAGAGAAAAAGACAGAAAAAGAAAGAGAAGAAACGAATGAAACATGTAGCAAGTGAAGTTCTGCTGCTGACAATCGCCTGTCGTAGTAGAAGTTATTCGAATGGAAGACGAGGTCAACCAACAAATCGGTGTCACTTTTGTAGTCAACGAATAAAACCGCCCAAAACAGAAACGACGGTAACGTGCCCTGATTTGAAATCGCACATGAAAATAATCCTCGGTTGAGCGAAATCCGGAAAACCAGAAGAATGATGATTCAATTTCCTGTTTGACCGAGTGTCAGGGGTTGATTATAAATCAGTCACATGTTCTAAAAGATTGATAATATTTACCGGCATCTAAATGAGTACTTGAACATCATTTTCGTTTAAAATTGGATATTTCATTTAAATGTTTCAAAAAGTTACCTTTACAATAGTGCTTTAAAAATAATGGTGAACAGTCTTTTCCCACAACATTGGTTAAAAAAACAACAGTGTACAGTGTTCAGGAGACATTTGCGTAACTTGGAAAAAAAACTTTAAATAGTTTCCACACAATTCTCTTCAATAACTTATCAATAGCAAAAAATCCTCACTTGAACTTCAATTCTCATTGTCCACAACATATTTTGATACAGGCGCAGATTTCGCTATAGCGTGGAGCTGGCAAAACACCGTATCGTACTGATATTCGCCGAATAGGAAGAAGTACGGTACTGCTCCGGTTTCCCATTTCAAACTCAACATCTCGTGGATCGCGCTCTCTCAATTAGGTGAATTTCAGTTCGGTACGGTTTGTTCCTGATCTAAAGCCCGGGTTACAGCTCCAGTAAATTTAGTATTTTTGCTATATTTCATGAAATATGAATCAGAATATGGATTATCATACACCAAAAGAAAGGAAATTCAATTTCCCAACAATTTAGATCTACATTAGAAAACTTATTGGATTAATAAATAAAATGCATTTCCTTGTGATTCATTGTTTTAGATTAAAAAGTAATGGTGAATGAGGAATCATAAAGAAATGTGTTTCATTCATTATTTCAATATGTTTTACAGTATAAATAGTTAGAGAAATTAATATCCTTTGTTTTGGCGTGAAACATTTAATGGAATAAAGCAAAAAAAAATGAAATTTCAATTACTGAAAAAAATGCTCAATCCCACGTTCATGAGATGGACATGTTACATGGATTACATACACAGAATGTCAACCGGCTTGGTTATGGAAAACGCAACGCCTGCTTAGTTTTTTTGGTTTTAAAAGAAAATGAGAGGAGAATGATACAAATTACAGTCAGCATTCAATACAGTTTTCCGTAGTTTTCGAGATTGTTCCATATTTGGGGCTAATTGTTAGCTGAAACATAGCAAAAGAATGCCATCTAAGACGTGCGAGGAACGTTTTACAGAAAGTGGTTCAAGGAACTGTCCAGGAAACTTCAAAGTCAGAATATAGGAGTCCTACATTAGCTGGGTGTCACTGTAGGTCAGGATGTATGGAAATGTTGTGACAAAAATGTTTTACTTTTTATAAAAAAAGTAAATGTACCAAATAACCTTCTTTTAGGGTTAATTTAATTTAAAACATAGGAGAATATTATTCCATCAAACCTAATAAGAAGAAGAAGAAGGGTTAATTTGTAATTCCGGCCTATAAGGCTTTCAAGACTTATCAGGCAACAGGATACTCAATCTTTTGCTTACGGCGACGGTCCATACGCGGCTTGAGCCCAGGACGGGCATTCTGTTAAGTCGATCATGGTCTGAAATGGGGTCAGGATCTGTTTCATGATCGATATGGAACTTTATCATTTCAAGGACCAGTATGGGTGTGGAATCAGATTTAGTCAGTCAGAGAGTCAAGATCAATTCCAGTTCTGGTATGGAATGGGGATTAAATCCACGACGGTATGATGTTAGGATCAGTTATAGGATTGGTGAGGCGTTAGGATCAGTTCCAAGACCAGGGTGAAGGTTTATGACTAATTCTAACACCTGTATGGGTTTGGAGTAAGTTCCAGCATCAGTATGAGATCTGTAAAATTCCAGGATCGATTAGCGTTCGAGATCAGTCGCAGGATCGGTACAGGTTCTGAAGCAGTTTCTCTTAATGTGTCCCTTAAAAGTCACCAGGAATTGACGTTATCCTCCAATCTTTTGCAAAAATCATTTGAAATTATCCTATATAACCCTGTAACCGGGCCAAATTAATTAGTATAGCTAAATACCAATCTCGAGGTACAGTCGTCAACTCGTACGATTTAACAACATGCCCGTCATGGGTTCAAGCCCCAAATAGACCGTGCCGCCATACGTAGGACTGACTATCCTGCTATGGGAGGTAATCCATAAGTCACTGAAAGCCAAGCCCACAAGTGTTACAGGCAGGCCTTGACCAACAACGGTTGTTGAGCCAAAAAGAAGAAGAAATACGAATATTTCACGTTTAATTTTACTCGAACTGTAACCCGAGCTTAATGTGGAAGTACGGCTACAATCTTATCCGATTTTCCAACTCGTTTGGAGTCGAGTCGATACATTTGGTTCTATAACTCTTCAAAATTTGTGTTTTCTCTTCCAAAAACTCCAATCTAGTAGTGTACGGAGGAGAAGAGCAGTTAAAATCGCAGTAAGGTTAGTGTATCAATGATGATTACGTTATTTTATCTTTTTATATACATATTTTGCTACACTTAAATCGTCTTGAGCAACATATTGTCAATCTATTTGGTCTTGAAATGTGCAGGACATTCATGTTTTCATTGAGAGATTTCTGGATATGTCAACACTTCGTATAAAACCACACGCACCAAAAATAGCTACAGGTTTAAAACCATTTTCAGATTGACTAGTTTTTATTAGTCTCAATTGCTAATTAGTTTTCTATTTGATGTAACGACCTACGCGGTCATGGCTATACATGCTTTCGAGTGTAATTTAGTACCTTGCATACGTAGAAAAAGGTAGGAGAGGACGGTATATTCTAGAGTTGAACCCACAATGTTGTTGTTGTTAAGTCGTGTGAGTTGACGATTGTAACATGAAAAAATGTAGAACATTGGCCAAATATAAATGTTCGTGAATAGTTGAGTATTGAATAAGTATGTAGTAGTAATATGCACCTCCTTTTAATTTTTGAATGTTAGTGAAATACTAGTTATACAAGGTTTACCTAGCCAATCGGGCGTCGTCAAAGCGTTATCGGTCGCCGTAAATACTCTTTCCGGCGACGTAAAACCTCAATTGGACACTGTCCTTTCTAATCGAGCCTTGTGAAGTATGAATCGGGCATAGTGCAGAATGTAAGCGGCCTACTCTTGAAAGTGGTTTTGATCCATTAAGTTGTTTAAAAATACGTAGTTTGCGTGTTTTTTTAACCAGTAATGGATTAATTTAAAATTTTCAATTAAGCTTATATTATACCGAAGGCAAAAAGGCTTTTTTTACAGGTCTAAAAACAAGAAAATCCAGATTAGGGCGCTTTCATTCTTGGCTAGGCCCGATTCATACTTCACAAGGCTCGATTAGAAAGGACAGTGTCCAATTGAGGGTTTACGTCGCCCGAAAGAGTATACACGGCGACCTATAACGCTTTGACGACGCCCGATTGGCTAGGTAAACCCTGTATCCCTAAAAATGTACTTATAAAAATGGCTATAAAGTTTGCCGACCACTGTGTCACAAGTATTCTTCTTCTTCTTCTTTTGGCTCAACAACCGTTGTCGGTCAAGGCCTACCTGTACCACTTGTGGGGTGGACTTTCAGTAAGACTTTTGAATTACCCCCCATATCAGGATAGTCAGTCCTACGTATGGCGGCACGCTCTACTATTTGGGGCTTGAACCCATGACGGGCATGTTGTTAAATCGTACCATGAGACCGGCTTTACAGTATTAGGTATTTATATTCTTCGTATCTAGAGCATGGCACATTGATTCATTCCATCATAATATTACTTCTTTTTCTACATCCCCTGTATCATCAGCCGTTTATCATTATTTAAAAAATAGCTTAAAATAAAATGAAAAAAAGAAAATGAAATTGAAGAAAAGATAAAAGCTTATATACCTTCAAATACATGCTGTTGCACTAAACTAAAATTGAGTCATTGAAGCCTAAAACATTTGGAAATAAATTTGAAATGTTTTCAATAAAAAATATGTTTCTTGTAAAATGAATAACTTATGGAAATATTTCACAATATAAGAAGCAGTGCGCTTGCCCCACACGGAAATCATCATGACGATAGATTCTTTCTCATGAGTGCTATGTCAATAGGGGTTTATAAAAACAAAAACAAAATAAATTGAAAACGTACAGAAAAAAGAATGTTTGATACATGCGTAGCATGAGGAGAAGCTACACTGAGTACTTCGATATAATGCTAGGGTTGAGAGGTAGAATAATGCACTCTGAAAAGTAAATATTTTACTGTATACAAAAGTGTAAATTTTGTTGAATAGAAGTCTGAGCTACTGAATGAGCTACTGTCTGTTCGAGATCACCTCCAATATGGCAAAATAACTAGGTTGAGGTGTCGTTAAAACCGACTGTTGTAGAAGATCAAAGCGTCTGATGAAACGCAGGTAAGATATCAATCTCAAGCGCCCGAGGCCCGGAACCTTTTAAGATTGAACAAGTATGTTGGAGTCGTTGAAATCTTCCGTCTTTCAATTACAAGATTCCATTCTTGATGAAGTTGTTTCCAAAACAACATAAAAATGAGTATCAGGATTATTTTGTCAGAAAATTAAATTGATGTTTATGAGTCACTTGTTTCTGATGTTTAAAAAAATCGAGAGCTCTACATTTTATGTGTTGAATACTAGCAATCGAAAAAATGTTTTTTGTTAACATTTTTCTTATTTGATGAAATAACCGTAATTAGCCTCGGTCCATGATACCTTGGCTTTCTGTGTGCATTATTAACTAGTACTCAATGCGGGATTGTTTTGAAGTCACTTGTAAAAAAAATCACAAAGTGAAAAAACTCGCGTTCACCATTTGGTTCATATGTCCTCCGACTCGTTAACTGCCTAACCGTGCTAGGCTAGGCCATTTTAGGCATGGAGTATGTAAGATACATTGTCAAGCCTTAAAGAAAACAATGTACAAATACAAAGACAAATAGAAATATGTATCCTAATTCATAAGCCATAGTACGTATGTAAAATGAATAATGTACATAAAATCATCATCTAAGCAATACGGCAAAGCCGTCCCTCCTGAATAAAAATAAATAAAATCATCATTAAGTTCATCATATTGTTTTCATCAAATAAAATGATTATTTAAAAGAGGTTTTCAAAATAAATGTTACGAGCGGTCCAAAATGGTCTAAATACTGAAATGATGTTTTAAAAAAATCGGTTTTAGAGTCAGTAATAGTATGTACTGCCTTGCGTTTGTTTATGACCCAGATTGTTGTGCTCGTATCGATTACTCCATTGCAACAATTATTACATCTCAAAGCAAACGGCTACAAGCCGTACGGGGAGCAGCACTCGTAATATCTGCGCTTATTATTTATAAGCATTACGAAGTTTACGAAGAGTATATCTACTGCTTTGATTTAACTATTGTTTATCGTGACATAAATGCAACATTGAGTCCTTAAACTACAGCGACTCACCGAACGCTGCACCCCTATATCTGCAAAGGTTTTCCACTCATAAGATTATCGTAACATGGTACTGTTCTCTGCTTGGCTCAAAGTCTCTATGAAAATAAAGAAAAAAGGTACTGTTCGTAAAATGCAATGCTTTCATGCTTCTTCTTATTCTTCTATTTGTCGTAACATCCTACGCGGAGATGCCGGCCTATACAGGATTTCGAGACTTAATTCATTACCACGCAACCAGATAGTCAAATCCTTGCTACAGCAAGACGGTTTATTCTAGATTTGAACCCATGACGGACATGTTATTGAATCGTACGAGTTGACGACCTCCCCCAGGACCGCTTTCGAATGATCTTGCCTGTATTAATGAATCTAGCATGGAAATTACAAACTCGAGGGCGAAACCTAATTTTTAGAAATGATGAACAGTGTAGAGGTACTTAAATTCACCTTGATGTAATCATGTTATGTTAATTGTAGCAGATGACATAACTAAGCAGTACATCTTGAACTTTCTAGCTCACAGGTAGCAACTATGTGTCTTTTAAACAAGATATGGCTAACATCTTCTGTGACTGGATGGCGCTCAACCGTATATTCAAACCGTAAATTATTTTCGCCACTTCCAGCAAAACAGATGGCATTATAAAGGAGTAAATAAACTAAATGGTCAGTGACGGCATATTACTCCCGGAACTTAATTAGATAAGTGTTATGTGGTTTGGCGATTTATTTTGGAATAAACCAGCGTAGACTTTTCAGTAGAAATACTCAACTACTGATATTTTTTGTTATTTTAGTTTATTTGTTTTTAAATTCATTGCTTACTTAAACGAGTTTGTATCATCCGTCTAGACTCCAGAGATAAATATGCTCAATCGCAGCCGTTGAAGGTTCCGGGTCACATCTGGTTGTGTTTGTCTTGTTTGGTGGGTTTTGTCGAAGAAAATGTACGATGCGTCAGTTTGAACTCTTGACATTCCTTACTGGGAAGAATCTTGCCTTACATTTTTGTCGCAGTAATGCGCTAATGGTGATTATCCTCGATAATGTACAGTTTGTTGAGACAAGACTGTTATTGTAGCAAAACAGTATTAAAAAGACGCACTATGTGTTCATATTAAAATTGTTAATTGTCTCGTATTTAAAATGTTTTGTAAAAGTGAAAAAAGTGACTAGAACATAATTTCATAAATAATTATTAAAAAGTACATGACTTTTGATGTAACGTTTAAAGAATTATTTATTTGTTTTACTCAGCATGTATAAATAATATTTTTTTAAATAAGATGCAAACCAATTTATAGCGTTTTACACTAAACGTGTATATTTAGTGTATTTTCCCCTACAAGTTGCTCTTTTTTGGCGAATGTGTCTTGCGATACGTATTTTTAGGCAAAAAAAAGTTGAGCAAACGTGCTAACACATTCAATTTTCAGCAACATCTTGATTGCGTAGCATGCGAAAATTCAGTATCTGGCATCACACTGCCAAACGTATAAGCGTTGAAGAACCGAGATAGAGTTTAATGAACCGTTCACATTGTCGCGTTACGACGTTTTACTTGTTTTCTTTGTTAATCTAATAGTCGAAACCCGTTTCAGTAGGTTTAGGCGATTGGTACACTATATTCTCTGCAGAATGCTTAGCAGCACCCAAGGAAGAAATGTGAATGTGAACTTTTAACTCTCTAAAAATGCAAAAAGTAAGCGACAAAGTTAGATAGCATCAGTTACCTCAAAAACCTGTTTTTCTTTATATCTTCTGTTACTAGCTCAAACAAAAAATACTATATATTTATATATATAAATACATATATACATAAAAATGGCAATATTTTGAAACTGATGCTTCACTTGAAAGGGTGTTTGCATTCAAGAATTGCTTACGGTGTATGATATACGTACTTTTCCGTTTGAATACCATTTTGTAACACTTAATATACTTCTCATTCGGTAGACAATCGTAATCCGTACATAATGCCTGTTTAAGCCACTTATGGCCATAGCTTACATAGCAGGATAGTCAGGACCTCGGTTCTTACGGGGTTTGTTCTTACGAAAGGTATGTTGTTAGAACGTACAACTTGACGACTATTCTAAAAGCACGGGGTTATTAAAAACATCGATGTTAATTAGGCCGATTTTGCGGCCATAAACTCGCACGAACTAACAACATGCCCATCATGGTTTCAAGTCCCGTGTGGACCGTGCCCCAAACACAGGATTGATTATCAGGCTATGGGCAATCAATAAGTCCATAAGTGATAAAGATAGACCTAGGTCGAGAACGGTTGTGGTGCCAAATAAGAAGTAGAAAATGTGAGTTAGTGTAATAAGAATATATTAAAACCAAGTGCAGAATGTTGTCAGTTTCATTATATTATTCGGAAGTGCTGTACACAAAATTCGTAATGAACTAAACATAAGAAATTCAGTTAGTGAAATTGTAATATTTTGGGTGTCTATTGGCCGCACCATTCATACCGTTTCATTCAGTAACACTATTCAGATGTCAATTCAACAAATCATTGTTGACTGTGGGCTGATCCAGAGCAGCTTCTGTAAAGCTCCCAATAAACAATAGAAATCTGTTCATTTGCAACTGTCAACCACAAAAGTCAGGGCAATTTTGGGCAACGCAGCATTTCCAGTCCGACATTTATTGATATCCTCATTTTTCTTCGTCAGTGTAACAAAAGGGTCAACGAAAGAAAGGAGGGACCATTGCACGAATTCGCGAATGTCGGTAATGGTTGTGAGACGTGAATAAGATTTCGAGATTTAAGAATAGAATCGATGTAAAAAATATATACAATAATAATAACGACTGGAAATAGGAAAATAGCTTACGTTGGCTGAATTTGAAATGCTTCAAACTAAATTTACACTTGATTTCATTAAAAAATAAATTAAAAACAATTTGCAAGATTAGTTTCTTCAAGTATAGCATTTTTTGCAAGTATTTAAATGAATGCAAAGAGCTACCGTATAAAATGCCAACATAGAAAATGAATTCATAAGGTATGGTTCAGAAATCAGAAAAAACACTGGAGTTTGACTAAAATGGTTGGTTTTAACTTCTGAATTACTGAATAATTTATTAGATTTTAAAATATTGTGTTAAAAAAAATATAATGTTCATGTGTATGAAAGAAATCATATAAATCTTTTGCATGTATGCAATGACAGAAACGAGAAGTGTACGAAGCAACCTCGCATATGGGTGTGTTTGCAATAAACCTCAAATGACAGCTTTAAAATACTCGTTTGCATACTAAAAATATTGCCCACTTATTCATGATTTTCCGGGAATATTTCAAACCCCCTTCCTATAGCGTTGGTTTGGTCCGTTTTCTTTATGTACGGTTCGTTACAACCATGAAACATTTCTATTCTCATACACGATAATGCAAAACGTGGCTAGAAATCTTTACAAAAAAAACTGAGGGTCAAACCGTTAAAGAAACGAATTGCGCGGAATAACTCTGGTTTGCACAGAGTGCATCCAACAGACTGAAGTACGAGTAGAAAATGTGTTTCGTTGACGTGCATGAAGGGCAGGTATTTTTCGAATTTGGTGGGCACTTGGTCAAAACGATGGAGAATACTTCCTATGCAAAGTTGTGTCGATGAAAAGGTAAAACGAAAAAACGGAAAGTGAGGTAGTATAGTGAAGAAAAATCTCTGTTTATAATCTTTTTCTAATGTTAGAGTTGTTGAGGAATTTATTTTACGCGAATCGTTTATTTATTCCCAAGGAACCAATTTCCGGAAGTAATAGCTTCGTTTATAAATCGATGCAAACTTCTAGAGAAGGGTAACAGTGCTTTGGATTTGAGTTTCGTCTCAGATGTTTTGCTAATGTTTCTTTGAATAAAAAAGAAGAGTCTAAGAAAATGAAAATTAATAGTATAGTTAAATGAAAAATGTGAAGAATATTTTTTTTAGTTGATGAAAAAACATCTAAAGAAAAGTAATCTAATTTTTGTGTAAAATGTAATTCATTGCAATCACATACAGCCTTGTTGGTAGACAAACAGTAGAATTTTTGGCTAGGGTGTCATAATGTTATCATCAACATCATTAGTCTTTAATGGTTTAATATCCGACCAGGAAATGAGCAGTTATTGGTTTCAGTATTGTGCGTATGACAGGTTCTCGGAATCAATATTCATTGGAAAATCAAGGTCCAATAAAATTAAACAAAGTGTAACGGGAAACTGCCGATAAACATTTGATGCGTTTGATTTTGTATTTACAACTGTTTGTGATTTGGTTGTGTGTATGAATATAATTTAAATTTCAATTGCAAATATGCTTATGATTTTATGTTTCAGCAAAAAGTTGGTGTATAATTTTTCCGAGATACGTGATACAAGAGATCAACTATATTTGGCTCCCAAAAAGTGTGGCATTTGTACTAGTTAAGATTACAAAACAATCATTACAATCGAAATAAAATAAACGCAAATTCATAGTAAAGGTCAAATTCAAATGTTCACACTTCACCTTAATAACATCTTTCTTGGATACTGACTGATGAACTCTTTGCACAAGCATATAATTTAGAAATTATTGTTTGTGAACTATCCTTTAGTCCGAAAATATTTCACCAAAATGTGAACTAAACCAAATTTACTGTAGCTTGATTAACGATTTTTACGATGTTATGCGAATATATCGAGTATAAACTGAGCGTTTGGTAAGGTAAACATTGATGAAATTTCTGAAAAAGTTCATTCAGCATTCGAAATTATATCAAAGAAAACCAATACGATACAATAAGATATCCCTCTTGTTCGAATTTGAACAAGGCGCCACAAGTCTACGAACGGTATGATTGAGTGGACATTTTGCTTAGAGAGCAAAAAAGAGATTACATGCTATTCCATGTGTCCTTTTTGTAGGAGATAACTTTCTCCCGCCTATTTGTTGTAGTTCACGACGTTGTGGTATAATCAGTGCGATTTATTCAATAGTTACTGGGAACACGGACTGGGAAAGACGGAGCACAGTGAAAATCATAACGCAGTCAGACTCCATGGTTTGTCGTATTGGCAAGATGCCCAGTACGAGTGGCAATTATTAAGAGATAATAATAAAAATAAATTATTTCGTGATCACTGGGAGTGTTCGCAAATTACTTCACAGCCCTTTCTGAGTGCGCAGTTGAGAAACAGCATACGTGCGATGATTCAAAGTCGAGGTTTTAATGGCGAAATTTTGAAAGAGGAAACATATATAGTATTCTTTCAGAGTATGCGTTTAGCTCATAGTTCTACTGAAAACAATACTGAATGCTCGTATTGTAATAAGGGAAAGATAATGTATTTTTACATTAGATCTGAAGCTGTTCTCTGAACCGTTCCGCCTGACTAAAAAAACAGCAAAGGAGAGAAAATGTGTACGAAAAATACATGAAGTATGGCAATGTTTGAAAATTGAGAGGTGTTAATCTGTGAATACCTTTGAATGCTGTTTGAGCTGGACAGCACAGTATTGTGCTCGAACGCTAATCGTTGGGAGAGTTGTCGGGGTCCGAAAAGTTCTTCTTCTACTTATTTAGTGTGACCACTAAAACCGATGTAGTTTGTGTTGGCAATGTGCAATCCATTGTCCAATTGTAAACTATTATGCGTTATATGCTCGTTATGTGAAACATTACTTGTTAAAACGATTATTTGTGTACCATTTAGATATATTCGTTTTGCGAAAAAAAAACTAGTAGGTTCATACTCATTAAGCAAGGTGCTACAGCCATAAAATTGTTTATGAAAATAGTCGGTATTTTTATTGCTAAATAGTAAATATAATTAGCTTAAACATTTGTTATAAGTGAAAAGCTGAAAAGAAAAAAATAGATTAAAGATACTTTATACCCTGTTTTCTTCTTGTCGTAACAGACTACGGCCATGCTAGTCTATACAGACTGCTTATTAGTATCAATGTTAGAGTCAATGCGGCCATCTGCTGTCTATCCTGTTACAACATTTATCGTAGCCCAATATGACGAATCTGCTTATATCTAATATTAAATGCTGTGGAATATTCTTGTATTTGTTTTTGCAATAAAAATGCGTAAATGTTGTGCGTAAATGTGTCTTGCAGAGTTAATTAATTTACAATTTATTAAATTGTCAGCAATTTGTGAGCAAATCACAATTAGCTATATCTCTAGCGAGAAACATTGTTTGAAGATTTGCTTTGAAACCTTGAAATAAATAGTCAAAGTTTTATCATAGTTTTTTTGGATCAAACAAATTTTGAAATTGTTTCCAACTATAGATAAATACCTATAGATAAATAACCTTAAATTCCTTTTTATGTTAGCAAACATAAAACAAAATTAAAGTATGATTCGTTGACAAGTAATACGTCAAAGTCGTCCCTCCTGAATAGAAAATTATTTGAAAATTTGAAAATATATACACCGGTTTTTAAAGATCTTCATTCACGTACACATGATATGTCTTATTTACTAGGATACATATATACAAGATACTAATTGAGTGTTTAAAACTTTAATAAAAGCAATAATTAAGGACGGCTAAATATATCTCATCATAATTGTTATCAACAATGTGGGATATGTACTTTGCAAATATTCTAAAAATATACATAAGCTTTCCCGGACTAACTCATCCTAGTTCAGGAAATTAATGACTATTGAATATATACTTCCTGGAGTTATTCTACTTATTACATGTGAAACAAATAAAAAATATTTTAAAACAATTCTGCCGGCCCGATTTGGCAGAATAATAAACTCACAAGTGTGTAGATGTTTGTTTAAGAATTGTTTATAAGTGTGCCTGAAACATAGGACTTACATCGATTCATGGATGTGATGCTTGCTGAAGTTGTTGAGTCTAACAGGACGATATCGAATTCACTCCATTACTCCAATTTACATGCCGAATGAATTTCGATGAACAAAACCACAAGAAATCGTAAGAAGCATACTTCTTGCCTTTAGTTTGGCTTTTCGAATTAATTTAAAACCACACTTTCATTTACGTTCCAAAGAAACGAAGGTTTGGGATCGGTTGTTTCTAGCGAAAGTAATCCTTGGGAAAATCCATTAAGTCCAAAATTGGCAAAGTGTGGTTTTTGTGTGAAAAGGCTAGCGTAGTGTCGGGGAAGAGTTTAAACAAAGAATTTTGTTGTACAATGGATATATACTAACAAAATCAGCACTGTGCTACGAGACAAATAGAGCGTAATAGCGATGTGTTTGTAGTTTTCCTTTGATATTTTGCCAAATAGTATAGAGAATGCGTAGCATGGAATTAACAGCCCTTCCAAGGTGTGAAGGTTGTCTAGTTTCGTTTGATCAATAGCAGTGCAGTGCGGTATCGCAAAGTGAATTTGCTCTTTCGAGTGAAATATCACCGATATTTTAGTGTAAATTTTTTATGACTTTTACACTAAATTTTCAATAGCTTGTCTCTCGGTATGATGAGCGTTACGAATATCAGTGTTATTTTACTCCTACAATTTACATCATCCAGTCTAACGAAACATTGTTCCCGTACCGTATTGTAAGCGTTGGGTGTATGGTATAGAATTGCTGCGTCCTACTGTGAAATAAGTAGAATAGGTAAAGTTCGCATTCGTCATTGTCATTGGTGTGACTGATGTGATATATGCGCGTTTAGCAGACGTCACGAACTCTCGATGGAATAGTTTTTGGAAGGGTGCAAAATCCTTCCAATGATCCGCCCATTCGCTGTTTCTGAGCTAATCAAATTATGCTGCGTAGATGCGACCAAAACGCGATAATTCTGATTTGATGAATATTTGACTGCCCTTTTACTGTCGAAATTGGTTGACTTAGGGAATACGTAAATTGTCTGCCGTTTGTAGAACCAGCAACAAATCGTGACAACTTCGATGATCTCATAGCGTCGATAGTATAGAGAAGTTGCAATTGAATTCAGTTTATGCTTTAAATTCAATGAGTAGTGTCAGATTTTTTCTTATTAAAACAATTCGAAAAAAAGACAGAGGCTTATCCATGAATCAAATGACATGTAAATCCAATTCAATTATCAAGACTTTTAAAAGACATATACAAATAACCGAGCCAATATGCTCCACCTTTTTGCTTCATTTGATTTTGAGAAACAACGCAATCACTGAAGGATTTACAAAAGAAGAGCACATGATTGACATGTCTTATCTATGATATTCCTAACAGTATTTGTGCCAGGAATCATAACAGAAGCCGTAACATACAGCAATGGGTAAGTGTGTGTTTTGGTAACATGAATCAGAGCTGCGTTGTGAAGAGCTAATGTTGGGGGAAACGAAAAAAGAGTGATATTGGTTTCAATAACAATGAACAATAATTTTTATAATATTGATTTTTTATTGCGTTAAAGCTATGCAATTTTCTCTATTAGTTGCGGACACAATATAGCACAATGCAAAAGTCTAAATTTGTATGGGATTTGACACATCGCAACATACATAATGCACGCATACATTATGTTGACGTAACTTTAGATTTAATATTGATGAGTGTAAAATATCAATTTTGATTTATAAAATTCGTTATTACGGTCTTGATAAAATTTCTTGTATGTTTTACATCAATTAACCTGCGATTAAAATCATACTTCATTCCTAACGCTTCGATAAATAGAAAGATAGTTCAATTATGTCAAATGTTCAACTAAATGTTTCATAAATAAACTGAACTCATGTGTGTTAGTTGTTCGACTTTCATCCGCGTTGCAAAAGTATGGGTTGGCACCTCATTGGAATGAAACAATTATCGCTAATTATAAGAGAATGAGATGAAAGTAGACGACCACCACGTGGATGTGTTTAAGTGAGCACAGACTGCATGCTGTAGGAATGTCTGAAAGAGGATTTTTTAATGGTATGTAGGTTGGCTTTACTACGTGACACTTGCATGATTCGTTAGGCTTTCCCCATTTCTCTATGGTATCGTTGCCACATGTACTTGAGAGTAACAATTGGCAGCAATTTGGTAGAACTCATTATTTTTCACTTAGTGGGACAGTTGTGTTGAAGGCCCAGTGGATTCGTTTCACGTGTTGTTCTTTTCGCCATTACCATACCATCGGTGAATAAATTATATGATAGTTTATTTTGGGATGCCGTGTTTTTTGCAGATTTCAGGCAAAAAAGTAAGAATGGAACTACTTTTATAAATTCTGTTTTAAATGCGATATTTAGCGATAAGAAATATACATCATCGTCATGATTAAAACAAGTTACGTATTTATTTGAACTTGATTGGATATGAATGGAGATTAATTTTCTTTTTCGATCACATTAACAATGTTTGTTAATATTATAAAAATATGAGAAAAAGGAATTTTCCATATTTTTCCACAGGAAATGATCCATATTCTTAAAGAAATTAGGTAACACTTTTTAAGCAATGAAAATATCAATATATGTGAATTATGATTTAATTCAACTAAATTTGAGACTATGTTTTTCGCGGCAGCAGAAATACACCAACAGCCAGCGTAACCTACGAAACCGTTCGTTCCACGTTTAATGACGTGGATAACGGCCAAATTACTTAAAATAATAATTCTATTAAATATATATGACATTATATATAGAATAACGTATCTCGTTTGAAGTGTACACATACAACCTACATGCTATACATGTGAAAATATTTGTAATACTTGTTTCCTGATCTTTAAAAATAAAATATTACATAAGATACAAAGCTTTAATACTCGCAAATTGAACAAAAGCTTCACTAGTGTGTTAAATTTGTGTTTCAAAATGAAAACAAATTTATGATGCATGCATATTATTTCGAACCCATTACAGTCTTGTACAACTGTGAAAATGAATGAAATATGGTTTCTAATTAATTCTACTACATATTAACTAACTAATTTACTAACAAACTGTAAATAACATAGACATATGCATAGGGCTATTAATAAACAACAAAGGGAACCTACTATTCTAACAAAAACAGGTATATAAGTATAGCACGATGAAAAAAGTTTTGTTAGGATTTTCAATATTTAAGGTCACCTAAGCCTGGGAATCCAGCAATCCATACGAAATAAAAAGACTCGTAGTTTAGCAAGTGGTTGTTCGATTATCATTTTAAGCTTAGTCATAACGTTGTCTTGCATAATTGAGATGCATAAGTTACAATTACTGTATGATAAGAATGCGTTAATATAATATCAAAACAGTGGAAAACAGCCAAACTAATGCATATTTGTTAGTAGCATTCTTTAATGAATAATCTACATATGTACATCTACATAATCTACATAGCAACTGAAGGAATTGCCTTTTTGGAATTAGCAACCGTTTATTAAATGAGTTTGATTTGTTTTTATTTTTATATTTAATGTCAGCTATCTCATTTTGCTTATTTAATGTTCCGGTTTAAATAAGCGGAAAAAATAATACGCTTGAACCAAATCATTTTTAAAGCTAGCTGCTTTATATGATTCGACGATTTTGCAATCTGTTTCCTGAAAACTGTATTTCGTGAACTACGTAAATCAGGGAAAACTTTCTGAAATCATTCTCACCCTCCGAGGCAATCTTTTGAAATATTTATCCATGTGAAATGGGAGGACGCTTTCTTTGAGGAAAATTAAAACGGCGTCGTTTGATAACGACTTTGCCACGCGACCGGCGGTGTTCCGATCGTATAGCGCGTAGAGGTTCCCATGACCCCTGTCCTTGCGAGAAGGTTTGTCCTTTTAATCTATGGCTAAAAGTATCAACACGTTTCGTTTCGTTACAGTGATTGTGCATTTCTAGGGTCACATTGTGGAAATAAACCGCCTGATAGAACTCGTAGTGTTTGGTGTATTTTTTTTTTGCAAGAAGAATGTTTGGAACGAAAGAAATGGGATGCAGTTTTTTTTGCAGTTGCGTAAAGTATCTTTCGAGCCATGCAATTAGAATTGAAAGGTTTCCCTATTCCGAATTGTTTGCCAATCTCATGGAACAATCCAAAAAGATGTATCAGCGGACGACGATTGTCGATGGGTTATAATGATTAAGGTACACGTGGTATATAATGCGGCGAATGAACGGTATTTCATTAATCGAGTGTAGATCGTGCAGATATAATATGATAGATTCTGTGTTATTAACAGAAAATAAGACAAATTTGATGTTTTTTTTTTATCATATTAAGTATGTTTTATTGTTTCCCCTGAATAACAAAGTCTTTTTTCTGTTGCTATAATATATATAATATGCAATTTAGTATATTTTATGTTTTTATGGGTAACTTGATCATATATTGAATAGGTGTTTAACTACTTAAATGCTTAATAATGTAATAAAGATGTAAGTTGTTCCAGAATATTGTGTTGCTCATACCTACCTGCTCTTATCTATTGTATCATGTGGCCTGGTAGTTATTTCTTGCTAGATGAGAACTTATTGTATGCGATAAAATACACAATAGAGTCTGTATGATCCAGTGTTTTTTTGTCCATTTCTTTAATATAACTGTCTCCTAAAGGAAACAGAACCTGTTTTGAATTGAGCATACAACATTTATAAGATTATAAATTTCAGAAAAACGTGCGTAATGCTTATGCCATTTCTGCATCTGAAACGGCGGGGGATGGAATGAATAATATTGCAATATTGTTGTGTGAATTATTTTGATACGATATGAAAGTGAACACATGATATGAAACAAAATAGTCCTTCAATCAATTCGTTTCGGATCTAGCAAAAATCTGCTACACAACATTGGCTTACTTAAGAGCAATAAAACGCACAACTAAGTTCATATTCAATTTTGCATGGTTGAATGACAGCATGAGTGGCCGTGGATAATCTTTTCAAGTGGAGAAGAATGCTATAAATTCATAGCGTGAGATGTGACATTGATCAAAAACTAACTATGTAGGCTTTATTTTTATCACACGACCTGTGAGAACACTTAGGATATTGCAATCAACACGCAGTCCTTAAGATATGACGCAGAAGGCTCGTCATTTCTACGAGAGATTTAGGGAATAGGCAGATTCGGATCACAAAATGTAGTTCTATGTAAAAGGCAATGTGAAAAAATCACAGGTAGGTGACATTTTTGTACAATTGAACAAATAGCAAAAAACATCTGCTACTCCCATCACCGAAATTTGTAAAGAAGTAATAAATCACTCGTTTGTAATGAGGAAATAAATGTAAGAAGGGCCGAGTAGAAGAAGTGCTTTCAAAAAATGTACATTGTTTGGCATCGGTATTGATCCCACGTTGCTGTCATCCAGAACTCATGGAAAAAAGCATCTCAAAAATCCTTCGTGGAACATTGTCAACAGCATGGGACTCGACGGTTAGTTTAGTGCTATACATGAGTTTTGATGATGTCCTTTGAATTTTAGACAATAAATGTGGCAGGTATATAATCCTGCTGTAAATCTCAGTTGGGATGCTACAGCGATATTTGAAGAGGTTTTCCCGATGTCAATTGATTCAAATTATTTGAAGTTATTGCCAGAGTTCTGTGGTAAAAATTTATTATGGTGTTAAATCAGTGTATTTGACACTATATGCTTGCCTTTCAAGTTTTTAAAGCACATCATAAGATTATTCATCGCATGTCTAGTGTATAGAATTGCATATTACACATAAATGATTTAACTTTATAAGCCGGTTTCATGGTACAGTCGTCAACTCGTGTGACTTAACAACATGCTCGTCATGAGTTTAAGCCCCAAATAGACCGTGCCGCCATATGTAGGACTAACTGCCATGGGGGATGATTAAAAAATCAGCCAATGAAAGCCAATCCCACAAGTGGTACAGGCAGGCCTTGACCGACAACGGTTGTTGAGCCAAAAGAAGTAGAAGAAGATTTAACTTATAAGTGAATAAGAAACATACCATTAATTTGTTTGTCAAAAACCATCAATACAATCATCTAGCGACAGAACTAAGCAAAAACCATAACAGACAAATACAAGTAGCAATCTTAGGCTTATAACAATCTTTCAATCAGATATGCAAAAGTTATCGGACAGTTCAGATCGGAATCAATCCCGTTCGGTCTTGTAAAACTTTAACGAATCGTACAGAACACTGGCCCGCCTAATACTATACTTTAAATGATGATGTTCATGTATGTCTATAAATAAAAATTCATTCAAATTTCCAAAATTTGATTGTATCGTTGAAATTATTTCATCAGTCAATCAGTATCCAATCAATTTATTACGTTTTTTTTGTTTTTTTCTTGATATCACCTCATCTATGTGGTGTTGAGCTTTGATTATTGAAGCGGACTGTTTTAAATTGATGTACATTCAAGGGGAGGAGCATTTGCTGACGTGGTTTGTAAATATATTTCTGTATAAAGATCGTTTTCTAGTTATTGATAAATACGACAAGGACTTTCTATTGAAATGTGCTCTAGGCTCATGATTTCATAATCAAACCTAGAATATGCTAACTCATCTAGGTTAAAAAATCGCTTAAATCATAAAGCAAATAATACCATCCAATATATGATTTCAATAAGAACGGCTTAATAATATGTCTGCTTTTCCGAAAATTTTGAACGTTTGGTCAACCTAAATCAGCAAGGAGTAAATGAATAATAATCCATTAAAAAAATTTTTATCATGTTTGCATGTTTTTTTTAGTTTTATTTTAATATGATAAACAATAATATTTTCCAAATTGCTAGATAATTTTTAAAGAAAGGATATATAATGATAATCTTGTGCATATAATAATAATATAAAATATCCAGCAATATAATGCATATATGCCAACAAGAAGTAATATAGCTATTCCTGATTCATCTCTTGATGTGCACAAGAAACTAAAGATGACAACAGCGCTAAAGAGAAGAGTAACTTTTCAACTCTTCAACTACTACGCTTACTTACTTTTACCGACTTAAGCCATCAGGGAAATGGTAACATAAAGTTACATAGGTGAATCTCTGCAGGGAGCTATAAAAGAAGTTTTGTGTGGATAGATGCTATGGAAAACTTTCTATTTTTACTTGAATTAGGCTTGCGGTTGATTTTTTGTTCAAATAACATGAGTCAATTATTGTGAGCAAAATCAGTCAAATCGAAACACCTGATGTACTTTATAAAAACATGTTAACTATGCCACTATGGCAAATAATTTATAAGGTTGTTGCACAATAAAGTCGAAACTTTTGAGCTTAATTGTTTGAGCAATATGAAAAAAAAACATCAGAAAACTGTAGATATTAATTTTATAAATCTTAGTGGTTAGTATCTAACATTTCCTTTTACATCGGAATCAGCATGTTAGTTTGGATTAGTCTAATTGAAAAATTGAATGTATGTAACAATTGTACAAATTTTTACAACGCACAAACATTAAAAAAGAGAAAATATGTTTACATTATCATGTAATAACTAATAGGAAACTGAATTAAGGTACAAACACTTATTACTTAACTTTTATTATAATATTCTTTTATATCCCCCTCGTAGTACATCGGCCGGTCTCGTAGTACAGTCGTCAACTCGTATGACTTAACAACATGCCCGTCATGGGTTCGATCCCCAAATAGACCGTGCCGCCATACGTAGGATTGACTATCCTGCTATGGGGGGAAATCAATTAGTCACTGAAAGCCAAAGCCGACTAGTGGTACAGGCAGGCCTTGACCGACAACGGTTGTTGAGCCAAAGAAGAAGAATTCTTTTATATCCACTTGATTCTTTCCATCATTCGTTACCCATCAAGAAAAATGTGTCAAATCTCAAACGAATTTAGTTGGTTTTCATGTTCCAAATGAAAAACGTATGCAAAGGATCATAAAACATAAGAGTAGCGTATTTTGAACGTAAACCTAAAAAGGAAATCAAATTTCTTGGAGATGATATTTGTTTTTGTTTACAGTTCTACGTGGCCCGCATGATAAACAACATCAAAATTAGGCTGTTCAGCGTTTTCATATTTAATTATCCTTTTAAATACTCTAATCTACCACTATCACATAGGTTGTTTTCTGATATTTTAAGCTGTTTTGGATTCGGGTTCAACAAAAACTTGCATATTTCTTACAGGGTAGTAAAATATTGCCAAAAAAACATGACACATTTGTTTCTTCCCATTTCAAAAACATCTGCAACCAGTATCATGTTGATTTATATAACGATATCAATAGCCGTTCAGAAACAACTCTATCCTTTCATGTTGTAGGTTGGCCTTT
The DNA here is from genome assembly GCF_016920715.1 of Anopheles arabiensis. Lineage (NCBI taxonomy): Eukaryota > Metazoa > Arthropoda > Insecta > Diptera > Culicidae > Anopheles > Anopheles arabiensis. The sequence goes on along the minus strand of NC_053518.1, from coordinate 49,541,487 downwards.
CATGTGTTGTGTTTTATCCCCAGCATAAGGACATCCGTGTAACATTTTCAGGTACTACGCACACGTATGCGTCAGCCCCAGTTGGTCACTTGTGATGAAAATCACGTTTATCACTTCGGGTTTTTGGGGAGGTATCGGAGTTTGCTCCAACTCTTACGTTCCAGCGACGGGAATGGGAGTTGTGTCTTACTGTTTTATCATCTTACGTTTGTAGGCGCTTCGTCTTTCGAAATGCCAAGACATTCAGTCACAATCGCGTGGCCTTTTTGGACACAGCTGCTGCACGCTGCCCTGAAAATCAATTTATTTTGTTTGGAAGTTGGAAATATTGGCAATTGGTTGGTTATAGCGCTCAGTGCGGGTTGTTTCTGATTTTTCGTTTGATTTAGATTAGCAACGTAATTGCTATAAATAAGGTCCCAGGTTTCTTGCCTTTGTGTGAAATTGGGGATGTGTCTGCTGTCGAGCATCGGAAACTGAGGAGAATGTCGGTCGTGAGGGATGAAAAGGAACTGTTTAGTTTTATGGATTTGGGATAGGAAGGAATTTTGTTAAACTGGATAATCAGTTCAAACCCAAAGAAGCGAGATTGAACTCCATATGCAACTAACGATTCGAGCTATTGTTTCATTCTTTGATGTGAGGATGCGGGTTGTGAAAAATAAAAAGACTTCATACAACGACTAAACAGCTTATTCACAGGAATTGGGGATATCATGCATGCTTTCTGTTTGATTTTCCCTAGTCAAAATTTTTAAGCTAATGCTGTTTGAATGTTTTGCTTATTTGTTTTGTGAATTATATAATTCTTCTGACATGGTCGGGTTTATAATTAGAATCATTAGTCTTTTTATTTCGTTATTTGTTTATCGGACCGCGTGGCCCTCTCGAAGCATTCAGTACAGTACATAAAATTACAACATATTCTCAAAATATATGTATACGTTCACGTTCATATATGCACAAATACATTTACCCGGTGTCATTAGCATCATATATAATAAGGGGAATTACATGAATAAATTGTCCATTTGAATCACTATCTTTAACTGTTGTGTTATAAAGCGGTACACGAAAACTCAAATTATGATGAAATCGAAAATGAAACGATTTCATTAGAATGGAGGTGATCATGAAGGCTCTAAACACAAAGGTACAATTTGAACAATGTTGCTAATTAATTGCGACTACACGCATTTCTAATTGCTTGGTATGATGTTATCCTGAAAAGAACCCTTGTCGAAAAGAAATCCATTTACGTTTGAAGTGTCATAGCAATTGTAAAGCAAGTTTTGTAGTTATTTATGAACTTTCACCCTGACATGAATGTTCATATAAAAGTATTTCAAAGAATGTGTTTGCTTGTTGGGTACGTGCAGTCTAAAAAAACAAGACGGTGTCTTGAGATGTTCGAAGGTTATGTCTAATGATGCTCAAGAGTGAGGCGATTCATTGGGTAAAAACGTTAAAAAAGTATTGACATTATTTTTAATATCCTCCTTCCCAGCGCATGGTGTACTGACTCAGCATAGCACCTCATGGTGGCTGCCGCAACGGGGCTGTTATAACATCTCAGTATCAGAGAAAAGTTTAAAAAAAAGTAAATACAGGGAGCGAACCGAACCCCTTCATAGGACGTTGACGATGATGTAGATCTACGCGCCATTGCTAATGGAAGATGTTCCGCTAGGGGACACATGGCGCGATAGATCTACGTAATGACAACGATGTCAGTGGAAAGCAAGCGTATAAACTACTGCTTCCGAACTGATAAGTCTAGTTTATAGGCTAGGCTAAGGCTCTTCGGTGTTGGCATTGACTATCCAATCTGGAAGCCATTGCGCTTATTGCCATAGTACTTGATCAATTGGAATATCTTAGAAATAAGTAAGAATAGAAGAGTATTTCGTGCATCTAAAGCGTTTGTTGGTCATATCTCTCAGGTAACATTTTTGTTCCTTAATAATGCCCAAGAAAGCATTTGAGCTCTTCTCTATCATCATTGGGCAGTGTTTACAATATCTTTTGTGCATAACGACCAGATGCCTCTCCAGGCAATTTCAAATACACAATTGAGAGAGGATAATAAAAAAAATCGCAAAAGAAAAAAAACTGTACCAATGGCAAAACAAAATGTTTCAAAAAGAAAAGAAATAATGAGAAAAAATGCTGAAACAAAACATTCCCATCGCCACAGGACACATGTCCACCTACGGAGTTATGGTCCTTTGGTTGTATGAAGCCTTGCAAAGATTTAGGATTCTATTTTAGAGGAAAGTCGAACAACACACACACACAGGCTTTTATTAAGAGATGCTCGTTGAGAGGGTTTTTTGGTAAGAGAAACAATCCACTTGAAACAACGCAAGAGAATATCCAAAAATCAGCCACTTGCTTATCTCCCGGAGCGACATCCCATAGAGCACCGGGTAACTGCACGAATAGGCTTCAGAATGGGTTCGCCGTTGAAGTTTGGGACCGAATTTGGCTCAATGATTTTTGTTTTGTTTTGAAACAGAAAAAAATTTAGATGTGCTGTGTGTTTTAGCAAAGTCCAAACAATCTTCGCATTGTTAAGGGTAGCATAGTATTTATATGCAATCCCTAGGCAATCATAAGCGATTTTGTGTGAAATTTTGACATAAGCGTGTAACACGATCTCCCCCGAGATACGTGATACTATCATGAAATGGCTGGTTGAGTGTGCCATATTCTCTAGCAATTGCTCCTAGCTATCATTTCAAAGAAGGCCGGGGATGGATTGGGACAGAGTCCCAGCACCTTTTTTGACAGAAGTGAAATATCGCAAACCATGTTTTGTATAGCAGTAAGCATAACATGTACATGCTTTGGTTGGGCTATTAATCTTAGTTTACACAGGTAACTGGGGGCGAATTCAGCATAATTTGTCAAAAATAACTGTTAGTTTTACTATAATTATTAAAGTTGTATGTGCGTCAAATGTGTCACAAATTTAGTGTAGCTGTTTGTGGTTATATTAGCTTTTTGTTGATTCAATATAAACAAAAGCGACAACTCATGAGTAAAACGAAGTTTGATTTGATTTATACTTCATTTTTTGCCTTCAATGGCAAAACACTAGCACTACCGTACTGTATCGAGTAACACTTTAGCTTCAATTTCCCTTCCATATCCACTCGCTACGGAAGGCTTTTCCCAGGATTGCACAAAGTTTACGCTAGATAGGGGCGGACGGAGTGGTGCTCAATAATTGGCACCCTCGATTACTCGATTTTTGTCATATGGCTTTCGCGTTCTCTACAGATGGGACACTGTTTAACTTGCAAAGCGAAGCACCGAAAAAAGGGAACGTAATTACAAGGTCGTCACAAGCGCCTGAAGCTGGGAAATCGAATGGGAATTGAATTACTTTTCTATTGCCACCTTCATCATGTTTCTCGAGGGATTATCATGCGTGCGCACAAACACTGAACGGGGGATGGAGTTTGCCATCAGAGACAAGGACTTACAGGGGGTTCCGGTACCTATTGCCGGTAACAGCTGAGTGCTCGAAGAAACTGTTGAGTATTGTTTGATTTTTAATGGCCACTACAGATGAGTGGCTATTGTTTCGTTTGATTAATGACGGGACTCATGAGAAACATTGTATGAAAACATATTTTAAATGTTAAACTGTTTGAATGTTTATTTGCCAATTCATTGACAAGTAAGCTCTCTCGATGCTGTGTTTAGCAATTAAGGTACATGCAAAACTTTTATGCGCACTGCCAGATGGAATTTAAAATATGTACAGAAATATGGTCGATGGTATCTATTATCAAAATCTTGAAGTTTGTTTAACAATGTCCTCAAATAATGTTATTTTTTACATATTTGTATTAAAAGTTTACTCGTAATATTAAATATAATTTACCATATTTACCATATTGAGACTCTAGACGTCATTTAAATAATATTTAAAAAATATTAGTTAGTTAAATTTGGTAAAACTTTGAAATGTTTTCAGGAAACCTAACACGATTTCTTTTATATATTGTACGTATTCGGATACTCTCGAACTTACTAGATGGACTATAATTGCCTGCCAACTATTGAGCTTGGGCTTATTGACACTTTTTTTTCATACAAAATAAATTCAGATGGATGTGAGTTTCTCCAAAACTGTTTTTATACAAATGCTTGCTTTTTCATAAAACTGTAACTGGTACTGCAACTTAAAATCATGTCAACTACGAAACGTTTAACAATTGAATTCCAGCTGTAAATAATATGGAAAATTAGTTCAATAGTTGATTGTGATGCTTATTTAATACCTTAAATATTGTTGCTTTTCAATACTAAAAATACATAAAATGATTTGATTTTGATACTTTGTTTTAAATTTTAGATTTTAAGTTTCCTATTTAATTCTACACGCATTTCGGCGACTCAGCTTTTGTAATAGGTGTGTGGTGTGTATGTGTTTTATGTTCTCACACTGTCTATTAAATAATGTCTGAAAAACGTGTTTGAAATGAGTGTTTGTGCGTTTGCTTCTTGTATTCTAATGGAACTCATCTTACCGTGCTGGCTGTGTCATGTCGTTTAAGTGGATTCTACTTTTCAAACACCTACTTTACCGTAAGAATGTAACAACACTGACTACTTCACGACAGGAAGCGGTATAATTTCTAAATTCAAACGGAGGGATGCAATAGTGAGGAAAAGGACCGCGACCATATTTAAACTCGCAGTGTGAAGACACAAGCTTATCCGATCGAGGACTCTTGTAAATATAGCTTGTACCGCTCGTTTTAACTGCAGTGGGCTGTTCAGACACGAGTCTCGGTCTCCCTTTTCCAATCGACCACGAGTTGTCAGCTGTTTGTAATAGCGGGTCGAGATTTTGGGTTTTGAAGCACCGCGACACTTCTTCAATGGAAATGTCCAAAAGACCCTCTTCCTCAAACGGTTCGACGGTGGCGTTTCTTTCCCTCTTGGCACAGTGCATAATGAAAGTGTCACCAGGGGGGCAAAAAGTAACCTTTTACTAAATCCCGCACACGTCCTGAACATAAATAGCACCAGCTCACGAGTTTCCGCCGGTGCATGGTGCACATAATTTATGTAAAATACATATCGCTAGTTACGCAAGCATTTGTTTTCGTTTCTCACTTAGCACCACAATTCTTGGCACGCAGTAGCAGTTGTTGATTTGTTTCTGTCATTTTATATTGTGAACAATTGAAAATATATAGAAAAGAAATAATTAAAAACTCTTTTTTAAATAAAATTTTTTACATTCTGATCAAACATTCAAATTATCAATAAATTGTTACCCACAGCACCAGATGGTGATGATATCCATGATTGACCCAGTGGCACTGTAGATGTTATGCTAAATTTTATCATACAGTTTTCAATGCTTGTTGCTCTCGTGATGTACGACTCCAAACGCCACCTCTGACTGTAGGAAGCAGCTCGTGAAATCTTCGCACATTCATCCTTCGTTAAGGGCTCTAAAGAGCTTATTGATTTCGAGAGAACGAACATAAATTAACGAGCTAAATAACTTAATCCCTCCCGGCTGAGGAGGACGACTATCCAGCAACAGCTAGCTAGGTGTCGATGTTGGGAGAAAATGAACGCAATAGGATGGAGCTACGGTTAATGCAGCTCAAGCAAACGCAAAACAAAAACACTTTGAACAAATGGAAGAAGATGCTTATGTCAACATAAACATGGCATAATTTTTAATGTCAAACGGTTGACAAGGAGTCGGAAAAGAGAGTATCTGTTTCTTTGAAATTGATGGGTCGATCTATGGCTTGGGAGATTTGAAGTGGCTTAAGAGAATGTTTTCAATGCTGCCACTTAAAGATACTTCTTGAGATTCAGGAATATGGGCACAATTATTTGACTTGTATGCAGCTTAAAAATCATTTAAAAATATCTGTGTAACTTAAGTTGTATTGTAAGTTTCTTTTGTTTAAGCAAAAAATCACAAAGCATAAGGTACTACAATCTTGAGTTGAGTTGAGAAACAAAACTACTAATTTTTGTACAAGGTGAGATATTAAATTGAGCGGAGCTATTTTTCTTAAATCACACAAGCAGCTATTGAAGTTCTTGGATGGAACGGTCCTGATGGGAGTCGACACCATCCGGTCTTGTAAGATTTGACTAAGATGAATACTAAATTTATCCATCATTCCAAATAAATCATTCCATTTTAATTCATTATAATCTTTTTTTCATTTAAACATGGTCTAATTGATTAAAATATTAAAAAGCCCAATTGTTTAACATTATAACCATTCAGCTGTTACCGCGAAGCAAACTAGTTCAGCCGCAACTATGGGGAATTAAATTCCACCAATTCACATGAAATGGTTAACATGAGTATTAACGAAAGATAGCATAATGATAGCTCGCGAAGAAAGTGTAACTGGAGTAAAATTTTATTGTTGGTAATGTTTGCAGCTGTCCATGCAACCATCTGACCTTTTCCACTCGACAAGTTCAAAGGCTGACAAACAATATGCACTGGTCGTAAAACTGAACAACCATCCAGCATTACAAGAATTCTAATTCCTTCGTTACGGTTTCAAAGCCCATTCAAACATTAGCAAATGCTTCTCAAGGATCTTCCCCAAACCAAAACAACAGAAACGTGTTAACAAAAAATCCTTCGAAAATCATCCCAAGCGTTCAGCAAAAGAAGGACGGTGAGTGCTATCAAACAGACATAGAGATAAACCGACAAAGGACTTGCTTAGCAGATCAAGAGAAACAGTATAACCGAGAAAGTGAGAAAAAGGGAGATACATTGAGAGAAAAAGAGAGAAAGCATATTACAAAGGGAGAGAGAAAGAGATTTTTGTAACACAAAAAAATCAGGATTAGCACCTGCTTATTTTGGTACATTATTCCGTTTTTGCTCGCGAATGATTTTTACCTGTCAGGATGGGTTCGACAAATGAGGAACATCATGCAGAATAAAGTCGTGCAAGATTGTGAAAATATCATGTAAAGCAGTGGTCTCTAACCTGTGGTATGCATAGAAATTCGATGCATGTTTAAGTTTGAGCAAATGAATTACAATACGTCTGCCATATAATTTTTTTTTGTTGCAATTTGACATCTTTTTGAAACATGTAATGCTTTTCATCCTGTATAAATCAATAACTAAGCATCGTGGACACATTTACTATTGTTACCTACTGTTGATTACTTTGAGATGCTTCAAAACATTGAGATATTGTTTTTAATTGGTTTTCAAGAGCATTGACTGCTATGCGACTTCAAGTTTATAACTGCTGAAATGGTCTATTTTTAACCTCATCTTACAGGTTCATTTACGGGATGTTGTAAATAGAATGTTGCTAAAATTTGGACTTCATTTTCAAAACAAAGAGGCTCTTGCAGAAAAGGGTATTCGCATAATAAAACATATTTTAATCCGATTTAAACCGATTTTGTGGTATTATATGTTATTATGGCGATACCGTCACCATATCGACGATTGCCGACAGTGCAGCGGTTGTTATGTGATGAGTACGATCATCAGCCTTTATGATGATGATGATGATAAGGCTCCCCATATTCTATTCTACGCGTGCTGGCGTTTACCACCATCTCCAGTTGAAGGGAGGACAGTGTGGGAGTTTGATACTGGAGTGAGAGATTAAATATGAGGGATAAAAAATAAAGTTATGGTCGAAGGTTCCGAAAGGATGAACCAATAGCCGGTTGTCAGGAGAAGAAAAAAAAACAAATTACACCGATACGCAAGGATACGCGTGGCTGTTCCTAGTGAGATAATAATGGGTCATGGGCCCAGGAGACATTTTGCCTTTCAGGAATGGGGTGTATTGCTACTTATCATTGGCAAAAGGTGATAGCCATCGTTGGGGGTGGAGCAAAAACGTGTGTCGTTTCAATTAAAGTTACGGTCATTAGGATTAATTTGATTATGTAGGAGGATTAGAAATGCGTAAAATCGTCCTGAAGATTACTTTATGGCGTATTTGGGTGGATATGCGAGTTTACTTCAAAGTTTTACGATTGCTGCTGCTGCTGGTTCCTGTTGCTTTTGGTAGTTTAATTTTGTAATTTGCGGTGTAGCACGATTTATTTAACTAGAATACTATCATATATTTTATCTTGCTGATATGGGGGTCTTGTGAAAACAAGTATGAATGATTTAAGAATGTAACATGTTTCTAAAGCTAAACACATCTTGAATTAAATTATAATATTAGTTCCAATTTATAATAGCTGGTTGTTATAAAACTAGGTTAACTTTATAGTTTATGTATATATTGAATATGTATTATATTTTTAAACCTATCTTACTTAGTTCTGTCATGCATATAAAAGTCAAAAACCCTTTTTGACTTCGTGTGATGTTTTAAATTTACTGATTGAACAGCTTGACTTGAATTATACTTAATTTTTTAAAGAAATGTTGCACCCTTTGGCCTCATTTTGAATATGAGCAGCATGCATTGAGACATTGGGTTCAACGCAACGGATTGTTTGTTAACACACGGTTCACAGTGAAAAAATAATGATCAACGGGGAATAACACGAAATTGCAATTAATTCATTACTTTAATATGTTTTACAGTCTAAACAGTTGGGGAATTTAATACCAGATTAAATTTTGGTGTACGATAAGACATATTCTGAAAAATACCGGCTTTTACACGCTTTGTTTACGTTTCCTTGCGATCACTCATCCGGGGCTCCATGGAATAGAATGACCTCGAACATGTTTTTCCGAGATGCTTATTTTCCTGGTGTCCTGTCGTTCAGTGCGTATTGCTCCCGGATATCTGCTGCGTCGTAGCAATGGAAACTCGCGTCAAGCGTAAATCACGTAGAGCCTTTATTTGCCGGTTCATCCGCGCCGGTGCATACCCGAAAGCCGATCACGAAAGAGAACAGCTGTTCGGGAAAACAGGGTTTGATAGTTGAATTTGGTTTTACGTTTTTGATGTTGTTATTACATAGGTTATAATTATATTTAAAAAACGAATGCCCGCACCAAAACCCACCATGAAATATAAACAGAAATGTTAATTATATGTGATATTTGACTGTGTGGATGTTTTCATTAAGATTGTTAAAACAGGGTTGAAAAAAAAAATTTAAAATGAAAACAACAAATTAGGCATAAATATGCCTAATTGTTGCCTATGGCTAACTAAATTTTAGTACAAAGTACATTGCCTAGTCAAATGAAATTGATCACAAGATATATGGTTCACATGACAAGAAATTAGAACAAGGGCTATAAAGTGCGATGTACATATGATTTATACATGTATCTTTTATTAGTTGCAGTAGGGTTGGAGTTCTGAGACTTAAGCAAAACATCCATTTTATTTTGCATTGTTGGTGATTAAGCAAGTTTTGGAAACTTTGGTAAATTCAATGTGAAATTTAATTCAATTAAAAATTAGAAATTAAATCAATCAGAGAAATTCACATGCTTGCGGTAAACTAAGATTTGGTATGTATTAAAATTATATCTATTCTTGTATATATTATTCCAGAAAAATACTGCAAATTATATAGGTAGTATATAGTCGGCGAATGAGAAACAAAATAGAAACGTGCAATTAATACAAAAGTGGATGGAAACCCTGGATGCGTCGCGATTGATGATGCGTTCGGGTCGGATTCGTTCGGGTTTCAAAGCGCCAGGAAAAGGCGAACAGCATCACACGCAATTATTGGTAGTCGTAGTTTGTCTTTCAAAGCTGACGGTTTTGCATTTCGGATTCTGTGAAAATGCGGTGCTGAATCTTTGCTCGATTATTGAGTGGTTACGGCAACAGCTAAGGTTTTGTGAGTGTTGATATGTTTATACTACAGCAAAAAATGTTCCAGCATCCAGCAACAATTGAATTGTTAATGTTATTGTTAATGTTTCATTTTATTTGTTCGCCACAAAACTATATAAATTAACAAATCAGCTATAAAAATGTTATGAGACTATGTGGTATTAATAAAATAAAAATATCATAAGCAATGGCAGTAATTTCCGCATAGCTTCAGTTCCCAATCAATAAGTACGAATGGATATAGCAGAGTGTTTCAATGCGTGTTGGTTTATGCGGATGGTTGTGTTATACGGATTAAGAGAATAACTGTGAATGTGTAAATCAGTGATGTAATTTTGAGTCATACTAGAAAATCTGCTCCTTGCATGATGATATTAAGAGAGATGTTTTGATTATTGTTCCGTGATGATTCGATCGATTGATTGAATGATGGAACGGATGATGCAGTATCGTCAGTTTTACTATAGTTTTATAATCCACTACCGTAACAGACGACTGTTTGAATAAATTGTGCGTATTTGTGTTGAAATGAAAATCGATTGTGAATTCTATAAATATGATTAATCTGAAATTGTGATTTGCTGGGTATATGTCACAGTGAATGTTATTTAAGCTACGACCAAAAATGTTGTTTTTACTATTAAATGTTTGAAATTATAAAGTGTATGAAAATTGTGCGCATTGTGATGTGAAATAAAATACTTCTCCGATGAGAAAATAGCTTAATAGTAACCTAGGCAACAACCCATGTGAACATACAGCAAAGGATTATCGTTCGTCTTTATTGGCGGGAACAGCTTCCAGAGATTTGCTTCATACATAACCTCTTGTAGAAAATTTTAGCAAACCATGGTAAGCATGTGGAAAAGTATTTACGCGGAGTTAAAAGAACATCTTTTGGTCTCTATATCATATATACAAGGATGAGCTCAATACAGTTCGGAATAATGTTTAAAGCAAAAAAAAAGAAGCAATGTACTGTTGATCTGCAGTACATAGTTGTCCCATGCTTTACCCGGTTTCCATGCCACGGTAGTACTATCAACGTTTGATTTAAGAATTGGAAAGTGAAAAAGGAACGATAGGAGTTATAGCTTTCCGTACGAAAGGATTAAGAACAAATTTTTCAGGATTATATGGTGATTACTTTGAGATCTATTTCCGTTTCCAGCGAAAACGTTCTCTCGTTTTTCTTCAAATATTGGATGGTGAAATGAAAGTCTTTTATACATTTTTCATCCTGAGCTCTATTACGTGTTCTGGAACTTCAGGAAAGCTTTCATTTTTATAAGCATTACTATCATTTAATCTCAATTGTTGTTTTACACTCATATAAAATTTAGCTCAATAGTGCGTTTTGAACTAGTTACCATTCCGATATTTGGCAATAATATCTAGAATGAATGTTAGTAAAGCCATGACCATGGGATAATTGTAACCAAAATATTGTCAACATATTCTCAGAAGTTGTTTTTGTTTACAAAACAGGGCTGTGCAATTCGATCCTGTAGTGGAATTAATGGCGGCATTAATAAAATATTGTGATTGTAACAACTCTTGATTGACAGATGGAGCAACAAAGGACCAGGTCAAAGCAAAGAAGGGCGATAGTGTTAGGAAAGAAAGCAAAATAACGTTCATGATACCCCTGAATCATGCTATACCAGCAATAGGTTGGGTATAAAAAAGCGGAAGAGCATGAAAGACGATCTGAACTCTTCTTAATTTTGTGCCGGCTCTTTGATGTATATCTCGATGGCTTATTGCCCGGTTTGTTGTTACAACTTCCGTAAAAATTGCATGAACTTGATGGGTGTTTTATTATTAAAATATTCAATGGGCTGTTTTCTTTCGGCACTTGCCGTAGATGCTAAACATATGACTTTTTTTTTGTGTTTGACGAGGTAGCTGTAGTTTTTGTTATAAATATAATCACAAAGTCCATAACTTGCAATGTCGTATAAATAACAATGAAAATGCTGGGAATGCATTTTTTCCAAAAATATTATTGCAAAAATAGAATATTGCTTGATTGTAACTAATAAAAACTGTAATCAATCCAAAGTGAAGAAAGAGATTATTCGGTAGAAGATGTATCAGGTATACCAGGAGCAGAAACGACTTTTGTATAACTTTCCTCAAGCACATTGAACACTTTTACGGTCATTAGGTAGTATTAATATTGCATTAGGTCAGAACTGTAAATTGAAACTTTTAATTTTGAAACGGTTGCTTGTTGATGAAACAGCAACTCATCGTGCTTAAAAGATGTGTTTTTTCGTGAAAAAAATTCTGACTGGATCACAAAAAGAGAGCGATTAGCAACAACATAGACAAATATTGACGCACAAGCTGTGTCTTACCAAGCTGATGGCAAAAACAGCCAAGGGGCAATGCAATTATTGGCCCAAACGGAACAGCACATGGTCGTGGATGATGAGATTTGCGGTAACCGCAACAATTTCTGGCCTCGGTTCGCGAAAGTTAAACAACAGACAACAGCTAGAAGAAATGATGAATATTGTTTAGGGCGATATTTGTGGAAGAAGGGTAGTTTCCAGAGAAATTTGGAGCAAAACGTGCAAGAAAACGAAAACGGCTATGCTTAGCTACTGATTCTAGCTAAACATTAGTCTAAATGATAGCCCTAAGGCGTCGCATTAGCATTCTTCTTGCGAGTGGTTGTAGGAAAAGTGTTGATAAGATGGGAGGCTTTTGTTTGATTATAAGTATAGGAATAATTAGCTGAGGAAGTACAATGTAAATGTACGAAACATAAGGTGGCTTTGCTAATAATGGATTGCTCGATTTATAACAGAGTAATTCGATTAGTTAGTTAGTTAGTGAGTTAGTTAGTTGTGCCGGTCTCGTAGTACAGTCGTCAACTCGTACGACTTAACAACATGCCCGTTATGGGTTCAATCCCCAAATAGACCGCGCTGCCATACGTAGGACTGACTATCCTGCTATGGGGGGGAATCAATTAGTCACTGAAAGCCAAGCCCACAAGTGGGTACAGGCAGGCCTTGACCGACATCGGCTGTTGAGCCAAAGAAGAAGAAGAATTCGATTAGTTAATGAGAGTTTTTGATAAACTATGTTGTTGTACACTTGTATTGTGTTTGTACAATGCACTTGATAAAATTCATTTGATGTGGGTTTTCCTCAAGACTATGAAGCCATTATTATTCTACTTCTCTCCGTTTCCTGTTGTGTTAAGGAAAATAAATAAGAGGATAAATAAATAAAATAAAAAAAGTGTTTGTGGGCTAAGAGTGTTTGTGGGTTAGTACTACTAACGGATTACAACCGTGGACGGAATATTCCTCAACTCGTTTAATTCTTTGTATTATCTACTAGCTATTAAATATGCTGGGTCCTTCTCAGTCGATAGAGAAATGAGCCACATAGTGATTCTTTGTCTCCCTACCACAATTTTGCCATGCTTCCGCTTTGCATTGGCGATTAATCTTATTGCCAGATCAGCAGTAAAAACATATTCACCCTCTTCGTACAATGACGGTAGGACCAGGAATTATTGTGGGAAAGGTCGCATGCGTTGGTTCCCGTTTTGGTATACTTTTTCAACAACTTACACTGGCTAATCGTTCCGAATCGTTTGTGTGTTTTCTTAACTCGAATGCCAACCAGCATGCAATAGTTTTGTAGTTTGTTTTCCTTTTATTTTTTCAATGCGTGCAACATACAGAAGGCGGAGAGTGTGCTTGCTTTTCCCGGGAAATCGGTACTGCCTAAAAAATAGGTTGAGAGCGATTGAATACGTTGCAGAAGAGCTGTTCGCAGCTCTATTGCCAGCTTCTATGATTGAAAGGGATCGCATTGGAAATGGACTAGGACTTCAATTTTGGGATTGAACTGACCCCAGCTGTACTGTATGTTTTGTTTTCACATTTCAGTTTCTCTTTCGTTTCTTTTATCATTCCATCCACCCTGTGTCGAACTGTTGTTAATGTTACGATGAGGTTTTTTTGCGCAAGTAAGGAAGGGCAAAGGAAATTTGAAAACCGAAAAGAATCTTGCTAGAATCCCATAAATCAGTCATAGAATCTAACGTGGCATTTTTGTTGAGCTTGATTCTTTGGACATAAAACGAATGTATGTGTAAGCGCTGGGAAATCGTTCATCTCTGTTTCCTGTTTCTTTGGTTACCTGCTGTATAATGATATCTTTGTGCATCGGGTACGCTTTTTGAAGTGCAAAGAAGTGTCCTTAGATTGTATATTGTATAAGTGAAAAAGACATGCTGCTGTACTGAAAAGTATTAACACAAATTTATTTAGATCACTCGAATTGTTGGCACTATTAGGAACGTTTCTTCAACAAGGATACATAAAACCAGTACAGCCATGCTAAGTGTGAACTGTCTCAGCTGTTATAAGGAAAATGTCTGGTGACCGTTTGTGTGTAGAAGAAAGATCAGCTATAAATAGAAAGAAAGATACCGGCGTGAGCAATTAAGGCATTTGCTACAAGGGAGACGCACCATTGATGACTAATGCAAAAGCGGCCTCTAAAATTGCGTGCCGATGACACACGTTCTACGCGTAGAATGGTTGCTTGCGGAAGAAAGTGGGGTTTGAATGAACACATTCGCCATAACAAATCATGTACGGTTTAACAGCAATTTGTAGTCCAAACTAGGGATCAAATGGAACAAATCTAAAAATCCCAATGCACGTTTTCTTGAAATTATTAATTTGTACGTTATTTGTAAATGATTACATCTGCTTTCAAGCGTCTTAAGTTGTACGTAACAAATACAGTATACGCATAGGAGCATACAACAATATGTTAATTGCAAATTTATGTAACTTTTTATGCGTCCAACTTAAAGACCTTATAAAATGATATATTAACAAATGCCTTCTGGAAGAGAAAGGATTGATATAGGTTTCTTGTCCGATTAAAACTTTTTAACACAACTTATGCGGATTAAAACCTTTTTCCCCATTTATGTTGGAATGTTAGAGAAGAATTCACTAGGATTTGTTATGCTTTGGTTTTTTTTTATTCTGCTGTATGCATTTGCTGTGGTTTAGTTGTTACAATGCAGTCACACTAATGCTGATAAACGACAGCATCAGTCTGTTAGCGCATAGCCCAATAACCACCATCCGCCGTCTCCCAGTTATTATTCATATCAACACGGTAAGAATTGACTACGGACTGCCACCGGAGAGTTCAGGAGTGTTGTTCTGTTTGTGCTCAAGTGTCGACGGAAAATGTGGAGAGTGCTATTGAAAAATCCTCTGCTCGGTCTCGGCTGTTTACCAAGCATATGAAGGTGCGTGTTGCAGTGGAATCTGTGGATTCATAAAGCAGCATGAGGTCGGATTGGCTGGAAGGTACTGAGTTGGGTTTCAGGATATATCTCGCCAAGGATCACGGGGGGCAACAATATTGCTTAGATGTTTTTTTTTTCATTCTTCACCTCAAGTTTACCTCCTACTGCAAATTGTTTCTCTCTTTACGTTTGTACCCAACGCACCTCAAAGTGCCCTGGAAGCCGCATAGACAGATTATTTTTCTTCGAGTTTAGAAAGCAACACAGAAATACAGCGGTTTAATAAATCAGCATTAGCGGCACTGTGATACGAATGTGAAAAGAGATGAAAAATAAAATTCATTGAAGAATTCCAACAATGGAAACGTCTTTTGTGAAGCGTTAAAAATGCCGAGGTTTTTCTTGCTCGCGTCATGCTTTATAACCAATACTTTCGTGTTCAAAATCGTGTGAAATTTATTTCTTGTTTTGAAAAAAAATACTGGAAACTTGGTTGCCACAATGTACTTTAAATTACCGTTCAGGCCTAATGCAAATAAACAGAGATACAGGAATATTTTCGGTGTGTAAGCTCGTAAAATGTTTACTAAATTTCAAATCGAATCTATTTGTATCGGTGATGTTGATGTTAAAGATAAGATTCCATAAAGAGCTATATTATATTCCACAAGTCAGCTTTCCATTGAGCAGCGATGTTCCATTCCTGCATTACTTCAATTTAATCAAGCTCACAGTATGAATACAACTATGTTCCATAAGATTACATCAATCGTCTCAATGACAAGAATGTGTAGTGGAAATACATCAGATGGCTATGTGACAATACGTTGTGAACCAGACATCAATGAGATTGCATACTAATCAAAAGATATATTGTGCCACTCAATCAAATTCGCAGTGAACACTGAATACTTGGGATAGAGATAGTGACGACGTAGCACTACCAAAACATAAGTGAAGTTTTCCTTCATCGTATAAAAGAGCCTTGTAACACTTATTGCAATGTTCCACGTGGTGTCAAAATGTTAAAATATCATCGGAAATGAATCACTATAATCGCATAGTTCTTTGATGGTGTTTAATCGTGAATTTTTTTAAATGTTATAAGGCAGTTTGATTTCATATAATAAGTAAATAGTCTATATTTTGCAGTGTAATAACCAAAGATAACATGGAGATGATTTCGAGGTCATGATAATACTCTTCCATAGCAACATGGATCGATAATTAATATCAGTGAACACAGTGTAGTGGAGTGAAGGTGTAACTGAAACAGCATATATGTTTATCTGAAACAGCATATATGTTTAAGCATTTCATACGACATTGATATAAACAACGAAGCGGGAAAGATAGGAAGGAGTGAGGGTAATCAAAATGACTTTTGTCACTAAAGATGGCGTGCATCATTTCGTGGCTTGGTTCCTGTTATCTTTGAACGCGATATCTTCGACTGTGCTAGGTAAGTACTTGTAACAAATTATATCATTTGGTTGAATGGAATGAAAATGTATGGCAGGACATTTTTACAGATGCTTTATTCATGTATGGCACATAATTCGGAGAGCATCGTGTTGATATTGGAGCATTTTCGTAGCTATTGTTTGATGCGTTTGAATATATTTGTTCAAAGTTTTTTATATATTCTGCTAACAAAAGGTGAATCTTTTATACATGCATTAATTTCGCTGTGAAATGTTAGACTTGCCTTAACACGTAGGTCGTATTAAAAAGAATACTTAATTGGACACAACTAGCATGTGAAAGGTTAAAGCTTGAAGATTACCTTTTGTCAATTTCATAGTATAGGACTGATTGCTTCATTTACGCTGATTGATTAGTTTTTGTATTGTAAAGTTTTATATAAAATTGTATTTATAAAGTTAAAGATTTACATTTTCGGTTGACAATTTGAGGAATAATAGTGTCATCATTAGTTCAAGTGGCATTATTTACAGTGGGTATAATCTTACAAAAATAATGGTCACATGGAAGTAGGTTTGTAAGAGTTTGTTTGTAGGTTTGTTGTTTGTAGGTTTGTTTGTGATTTCGGCAAAATGTATATGTATATAATATATGCTTTTTGTTATTTCCTAGAGAATAAAAGATAAGACTTCTTTTTGAATGAGAAGAAAAATAATCCATACCGCAAGAATAAGTATTTGTGTAAGTTTCCCCTTTTGATTCCACATATTTTTGATTAAACCCAAACCCAATGCTTTCTTTCTGGTTGTCTAATTAATTTTTGAAGCTAATGCTTTCTTGGAAAAGCGCAAAGAAGGATGAGATATTGATCTGCTTTGGTTCTAGCTTGGATGAACCTGGGTTATTTTTCTTGCATATCTCACATAGAATATTCGATGATTTTGATGTTTTCCGAGTCGTTGTTTGTATGTTAAAAATAAACAGTTGTGATACAATCAAGTAATGAGAAGAATTAGAAGCGACAAATCAATGAATGGTGTTTCATTATGTTGAATAAATCAGTTTTTGAAATTTTATTTAACTCACCATATGTGTTAACTACAGCGTGCTTTAAGTGCAAATAGATATTCTTAATCCAATTAAAACTAAAATAACATAAATCTACCATCCTACAAACTATTGCATATCCGAGCATTATGGTCATAGTACATTTTAATCCATCCCAACGCAGCATAGGGATTACGACACAACTGCTAGCCACACGCGCACATGCGGGGAAAAGGGTCCTTTCAAAGAAAAAAAGTGGGGTGATGTGACGGCAGGGTCTCTAGAGTGTGAGTAACGAAAGGGAAACAAAAAAGGGAACTATAACGAATTGATCCAGCTAATCAACCAGCGAATGTTTCACAAAGAGACATTTCATAATTTTGTGTGTCCCAGTTCGATCTGCTCATGAAGGAAAAAAGCGGTGTAGTTTACTGCACGAATCTAACGCACGAATCTAACGGTATACGGTCAACATAGTCATGATAAAGGTGAATTGTTCAAACGAACCTTTCAATATTCACCATGTGGCTAGGGGATTTCTTCAATTGTTAATGATTGAAAACATCGAAAGTGCGTCAAAATGCGGGAACAGCGGCTTAGGGTTCCAAAAATGGGGTTCGACTTTTGTCACACACCAGGTGGTAATGTCACACAGTGATGTTCCGCAAAACCAAATGAATAGTTGGTTGTTGCACAAAATCCTTTGTGAATTGCGCTGTATTTGGTTGAAAAGATCTAGTAAGAAAAAATCGGAGTCCACATCTAGTTTGTTTTATGTTAAAAATTATATATCAAAAGAGAAGAAAATGAAGCAGTTTTTACGATTTATTAATGTCCTGTTTTGTTGTTGTATATATGCTGGCAAAATATAATTAATTAACTCTGTAAAATCAAAGAAACAATATTCGGTATGAAGAAGTATGAAGTGTTGGTTTGCCATAGTCAAAGAAACATCTTGAGCTAAAATACCGTGTGAGAGCAGTTTCTGAGCCTTTATGTTGATAGCATCTTATTTACACTTAGCTGGTTATGTTGACGGTTACTTTCATCCGGAAATTCAACGTACTTAAAAAAATCGTTTAGAATTTTATGGTTACGGTACGCTGTGTAAGGATACAGTAAGAAAGCCGACAAGCATCAACTCATTAGGCTAATGAAAAGATCTGCTTGAGCAGATTAGCATGAAAATAGGAAGACTTCCCGTGCCGTGCCGTAGAGCTCAGAACCGGTGCGACTAGCTAATGTTTTGTATGTTTTTGGTTGTGGTACATTGGAAAATTGAAAGAGAAGACCGCTAAAGAATATCGAGATATCAAGTCCAGTGTATGTTCGTACAAGAGATATTTTAAATTATGTGCGAATGATTATATCAGTATTAGTCTCGTCATGAGATGTCACATTTTGGAATACGTGTAGAAAGGATGATTTAACTTCCCATAAGACTCAGAAGTTTTGTAGAAGGTAATGGAAAAATGTAATGTATACTCCCAGCAAAATATCTAAGTACACGTTCGATTATCATACATTAATTAAAGGAAAGTAAATGATGGATGATGAAGTCGTAGGATGATTCCCGTGAATGAAACAGTCATTAGTTAGTTGTTTTTGGTAGGCAATAATGTAATACTATCTCCATTAAGGTAATTATTGGTTCCATCGTTCCACTTCTATGGAGTAGGGTATTGAGATTGAAAGCTTCTTTTTTTCTGAATGTTGTATTTTTTCACAAGCCAAACCATTGATTGATTATTGGTAAGCATACGCATTCAAGCTGTTTCTTTTTGTGTATAGAATATATAGTTAATGTAATACAAATACATATTTTTTCATATTTAAAAGTTATTTTCCATCCTATGAAGAAAATGGCTACATTCAGAGGAATCGAAGATGCTGCGGGCTAGACATCTACATAATGCTCTTAGATTTTAATAAAATATTAGCAGAGATTGCAAAATGTGAATAAATAAAAAAACAAATAATTATCTTTGAAGGAACTTCTATTATATTTAAAGTATACAAGTTGATCAGAAAAACGTATTAGAAACGTTTTTTTTAAATGAGTAGATAACTAGTGGCTTAAATAATAGATAAATGAAAAGATCAATTTTTATGTTATAGTTTTATTGCTCTTACCGTTAGATACATTTCAGAATCAGGTAGAGGAAGTTATTTAAAAGGATACTGCGGGAAAGATTACCACTCTTCATAAATGCATGATAAAAGTAATTATTAAATGATGCAACAATGTAGCATCAAAACTAAAGGTATGACAATACATTTGAAAACATTTGTTGATCTATGATATCTTCAAAATTGGTCAAATTTATGAGCAAAACAAAATTTCGATTGTGCGCACCCTAGTGGATCTAATTTGACTACTAAGGGAACTTCTAAACTGTTATTCAATAATCTGAAATCACGTCCACTGTTAGTGGATTTTAGATCCACATATATTTTAAAAAAGTCCTAGATTATGGATTGTACAAAATGTTAGAAATGATGCTTAGTATTCCTAATTATCCGGTCAGTTCCTAAGCCGGTCTCGTAGTACAGTCGTCAACTCGTGCGACTAAAAAAACATGCCCGTCATGGGTTCAATCCCCAAAAAGACCGCGCCGCCATACGTAGGACTGACTATCCTGCTATGGGGGGGAATCAATTAGTCATTGAAAGCCAAGCCCACAAGTGGGTACAGGCAGGCCTTGACCGACATCGGTTGTTGAGCCAAAGAAGAAGAAGAAGATTCCTAATTATACAGCTGCATGAACCGCCGTTCCAAATGGCCAAGATTGTTTTATGTACGATCCAGGACGTGGAAAGCAATAGGATGTGATAAAATACTGTAAACCTCTTTAGTTTTCAACGTTTTTTTACTGGTAAATCTTAAATCTTATCCTTATTCATGGTGTCCATATTTCCCATATGAGGTCTTACCCAAAAATTTCAATACAACACGAATATAACATGTTATTAATTCATGAAAAAAAACATAAAAGTCGATAGAAACATAAAAAATTCCAACACATTTTCTGATAAAACATGAGTGTAGCTATGCACATTTGCATGGTTGCTATATTTATATATCCCTAGATGTTTAATATTTTCCTTAATGTGTCCGTCTTTGCCTACCTTTCCCTATCAATACAAACAATATATGAGGAACCGGTCAGTTCTTTACATTCACTGCTCTTCTTGAAATAACTAATTAAACATATAATTTAATAATTGCTCGACCAGCTTTGCGTTGATTTACTTTCTATACGCTGTGTAACTAGTTTGTTTACTAGAAATCGATTTCGACAATACCATGTGCATTCAATGCGTCACTTCCCACTATTGTCAAACGTCAAACCCACTAGTTAAACCCACTATTGCTTAAAAAAAATTTATAATGTTAATTTACGTTTACATTAAGTCAGTAACTTAAATTAATCACTAGATTAAAGAGAATCAATCAAGAATGGTACAAGCAATATTACGTTACAGAGAGTAGTGTGTGAACTATTAGTCTGTTTTGTTAAAGAATTGTTTTTATCAGCTAGTCATGAGTATGAGTATCATGAGTATCTGAAATGAAGCGGAAGCCATCTAAGAAAAGTTAAAGAGGATGGATAGAGGAGGAGTTGTTGCTGGATGTCACGAAATCAGACATCGTAAGGGTTTCTACTAGTAAACGTATAAATTAAATTGTTGCCGCCCTTGGTTGATGCTCTTGAACCAAATCATCTGAGTGTATTTCGCAAATTATTTGATATCTATCCGTTTTTTTAGAAACGAGACATTAAGTACAAAAATGCAGTGTACTTTGAATAAGAAATTTGTATAATATCGTTTGACCCATTTCAAGAGCGATGTTTTGTTTTTGTTCTGTCATCTTGTCGCATTCAGTAATAGGATTCTAATATCCCAGAGGCATTGTAAGTCAGTAACAGACAATAGAGAAATTCACATTGGCTCGAGGTAATGTCTATTAAAACGTAAATGTAGTCTAAAGGCAGATTAAATATAGATCCAAAAAGAACAATCAACGGAGATACATTTATTACACAAAATTTAGAGCTTTAAAGAGCAACTCCAGATTGTTGAAATCGGGGCACACCAATGATTTATTTTTATTTTCAATAAATGGCGAATTTATTAAGAAATAAACTATAAATACAAACGAATTAAAAAAAAGATTTATCGAATTGAAAGATTTTTTTTAACATTTCAAAGTTTTACACAAACAAAGCTGGATCCACCAAATGATTTAAAAATCATGGGTTGTTCAGTCTTTTATCTTTTATATTAGAGTTACATCTGCCATTAATACGTAAAGGGATTGTATAATACCGAATAAGTAAGTAAGTAAGTTGTACTTACTATACTAGATTGTTTTCATAATTTACAGAATTCATTATGGTGTAGGAGTAAAAAGTTTTATACACTTAGTAATAATAATATAATCATTTTAACTTTGAACCCATGATGTACTTTTTTCAATAACATTCCTACCGTATAAATTACCGTTCCTATGTAATAAATTTACATAGTGTACCTTAGCCAATAGAATTGATTAGTTTGTATCGATTATTCTATGGCATTCAAAACACTATGCTAGTGATCAGTGATGATTCACTTGATGAAACTCCACATTATTTGTTTGCATTTTTACTCATTATTTAACTCGATGGGGGTGTCTTCGGTGCTGCGTAAACGAGTGTCTTCGTTTGTTTGAGCTACACGATACGGACCACCACTGGCCTAGAAGATATTGTTACCAGTAGTACATTTGATATCATTTGTAGAAATCAAACATATATTCAAATTAACATGTCAAAAGATATATGCAACGTATGTATTATTCCTTTACTATAGTACATTTTGTGGAAACTTGGAATTTTCAGCAAATTTGAAAATAACTTATTTGTACATAATTTTACAGTATAACTGGTTGTTACAACCAAATATACTCGGGTGGTTTAGTTTATGCTGTCTTTGGTCTTCAAATAGCCGCTCAATAGGGAATCAGCTCATCCTCCGTAGTAGTATATCGTTTTCATTTTTGCATCCCTACGAGCATTTTCATCGTAAATCTCAAACAAATCATTTATGTTTACCCTAGTGTGGTATAAATCAAGGACATTATATTCTAGATTAAAATGACAGCACAAAGTCCCTAGTAACGAATACAAAGTCACAGAGACCTTAGTATAAAAAAGGGATATCATGTTATTGAGTGGTCTAGAATCAATTTAAGTCGCTCTATGTCATTCTTCCAATCGAGAAGAATTTGAATGACTTCCATCCTCTTGTGCAGTGTCTAATTGAATCTACCTTTTGGCTTTCATTAGAATGTGACAGGCAAAAGGGATTTAAATGTAGATGCAGAGGAGTCATAAATTGCCTTTCGCAGGAGAGATGATAGTGATGCATTCTCAAGCGATTGATTGTAATTAAATGAAGGTATTGAGTATGATAATTACCATGTTGAAAGTTGTAGATGACATTATCTTTTCATAAGATAATAATTATCAATGTATAGTTTACATTTTATCCTTTGTCTAACGAACATTGTTGGGCAAATGTTGGCTTTATTAGGTGACATATTTTATACAATTTATTGTAAATTTAACAGTATTCGTTAACCTCACTTTCTCTTCTCGTGGTATTTTCTGAATCGTCCAAATCAAACTTAGATAACTCCCATCGAAAAACATACAGATGTGAGAAAACCCATGAGCTTGTTCTTTAGTAGGCTAGGGAGGAAAAGTAGGTAGGAAAATCACCGATTAATCGATAAATACTCAATAAAGTGATGAATATTTCACAAATTCATTGAATTCGATCGATACCGAAGATAATGCGAATAACCCAACGGTACATGGGAATTGTATTGAAATGGAATATTTAGAGCTTTTGCAGATAACAAGGTATAATAGTAGCGAATGTAGGCAGTAGACGCAAAGTTTCTATAAAAAGCTGTGTAATAATAAATAAAATTCTTTTGATAACAAACATCATATGGATTATATACTGTTATTTATAAGGTTTTGCTGTCATCATTGTGACTTCAGGTCCTGTGTATTTTAATCTGGGCTTTTTTGCCTTCTTGCGGAACTTCAGGAACTTGATCCGTTCGAACCAAACATTGAATTTGCTTAACAACGCCCTCAAAACGGTATGTTTTTCTGTGAAATTGTGCGCCTCAGTCCAAACCAAAGTCATTTATCTATAGTCTACGACTATTGCAATATGGCCTACGCTTTCCGAAAGGTGTGCAAATGGAAACAGGATGGAAATCTAATATTTACCATACAACAATGATGATTACATCAACCAGGCGACCGAACAGGCATTGTCTAAGAGCACCGCGTTAGCATAGATACCATGTGTAGGGTGTACTTTTGTGCTTTTACATCCCACGCGGAGCGAAATGAGTAAACATCATTTCATTATTCATTTATTTAACTCTCAAATCCTATCTTGAGCCATTTCATGTCTTTTAACTGATGCCGTTTTAAATTGTCATCCAAAGCATTGAAATATGTAAGCATGCTAAAAGGTTCTTTTTTTAAATGAATTTCATTTTACAGTGAAGTGAGACATGAGCCTTTTTTGTCTACATGGTTGGTAAATAGTATGTATTGTAATCCGTTGCAACACCTACAAAACCATTTTATGAAACAAGCAAAACTCAATCAAATCGTATCGTTATATCTTCAATGATATAAAAGCTGTATTACAAGTAAAGATACTCATTTAGTATTTTATACCATTGTTCTACCAATTGATAGAAGCGTTACGTTCATGATGGAACATCAATATAGTGCGTTGATCAATCACGCGAAAATCAAACTAGCGCAAATGAATACATTTCTCTGACGATTGATCGTTAAAGCTATGCCTGTGTCTAGATTGGCATTTCATTTGCTTCAATTAATATTTCACGCTGATTGTCTCTCAAGCACACTAACCTGTGATGCTATTTGGAATCAAAGAAAGTGAGGAAGTCATTTCGATATCCGTTAATAAATTAAAACTGATGCGTGTCTCGAAATGATTGCAGTTTTCTCAATAACTTGCTTCGTCAGCGTAGTATCGATACATCGTTGGAAAGAACTAAACTATGCATACGAATTATTATTAAACAGCTTTGTGTACGTTCAAACAAGAGAGAATCATTGCGAATTTTGTAAATAGAATCTTTATAATTTTATAATATTGATTTCTAACGAACGTGAAAAACTATGAACACCATTAATTTATCAAATATATTTCGTGGCAGGAAGCTATGGACCAAAAACAAACCAAAAAGTTATTCATAACATATTTTAGAAACATATCTCAAAGGTGGTCCTTCACCTATGACATTTATGAAAATATTTTTGGAAAAGGCAGCTTTTTTCAACGCCGCATTCATTTATGTTTACATAAAGAACACAAGCATATCCGAGTTCACAGAATCCTCTGGCTAGTCAAAGCGCCAAATCAAATAGAACGGATAAAGGCGGCTCAAAGAAAAGGGAAAGAACGCAATAAAAAGTCCCTTCAATAAACAAATATACCAAGCGAAGCAATGTGGTTTATGGTTTACCGTGATCACAGAAAAAAATCTCAACCGTTCATGTAAGTTCTTCAGATGAAATGCCGTTCTTTGCTTACAAACCTGTCTTTGGACTGTTTTTTTAGATTATAAGTGAATGGATCATTCATTTTCTAAGCAATTTTTTATGAAAAAGCTTATTTTATGAACTGCTTACCTGATTTATAATTACTTGCTATTCTATCTTCGTTTAGCTTACGTGCTCGTAATTGCTTAGCTTTGCTTTTTGTTCACCTGAAAACCAGTGAAGCAGATATCCGATGAATGAGCTCCACAAGGCATCATAAAGGAACGACGAGCGACGCTGCACAGTTAATAATTATTTCTGTTTGTTTTTGCGGCGTTGAATAAACAGCAGCAGTTTCCAAGGTATTGTTTACGTTCCGTTGTCATGTTCAGTGCCTCTTGGCCATTGTCGTCGCCAATGCAGGATATCGATCAACAACAAACCACTTGTGACGTGTTCGTTTTGAGTGTAAGAATAATTCAGAATTATGAAAAAATAGAAACAGTGTGCTGCAGAAGAAATATATTTTTTAAAATTATTATTAAAATTAGCGTTATTATTGCTTTGGCCGTATTTTTTCTATTTTTTTTAATTCTAAACTACGTTGTATACTTTTAATGAAAATTTTAAAAATTACGTTCGAACAATTTAAAAATAACGACGATAAACAAACGATAAAACAAACAACTAAGCGTTTTCTTTTCAACAGTAAGTATTAAGCTTGTGCCTAAAAATCGGTTACTATTACACACATTCGTAAACTCAGCTATCTTAAGTTGTTCATTTATCCCGTGTTACTTAACTAAAGCATTTATTTATGTAATGAAAGTGACATGGTGAATATTGTGAAGCTTTCTTGGATATCTTACCCAAGAGTATAGTAATACAGATATGCATTTTTTCGAAACTAAACATTTTAAATGAAAAAGAAGATGATGGCACAAAATGGATTGTGCGATAATGTGAAAACATTTTCTGCTTAGGTTGTACTGTTGACCAACTTTTGGCTTGGCAAAGTCAAAGATTGAAGCGCAGCAGTTATTTGTTTGTCGCGTTTACCATCATCATGATAAAGGTGAGTACACATGAGGGAACACGCAAGGGTGGTTTATAGTGTAAACCTTTTACCTCATCCTTTTCTCTGAAGAGCCAACCTTTTACCCTTGATTCGATTTATACGAAAGGTGAAGCAGGACACGGGTAAAGCGCACAACAGCTTTTGGGCTACCATTTCAGCTCTCCTACTAAGAGGGCAAGATAAGTGAGGCTTTATATGTACAGGTTCATCACAAAGCAATATTTGCATTCCACACTGGGTATGTGGTTTGTGAACAAAATTTTGTATGATTTAATCGTTTCAGTCATCTTTTTAAAGATAGTATATTTAAATATTCGAATAGTATTTGCAATGTATAAAATTATCATTTCCAACTAGATTTGATGTACAAAAAATAAATATACACATGAAATAATTGTCCTAAGCTCCATCTACGTTCAATATGTTGTTTGTACATATTGGAAGTGGATTACCCTAAGGAAAAGTATATTAGGGGCATATTCATTTTTGATCGCAAATCTGTTGTTATTTTAAAGAAAACCATATATAAATGAAATGGAGTGTTTATTTTAAAACTGAGAAGTTGATTGTTTATTGGGTTTCCTAGGAATAGTAACATGACAGTATTAAATTTGAAACATGTTTTAGTGTTGAAGGAAAATTAACAAATTTAAATAACTAAAACTTGCCATCATCATAATGTATTCACATATTGTGCGTTAGTAGCATTGGATCTATATTAATTGAAACCCAGTTTGTTATTTGCGGCACTCTCTGAAATAAAATATTGTTTACATGATTATAATCAATGATAAACATAATGGTACCTTATTCCATCGGATTAACAAATAGATGCATGTGCAGCTGCTGCTGCACAAATAGCCAAATATACTTAACATCGAATCGAGCTTTACTGTGGAACTTAACACGAGGTATTACCTTCCTGTAAAATATGCCATGTAAACCTATTTCCCTGTCATAATGTTATACTACACCACAAAGGATGAACAAGAACAAAGATGGAAACCGTGTTCGCATCATCAGTTTGTTTATTGATATGTACGATGTGAGTCTTTCGTAAGCTACGTTTTCAACTATTTTCCTATTCCGAACTCATCGTAATAGAGTATGAACATGCATCCGATAACAATCGAATTTGAATATTTAGCACGTATTATTGGG
Organism: Anopheles arabiensis; assembly: GCF_016920715.1. Lineage (NCBI taxonomy): Eukaryota > Metazoa > Arthropoda > Insecta > Diptera > Culicidae > Anopheles > Anopheles arabiensis. The sequence goes on along the minus strand of NC_053518.1, from coordinate 49,514,064 downwards.
TGGACGGTTTGATCGTTAGAAGAATCCATTGCTTAGTCTAGAGAATGTAAGAAGGAGTATCAGGCGCAAACATTCAGTTTATTCAATAGCGGTATGTAAATGTACTCATGGCAGTCATAACTTTGTCTAGTGACACTCCAGTACATCATTACTATTTTTGTCGAATGCTTTCTATGATTTCAAGGCTCCTTGTGTTGGCATTGCTTGGAGAAATGCTTTCTTTGCTCGACATCAAATAAATGTTGACTTGATCAATAAAAGGTATTTACGACGTTGCTGACCCATAAAGTGTTGTGCATCGGGTTCTAGTGGTAGAAAAGAAATGGATTAGAATTCATGAAAGAAGAAGAATATATCAGTGCAATACAAACCGAATGACAACGTGTGTTCTTGTTCAAATTCTCTAGCAAAAACGCATACTTTTGTCATCAAAGTTGTGATACGATTAAAAACGAACGTATCTTAGAACTACAACCAGCCGTTCTGAAAATCTGCTGGAGTGGAGTAAGAAAGAGCGCCTTGTCTTTTATTGTATTTTTGACTCTACAAATCTCTATAAATCCTCATCATGCTAGCCGACGAAAACATTGCTCATACATTCACTTGCACATACTCTGCATGCCTTCAGGGCTGCTGGAGACATCTATCTGAAGGAAACTGAATGGTTGTGATTTACACAACATGCGGATTAAATATGGCAAAACTTTAGATTATTATTATTGTTAATTACAATGCAGTTGTCGAGCGAAGCTGGCTGCCGCTGGCAAACCATCTTCAATGCGCTAGCGTATCTGCAATGTACTCGTGGCTGTAATAATTCGAGTGCTGTTCTCGTTGAATAAAAAGACGCACCGCATGCATCAGATCCTTTGTGGTAAATTCACTTCGTTGGAATATGTTTAGCGAAAGTTTGAGAGTCGAGGCGTCTTGTAAAAGTTTCGATGTTCTGTTTCGCCAAAACCTCTTCCTGAAGCGCTACGTAATACTATTTGTGTACGTGCAACGGTTGTTGTGTTGTTGGGAGCGCGAACTTTTGCAACGATCACATACTTCTGATAACTTATTTAAACTTTCACATCCATAGAGGAAGAACGAAAAGAAGCCCTTTCGGCTTCAATAGAATGTCAGCTGGTTCTAACGATAAACTTACTCCAATTGCCTGTGACATTCGTAGTTAATCGCTTACCACTAGGATTGCAAATGGAATTATGGTATAGTGCGAATGTTTTCGTGAGCTTGTGAATTTGGTACCCTTATCACAAGGCACTTAATTGGATGCTTGGCTCTGCTAGCAAAGCTTGAGCTTCCACTCATCCTTTGTGAGTGTATGGAAAAACAGATAAAAGTATTTAAATATTATAAATAAATTGTTGAATGTATGTTTTTAATTATGCTTACATTAATGTATTTGATTTAATTTATACTTTGAAATAACTTCTGATATGTTCTTATTTGATTTGAATAGATTCCGACACCTCTCCTTCTTCTTCTTCTTTGGTTTGTGACCAACTTTGGTCTTTGGTTTGTCGGTCACCTCCATGTACCACCACTTGTAGACTTGGCTTTCAGAGACTTATTGATTACCAAGGCAGGATAGCCAGTTTTACGGATGGGTAACATTCGGGGCTTGAACCCATGACGGGCATGTTCTTAAGTCATACGAATTGACAATTGTGCCACCCAAACGGCAGACTCTGACACTAGTTAGATGATATCCCATGTCATATTAAAATTAGATTAAGTCTCTACAAAAATAAACAAAACAAATATTAAAATAAGATTACGCACCCTTATATTTATCAACCCAACAATTTGATTGGGTAACGTAACTTTCAGGTAATTATATAATTTATTTGGGCGTAGCATCGGATTCACTTTATTGGTAACAGTGCATCCTTTTATTAAGCGACCCATGCCTAGTTATATTGGCTTACACATACTTACTATGTACTAACTTAGGATGACAAAACTAGACACAGATCGCAACTGATTTCGTTGAGTTGTGCAGACAATTGGTGTAAAAAAAAATTTCTTCGTTTACGGGTTAGCTATTCTTATCGAAATAAAAAAATAGCTGTCTGATCGGAAATATATGTACCTCCTTAAAATATATAATGTGTTCAATTTGTTTAATTATTAATTCTAAAATAAGCAAACAATCCATTAACAAACAATAATCTCTTTCCTTCTTCTCTCAGCTTTAGAGTATCCCAAAATTACGGAGCACCCTCTAGACGTCATTGTACCTCGGCACGAGCCAGCAACACTCAACTGTAAGGCGGAAGGGATTCCGACACCAACAATCACATGGTTTAAGGATGGTGAACCGATTAAAGCCGAACCAGGATCACATAAAATTCTGCTACCCGCAGGAGGTTTATTTTTTCTGAAGGTAAAGTAAAATGATAGTAACAACCATCCGTGTCCCATTTCCATGTGCAGTGCTGTCGATTTGAATTTTTAATTTCCCAACTCTCGGAACGATTTACTCAGCCCCGATCGACACATTAGAAGAATGGGAAAAAGTACGTGACATTGGACGTGGCAGATTTTCCATCCATGCACAGTTCATTGACGTACCACTTTTCCATCGGTTCATTTTCGTTCTTCCTTCCGGCACGGCAGAACTGAGTGGTGTCGATGTAAAGCGAGCATCACGAGGATAGCGTGTGCAGTGTAAAACTGGTCCTATTTCGTTTCATACATCTAGTCGCACATCGAGGTTTGGTGTCTCTTTTTTACTCGATATAAAGCTAGCAAACTGGAGCCTTGTTAGGTGGGAAGATTTCATAAAAAGCATTTGAAGGAACAATGATGTGGATAACGACAACGATCATCGCAACGATGATGCCGATGGTACAACTTCACGGAACGCTAGCAGCCAGGAATAATCGTTTCTTTCCGCTCTTCCGTAGCGATTCCCGGAGTAATAAAATCATTTTGCGTTCAAGTGCAACGTATGCAATATACCGGGGACTCGTTATACCAGACAATGCAATTTCGAAAGGCCTTAGAGTACAGTTGACTCGTTTTGGGCCAGCAGTCTAGTACTATTCACTTTATAGTTTTATGAAAGCATAAGCAATTATATTTTAAATTTGAATTTCAGGATCCGTCTTCAGATCCGGTTTAAAATATGCACAAATTAGCGAAAGCAGAGATTGTTGACAAAGCAACGTCATACTTTGAATGGAAGATTATTTGTTTCCTTTTTTTAGGGTGCATGATCGGCTGTTAGTTTTCATTAATTTGTGGCGTTGCCACTAGCTAGGCGTTACTAGTTTTAATCAAAATTTTACCTCATTTTTATAGAAATGTATTAAGATTTACGACGTTTTGTTATTCTTCAATTTTTCAGGTCGTGCACTCACGTCGTGAGACCGATGCGGGTGTTTACTGGTGCGAAGCAATGAACGAGCTTGGCGTTGCCAGAAGTCACAATGCGACGCTTCAAGTATCAGGTAAGAATTGGAAAGTTTAAATTTATTACCCTGTCCTTATTCTAAAAAGTGAAAGCAAAAAAGAAAGCTACTAGCAAAAAAAAGATGTGAAGTGAATTTAATGCTCTACTGAAAGATTTTTTTACCAGTAACCATCCAATTCTCCATAATTTGAGGGACTCGTTGCCTCAGAGGGATTTTTAAATCTTTTTCAAGCAGTTCATTTGAGAGGAACAGCCCAGTTCAGTCAATCTTTATGAGAATGAACAAAACATGAATTTTTAAAAAAAAAAAAACAACCCAAACGGTACTTATAAATTATTACTTCTTCTTCTTCTTTAGCACAACAACCGTTGTCGGTCAAGGCCTGCCTTGCCTTGTACCCACCCACTCTAGTGAAGTGCGCTTTGGCTTTCAGTGACTTATTGTTACCATAACAGGATAGTCAGTCCTACATATGGGGGGACGGTATATTCGGGGCTTGAAGCCATGACGGACATGTTGTTAGGTCGTACGAGTTGATGACTGTACCACCAGACCGGCCCTAACAGGTTACCTATATTTTATGACAGACCGGGAATTCAACAGCTTTTATGTACAAGCATATATAGTTGTTTGTTATACATACAACATATGTATATACAGCGCCTACCACGACTATATGAACAGTCGTTTTTCGCGATTTGTGGAAAATCCGTTAGAGATAGATAAACATGAACAGTGAACTCATACATTGTACAGATTACTATTTAGGCGCGTTCAGACTCGGCATATTCTGATAGAAAATATCTGTCAAACATACTTTTCCCTGAGATAGGGGAAGTCTAGCAGCCTGTGGCGAATCTTTTTCGAGTAATCCAAGCTATCCATCGCTGGATGGATAGCAAAAATATTTGCTGATAATATTTTAACAGAGAGAAATATCGTCGTTTTTCGTGTTTAACCATTAGTTTTCGATTGTTTCTAAGTCCTAAATGTTCTAACGGTTGTTTATTGTGCATTTCTTACAACAAGAACCCGTGTTTTACGAATTATTTAGTTAAATTACGATAATTGTATCTTGCTAAGAATTGTGGTGTGTGAACCAAGGTCCATAAATTACTACAGATCGGTAAAGGATCACTACGTCCAGTGTATTTTGACAAATTTTCATTTGACAGCTAGGGAGTTCCAAGATACTTAGCAACTCATACAAAGTCCTTAGAAACCCTTATTTCCCTTATTTCAATTTCCATACCAATCTCCATCCATCATGGCTACCAAAATCCGAGCTAAGAACCCACCTGTAGTCTATTTAGGCACCTTGGTGTGAACGCAAAAATATTGGCGTATTTTTTTTTTACACTTGTTTCTGGTAAAAGGGGAAAGATTCGCGAAGAAAGATATGTCGTGTCTGAGCGTAGTTAATAACATATTCTAGAAAGGTTTTGCCGAATAATTATTGTTTCAAATTTTTTTAAAGATTTTTTTTTACTTGTTCAAAGTTTTAATAGTTTTATAAGAAAAGTTATCAAAAATTATTCCGTTTCTAATTTTTTTCTTCCCATCACTACCTTCACCATTGATGTTCTCTTACACCGGTACAAAGTCGCCCGTAGCCGTCTGTTTGTAAAGTTTGGTCGTGAATTCGTAAGGTAGTTTAAGCACCGACAAACCGACGTGAAACTGGCGTTACAAAAGTGTCCCACACGAAAGTACTGTCATTTACCAGTGAGGCGATCACTTCTGTCAAAGTAAGCTCTGTTCACTGCTGCTTCGATGTAAACAACTTTTCTACATACAAATTGCGAAGGAAGTGTGAGGCAAGATTTTGTGAGAATTATTGGACAAAACACCCAGGAAAATCATTTTATAAGTTTCCAAATCAATGTAAAAGATGTGAGAAGTACATAAAACAATGCGCATTGGAATTTGTGAAGAAAAACAAAAAGGGGATTTAGCAGTTTCTTCTCTGTGTCAGTGTAGTAAGCGAATCATTATAGAGATGGCGCTAGTGTTTAACATATTTTCATTTGAAATAAGGAGACAACTTTTGAAGCTCATTTTGTTCGAAGTGTCACGTCGGTTTGTCGGTGGTTTAAGAGTCTAAATAAGGATTGGCTGAATAAGTAATTTGGTATTTACATGTTTTAAATAAGTATATGTAATGCCGGAAGAATATGTGGAAAGGGAATTGTGGTGGGGCCATTGCAATTGAACATGATATTCGTCTGCGCTTTCTTCTAATATTTACGGGCGCCTTTGTAGCGATCAAAGAGACCATCGATGGTGAAGTGGGTGGTGGGAGGGAAACAATATCAGGCTAGGATTACATTCCTTAACTTTGTATGTAGCAGCTGAAAATATTTAGATTATGCTATAAAATCGTTGTTGAGGTGTTTGTGTCGCTTTTGTTTGATCGGATCAGTTTTGAGCCATTCTTCATTAAATTAATAACGGTCATGGTCATCTAAAAACTAACAAAAACTTGTTTTTACATATTTTGATTAGTATTTTCAAAACTATCACTATATGCGAAGATTTTTTTATTTCTAGTATGTAAAAAAAAATGTTTGGATAATTATTCGTATAAAACTTTGAAAACATTAAAACAAGTTATAAAAACCACTTTTTAAAAATCGTTTTAAAATATTTTTCTGTAAAATCTTTCTAGAATAGGTTATTTATATTTTTGCACGATTTGTAAATGCGTTAGTTAGCACAAAGAAACCTTTTTTAAGTGTCTTGAGAGTTATGATACGAAGTGATTACCAGTGAATGTTTCACTGTTTTGAGTCCAAATTTTACATTTTTTCCAAGATTTTACATTTTTTTTACAGTTGTTTGGTTTATTTTTATGGTTTATGTAAGTTGATAAATGATATAATTTTATTCATTAGTTTTGTCTTGGATATTTGAAATAAAATCATAATGGCACTTCGGATACGTATACGCTTACATCTTTGTCACTGGTAATAACAGCTCAGTAATAATCATAACTCTCGTTAAATCGGGTTAAGCGAAAGACATTGATTGAAACCGCAAACAGATGGGGTTTAACAAACTTGATTGACAACACACTTACAGTTTGACGTTTATCATTGCTTCTATTTTTACTACATTTTACTTTCTCTCATTGAAATTTAATTTGCACTGCTCTTAGGCAATAGATTCTATTTATGCTCTTTACACCGCATTTGCGTAGTGCATTTAGATATACAACGCTTAGAAGAATTGAAAATGTAGTAAAAAAATATACCCTGAGACATGATGTTGTATGAACATCAGATGTGAAAAGTTGATGAAAGTATCATCAGACATCTCATTCTTAAGAGATACATAAGTTTTCTTTAATTAAACCTAAATAGTACTAGGTAGATGATATATCCCATCAGCTGTTGATATACTTTAAACTGTACGTATACAATATATTTATTTTCTGCAGTCACTTGCGGGTAAATTGCAAAACTAGCATATTAATGGCCCATTATGTTCATGGCCAGTGAACTTACACTATAGCGCACTTACAGCAGGCTTACAGGAAAGTATGACAACACAGAAATAGCTGCACATTTTCATATGAGAGGTTTCGTACTGCAAAAGCAATCTTGTATCGTTTGATAGAATGCGGAAAAGAAAGCGCACCCGAGAGTGTGCAAAATAATGGTCGTGGGAAGATTTTAACGGATAAAAATGAGAAAGAATATTTATTTGAGTCCGTGTCATAAATAAACGGGTCACCTTCCAGAAGAGCTGGTCAGCATAAGAATGCAATTTTGCTTGTGTTTTTAGCGTTGCGCTACTGACACCGGGTTATGGTTCGTTGAATAACAATGTTCAGGCTATGCGCCGAGATGCAGAACGTAACGATGAAAAGCAAAGAATAAAACTATGCAAAAGGTTATTAAAATATTTGGATTTTTTCTACAATGTCACATTAAAACAGACCAATCTCAGTTTTACCCACAGGGCGGTACCGTGGCACAGTTGTCCACTGGTAGGAATTGACAACGTGTCTGTCATGGGTTCCAGACTCCTATGGACCCATCTCTCCGTAGTAAGGACTTGATTGAATATCCGACTACGGATTGTATTTACTAAATAATACTCGAAGGCAGGAATAGATCAGCTGTACTACGCGTCTTTTAGGTCGTTACATCAAATAGAAAATGCAAAAAAACGTTTTATATTTATTTAATACGAAATTCGAAATGTCATCATCTCTGAAGGTCTTTTTACCTATGCCTAGACGATTTCGACGTGTTTGGACCATCAATGGGTTTCTAATTACCACATAGGAAGTGGACCCGTTTTAACTCAATGCAATATCAAATTATCCTTAGTAGATTATTTCTTCATTTGTGACTTTCGTACTATTCAGATTTTCATTTCATTTCATTTCATTTCATTTATTTAATACAATATCCGCCATCAAGGCTAAATATAATAGACTTAAACTAATTTTGACTAATATCGAGGAATGCCGGATAATCGTGCATGACTACGGAACATAGGAATTAATTTATGACTTTACATTTGGTCATATAACTCATACCTATACTCCATTTAAACACTTCCATAAACATTGTCCCATTTGCTTTGCCTTTAAGCTATCTATTAGTGTAATAGCTTTTTTCTCCCGCTTGGTAACATCCTCGGGGTTAGCTAATCCAATTTGAACAATACATTCTCACTGCATCGAGAGGATTACGATATTTGACAAATGATTTCGTTGATCCTGCTATCCCTCTTGATTTTACGTCGCTGGGCGCACATCTTAGACTGACACGCTTGTACAGAGTTCACCAGAAGCGTCCCGACATGATAGTGAGGGACTGTATCATCTCTCAACCTATCGTGATGATCTGGATAGAATCTATGGTTTCATATTTTATTCTGCAACACTCCTATCGGCTCAACAAACCCGTGGCTAATTCGCCACGTATTAATCTTGTGTTCGAATTTTTAACTGGGGACGCAGTTTAACGGAACCAACGTCACGCGCAGATTCTAGCTAACCTTACCATTACCGTGTCGGCCGCATGGACATAGTTCCTGTCCTTCGCTATTGCTTTTTGCGATAGGATTACAGCGAATATAAGATTCGGTAGCGTAAAGTTTTGCAAGTCACGTTCCGTGAAATGTAATCGACACCCCACAACGTGCGTTTGTATTTACGTGTCGTTCGTTCTTATGTACAAACCGGGCTAGGAGATATATGCAGTATCGAACATTACTAGGAGTGTAGTGGAAAGGACTTGGTTCGCAAATCGAAACAGATACATTAGAGGAGGTTTTGGTATTGCGAACGTAGCTTGTGACATTATTTACTTGATACCAAAATTCGCCAATAACCCGCATCGTGGTTTCGGTAAAAGTTCGTTGCTGTTCGTTGTACCGTCGCGCGTGAACTCGCAAACTGGCATCTTTGGTGTTCTTTCGTGTTTGGAAACTTGTTTTTAATACCTGGTCTTTATCATCTAGTGAGATTAGTGCATGGGGTATTTGGTGTGGATTATAACTTTTGCTTCCATCTTATTCCTACTTATTCTGATACTAAAGGGCTTAAACTATCCAGTAAAGGTATTTCATCAATGGGGTAACAAACCAAAAAGTACATTTCATCCGTCACGTCCAGTCGACGTGCATATCAGTATTTGCTCGAGTGTAAACCCAAAGTACAATTTGGGGTTTTCTCGATCGTTTGATATTCCGTATGAAGAAAAGTAAATAATATTTTTTACAACTACATTTAAACATAAAGTTAGAGGCGGATGCTCTTGCGTCTACGGAAATAATCCTGCATATCCCATCATTTGATGTTTAATTTCAGTACTACGAGAAGAGTTTCGCCTGGAACCACAAAACACTCGGGTGGCACAGGGTGAAACGGTACTGCTAGAATGCGGACCACCGAGGGGCTCACCGGAACCAACCGTTTTCTGGCGCAAAAATGGACAAACTTTAGATCTCACCAACTCGAAACGGTAAGTCATATGCATGGCATGCAAGGGTAGGACTGTTTTTACCTCCCCCAACTACAGTCCACATTATTTATTAACTTTGGCACTAGTAACAACATTCGGTAGTTTGGTCATTTTATTTGCGTTGCCAAACTTTCGGCTAGCGATCGTTTTGGTATGAATAATGAAGGTAATGATACTTATCAACACTTCCGGTCCTGCCAAACGGGTCTGTGAACTTTGGTTTTTAGACCAGCAAAAGTTAATCCTTCGCATTCCGACATCTCGTTTTTCATCAATTAAACTCTGCATTGCATTGTAACCGGTCGAATAAATTACTACTTTCAGTATCCGGATCGTGGACGGTGGCAATCTGGCCATACAAGATGCTCGCCAATCAGACGACGGTCGTTATCAGTGTGTGGCAAAGAATATAGTAGGTGTGCGCGAATCCACTGTTGCCTTTCTGCGAGTTCACGGTAAGTGCTGGGAGTTTCAGTGTCGGAGACCCTATTCGGGCTGTTTGGATCACGCTTGACGGTGGTAAATATTTTTACAGTGAAACCGTTTCTAATACGTGGACCCCAGGACCAGACGGTCGTTGCCGGTAGCTCTGTTGTGTTTCAATGTCGGGTCGGAGGAGAACCGTTGCCAGATGTTCTGTGGCGGAGGTCAGCTTCCGGAGGCAACATGCCACTCGGTACGTATTGAAGCGCATTTCATGGTAATCGGAAGCGAAAAACGGAAACCAGCAAGGAAGCTGGAAATCGGACGTGCGAAACAGTGAATGGAGCAATAATGGGATAGCGTAGTGTTTTATGTGTTGTCATTAGTCGTATTATTATTAGCTTGTTTATCATGGAACAAACACCGTTTGGTCAGCAGTACCACCAGACCTAGGAAAGTGACTACGTATGTATGTGTGTGTGACTTTTATCCCTTAAAAGGGTTGTGCGGTTTGTGGCTCATAAATTCGTGGACCAGGATAAAGTTGTCACGTGCGAGAACTGCTGTAAGCAATTGTAGATCGGGGAGTCCCGGTGAACCGTACGATGTTGTACGTCTTCCTGATATAATCGGGGCGGTTCGAAATAAATTAATTACCAATACTACGTATGCTACGTCTCTGGTGTGTTATCTGTTGACGCGTGCTAAGCGCATGGCCGAGAGTGATATAGAGTTGGTGAACAAAGCAATAGACATAAATTCGAGGGTTGACATACATATTTAAAACAACCATAGTATCACAACTTTTATACAACAATTGAAGAGAATAACAACTTTTTCTCTACAGTTGGAAAGTCAATTTTAAGAGAGCTGATTTCTTGGTACCTTCTCCAAAACCAACCCACAAGATTTCATCTTCCAAGAACGGAAACTGCAGCAAGGAGTAGTCTTGCATGTTGTGCTGCCTGAACCGACGGGGCTTAAACCCCGGATAAAGCTATCTTATGTAGCATAAATCACATTGTAATTTCTATTAATTGGAGGCTCTTGTATAAATCGGAATATGTTGTACTTGATAGCAAGCAATATACGCCTCGCCGAAGATAAACTACTCTCACCAACACACATGTCTGCTCTCCATCCACATGTTGTTTCACCCAATAGAGCGAGTACGAGTGCTTGAAGACAGAAGTTTACGAATAGATGACATCGCAATCGAAGATATGGGCGAATACAGCTGCGAGGCGGACAATGCTGTCGGATCCATCACCGCATCCGGTACATTGGTGGTGCATTGTAAGTCAAGACATGTTCAGTTGCATCGTTAATTCATTCGACCACAATCAAAGTACTTTGGGTCTCGTTCCGATATTCATTTCTGTTTCGTTCCACCTCCCTTGCAGCACCGCCGAGTTTCCTGGTGCGCCCGAAAAATGTACTCATCGAACCGGGTTCGGAAGCATTGTTCGAATGTCAGGCTACTGGACACCCACACCCGACGCTATTTTGGTCGGTGGAAGGCAACCGCACACTCCTGCTCCCGGGTAGCCGGATGGACAACCTAGAAGTAACACAAAACGCGGACGGTACCAGTGTGCTTTCCATAGCGCAAGTTGGCCGCATGGACAACGGGAAAGTGATCGTGTGCAGCTCCGTAAATAGTGTCGGCAGCGTAAGCACACGTGTTGTGTTGAGTGTAAATCTTCAAGATGATCGACCACCACCATTAATTCTGCAAGGCCCCTGCAATCAAACGTTGCCCATTAAGTCGGTTGCCATTCTGCCGTGTAAAGCTAGCGGAATTCCGCCACCGGTGATCTCGTGGTACAAAGATGGAATACCGGTGCTATCCTCGGAAAAGATAAATATCACTGAATCGGGCACGCTGACTATAGCAGATTTGAGCAAAATTGATGACAGCGGGTTGTACACGTGTGTCGCTAGCAGTAAGTCGGGCAAAACTACATGGAGCGCACTGTTACGAATCGATGTGCCAACGAATCCGAATATAAAATTCTACCGTGCACCAGAAATATCTACGTACCCTGGTCCGCCTGGTAAAGCGCAGGTTACGGATATTACCGAAAGTTCCGTCACTATTGCATGGGTTAGAAGCAGCCAAGTTGGAGCGTCAAGTTTGATCGGCTATACGGTGGAGCTGTTTGGCCGTAACCAAACGGAAGGGTGGCTTCAGGTTGCAAATCGTATTCAAGACAATACCTACACACAAACTGGACTAAGTGCAGGAGTAACGTATTACTTCGTAGTTCGTGCTGAAAATTCACACGGCCTTTCATTGCCAAGTCCTCTATCGGAACCTATTCTCCTTGGATCGGTAAGCCTTTAATGCTGCTGGTTTTTTTTTCATTTTATAAAACTGTCTTACTTTGGATAAACTTTGCAGAGCGATAACTTTGGTATGGGAATTGATATGAGTGAGGCAAGAGCTAGTTTACTGTCAGGAGACGTTGTGGAGCTCGTTAATGCGACTGCTATAGATTCCACTTCAATGAAGCTGGTTTGGGAGGTAAGATGCAACCGGTTAAATACGTTTGCAATGAAAATAATGTGAATATTTCCCTCTTTTCGGATTTCTAGATTATCAATGGAAAGTATGTGGAAGGTTTTTATATATATTCGCGAAACCTTAACACAAATCGTTCCGTTAGTATACAGTCATACAAAATGATGACCGTCTTGAATGCAGGTGCCTCGTCCTGTTCCGTTTCTGGACTTGAGCAATATTCAGAGTACGAGTTTTTTATAGTGCCATTTTACAAATCAGTTGAAGGCAAACCATCAAACTATCGGATAGCAAGAACTCTTGAAGATGGTATGTTAAAGCTTTTTTTAAATTTCCTTTGTGTTGTAACAAGTATGAACTTTACCATTGTTAATTGATTGCAGTTCCCTCAGCACCACCGTTTGGCATGGAAGCGCTGTTACTAAATTCATCTGCAGTGTACCTGAAATGGAAACCTCCTACAGCGTCTGCACAAAATGGTAATATTTCATGCTTTCTCGCATCTGTCAGTACTTACAGGACTGGTTTATCTTCTCCAGGAATACTGCGCACTTACAACATTATCGTACGAGGAGTTGACTTACGAACAAACTACTCGAAGGTTCTTAGCAATGTCACGATTGAGGCTACCTCATCGACACTGTTGCTTGCCAACCTGACCGAAGGTGTTACGTACACGGTCAGTGTAGCAGCCGCTACTTCTGCTGGTATGGGACCGTTCAGCAATCCTGCAACCCTGCGGCTCGACCCAATCACTAAGCAGCTAGATCAAACATCCCATCGATATCCCATCAATCATAATAACATGGATGACATCCTTACACAGCCCTGGTTTATCGCGGTGCTGGGCTGTATTCTGGTACTTATGATGCTTTCGTTCGGTGCAATGGTATTTGTGAAGCGTAAACACATGATGATGAAACAGTCGGCGCTTACATCTTTACGCGGTAAGTTTCGAGCGAGAATAGTGTACGCAAAGGCTCTTCGATGAAACCAGCTATAACAATTATCTCGCCGTCAATGTATTTTCAGCTCACGCCGCAGGAGGTGTTGTAAAGATACCGCGAAATGATAGCCTTTGGATGGATCCATCCGGCATGGTGTGGGGCCATCAATCGACGGGAAGAGGTAAAGACCACATTCAAGATTACGCTCCGGTAGGTACCAGTTCAACGCATCCCTTAGAGCAGCAACAGCAACATACGATGCCACATCACAATCGTACTCGGTAAGATTTCATTTATTGGTTGGAGTTCAAACTCAACAGCGGCCATGGCTATTTCCGCGTCCGAAATTGTAACTGTGACATTTACCTATTTTTAAATACAGCTATGTCGAGTACACAGACTATCCCAGCGATTACGCTGAGGTGTCGTCCTTCAATCCCCCGACATCCGATGGAATGAACCATCTCTCGGCGCAGCTAAACGGTAGCAGAGCACCGAGCGAGTACAGCTCGGGAGGTACGCGATCGCCAGCACCTTATGCTACAACCACCCTGATTGGAAATGTGAGATTTATTACTGCCCCGGGGAGTGTGACTGGTAATGATAGTCACCTGCATCACCTGCTGCCATCAGCGGCAGCTGCAAGTCAAATGTATTACAATGGCGATACTTATTCAGGCAGTTCGATGACACGGACATCGTCGGATCATGAAAGTACGGGCTATGTTAGGAACGCTTGCTCGGAGTCATATTTCAATCCAAATGAGAAAATCAATATCACCGAGAATAAACTGGCGTCTCATACGATGTCCATGCTGGCAGCAAGTGGCAATGCATCCGTGGGCGGGGGTTATCATCACCTTGTGCCAAGTCAGAATGGAAGTTCGAATGGCCAGAGCAGTGCGGCCAGTAGTGCGTGTAGCGCAAGCAGTGGAAGTAGTAACAGTAGCAACGGAAACGATGGCGTTCGAACCAACGACTCCACTCCCCCGATGTCTAACAAAACGCAAGGGACGAGAGTACCGCGAAATGGCTCCAGTAGTAATCGTTTTAAACTCTCCCGTACACCGATCGTAAGCAGTTTGCGGTCCGCATTGAAGCAGGAGTCAACGTCCAGTGAACATGCTAATCAGCCAGCACTGCATCAAGAGCAGCGGAAGAAAATGTCCTCGCTTAACAATTTGGGACAGAAACAACAGCTTTATATTAAGGTGGGCGAAACGGGAGTGCCGGGTTGCACAAACAGTTGGAACCCCTCCACTGCTAGTGCAATGGCCATGGCAAACCTGTACCAAAACACCAGCGTCACGATGCCATCCGGAGCTTCGAATGGTGATCCGAATGTGGTTATCTACCTGCCGACCGGAAACCGCAGCGTCATTAGCTATCGTGCCGGTTCGGAGTTTGGGGATGATGTTTGAAGCTGGTGGTAGGGTGGTTATTTATAATAATTTATTCTAAACTGCAATTAGCTGCAGGTCCTGGAGAAGAAAGCTGACTGACGATAAAGGTAATCTCAATGCCACCGTCTCCATACGTACCAGGGCGTACTGTGAGCGGGTGCCGTTCCTAGTTACTAGATTGTAAGAAGATTCGGTGTTGTACATAATAGTGTAGGATAAACGAATCGGGCGATAAGCACGAGCATCGGTGCGGTGTTTGGCTACGACAACGTTTAGTAGTGTGTCGGATGGCGGAATCAAACCGTAAACAAAACCAAAACAATGTACGAGCAAGACTGATCCATAAGCTTCCAACATACGGGAATGAGGAAACTGAGACGCAAACAGTATGGAGTTACGCTGCGACGTTCATCAGGAATCCGAAACCCTCTCATACCTTCAAACCTTCAAGTACTTCCAATGCACACGCTGTAAATAAATTACACAGTGACCACCAATTAAAATTCATTCAACCGCAACGATACATGTTCCGGTAGGCTGAATCTTGCTGGTTTCGTTGAATAGACGATGTAAAGCATGAACGCTGGTGGTGGTATGAATAAAAAAAAAAAGATATTTGTGTATTATTCCAAACTGAGACGAGAGAATTAAAAAAACACACACACTCACACCCATACAAAGAAAAATGAAATGGAACATTTATTTTCCGAAATTTATACGTCTGTCCTGGTCTATTTTTATTTATATTTTGTTTTCTTTAGAAAGAATAATCTATTCCATTCAAATCCTTTAATAATAAATTAACCCAATGATGCATATCACGTATTACAGCTAAAGTAAACGACCAAAATTTGCTTTTTTTGTGCTCATGCATACAAATGCTCTATAATTTATTGGTTTGTGCTAAATAAATTGTTACGCCAACATTTTTGTCACTACATTCATGATTACGGGCTAATTAAAGCACAGAAAACAGATGATGTAAAAGTTTATAGTCAAATTTAAAGTTTTTCAAAAAATGCTTCCTCTAACCACTCGTAATCTTGTTATTATGATCTTCAACAAAACGGCACTAAAACATTGCTACTAAGCTCGCACCTCACGATAACTGTAAATAATCAAGCGTATGAAAACCGCCATGTCCTTCCCAATCGTAAACAAAGCAATATTATCCCTCCGAACTATGAAACAAAAGTAACTGCATCCAACCCACGAACTTTTTGTGCATAGGTAGACCAGTAAGGAAGTTTCAGCAGTAAAATTTGTTTGCGCAGTGAATCTTAAAATTATGGTTATGAAATTAGTTTACTGTCAAGTATTCTCGAAGTTGATTGCAAATAATACTGCTTCATAGTGTCAATTGTAAAACAAATAAAGGAGAAATCAAATTAGGAAAAAAACTGTCGTGCTATAAAACAGAAAGAACTTGCTCGGTTTTTTTTGTAAAAATGCGTGTTTCGAATATACTGTTTTGTGAATAAACGTACCGCTTGTTAATGTAAAGTAGTAGCTAAGCACATCCAACATGTTACGTGGTACAGGAATTTAAATACCGTTGCGCGGTATTGAATTCGATGTGATTGAGTCAAAGCTGAATAAAAAATGCAAATTAATCATTTAGCGTGAACTGTGTTCCTTTTTATGGAAAACTACAAATCATGCAGAGGACAGGCTGCATTCGATGTAAACTAGTAAACATATCAGAAGGATGATGGAGACGCCTTGCTCCTCGTTGTATGCATTGTGTTTTGAACATTTGCTGCAACACTGTCAAATGGAAATCTTTACAGGATGACTTCGAACTACACCATTATATCAAACTAGGGCTCCCGCATTTATGTCAAATTTCCACGTAAGTCAAATTTTGTCGAATGTAGTTTTAGTTGGTTGGTGGCTTTAGCTACCAATTTACTTTTTGAATACATTAAATATTGTTTTTCTGATACTGCCAAGCAACATCGAAGTATTTCATTACTGTAACGAAAATAACTCAAGGTTACTGTTTCAATTCCACGTTCCTATTTGCCAGTGATATTTAGAGGCAAATGTTTTCAGCGGGTCTAATATTTCAAGCACAGTTTCTGAAGTGCTGTTGACGATAGGTCATGTTACAAAAAAGCATACATATATCACTAAATATCCCGCAGAGCTCACAAAGTATAAACAGTAAGCATACATATCCAAACCTCTACGCAGGTAATCCCTGAGATACTTTTATAAGAGGATTCGGAGACACGCAGTTTTATATATTTGACAGTTTTTTTAGCAAATTTTACTGATTTGACACATCACTTGTTTAAAAATCGTGCTCATCAGGTTTAAAAATCATGTGAAGAGAATCAAATTGCAATCTTTGGTCATTTCCATATCAAATCATTTATTTAGTGGCCAATGCACCTAAAACAAACTTACAACAATATAGGCATATATTGTGCCACGAGCTTCGATTTACGCGGAAATGAGTGATTCGTGTTTTTTTCGCAATCAGCATCAATAGCGTATAACGGGTACAACCTGTATGTGCTACAGGTATAAATTCGTGTTCCTTATTGTTGATCCATTCATATAACGGAACGAACCTATCCGATACGTTTTCCCATCTCTACTATAGAATATACGAAAGACGCTATGTGCGGGTTGCATACATTTGGGAGTGTATCCGTAACATGAAAAATGCATTTGATACTGTATACAGGAAACCCTTGACGTACGATCCATTACACAATCGTCAACATACGTACGTGTTAACGCTTTAATGAAATTAATAAATTATCGAAACATATTTTAGTTAGAACTTTATTAGCTTTATACAAAATTTAACTTACAGCACCTAAAGCCAGCCTAAACCAGCAGCACAAACTTTAAACTAAATATAACAGTTTAACTACTATAAATGCAAGCGTACATCATTCAATCATTTTATGCTATACTCTTCTATATACGCTTTAATGACTATTTTCCGTTTATAAATAAGAACTAGTTGAATCGTTCCATAGTTATTTTGTTTTTTTTTGTTTTTAGTTGCATAGCGCTCACGGTTGTAAAGTAAGTTACAATTTGAAATGTGCTCAAAACCCGCGGAAAAGTGACCAAAGAACGGTTTGAATGGTGTATGGTATGTCATTTAAAATATTTGATAAGATGTAAAATGAACACTGTAGGAACAAAGGAAATCCCTGATGGTGGTGAATTTTTCAATGTGCTCACACATATTCTTGACACAGATTGGTGGAAATGTGCTCGTTGCAGTTGTATGGACACATCAGAACGATAGTGCGCTTTCTCTGCATAGTCGTCGTACGTTTGGTTGAGGAAAAGGTCTTCTTAACGAATAGTTGAAACTAGCAATTGACTAGCATCGGTTGTTCTTCAGGCAAATGTGAAATACAGAGTGCATAATAAGATCATTAGGAAATGATGTGACAAAAATCAAGATAGTGCCAAATACTAAACCTCTAACTAGAAATCAGATTTCCCATCCGTTCAACCGGTTTGTGCAACGCAAATAAATTGTTTTCATACAGGATTACTGATAAATTAAAGTTGCAATTGGTGCATTATTACTATCAAAACTACGTAATGGAACTAAGAGTGAGAGGTACGTATAATAAAAAATAGAATATTCTTTTTGTAAGTCATTCATTTATATAGCAGTATTGTATATTTTTCGCTTAACCTGTTATCAGAATGAACTGAACAAACGTGTTGTTCAACTTCAATGCGTTCGGGTAAAAGACCCAACGTGCACTCCTGAGTAGATAAAACAAGATATAACTGCTCTAAACAGTGGAATGAAATATATAAAACAGGAAAAAAATCCCCCGACACATTCCCCTTATCGTTTTGCAGATATTTGAACAACCGAGAGTTCCTCGCATCTCTCGAGCACGGGCAAGAGTAGAATATTTGACAAAGATACCGTAGTGATTTATTCAATATTGACTTAGTGATGAAATGTTGCATTGCAAAGCGTGTAGAATCGTAATTTTATTACAATAAAAAGTGGGAAATTGTGGCCAAAAGTAAACTCCATTATACCGCGTGATACATTACGTTGCACCTGTTATAGATCTTGCAAGGTAAAAAAAGAAGCAGTTTATAAATTGTATTCACACCTGACACTGAAAATAGTATTTTGTTCTATGAGATACTGTAATATATGTGCGCGTACACATGCGTTTGGCATGGCATAGTAATCGACAAAAGAAAATGCGCCTCGACTTGGTTATGTAGAACGAATAATTAGGTTCACTTGAAGTTCAGAGAAAGACTCTGTTCTCTTTGCAACAATTAAAGTGTACGTAATATTTAAAGATTTATTTTATAAACTGTTGCTGAAACAGATAGCTAAGATTCAAAACTGTTTCTATGACTTGCTTGTTAGTTTGTTATTTTTAATCATGATATACAGAAAATGAGTGATCCATTTAATAAAAAAAAGAAACAATAGTAAAATACGCACGCAAAGAGAACATGCGAGAGACTAAGAGAAATAGTATTAAACTGAAACAAATGCGGTGAATTCTTCTTTGCTCTTGAGGGTTGAGGATCACGCATATCTCAGAGCTTCTCACAATCGCAACTTAAAATGCAGAGAACTGGCTCTCTCAGTTAACGTATTGAGCGCGTCAATGATACACCGACTGAAGCCTATTTCTTCATACGTCGAGAAGCTAGTGTTATTTTTCTCATCCGACCAACCAGATCAGCAATTTAAGAAGCAGTGTGAAAAGTAGCGTTGTTTGGTGTATCATTATTTTTAACATACAAAACTTTAACCTCATATAATGGATAACATGAGTGAGTGTCTCGACCATTTGGTTATAATTTATTTTCTATTTTCTGTCATAAAAAAAATACAACTATTTAGAGCATTTTATAAAACGAGTTTAACGTTATACTATCGAAGTGTCATAGAAACAACTTGAAATTAGTTAAAAAGTGAAAACTTTTTTTTTAATCAACGTTATACTGTTCAAGTGTCAGATATACAACCTGGAATTAGTAAAACAAGTGACTTCATTTTTGAAAATCAATTCTTATCAAATGTCAAAAATGTAAGATTGTAAAAAAGTGTTAGGATGTAACCTTACTACTATACTACGTCTATGCAGTTTTATGCAAATTCGAACAGTTTATGTAAACATTCACATTAACGTTTGGTCGCGAAAACCAGGATGCTGTATTGTCCACT
Source organism: Anopheles arabiensis (assembly GCF_016920715.1). Lineage (NCBI taxonomy): Eukaryota > Metazoa > Arthropoda > Insecta > Diptera > Culicidae > Anopheles > Anopheles arabiensis. Next base: position 49,494,167 of record NC_053518.1, on the reverse strand, counting down.
GTTGGATCTGTTAGCAGACGCTGAAGAACACATCGTTTTACTTGTGCTTGTTATTATATTGGCGTGAGACTTGCGGTATCCGTGGATGGGTCCTAAACGATCGTAAATATCACAAATCTCTGTGGCATTTACGATCAATATTGTTTGTTTGTTTTTCTATTAAAGAATACGCAGAATGCTGGTCAGGCTGTTCATGACCACAGTGGTCAGATGATTGACCAACATGTGCTGCAGTGGACTCGACTTTTTCTTCTGTCTAGCGTTTGTGTCACAATCAAATGAAAACAAGCGATTATCGACAAAATGCATCCACGACGAGCGTATTGAACCGGTTTTCTGTTTCATCCTATACATTCCCGATGGTGGAGGTCACTGCCGAGCTGATTGTGAAGTAAAATAGACCGATATGAGTTCAGATTGTGTCCTAGACCTACACAACAACGTTAATCGAGAGACGATCTTCATTAATAAGCTCCACAGATTGACAGCAGGCACATTGTGTATACTCTTGTGTATATTACCTTACAACGAGGCTGCTTTTGACTGATGTATATTGATTTTGACAAATTTGAACGTTGTTAAACGAGGAATGTTTACTAACCCGTTGAAAGTGGCATTGCAATGTTTTGTTAAACAAGAACTTTAAGTTTGTTATGACCCTAGTTCAGATAAGTTCACTTGTGCTAAGATGAAGAAATGCATTTAAAAAACAAATAGTGCAGTGAAGAAGTCAGAGCTAAAAAAAAACATATGTCCAGGAGATAACTCTACGCATGGTGATTCGATCTGAGGTGTTACAGGTTCCGGTAAAGTTCACGGTCAAGTGGAACGAGACCACATGTGCTAACAAGTCAAGACCCGATGAGGCAGAATGGAACGGTATGGACAACGTATCGGCAAACAATATATACCGTACACTAAATTGTGTTCACCTCCAACCGAACCCAAACATACTAATTACTTTCGAGAGCGAATCTATTAACCCTTAGGTGCTCTTGAACATATGCAAGCGCAAATACGTGCATAATGCTTGAATTGCGTTTTTTTGCAATCTTTTGAGCAAGACTGTTTCAGTTTTTTCAGTTAATTATTTATAGAAAAGAAAATGAACGTTGAATGCATTAAAAAATGCTTTAATTTTAATTGATCTACGACTATTTACGCCATATTTATAAGAGAGTTCGAAGCCGGTAATATCATTTTGAAAGCATCGTCATTGGTACCAATCACTAACACAGCCACCGCCTGCTACTATTACACTACCCATACCAATACTATTCCAATTGACCGTTACCATGACGATGGCCACGAAACAACGGACCGGTTTGATCTACGTGTTGCAAAAGACTGTTCTACGTGTTGCTTGTGCGGGGGGTGTGCAGCAAAACAGCTAGCTAGTGATCGGTAAACAAATTGTGTTGGTGTTTGTTTTTCAGTTTTGTACGCAGCATCGTTTCAAGTTCATGCTCTCAGTCACATTCGTCTATCGCCACACTAGTAAAAGTGCCCGTGCGTATACGTTACCGGTGTACGATCGAAACGCAACAAAACTTGTGCGATCTCGTTGTGCGCCCCCATGTACGCACTCCACGTACGGCACCCGTGAGATTCACGTATCAGTTTAGCAGTGATCGCGAACGCGTTTGTTACGCTATGTGTCAGTCGTTGGGCGGGTGTAACCGATCGTTGGAAAATGTGTTCTTATTGAATAGTTAAGGTACAATCAGTTTTTGTTGAATGTGCTTCGCTTAGTTATAGAAAATATGACACTCCCTAGAAGATAGATACAGTCTACTCAGCCAAAAGTCTATTCCCATTATTGGAACAGAGAGGATTGTTGTTCCTGCCAGTAGTATCACATCGGTATATAAACAAGCTCCTTTGCCAAAGGGAATTTCAATCGAAGTAAGTGAACATGTGTGAGTAAAAAAGAAAACAAACATGGCTTTACATAAAACGAATAGTGTGCGGAGGAGCATATGGTGCAGAACAGAGGAGATGTTTTATTTATAGACGGTGAAATTGTGAATCGCGCCAAATTGTAGTTACTTAAATAACGATCATTATAGGTTGAAGCATTGACTTTTTTGTCAGCGAATGTTCCTACAAACATTACACTAGTTAATAATAACACGTACTGTTTTTTTTTTTAATTGTGATGCTAGCAATTACTACATTACTATTAAGAACGTGGATGAGTTTAGTTTGATCGAACCTAATTGTTTTAAAAACAGTTTCAAGAAAAATGAAGAAAAAAAAACAACGGCATTTCATTTTGTATTTCTTTTCCTATACAATCCAGAAGAGATAAAATCGTAAACCAGAACGCGAAGGTTGGATAAACCCTTAACGAAAATTACGCATTATTTTCTGAACTGTACTGTGCGTTGAGATTTGTTGTAGTTGTTGTACTAGTGCAATTTGAGCAACAACACATAACGGATTCGGTTAAGTTTGAGTCGGTGAATAATGCATGACGAAACCTTCCGCATTTCTCGCGTTCAACGAACCAGAGATACTGACAGTAGTAAAGTAAATTGAAAGTTTGCTCCAATTTTCGCTATTTCGGTGGAGTGGCCTTTATACGCTAGTTTATCGCCTAGAATACGTTGTTTGCGCAAAATTCGGGCAGGGGCAATAAAGCTTTCTTTAATATCTGTACAGTTATCTGTAAGGGTGTGACCGAAAGAGTCTGAAAAACTTTTTTCCTAAACGATATAAATTTAATATAGTGAAAGAAATCACACTGCATTTTGAACGTTGTTAACAATTCGAATTCCTTTGGGTCCTCCGTCAGCACCGATGGACGACTAGTGCAATGCAAAATTATCTGCAGTGACGTTCACCATTCAATTGATTGTTTTAATAGATTGGTCGTGATCACTTAGAGTGCTTTCATAGTCGACATTTGAATCGTTGGCGCTGCTTCCTGCTTGAACGACAAACTACAAAACGTTTGTGAACATTCGATCTTTGCATAATATAACTCTAGTTAAAATCCATACAAAAAACAAGTCGTAACGCGGAAGACTAACCAACTTCATTTGGCGTTGGTTTCGACTCTAGTGAGGAATGACAAAAAGCCACAAAAAACCGCTCCATACGTGTCTAGCTATGCGCTCAAGGTTATCGTGATCGTCGAAGCCGGAGCTTAGGTTTTGGGGCTAGTTTTCGACCAGTTCCCACTCTTATTGGTTTCCGCGTGACGAGGGTTTCAAATTTGGTTTCAAACATGTGCATTAAACAAGGCCGGTTAGGACGGTTTAGGTTAGTGTGGTAAAGGCAGAAATTTGGCGTTAGATTTGTTTCTTTACTCGCTCCTATACGCAACTGACTAACGATGACGACATCGCACCACGTGTACTATCTGTGCTAGTGACATTGAACTTCACCAATCACCAAGGACACCGATAGTTCTATGCTCTATGATCGATCCTTTTGGGTGGAGTTAGTTCTTAACCGTCAAGAAGAAACGCTCATGACTCATTTGCCCGATCCACTGAGCACAGCGCGTAATGATTGATACCGTTTTGTTGATGTGAAAACTGGTTCTGATGCAACTATAGGTGCACAAAAGAAGTTATCAGGTGAGCTACGTGACACATAGTACAAACCAGTTGGGACCATTTAGCTTGCGGCATCTAGTTACTGGGAACAACTTGTTTACTCGATACAGTTACAACGCATGCGAGCGTACGCTGCGAAGTGGAAGTATGCCTCTTTTACAAGTTTATGAGTGCCATTCACCAGTGTAAAAAGGTAGAGCCGGTGTATCATACGAACAATGCTGTGTTGCTTCAATATTTTGGTATTACTGATAGAATGCAATGATAAGAATTGAAATTCATAAAAAAATATAGTTTAGTTGTGGGTGTAGTTATCTCAATTTTCATTTAATTTTTTATACACATAAATACCATACTAGCAGGTCACAATACAAAAAATGTTCCGTATTTGGATGGGACAGCATATAAGCCTAGAAAAGCTCCATTTGGTATATGTTCAATAGAAAGAGGTATCTAACAGAAACTCTCATTTTACGTAAGAAGGTATATGACAAGCTGGCATATATAAAATAAGACTAAGAAACCACAATTCGAAAAAAAAACAGTTCAATAGAAATGAAAGAATAATAGAATAATCAGAACAATTTCTTTTTATAAAAATGAAGCAAAAATAGATAAAATAAGAATGCTACGGACTCATGGTACATGCGTCAACTCGTACTATTTAACAACATGACCGTCATGGGTTCAAGCCCCAAATGGATCGTGCCCCCATGTGTAGAACTGACTATCCTGCTATGAGTAATTAATAAGTCACTGAAAGCCAAGCCCACTCGCTAGTGGTAGAGGCAGGTCTTGACCGACACAGGTTGTTGTGCCAAAGAAAGGAGGAAGGAATTTAGAATAATAAGTGTGTAAACTTTATTCTTTTTTAAACGACTGTGATCTCTTGTTCACGAAGTGAGCTTTTCCAGTGTGTTCCAGTAACAATAATGACATGGTAAAAGAAGATGATCTCAAAACTAATGGAAAACAAATTATAAGATTTTAAATTATCAGTTCATTCAAGGATTCTCATGTCTAAGATGTTGGTTATATAGTTTTTTTTGTTTAATTTTATTACATTGAAACTAATATTTTGTGTTTTCTTCTTCTTTTTTTATGTTTTCAGTCATGTCACTAGAAGAAACACGTCGAACCCAGCGACCATATCGCTATGGGATGATGCTGTTATGTGTTGGCGCATTGGTGAATTGGTTGGGTCTGGCCGAAAATTATTCAGAACCAGTACGATACGCGGGAGTTGCATGTATTTTAGGTAGTTACTTGCATCAATTATACCTCCAGCAAGTTTGGTTATTATCGTTTTTTATATCATAATATTTGATTCGCCTATTTGCAGCAGGTGCCTGTCTCATATGTACTGCAATGTGTTGTTGGCTTCACACACCCGGTCGATCGGGAACGAATGGTGACGAGGTAAGTGCGATAGCGATGCAGATGCGATTGAATATAAGTAAAATTTATGGTTTCCTCTTAAATTTCAAGGGCGATGATCCTGTTCACGTCATTAGTGCTAATGATGAACGAAGGCGTGAAAAGCCTCCCGACTACGACACTGTAGCTGCCGCCCCACCAAGCTACGACGATGCGATCAAGCTTGATCCTGCCGCTCTTTTACACTTGTCAATAGCATCGAACGCAAATGTCAGCAGTAATGCGAACATTAATTACATCCCTACAGTACATCCCAGCTCATCCCATACAATGAGTAATAGTAATTGTACTGAAACCGTTCAAAGCACTGAAGGTAGCCAAATACTAGACTGTTCTATTACCGTGTGCGATGAAAAAATGTGTTCCGAGAAACCACCTCCCTACGCAGAACCAGTCGTCTGTGGCACAAGTATTTCATCTGACGAACGAACATCTCGCAGTACTAACTGAACTACCGGGATGCGTTTAGCTTTATCACGAATATAACGAACTTTCTATAATGTTTTGCGTTGAAGTTTCCTGTCCTTCTAAATCAGGAAACAATAAGCAAAACACAGAAATCATGGCTGTGTTCGTATTTCTTAAATTGTAAGCTTCCGTTTCCTGCACAGAAATGTTCTAGTTATATATCAAATCCCGAAGAGCGATAGAACGTAGGTGTCTGCAGCACTCAACTAAAATGCTGTACAGTATTAGCGATGCCATAATTGAAGCGAACGATGTTCGTAAGAAGACAGCGTATTTATACTTAAATCATGCTCAACACTCCCAACATAGTTGAGGATTTCTATCGTTTCTAACAGTCGTAATAGTGTTTACGCAAAGATAAAGGAATTGTAGCTAGGAAACCTTATTTACATTAGCACTCGGTCGATAGGAGCATAAGGAAAATATCCAACCGATTCTGGGGAACTGAATGTACATATGATCACGGATGTAATCCTGCCTTATATTTGGGTTTATTTGTGTGATAATAGTACCATAAGTCAATAAAGATTCCCATTATCATGTATCCATTATTGCAATCGATCTATGCTTGTTTCAGCGTGCACTATGTATCACAGTCTGTAATCGTATCGTAGTTTGATTGTTTAGTTATGATGTGAATTTGTATTCAAAAGACATCATTCTAATAATCGATTCTCTCTCTCGTTCGATGTCAATACCGTGGTTCCAGCTGATTGCAACGTACGTCAGATGGTCAAGCGTTGTAGAGTGCCCGATCTGTTCTGCAATGTAGACGGTTTTATGATTGGTAATAGAGCAAAATTATCGCATTATTACACATGAGTTGTACCTACCTGCCACAAACTTTCGAAGATTAATTTCCCTCGTGTATGATGAAATGATTTGTTCAACGGCGTCTAGCGTTTTGCGGTAGTTCCATGTGCAACCAATTACATCGTGATGGGCGAAAAACTCGTTCAAGGATTTGATTTTCGCCATAGCCACCAAGGCATTTGTTTTGACATCTTCCATTATTGTAACCATCACCATCAGATTTTTACAATACAATTGTAAGTTCTCGGGATAAGGATCCGGATCTGTTGTTGCAGATTGTGGCAGGATGTTTTTCTTCGTGTTTCTTATCGCATTACAGTATGAGATTCCTTTGTCTGCAGCTTGTATCCATTTTTGGTGTAGCTCTATTATGCTCGCAATAGCCTCCTGTATTCTTAAAGTTGCCACATTTCCTGGCGATGTTGGAGTCCGTGGGGATTTGAGTTTATAGGAGGTAATACTTTGCCGATCCGGAGTAGCAGACATGTTTTTTTGTTTCTAAAATATTGAGGAAACGAAATGTGAAACACGATGGTAGACAACATAAACAAACAAACTGTCAAACACAACGATAACGATGGGTAACGCTTAATAACGCGTATGATTTCCGCATAGTGGGTAAAGATGAAATGTTTAATGGTCAAATGTCCGAATACAGTCAGCCCTCATTAGTTGAACTTCGATTGCATGATAACCCAAGTAGCAAAATCTGTTATGAAACCGTTAAAGTATGCCTAAAAGTATTACGTTTAGTTTTTCATACAGCAGTAATTCCACGACTTAAAACACTGCGTAACGCTTTCCTTGCTTCGTTAATGTTTCGTTAAATTTTAAAAATTTGCTGGTATTTTGAAAGAAAAAGATCAAAGTTAACAAAAAAAAAAAACGATAGAGATGTCTATGCATGCAAGGTCTTCGTTAAGCTTAATGTGCTTATATTTTCATGAAAGAAATTAATATAGAAAACACTTATTGAATAAAAACACAATTTAATGTGGTAACCGCATCACACCATTTTCTTTCAATACGCAGATTTCGTCTATCTTCTTCAGCATGGAGGTCAGCTGCAGCCTTGTACGGAAAAGATGATGTCCAAACGCTATCTAAATTGAAAATGATGCGAAAAATAAAACATATGTAGTCCATGTGAAGAGAATGGTAATATCGATATCCTGACCTGTTGTAAAAGCATGATGATACACAAATTCCACAATAGCTGATAGAAATTGTTGCAGCCGCATGGGTTTGTTTTCATTTTCCACAATACACGCGAAGCTTGGTGAACTTTTTGCCATAAGAAATGGTGACGCACCATGTACAGTAAGTCTCAAAAATTATCGTCATAAAAAGGATATTATTTTTTCAAAATATTATTTTTTTAAATGTTAAGTGGCTAAAACCTATGATTTCATGCAAAATTACACGAAAATACGTAATAATTTCACTGAAAACTTCGAAATTTGATTTATGCTAATATTCAAGATACGTTATTGCCCCGGGTCCACATTATAGCGTATATTGAAAATGCCTGTATAGTTTAAATCGAAACTGGTGTAGCTAAAATTTGAAAAACACTGTCTATATTGACCCGAATTGAAAAAAAAATCCCTGAAGAAACTCTTTTTGATTTTTGACGGCTTTAAAATACTGTTAATAATCAAATAGATTTTTTTAAGGCTACTTGCGAGCTATTGAATATGTGCATTTGTGGTAAATTATAACTGATTAATGTTTTATCTTGCTTCAGATGATTTAGCCAATACATTAATTTTTTGATAAGATCGCTTCCAGGGTCGAAATTACACGAAATGTAAAATACGTTTAGTGAACAAATATTTTGTGTTTTGAAGGAGTTCTTATGAGTGAAATTGAATAGCAGAAAATATAGAACATAAATAAAAACTCATGTGCTACAAATGCTGTAAACAACTCAAGCTCTCAGCATAAAAGGAATCATAAAAGGCTCTGTTTAGCAGATGTTACACGACAGAGCATTTTAAAAATAACTATAACAAAAAGCTGGTGGTGCCATCTGTTCGTGGGATAGCTAGCCAGTGGAGCTTTTCTCGATTTGATAGCTTTTACCTTTCCTCTGTTCTGTTGTAAAGTTTCGCATTGAAGTCGTGCATCGTTAGTGATGGAAACACAAATAAGATATTTTAAATACTAAACTTTAACGTACAATAATCAATATAGAGGCAAGCGAAAATTCAATGATCCCGATGGTGGTAGATGGTGTTGTTACTCAAATATTTGACCACACGACCATTTTGCTCGGAATGTTATCACTACTTACTTACTTACTTACTTACTTACTTATCCGGCGCTACAACCGCTTTGCGGTCTTGGCCTGCCTCAGGAGTGTCCGAAACTGCTCACGGTCTCGCAACTTCGTCTTCCAGTCCGTTATCCCGGCCTTAATGGCGGAAGCCTCCGCGCCATCTTGCCACCTAAATTTGGGCCTACCACGCCTCCTCTGTCCTTGTGGACGGCCTAAAAAGACTTTCTTGGCTATCACTACTTATACTCGAAAAATAAGAACTGCGTAGCTCGGGAACAAGACTGTACGCAATCAATCTGTACGCTCGGGAACAAGACTGTACGCAAGTTTGTATAAAATTGCATGCGTCTGTCATAAAAAAACATGGTTGTCTGATATGAAAGCGCCGGTACCAATTCATATTATAATGCAGAATAAGCAGCAGTTTACAATTTAATTGAAGGAGTGACCGGTGAACTCTCTCTCTACCCCCCCCTCTCTCTACCCCCCCTCTCTCTACCCCCCCCCCCTCTCTACCCCCCCTCTCTCTTTCTTTCTTTTTCTCTTTCTCTCTCCCTCTCTCTCTCTTTCTATCTCTCTCCCATCCAGCCACCCAGTATCCAGCCTAGTGTTATTTACTCATGCAATTAAATTATAGATCAATTTTAAAATTCAAAATAAAAAAATCATATGCACTTCTCATACCTCTGCTCGTTTTAAATGAAAGAGGAGGTTTCACGGCACAGCGATCAACTCACACAACTTAACTTCATGTCCATCGTGGGATCAACTCTAAAATTTACCGTCCCCCTTAGCAAGGACAGATTATTCGACTGCGTGATACTGAATAAGTCGCGAAAGCGCCGCTAAACCTCGCAGATATCGTTTACTACAAACGGAAAAGAACATATTCATCATTGTATACTGAGGGATAATTGCCAAACTTCAACTCAAAGCGGCTATTGAAAGAGTGGAGTGGAGGATGTCGCGGCGAACGAATGTCGGCGAATGGGGACTCCGTGCTTTGGTCGTTCGTTACCAATTGATATCAGTAGCCACCAGAGGACAAGAATATGTTTTTTTCTTCCACAGTTCTTTCACTAGAGGTGAGCTTAATAATTGCGAGAACTCATCAACATATTAAACCTGTTTAAAAAAAGGCAAGTAGGGTAAGTGTACCAATTATGGCTATAATATGTCATCAAGATACCGATTTTACCGATGTAGCCTACAATGTGTAGAAAACGAGAGTATTTTTTATTTTGACTAAATGTTTAGCGAAACAATAGAAAATTCCGATTAAAAATTGCATCTCAAGTTACCAATTATGGCTATAGTGTTCCTAGCAATTCGCCATTGCTGTACCAATTGTGGTTGTAAGCCAAAACTCGTGGAAATTTACACCAAAAATTACTTTGTGACATTGTTTTAACTGAAATCAAGTAATAATAAGTTCACTGCACCAATATAAGTATGTAACCACCATACCAATACGTAAAATTAACATTTTAAAATATCAATTTTCTGTCATTGGTTGTATTGATATCCACGCACAATTAATCGCACAATTGATGAGACTAATCCTAAAAAAATACTTTCGTACACCTTTCTGATGACACCGTACTAGGACACACACCTGACAATCCTTCATATCACCTGGAAGCTATACCGAAGCCGAAGCTACCGTTTCAGCGCGATACGAAGAGGAGCACAAATCAGGGAGTCTGTTTAAATTTGTTTAAATGAAGAATCGTAGATATTGTTCAACTATCTTCTGACCAAGATACTTCTGGCCAAGACTAGCACTAACTATCGATCAGGGAAGAACAAGAGCGCATTTGGCAATAAGGCGACACGAGTGGCTTCAGATTTCGCCTTCTTCGTATGAAAGTCATTCAATGCTGTATCATTTTAATGAAACTGATTCGATTTCATTTTACTGACTATTCCACTGATTACTGATTCGAACACTTTACAAGCAAATGATGCTTAAAACACAAAATAACACCTTATATTGCGAAAATTACAACGAGAAACCCCGATTTGATCACTTGTAAACTACGCACTACGACCAAAACTACAGTTGTCAACAAAGCATCCATAGCATACTGCGATATTTGGTACACCGAAGGATAATTGTACCAATTATGGACGTACAGAAAAAAGGCATATTTTCGATAAAATTTTGATGGAGTTTAGTGTGTAGTCGTTAAATACTTAATATTTTGCACCAAAATGATGATTTTGAGATAAAATCATGGTTAGGTGCTTGAAAATCGCTAATATTCTACGGTGCTGCTCTTAGCAAAATGGTAAGAGATACCAAAAATCTTGGCTACACATTTTAAAAGGGTGATATTTAACAAACGGAAGAGACCAGCATGGAACTAATGGAGCACAAATGTGTTAAAATGTTCATAATTGAAATGAAAAAATCCTTCCGTGGTTTTAGAATGCAAATAGACTGTTTTAGAGCAAAAATAGTGTTCGTTATAGCCATAATTGGTGCTATAGCCACAATTGGTACACTTACCCTAGTTGTCAAATTAGATCCACAAGCGTGTGAACGATTGAAATTAAAAACCAGTTCAAACAGTTTAATATGGTTCTCAAATGTGTTGTCACATCATTGGATTAGTTAAAGATTGATGAATTATTTAATAATTACTTTTTTGCTGTATTTGTGAGAAGTGTCCATATTTCCCGTAAGCTGTAATCATTGGATGGTTATCGCTAGCGGAAGAATAAACGCTCGCTTCTGAAAACACAATTGGTAAAAGATCACTCGATTCTATACAAAACATCTTTTCATCCATGTCTAAACCATTCATAAGACAGTGTGTCGTGCAATGAGTGAACAATGTAACATTACACTTTAAATTTTAGTGAGACCCTGTAACGGTTATTGTGCCAAAAGTGGAGAAACATATTGAGGAGCTCTTTTTTAATTAATGTTTATCATTATTAAAGTAAGCAGAGCAGTGCTGAAAAAATCCATACTTGCCATTTGTGAACAGTTATTGCGTCAAGGTAGAATTATAGGCTTGCCGGTTGGTACATCATATTATTCCTTGATACATCCTTCGTTGATAGGAATCGGTACTATGCACAAAGCACATGATGGTATTTTCACGTGAACGTAGAAAAGTGCTAGGTGTTTATCATAAATTGACACTCTGGATGCCTTCCCTATTCCCAAAGTTTCATCGTCATGAGAAAAAAGAAAAGAGCGGTCTTGTTCCTGAAGCTTAGAAACATTGTACCAAGCGACCATATTTCCTTGGTGGCTTCTTCACATTTTGCTCATTCATTTAAGGCATTAGCGCCGCACGTTGCTATCACAATAATCAGAAGCGACAACATCGTGAAGCATATTACTTATCAGCTATTTAACATCAGTTCATGAAGCGCCCTTCGCAGCGTTGGCTCGTCTCGCATAACGCTTCGCTTGATGTTTAGTCAGTAGGAAAGGTGGGCCCGGTGGTGATGTTTAGCTTTCGAGCGCGATGAATTGGTTTCGATCGGAGGACATTGAAAAGATTCCAGTCGCTGCCAAGACTAAAGGTTCTTTATTTTTAATCCTTCTCTGTAACCATCCCGTCAGCCATCATCAGTGACATTGCGCTTCATACCGATCTCGTCCCGTCAGGGTTTGTCTTGCCCCATGAGTTGGTGCGCCCGACCCTTCCTGGTTCTCTTTTTAGTGATGCTATATAGTAAGCACATTCCCGGCTCTTACTGCCCTACTGGGGACTGGTACCCCTCGACAGGAGTGAATATGGCATGAACGGGTCGTTTACGGGGTATCGTGGGTTGAGGCCTGTGTTGTGAGTTTAGCTTGACGGAGTGTAAAATAAATTAAAGCCCCCGACCACCTTCGGTTCGGCCGTAGCAAACGACCACAGGATCAAAGAGCTCAGCATGAAATCGGAAGGTTAAATGGTTTCCCTGTGGAGGTTGTCGTGGAATGTTTTTCTAGCTTTTTCTATACGGTTATAGGAAGGCAATCGGGATTGACGAATAAAGTGCGTGGCAGGTAGGAGTGATGTTTTGGGATAAACGACAAAATGGATTCCTTTGATTTCGTTTAATTGGACCATGAAAATCGCGGTGACCCTTGTAAACTATACCTACTATAATAGTCATTTGCATGGTGAATGAACGGCAATATGGTCGGTTTTAGCTGTTAGGTCTGTTTGTGAATCGTTTTTAACCTTTTTTCAGTATAGGGCAAAACACGATCTATGTGTCACTATTTAAAAAATATACATTATGTGTTAGTAAATTCCGTACACTTACGATTGTGTTTGTGTTTGCATCTAAAACACTAGTTGTTTCTTTATTAAATTATTCCATGGCCAATTATAAAATTCAATTAAATTATTCTTAAAACAAAATTATGCACTGAGAATGTTTTATTATGAGATACTATTAATAATTGATTTAGCAAACATTTTAGTAAACAACATCAAATTGTGCGTGATACGCTGTTAATGCGGACCGCGAAGAAAACGTTTGGTGTTTATTGAATTTTAAGTTTCCAGCAAATATATAACTAATTGTCGTGTAATTTTGCTTGAATTGGCCATCAAATAAATGGTTTTGTAAAATTTGGACTGATGTTTTATCATCTTGCATCTTGCATCTTGCAGGATTTATAAGACTCGACCAAACATGACTTTATTTTGCATTTGACATTTAATAAGTTATATTTAGAAAACCGTGTATCTCCAAATCCATCAACAACATTTACCGTATATCCCGATGACAATATGTACACATATTTGGATTTCATTTTATAACTCAACCGTTGTTTGTAATAATAATCAACCATCTGCAATTCTCTTTGTTGTATAAGAAATCGAACATTTGCCATCCAAATTGACTTGTTCTTGTGTTCGCCTGGAAAGAAACCTCAAATGAACCAAACATTTCACATGTCTCAAAATACACACACACCCATAAGGCGTATGAACAATTATAACGACTGTAGTGCAGAATAAAACTATTGAATAATAAACTAAATTATATTAAATAAACAGATGCAATGTGACGGTCTCTAAGTACAGTCCTCAACTCGTACGACTTAGCAACAAGCCCGTCATGGGTTCAAGCCCTATCCTATCCTGCTACGGTAATAAATAAGTAACTGAAAGCCAAGCCCATTAGTGGTACATGCAGGCCTTGACCGACAACGGTTGTTGAGCCAAAGAAGAAGAACAAGAAGAATAGATGATAGATGATGATGAGATACAAGATAATGGCTATATAATACATTCTTATCAAATATATTTTCAAGTGTTTGTTCTATCAGCACTCTTTAAAACAGTTCAATGACTAGGAATTCACTTCATTTTAAAGTTTCACTTCAACCCTGTGGGTCTTGCAAACAGAAAAAAGAATGTTCGAAATGCTAAAGCTACTTATATTTTTGTGCAGTGCTTTGTCAATTTCAGAATGTGTTAAAAATAGAAATAAAACATACAGAATTGTCGGTGGCCATGTAGTAGACATTGAATTGCATCCGTACCAAGTGTCTGTACGTGAATTGAACGAGCACATTTGTGGTGGATCGATAATTACCAATCGATGGGTATTAACAGCAGGTCATTGCGTAGAGTAAGTTCCTTCAATTGAACTTGAAAGTTTATCATGACCGGAATGATTTTCCGAATATTCGGGACAACATATTGACGATTTCTATTCGATCAACACTATTGCAGTGATACCATAGCTGCTTACATGAACGTGCGTGTTGGATCTGCGTTTTACGCAAAAGGTGGAACGATACATCCTGTGGACTCAGTGACCACACATCCAGACCATGTTCCGTATAGCTGGTTAGCGGACTTTGCTTTGCTGCATTTGAAACATGCGATAGTATTTTCTACAATCGCACAACCGATCGCTCTAGCCTTTCGCCTGGATAATGCTTTGAGCGATCGAGAATGTGTTGTCACCGGCTGGGGACGCACTCTAAACGAAGAAGAAAGCTTTGATAAGCTACGGGCGGTCCAGATCCCGTTGGTTTCGCGAGTACTGTGTAATGCTACATACGAAGGAAAGATCGATCAAACTATGATATGTGCGGGTGACTTTGTTGATGGCGGCAAAGGCAGTTGTGCGTATGATTCTGGAGGCCCACTGGTCTGTGGCGATATGCAAGTTGGAATCGTGTCCTGGGGTAAAGGGTGTGCGATGCCCGGATATCCGGATGTATATAGTAGTGTTTTATACGCAAGAGCGTGGATCAACAGCATAGTACACAATTCCATTGAATGAATCAATCTGTTTTTAGTTTCTTAATTTGCTACTGTTTCATTAGCTTTTGTTTTGTGGCAATTTATGTTTTGTTGTATCCACAGTTTGGCTTAACGTAGAATGAGAACATTTTCATCCACGTATAGAGCGAAGTGTGATTCAAAATCTTATTAGAACTTTTTTTTCTTAGAGATTTTAAAGATTTCACGTGATTTTTATGTATCCAGAAGGAATGGCCTGGCCGGCAATGGCTATCGAACGTGATATTTATATTGTGAAAGTGTAACATGAATACAAATATTTAGATCAAACTTAGAAAATACACGGTTTGAAGAATTTTGATGAGCGGATTTGATTTTTAGTTTATTATCGGTATCGTTTAGTGGTCGTTAAAACAAAACAGTCGTAAAAATGGCTTAAAATGTAGTTTTAACTTGACACAAATTTAAGGTCAATTTGGAAACATAAATGGCTTATTGTAAGCATGAGTAAATTAATCCTCTTTCTGGAAAAAACAACTCTAATATCGTCTAAAATTAGCCTTGATTATCCGCTAAATTAAGAACCCTAGTTAGCATATAATACTGCCAATGGTACAAGTGACAGCAGAGATGACATGCAAATTTGGTCGCGCGATGCCCGTCATGCCAGGATAGCGAAAAGCCCTTAAACGGCTAATAGCAAACGAGGATAAACGCTACCAAAATAGCTTCGGCACATGAGACCGGAAGCTGCGTTCTATTCGATTGCATTCCGAAGGGTGGTTGTCAGTGTTGTCTGGTCGGTTGATTTTTCGAATCATGCAACCAAACTCGGCCCTTCCGGTCGTTTGCGTTTAATGTTTCAACCGTCATGTTCTGTCGCGTATTGTGTTGTTGCGTGTTCGACAACATCATTCGGGTCAGTTTCGTGTTTTGTCATGTCAAGCGATCGGAAACACGCATTGGTAGTGTCGTGGACTAGTTCGCTACCAAAACTGAAATACGATACCAATACTATCAATATCGGGGAATAATAGAACAAACAAACATTTCTATAAATAAGCATTTGCTTTTTTGATAATATAAAATATTGTGTTGAACTGATGTACCGAAATATATTTTGATCGTTTAAATGATGTTGATGATGTGATTAATTGTGTTATAATGCAATACAATAAATGAAAACAGTATAGTACTTCACACGGTCAAATATTATTTTTTTCAGTTCATGTATTTCTTACAAAAA
Source organism: Anopheles arabiensis (assembly GCF_016920715.1). Classification (NCBI taxonomy): domain Eukaryota; kingdom Metazoa; phylum Arthropoda; class Insecta; order Diptera; family Culicidae; genus Anopheles; species Anopheles arabiensis. Next base: position 49,478,135 of record NC_053518.1, on the reverse strand, counting down.
TGACCAGCAGCTCTTGACGCTTTGGCGGTAAGGTAATCTTTAACCTCTTAAATTTCATCATTCCGACGCATTCGTTGTAGAGCAAAAAAGGTTAAACTTCCTATAACCAAACTTTTTAACCTTCGTTCAGGACGAATCTTTGTTGAATGTTTCTTCGTCGGTAAGTTTTTGTACGGAGCTATAAATCAAGGATGAGCCTTGGATCCTTTCACGCTCCCAGGAGCGTAAGCCGGAACGTTCTGTCCTACGTGGGACTACCTTCATGGGGTGAATCTATTTTATGGGCAGTTTGAAGAGGGCAAAAGTTTAGAAATATTTCATATAGTTTGCGTGATGCGAAGGGCATTGCGCAATATTCGAAATCAGATCGATGAAAATGGGTTTCGGTAGCGAATAGCAAACCAAAACCGTGACAAGCGTGACTTCCGACGCTTCTAGGCTAGGTGTTTTACCTCCTTTACCTCAATGTTTACCATTATGCAAATTATCAGAGAACTTGTTCCGGCGAGGAATCCAATCGTCCAACCGGGCTGGCAATGGAGACCACACACTAGTGACAACAACAGTACAGGATTTTGATTTCAGCTTCAGAAGCAATTTCTAACCTGAACCTGGTGATTTTGGGGAAAGGTTAAAACGAAAATGCAAATCAAAACTATAAATTCAATTCAGGTAAACGATCATTCGGTTTGTGTGAAAGTACATTCTAAATAGTTTAACGAAGGTCCATAACCATGTTTGATGGACAATATCGATTCGAATTATCAAATGTTGTGGATAGCAGTTTGATTTAAAGTTAAACGAGTTTCAATTAATGTAAAATGCGCGTTGGCTGTTTTTGTGTCTTTACTGTTACCATTTGATGTTGAATATTGCTTTTCATAAAAAAATAATGTGAATAATGTGAACATATTGGATGTGATATACACAAAAACTAAAAACAAACAAAATACGTTTAGAGCTGATAACGATGAGCAAATACAGATTTCGAGGTGCGCTATGTAAACTATGCGTATGCGAAATCCGAACGGATAGTATCCGAGGACAAGGTTTCAGGCCGACACATTGCGCTAGCCTCAACCACGCTATCGGAATAAGAAAATGTGATGAAGCAAACTGCAAGCAATCAATTATTCACGGAGAGTTGTGGATTATGGAACCAGGAAGCATAAAAAATGTATGCTTTCCAAGCAGTCTGACTGACAGGAGGGTTTACTGTTCTTATCATCCGCACACTGGCAGCAAGTATTGCTTGTGTGTAGATTGTAAAAGATTGGAAGATAGTTTACATGTATGTGTTGGGTTGGACTATGCATTACACAGTCGCGTAGTGCACACCGCCTCGCATGATGGTACAATTTGTGCCCTGTCTTCTCATCTTTTCGGGATGGCACTTTCTTCACCTGGGGCGGTGAGTCAACAAATGACACGGCTTGGCAACTTTCGTCTGTCGTGAGTTTTGCGATTACTTACAGGTCGTAGAATTGGGGTCGTGTGTAAGGCTGTAGCAGTGTACTGGAAAAGTAATCCGTTAGCCTGAAATGCGAAAAAACCCTGCAAAAACAGGTTTTTAAAGATGTGCAAATCCTCCAGCTGATGTTGCTTTAGCTAATGTTTTTGTTTACAAATATGTAGCTTGTTCAAATACATGAATGAACAACTCTGCAATAGAATTAATCATAATACTTCAATTGTAAAATTTAGTTTCAGTTAGTAATTTAAGTACAAATGTGTGCGGCGACTGTGGAAAAGTATACGTATATCTACTTTCTTAAAGTAATGTCAACATACATTAGCGTTCAAGGGTTAAGCCAAACAATAGAAAAGAAGGGAATTTTTCCTGGACACCCTCAGTCTGCACTGGATTGGAAAATATCCTTTCATCTGTTGTTTTCAAACGGCGGATTCGGCATACACTGCGCAGACTCGAATCGACTCGTATTTATCATTCCTAGTCAGTGAGCGCAGAGAATAGGAAGGACGAACAGAGAAGAGCAATACAGATTGAGTAAGAGTGAGAGAGAGAGAGTGCTCGGGTGCCTGCCAAAACAACGCATATCGTGAGAGATAGAGAAGATAGCAAAACAAAAATCCTTCAACATTCGTGCACCATCATCACTACTACATACCTATGGATAGGTAGCGCGGTGCCCAGACGTAGCCACAGGACGAATGAACGAAATTTTCCACCGGCGGAGTCCTTCGCTGCTTGTGGGGTGGCTCCATCAGAGAGCCGAGAGAATGTTTGGCCTTGCGTTCGGGAGGGTTGGATCCCTAGTATGGAGGTTGTTTTTTGATTTTCTCTGTAGTATCCTGAAGTACGAAGTTGCGCTCGACTGATGGTGGTAGGAATTTTCACCTTTCGGTATCGCACATTAGTCGAGTACAGTGAGTAGCTTGGTATGCACGGGACGGCTCGTCGTTGCTGTTGCTTGCAGCACGTCACGCGATTTTACCGGTACGGGTGTTTTCACGGCGACAGTCAAATGGAACGTTAAATTCGATCACCATCTTTGTTGTAAGCAGGGTGTAATTTGTTGAGCCATTTTCGTTTAGAAAAAGTGCTTTCTTTGGTAGAAAGAGCAGCGTGAAAAAGTGAGTGATCGCAACGAAATGTTTTGAAAAGCAAATTTAATTATAATGCTCCCTCACGATCGAAATGAATTAATATTTAAATTGTGTTTCTGTTCAACGATGAATCGAATTGAATCATTTAAACGGTGAAAGAGAAATTAAGTAAATGAAAACCGAATTGTGGTGTTTTGGAATTCAAAAGCAAACAAGAAAAGAAAATCATCTCGAAATGGAAAAGGAGTACACGGTACGTCGAAATGTAAAGCTATCGAGAAAGCCCACTTCATGAAATACAACAGCAACACAACAAAAAAAAATCCGAAACGCACTGCAAGGAATAAAATGAGCCGTGAAAGTCCCGGCGGAAATTGTGAAGCTGGCAAAGGCAAATGCAAAAAGTGATTAGCAGTGGTTCTTTAAGTGAGTGTTTGGGCATTCTTTATCAGCAGTGTGCACAATGAATGGAGGAAACGAGGAAAACGAGCGCACCAGCAAAACAGGACAAACCCAACTGGGCATACCATTGTTTGCAGCAGTAGATTCGAATACTGGAACGAATATGAGTAAATGTGTGCGACTGTGTGTGGGAGAAGGAAGTGAAATTTGATTAATTGAGTGTGATTTTCTTTCTGGTGCTATGGTTCCAACTTTCCCGAGCGCAGATTTAGCAGAGGGTGGCCAAATTTTTACTTTTCGGACCATTTCCGGCGCGGATGGTTCGAAAGGTTTGTTTTTCTTTTGAAATACCCATTTGGGAAAGGTGTGATAACGAGTGGATTGCAAGTTGTTGTTGTTGCTCAGGAGAGCAGGTTGCTGAAGTGATTTTAGGGGTTTTGTTTTCTCTGGTACTGGGAACAGGTAATGAATGGCGGAAGCGAAAGGAAAAAAGTCTTGCAAATCAGGATAGCTTCTGGAAACGTTTCTTGAGGCAAAAGCACCGGAAATGGGTCAGTTATAACGGTAGATCCAGTGATATCGAGCACCTAAGGAAATTCTTGAGTATATTGTGCTGTATGAAAATAGAATTAATTGTAATGTATTAGCTGCGTGGTGTGTTTTTCAGTAAGAAAATGCAGCTTTAAATAATTCCACGAAATACTGAATATATGTGAACATAGTTCAGTGTGTATTTGTCTTTTCGATCTAGTTTATTGTGATTAAAAGCTTTATTTAATGCATTGATAATTGAATTATAATTTCTCTTAATGCAATGATATCTATTAAACCTTTTATGGGTGAGTGCTCTGAAACGATCATATATAACTTCTTATAGTGGTTAAATAAGGTATGAAAGCGCATAATATACATGGTGTTACATTTCATGTCATTTCATGATTCAAGACGAATATAGTCTTTGTGATTAGCTAGTTGAAGCAATATGAAGTAAACGTGTAACGCAGGGCAATTATGTGAAAAACGTACGTGTGGAGTACAAGAATTTGTTTTCAGCTCGCCCTTATAACGACCGAAAGTATGAATTATTTGGTAAATTAATTGTATAAAAGAAGAAAAGAGTTAAACAAAATTGTGTGAGTGTGTGGTGATTGAAATTAATGTCCAATGGAATATTGGCACGAAGCCCAGGCGTAAGGGTGAAGAATTCATCTGCCTGGAAAGGAGTGGATTATGTGTACAGTTCGATGTTACACCGAACAAGCATTAATGCAAGGAAATAGAGGATACTGTGATTCGCAAACGATGAGGAAGATCGGCATTGAACCGTTTCACCATTGGCTAGCGCTTTTGCGAAAACGGAGATTTACCGACGGGATTGGCAAACGCGGCATAGGCACATTCACCACCATCGGACTTCAACTACTTCTGGTGTTGCATGCTGTCGAAGGTATATATTGTTCTGTATATATATGTTGTTTCCCTGAATTTGTAGTTGATAGTAATATTTGATGGATAATTTGAAAAAAATATTCTTTTAATGAGCAAAATAATCTGGCCTTCTTTCCTTTCTAAAACGTAGAGGAAAAAAAAATAATTCCAAACATGAAACAGTGACTGGATAGTCTGTGGAACAGTGACTGGGTGATAGCTGGATAATCTTATTTTAGAAACTGAAATGGCCAAGAAACATCTAGAGTGGTTTGATTCCCTTCAGAGCCATTCCTATGTAGAAAGGATAGAATATTTCAGTCTCGCGATTTAAATATATCTCCTTCTTTTTGGCATAACGTCCTATACAGACATGCCGGCTTTCGAGTCTTATTCAGTCCCTCGTGAACTGATGGTCAGTCCTTGTTCTACGGGAGGACGGTCTATATGAGGTTCAGAGGCGAAAGAGACTCAAACCTGTGTTGGGGTTAGAGGTGGGACTAATCATCACCATTTTATACCCTAAGAGGTCCAAAACCCATTTAAGCCTGTAAACAACAACAACAACGGTGCATAAGAGGCTTGAACCCATGACGAGCATGGTATTGAATTGTACGAGTTTGCGACTACACCACAAGACTACCCCCAAGTTAGTCTGTTTGAGTTGGTCTGTTTGAGCAGTGGTCTCCAACCTGTGGTCCGTGGCATTAACAGACGAGGTCCGCGAAGGAAATTAAGTTTTGAAAAAGAAAAGCTTATTACTATACATGTCGTACATTTTTCCCACACAATCAGGACTAATTTTCAACGTGCATATCTAAAATAAGATTTAAATATACTTTTTATCAAATACATTAAATTAAGGTAAAAAAATGTAAGCCCTCAATAGATGTGGGCCGCGGCAAATGTATTTTAAAAGCCAAGTGGTCCGCGATCTAAAACAGGTTGGAGAGCACTGTGTTCGAGAATTGGCAAGACTGAAAAGAACAGCACGGCAAGAAGTAGATGGAGTAATATGAGATATCCTTGTTTGACGCTACAACTTTAGTCTGTCTAGCCATTGAATTTGCTTCAAAACACAATTATTCTTACATTATTATGTGTCACCACAATTTATCTATAGATCCATCCAAATTGCAAAATGCCCTGAAAATAATGTAAACTGGTTGTTATGAAAAAGTGTGAAATAAAAGTTGATGTTTCATGATACACTATTTTGACCCGCGAGGCAACATGGTCATATGTAAACAAAACGTGAAACGTCAAAATAGTGGGGTCCAGAATATGGTCCAGAACAACAGCGCTTAGGTAATGGTCTACGCTTTTGCGCAAACCTCGTGTAATCTTAATATTTTTCTTCCTATATCTTGAATAGCTTTTCAGGAAAGCTCTTAATTTTTTTTTAAAGATGTTTTATTAAAATAAAAATATTTTTTACACGTTTCAGACGACGAAATGTGATCTTTTACAGCTGTGCCTCTTAGCATAATTGGGTAAACAAATACTCCACTTGTTTAAATACTACACTACTTGTTGGAAAGCTTATTTTACGAATTATAAAAACTGCATCAATATGCTGCGAAATCTGTATTTTTCTTTGATATTGTTAATTATGGCTTATAAAATTTGTGTGGTGTTCATAGAACACTCCAATGATTACATTTTCAGGTTCGGAATTTATCCTAGATGTGAAATAATGTTTACAGATAGCATACATTTTTGCCCTGTTTACCCCTACTCACTAGTCAGTTCTGCGTTTAGGAGCTCGGTCTATACGGGACTCAAACCCATGCCGGGCATGTTCCTAAGACGTACTCTGACTAAAATTAATCGTTCTTCTTTGGACTCATTAGATAACGCACGTTGAAACCTATTAATTGCTTCCCAGCCCACCACGTTTATAATTTAGAACATTCCCCAGTCAACGATTGAATGTTCAAATAAAGTTAATTGTGTGCCAACTATCCCAGCGCTGGGAGTTATTCCCTGTAGTCATTTTACTGCGTACGAACAGAAGCTGTTACGCACAGGACTCGTTTTGTTTACTCTCCACTACAGTGTCGAAACAAACGGTACAATGTAACAATCTTAAAATTGTCAGCCTGCGTACGGCACTGTGTCACGTACACCTCCTCCCTTGTTTTTGATGACGGCCCCAAAAGCCCCCGAAGGTGGGCTGTAAATAAATTTGTGAGTGTCGGAAATTAATTCACATGTTCCTACTCAAACCTTCAGTTATTCTACAACAAAAGAAAAACAAACAGACTGAAATGGCAAAACATACAATAAATGGCTGTAAGAGAATGGTTGTGCCACAAGCAACGAATATTTTGGTTTGAAAGTTCGCTTCTAGGGAGCAAAACTGACCATCAGCACAAGTGGCTTAATGGTAACACTACCCGTTATTTGTTCTCAGTGGTGTGTGTGGGAAGAAAAAATCATGTTGCGAGGAAAGGTTACGTGCCCTCATCGTCTGGTAATAATTTTTGCCACTACAAACATTGCTCCCTTTCGGGTTACCCCTTAAACGTTTCGCAGATTGCATGGGCCCCGGGACGTGGGAAGCGCGTGATGGAATTAATTGGGTTGGCTGTTAGGTTGTGTTGACCTAAAACAGCAAAAAATGAAGGAGCAATGCGCGAACGGGACTGAGACCATGGCGTACAGCAGATCGGGTTTAGACAAACAGCCAACGCACTCTACGGAAAAGCTACAGGACACGGCTCCTTTTGCTTTGGTGGTAATGTCTAACCAACGTACAGTTGGCACGTTGCAATGTTAGGACATATTTTCGTCTATTATGACTGTTTATGTGATAGACTTAATGTTTCCTTCTTCCGGTACGGCAGACAAACGCCGCAGTTTCGGTATCGCGATGGTAGAGGACATTGGCTAAAATGGAAATGGAAGCAATAAAACATTGTCAAGCGCCAGGCAGGCTTCAAGATCAGCGGGAGTCCGATACAGGATATGAGTGTACTGTAAACTCACAGGAAGTCTCACAGCCAGAAATGAACAATGCCCGTTTGTTACAACGGAGCTCGAGCGTGATGTACATTTGTTTATTTCATTAGAATGTAATATTATGTAACGCTAGAAACAGGTCCTGCAAACAAGGTTGCTATTTACACTGAAATATTTTAATTTTATAGCTTCTCTAACTGCAACAAAAAAGCTGAACATTTGGACCAGTCCCACCACTGCTACTTCATTCATTTGAATAATTGTTTTGGAGTTTAATTTGAATCTATTTTAAATTCTATTCTGCTCCTTAAAAGTAGGCAGTCTGATTTCTCACAAAGCACCTGCAAATACTAATATTAAACACAATGTACACTGTATTTGTTACACGTGAATAACCAAGTAAATAGTACGTATTGATTTTTACCTAGCGGCGAATTGTTTGATTGAAGGTATGGCATACACTGAGGTGTCGGTGCTTCATTCTTTGCCATCAAAAATGTTTATACGCCCTGCAGGGGATGGTATTCGTTAAGAAAAACCCAAGGGTTTCCGGGCAATCGCTTGATGTTTTGATTGGGCTCCTCGCCGTTGTAAGTCTGCAGGCAACTAAAAGGAACAAAAAAGTCCTTAGCAGACATGCAAGTCTACTTCGCTTGCCTAATAAATGTGTTCGAACGGTAGAACAAGCTGACAGCCAAAGGCAGCAGTAAAGAAAACTTTGTTCACCAGGGAGGAAGGTGGTTTGAGTTAGACATCAAAACAACTTATCAGACATTGATTGACTCTAACGTTTTCTATGAAATGTTTCTGAATTCGTGCTGTCTGATAGTAATGAAGAGTGTACGAAACTAGTGCGTGGCAAAATATCCATCGCTATCGCCCATGAGACGAGAAGTAAGAAGTAAACACCCAGCCATTTACGCTACAATGGATGGTGCACTATTGTTCAAATTAGTTTTATCAAACTTTGTCTAGTGTGACTAAGGGTTGTTCGTTTTTTTCTTAATCATTACGGGTTTTTTCTTTCAATCGCTTTGGATGTTTATTTCGGTTCTCTACCGTTTGGATGTTTTTTCGACTCGGTAGTATTTTCTTACGAAGTTCACACATTTATTTCAATTAACCTATCAGAAAAAGTAGTTTTAGAAATGTTGCAACATTTGTTAGGTATAGATCTGCAACTATTGATATTATATATCAGATGTGTAACAATGTATCGATCGAGTATTTTTCAAGCTAAACATTTTCCCAAAGAAAATACAATGGACTCTCGCATAACGAGAGTGAAGCTCTTTAATCGAATGGTTTTTTGATATAATTTGTATGACAAGTAAAACAGATAGATCCAGTGCCAAAACAATGCCAAACCAACATATCATACGACACATTTTCAAATGGTATTAGCAATGGACCTACAAAACCCGGTGGTCATCCTACAAGCATGGTTCGGAGTTTGGAATCCATTCATTAGTGTTAAGACACAAATCTATCACCTTTATTTTTTATCTATATTTATTTATTTATTTATTTATTTCAGTCATACTTTGAAGAATGCAACGCGACATTCGATCCGAGCGAAAGATGATCCGCATCACTTGATCGGATCAATCATTCAATCGTTCGTTCTCTGCTAAACCTGCAAGTAATACCAAATCTGCAGTCAAAGAGAAATGAGAACGTCTCAGGACTCTACCAAGGTTTATTGGTTGTTTCCCAAAATGTGTGGCATGGTTCCCATAGTTTTTTAGCTCTATTTCGGCTCTCTAGAGCCGAAATAGAGCTAAAAAACTAGAGGTGGGCATTTCGGTTCTTTTAATTAAACGTGAATGAACCGAGTCGTTCATCACAATGAACGTGAACGTGATCTCGGTTCTTTCGTTCATTTACAAATAGCAATGCCTGTAAATCGGCAGGACTACAAATAATTCGGTAGCTCTGGTCACCTGAACAGCAAATCAATATTGGCGATGTGTCATATGACGCTAGAACGCATTGTATAGTTTAAAATCGACCGTTTCTTGATTTGCATATAAATGTGCCGATGTTGAAAGTTTTTTCTATGTTTTTAAACATTCATTAGTTTTTATTTTAATTTATCAAAAGAACCACAGCGTTCTGTTCTTGTGAACCAGTTCAAATTTTAACGTGAACTGAATGAACCGTATGGTTCTGGTTCATTTGGCATACCTCTAGTATACACGCCTTAAAAGACATGGGTGGTGGAATTCAAAGCATGAGTCGGATCGAAGCGGTGTCCCCACGCTTTCTGGTTTTGGTGTAAAGAATCACATACGTGTAAGATATGTCTGATGTGCTATCTGAAGAGCGAAGAATGGTGTTCCGAAAATGATACCTGCTCACTTGCTTAATTGGCGCATTCGACTAATCGCCTTTGTTTCTCACAGGGAAGCGATGATCCGCCTCTTTCAAAAACTGATGCATATTTCACTCGCTCAATTTACTGTTCTTAATCTGATCTTACACCACTAATTCATACTCAGAAGAATGCTTCTATAGTGGGATGGTCAGATGTTTTAGAATAGAAGTATAGAATATAAATTTGATTGCTTAGGCTCAAGAGAAAAAAGTATCAAACGAAATTAAAGCATCCATTAATACTATGAAGGAATTTACCAGTAGCACATTCTCACTCATTTTAAAAATTTGGACCCGATTAGCGACTCAGTTTTAGCGCCGGAATTTATTCTACCGTAGGTGGCTAATCGGGTCAATTGTCAAGTTACTGTTACCGTGCGGCCACAAAAAGTGAAGTCAAAGTGTATGTAGACCAGGTGGTTTCATAGGCTATCACCAAATTGGTGGTCTTATAACCAAATTATAACTTAACTTTTTACAGAACAGGTGGAAACTTTTATTGGAACAAGGCATGCAGAGTACACAAACACTCTTAAAATCACGGTTTTATTCTCTAAAAGTACTCCAAACACATCTAATTGCCGCTTCACTTCAAATTGTAAGCTAAACCAAGTCCAAACGAATTTTCATTCACACATTAATCAGTCACTTTCCCAAACTCGATCGAAGAGGAACGAAAGTTGCAGTTGCCTAGATACACCGGTAGCTTTATTTTATTTCGTGAGTATCCTCAGTTACACGTACAATATAGTAAAATGTTAAAAAAACATCCAACGAAACCACTATTTTATGTCATTTTGACAACCACTATGATCGTTCCCGAATTCGATCGAGTTTGGGAAAGTGGCTGAATATTTTCAATGGGAAGATCAATGTTTACTACGAACGAGTTGCTCAGAAAAATCATCCGTTTCCATAAACATTATGTTCACCAGTTCTGGCAAAAGGAGCGTTTTTTTTTTAATTTAGAAATTAGTTGTCAAGTTATAGAATCAATGAAGAAAATGAGCTAAACCTAGTTGAAAACGATCCAATCGTTTATGACAGCGATCCAAACGTATTTAGAAACGATCTATGCTAATGTTTGTTACCAACAGTAAGATCGTCTGTCCTATTAATGGGAGGCACGGACCGTACGGAGTTTGAACGTCTCTAGATCTATTTTATGTGATAACAAATGATTCATACGATAACATTGTATCATGTTTACTAACTCTACAAAAATGTGGTTATACAAAAATATTGCATGTGCACGAGAATAAGTTCACATAATAAGTTCAATAAGTTTGCAATACACTAATAGGAGAAATGTCAACAAATTTTAAAACTATACTCACAATTTGAGGTTTAAAAAAATATTATTCCGTTCCAAAAATATAGTATATAATAGTGCCCGATTCGTGGTATCTAACAGCTAGCTTATTGATAAATAACTATCGTGTGCCGCTAATAATTAAGAGGTTTAGAAGACTACTTTTACGTCTGCACACAAATTTAATTAGCTAGCAAAATTTCCAATTGTTTACAAAATATTTTCATTTTACTTTTTGTGAACATTCAGTTGTTTTAAGAAATCCTTACCATAGCTTTACTAGCAATACTTTACGCAGGAATACTTTACTTTCAAACCATTAAAATCTTTTGTTCTTGCATAGCACAATTTATTGCACTTTATATGTTACTCATTTCTTTAATCTAGCCTAATTGCACGATAATGGTGCAGCGAGAATGAAGACCCCGCCCCATTTTGCACTCTTACGATGGCAACGAGGTGCAACTCTCTTCACCTTTCGTACTGTTGCTTCTTTGAGTATCTTATTATTTGAGTATTGTGTTTTTTAAAATTCCCACCGCTCCAGAGTAAAGTACCGTCTGACATTTGGCTCAGGCTTTCCAGCTCGCTCTGTGACGAAAATTTCAGTAGAGAGCCACGTGGATAAATGTATGGTTATCAACGAGAAAAAATGGTACTGTGTAAATCAGAAAAAAGGAACGAAAACCTTTCGCACACAACACGGTTTTGTAAATCGTCACACAAAAGAGCTTAGTGTGGAGTGTAAATTGGTCGTAATAATAGAAGGGAATGCATGTGCACATTTGATACCGTAATTTTAACCTTCATACACAGAAAAACCCGGTGCAATGGTGGATTCAAATGTACTCTTAACAAAGGTAATTTCCACTTTGGTGTAATGCAGCATAAAGCAAGGGGTTTGCACCCTCTGTATGATGGAGCATTGCATTTCGCTCGTCTGATATTCATCATTGTTTGTACAATAATTCTTATCATATTCTAAAGTTGTGTAAATTTAAATTTAAGCAATATGGCAAAGCAGTATTTCCTGAACACAAACAACAAAAAAAATGTATATATATATATATATATATATATATATATATATATATATATATATATATATATATATATATATATATATATATATATATATATATATAATATATATTTTCTTGCTGTGATACTCTGTGTTATTTATTTTCTGGTTTTGGTGCTGATGTTACATTTTGTGCTGATGTTACATTGTACCGTGCTTTATGTTTACATGCTTTACATGCTTTATGTTATTATAAGTTTATTTTATAAGATCAGTGATAAGGCCAATGATGGCCAATCACTTAACATTTACAAATAAACAAATAAACAAATAACAATATATATGATTTGTAACTGTAGAATACTATATGTTATAACATTCTTGTATTAAAAATGTTCTAATTTTAGATTTAATTGAATGGAGAGGATAGAAATATTTAATAAATAAATATGCATACTTGAAGTATAGTTTCTGATTTTTTAACATTAAAGAATGTAAAAGTTATTGCTTAATTGTTTAGAAATAGTAGAATCTCTTGCCATAATCATCTATGATCATGTTACATACATGTTACGTCAAGCATTTATTTTAATGTTTATTTCAGATACATTCAACGCTGGCACAATTTTATTTCTGAAATTATAATGTACACGGTACATTTCTGTAACTGCCAATCTTGCTCACTGAGACTTCAGCCCCTAGGAACGTTATATCAACCATGCCTCATTTGTGTTGCTTCTTTGCATTGTCAGATTTTTATACATACAAAAGCCAGACTGGCGTTTTCTGTGTGAACGTAGCAACATTTTTCAAGTGATACCTAAACTCTTTGCTGTGTAGATAGCTTGGAGTGGCTAGGAAGTGAAATGAAATATACTTCCCAAAGATGATGAAAGGTACGGTGACTCTCAACGCTGTGCGCAACCATGTATCCTCGAGCATGCTGACACAGGAAATGGCAAAGGACGCAAATCCTGTCTGATGAACACCATCTCTAGTGCTGAAAGGGAAATGAAGGAGCAAACAAGACTTGTTGTTTTTTTTTCTTCTCTGTCAAAATGGAGAACAAAAGCAGAAAAATTATTATTCAAGCAGTAAAAAAAAATTAAAGAACAGGAAGTAAATAATTTTCACATTTCAAGTGTTCATCGCGTTAGCTTTCTTAATGTTTCTTTTGAAATGTTGAAAGCTTTGTTATGAGCGTTGGCATTGAATTCGTTTCTTACAAAATAATTTAAAGTTCCATTACAAATGGAAAAGAACAAAGCCATCGAAGCAACGGAATAGATACGTTGTTAAGGCAACAAACAACCAGCTCTACGAAAATCTTCAAAAATAATCGAAATTAGATGAAATAATCAAAAACATTTAAATTCTTAGCTAGCCAACTGTGTGTAAAAAGCAAAATTATTCTGTTGTATTTGTATACATAATTTTAACCGTATCACTGTACAAATCGATATGTTTTGAATATAATTATGTCATAATGACTACTTGCTGCTCATAAAGTCTTTTGTTGTCTGACTTTTGTTTATTGTTGTATATGTATCAAGTTTTCATCATCATAAGAAAAAAGGAAAAAAGGGATTTTTTAATTAAAGTTGAATTTATATGTCAAAGTAGAGTAATCAAGAAATGATCGTAAGACAAATTAAATAATCAAAAGATCCTGATTTTTTCTAGACAGGAACAGAAAACGTAAAACAAAAAACTTACTAGCTTTGAAAACTGTACCAAGAGGCGGTTCCGTGGTACAATTCGGTTTCCAAGTCGGACGACTGATTCAAGCCTCATATGGACTGAGTAAAGTCTCTGTAGTAAGGACTGACTATCCGGCTGAGTGGTACTGAATGAAATTCAACCGATGGGGAATTCCCTCCAAGGGGGGAATTTGTCTTTTTTGGGGGAAATTTTTGATCAAATCTTCGCCTAATACCTTGAGATACCACGCTCTCCTCAGACTCATGATCTTGTGAGTGGTGAGTGAATTCCTACATGCACCCCACATGGGGGGAAAAGCTGCCAAAAAGTTGAAAACCATTAACCTGCGGTTTGCATATAGCACCGTCAAACATATGTTCGTATACTAAAAATGCCGATGTACAGGCTTCCACGTATTTGGAAAGGCCTTCTCATTGAGTATTTGTGTAATGTTGTCTATAGTGAAGGTCACATATTTTTTTAGTTAAGCTATGCATGGCTCCTGGTTAGAGCTAGATCGATAGAATCAAAAATTAAAATCTTTTAGAGAATTCACTTGATCGGCTGCAGCTGTGTCTATCGGTGTCTGAAAAATACAATGTTATACATAATTGGCTTTTTAATTCACTGTTCTTGTTTACTTCTTTTGTTAATAGCTAACTTTTTGCCCCAAATAATTCGTTGTTTACAGTTAAACTAATCAGAAACTAATTTCCTACAACAATTCCACAGCAATAAGATATAGGGTAAAGGTACCAATAGTGGTGCAATTTGTAGTGGTGCCGATGTGTTTTAATGGATTTAAAGTGACAGGAAGGACAATTTCTGAATATTTTAACAAATATGTTTTGGAATATGTTTTATCTTTGCAATCACAACCATTTTTATCATGAAACACATCAATTTTACGAAAAAATACATATTTTTGTGATCGCTTTGTTGTACCTATAATGGTGGTATGGTTCCTATAGTCGTCGTATTGTGTTCCTATAGTGGTGATAAACAAATATGCATCAAAAACGGTGTATAATATCAATGAAACTTAGTTTCGAAGCTGTTTTCGTATGAATAGCAAGGATTACTGCCATAATATTGGTTTCTTGCGTAATTTGATCGTAAAAAAATGTATAAATTTGATTAATGAAACTATTCACTAAAGTACTGCATCACACCTATTGTCAACCTACACCCGGAAGAGTCTGCTTGATTTGAAGTCAATTTTTCATTCAGCCAGATGCGAATTTTGGCCTGTTTTTTGTAAATTACCTACATAAAACTCATTTCTGTTGCTAATTTTAGTGAAAACAGTACGACATGTCAAAAATTTCCTCAAAAAAATCTAAAACGACCTGTTTTTATTGATTTTATAACTATAACCACTATAGGAACATGCCTTTTTGTGTACCTATAATGGCACTATGGTAAAAAACACTTAAAAATGCATAAATATGGTCAAAAGGCAAATAATTTTAGTAGAACAATAACATTACATAACAGTTATGTTGAAAAACTAGTAATTGCGTGGTTATGTGGTGATTTAAAATGTTAACAGAAAAATGAGTTTCGTTATGAAATCCTAAGGATTTTGGAAAAATGTTGACACATTTCACAAAATAATGGATTTTTCGGTCACTAAGTAACGGAATGGCCCCATTTAACTTTGAAACCCTTTGTAAAAGGCTAAAGAACATTTCACACTAACGTAAATAACTTAATTACTTGTAATTTGCCCTATGAACTGCATTTTAGAGCAATAGCACCACTATTGGTACTACCACCACTATAGGTACATTTACCATAGTATTAATACAATTATAAGCTTAAAAACCAATAAGTACATCATAACACCATTAAGGAAATACGGAGTTCTCCCAGAAATTATACAACTGGAATTATTCAAACAATAAATATTCCTGTGTTTATCAATGTGTTCCGTTTTGGGAAGGCAACAAATATGCTGAAATAAATGTTAATAAAACAAAAATGTAATCAATGTGCATGTGTGCCTTTCAAAATATGTTTTTCGAAATATCATCTTACAGGATTTCTTAAGCAAATTTGGTACAGTTCGCTAAAACCATCATCTTTTCATGTAAAATAGATGTTCTTTTTGTTAATTTTCTGGCTAGGCGATGTTTGTTCGCTTATTCAATACACTGTAAAGAATGGCAAACAATGATTGAAGCTATTGGTAGAATGAGCAAAGATTAGGAGCATAGGAAATTGTTTTTGAAATGTTTGGAAATGTTTGGATATTCATACATGTAAACGATTTTTAATGGGTTTGTTAGCACAAAACACAAAACACAAAAACCTTTTTTTTTCGAAGTGTCTTATAGTTATTTTACGTGCATAAATTACGTAGTAAATCGTGTAAAAATGTATTAAAAATTTAAAAATAAATATACGAGGAAGTGAAATAGTATATTGTACAGCTGTTTTTCTGTTTTAGCTATCTCATACCGATTTTCCGAAAATCGCGAAATACGACTGTCCATATAGCTGTGGTAGGTCCTGTATGTTGTTTCTAATGGCTTATACCATCTTAAAATATCTTGTAATCTCCTGGACTGTAACAAAATATGTTATAACTATGAAAAACAAACTAGTGTTTGCTTTTGTAGAAGACAACTGTAGTTAATTATCACCATTTTTACACACAAGTAGTACAATTAATTAAAAATATACATTAAAAACTTTACTGGATGCTTAACAAGCTCCTGACGTCTAGTTCTCGTTTTTAAAGGCATAAATATGGGCGCATAAATAATTGCATAACGCAGGTACATTAAAAACATGTTTTCAAATATAACGCACTGATACGCAAAACGTTTGTCCTTCAAAACTAAAATAATAAATCAGTTGTTTTCAAAAGATAAGAATCACACATTTTCTTAGGCACTGATATCACACGATCTTCATTCAAAACATGGACCGCCTTCAGAGTGGGTATCAACTTGTTTCAACGATAGCTACAATCAAAGTTTTTACAACATTTGTATAGTTGGACTCTTTTATAGTTTGAATACATTTAGCTACCGATATTGAACTAATTAATTGATCAGAGGAATCCAGAACAATTTTCATTCATTGGTTACAATTTCTTGAATTTTTTTTGAGCATGCTCTCGTCTGTCCGTTCTATAGAATTTGTGATGGGTTTTGGCAGCTTCTTCTCCCAAGTCGCCAATGAATGATGATGCATTCGTAATATTTCCAGTTATGGAATTTACCGATATTTATAAGACAGTTTATCTTAAATAACTCTATAAAACAACTGTTATCATATACCTGAGACAAAAGGTTATGTGTTACTGGTTTAGTTAAGTTAAGTTAAGTTAGGCTAGAATAGAAACATACATACAAGATAAGTATACGAAAGTGTGGAACACAAATTAGGTATACTAATAATAAATAGCTAATCAAAAGAAACACAACTTTCTGAATGGAAATGAAAGGTTATTAAAAGCACTTAGAATAGATTTTTAAGAATACACGAAGTCCGCTACACTAGGCACATTTGCAGCTGCCCAGTTAAAAATGTACCTGTTTTTAGAAAAAGTTGATATGAATAAACTTTAATAAAATTTGCGTTCGCAAACTTTCGCAGAATGTTTCTTGGCATGATATAATATATATTACACTATTATTAATTATATATAAAACGACTCAATTAGACGAATCTTCCATGATGGCACCATGTCAAAATGTGATGAAATTTTGATGAAATTTTTCAAAAGGTTTCATTTTGTTTTTATCATTCTTTTGAGCAGTATTTAAATAAACTAAAACCACGCATTTTAATAATGTTGATATCCTAAATATTGCTTACTAAATTGCGTATAATTATCAAAATCGGTTCATATTCAAACATGTTAATAAGGTTCAAGTTTAAAAAGAAAGGATTTTTCTGTGAGTTTAACCAGTTTCCACTTTAAGAGCCCCATTCTCGATAAACCTAAAAAGAGCTCATGTTTGGGGAATTTCTTAGTTTAATCCTAAAATCTGAACCCGTATCTTTAGTATTGCGTTATAATAAAGTTTTTTTTTTAATATTTTTTCCCGGCATTTTTATGTGTATATGCTTGATTTTTGGGTTTCATTGAATGTCAATGCAACATACAGGGTGACTGCTGGGTACATACATTTAGGCGTGAAATGTTTCAGAACGTGAAAGTTATAATTTAAATGATATGCAGAATTGTGTTAATAGCTCAAAAGTATTCGAAAATCACACAGGAAAGGTGTGGGAAAACGTTAGAATAAGTGGCTTTTCAAAGGTCACATCTAATTAACTCTTGCTCGCATTCACTTGTTATGTTTGTGCCAAGACTAATCAAAACAGCTTGAAACATGTCGTAGGCAACAGGTTGACGAATGTGGGATACGGTTTTACACAAACTGTTCTCATGAGGAAGTACTTTTTTGCCATGCATAGCTCGATCCTTGTGTAAGTGGTTCGTTTCATGGTCCTCGAGAATAACTGTAGCCTCTTTTGAAGAAAGGTTGGTTTATTACGGCAAAGTACTGCTGCTGATGAGTGATTGATGCTACGATAGAAAGATACAGTAGCGCAGTTGGTGGAAGCATCAACGACCCTGCAGAAAAGTAGTTAAAATGTGGTAGTATCTGGTAATGGAGTGGGCAATGTAGCGCTTTCATTACGATGCTTGACGTACTTAAGTTGATTAAATCATTGCAAATGACGTAGGAGCATGGTGAATTCCACTCAGATGCGTTGAAGAGAAATTATTTCGAAATTGAAATAGTATAGTGAATAGGAAAACAAGTTATACACTTGAAAACATCTGTTAGTTTTTAAGCATTACGGTTACTTTGCGTAAACGAAAAATTATATTTCTTTCAAGCTGCTATGCGTTTACTCAAGGAAGTAAATTTAAGTAAATTGAATGAATGAATTGTTTCTAAACATCATATTTCCTGTATCATGGATGTGTTTTGCTGCGCTTTGCTGCTATAAACTATTTATTTTTAACCTTAAACACACTGGTAAATATAAATGCAATAGTTTATGGCCGAGATTCTCTAAATTTGACAGCTCATGTGAACAGATCAGTATAATTTGCTCCATGATTTGTCAAATTGAAAAAAAATCTTGACTTGTTTATTTGTTTATTTATTTATTTGCTTATTTGTTTATTTGTTTATTTGTATTGGTTAAGTGATTGGCCACCATTTGCCTTATCACTGATCTTGTAAACTATCTATGTTGCCTAGGGTTTAATTAAATGATTAAGTGTATAAAAGTGCTTAAACTAATCAAATTAGTCGTTTAGTCCAAATGTATTTTGTACGACAAACTTGTATTTCGGGAACATAGTACTAATCAAAAGTAACAGGATTGCTAATAAGGCGGTTGAAAAAAAAACCATTATCAGACAAAAACACTTAAACTAATGGAAATTATAAAATGTTTTCCTTAAGTCAACATGAAACACATAAAAGATTAAAACAGGGAACAAGGTTATTCCTGTACATAATGAACATTTTTACAAAATAATAAGAAATTTTGGATTAGTGATACGGATCCATATCTTTTTGAGTAATCACATATATTCAAAATCGCGTTGATCCAATCTTCTTTGTGTGTTTTTTTTTAACTTGTAGTACAACATCACACCAACGTAATGTTGTTGGATAACTAACAGAACACAACTAATAATCATGTCGCTAAAACAGAAGATGAAGCGCGACTATACATTTACTGAAATAGTCCTGCACTTGTTCGATGGTAGAAGTTTGTAGATGGGTTCGTTTTGTGAATATAAGATTTTCATATTAGCATGCAATCACATGCACTCACTCGAAATCTGGATGTGAACGAGCCGTTTTGCATCTCAAGTGAAAACGGTCTTTGCAAATAATCTCTAGGGACGAGTTGGTCTATTTGCCTATTTCACCAGAACGGTTGCTTGCCGCATTCTCTACACATCAGTCGTCAATGCCAATTTGAGGAAATGCACTAAGGTGTTTCAGTGACTGAAACGATGAGGGCGTTGATAGTGATTGAGAATCAATTTTTGAATGGTTCTGATTCCGATCTTGCTTAGCATGAGGGAATCATATTGCATCGTCTGTATGCTACAGGAGCGCCGGAAGGATTTGCTATGAGCTGATTTTGTGATCGTCCACAAATACGCTGACACAAACATTTTTGTTTTACTCATAGCTATGGTTGGCTGTACAACGCTTCATCTACATTCTGTATGAAGTATCAACCGTACCCAGTGTCAGAGGGTAGCTTTGTCGTATTCACTGTTTTACTTGTTTGGCTTGAATTTTTGGTCATTTTACTAGAACCTAGAACCAAATCTTTGGTATATAGTGAAAAAGTAAACTGATGGTTAGACTCCAAAGATATTCTCTACAGATTTTCATGCGTGACACTACTTTGAGGCACGTTTGAGGCTCATGCATTGTTCATCAAATACGAATGGGCAATTAAATTCTCTTTATCTAGTTATAATGTTTTCTATCTCATCTAATGTGTCCTTGGTCTGATGACTGGATTGAACTCAAAACGCAAGCAGTAGAGCTAGACGGAGCAACAGGATGATGTTTATGACATTTCAATTATCGAATGAAAGACCAGAATACTTAATTAATGACCAAGAGGATGTGATTCACACATTACGTGTTCATCAACACTCGGAGGAATAATTTATCATCAACTGATTTTTTACAAATGTCGTGCATTGATTTTCATTTTCATCAATTTGATCTTGATAATCGATAATAAATGTGTAGCGGTATAGAACATACTTATTGATCTAATTATACATCATGAAATACTATAAACTTTTAAATACATAATAAAATAATAAATAATTGAATAGTACATTTAAAATCAAACAATATGTAACATTTTTTAAAAACTTATATAACACTTTACACATACAAATTTTAGAAAGATTGTAGTAGCTCGCAAAACAAAAATCGTTGCTAAACATGTAAGAGCGCGTACAAGATTTTTACAATGCATAACGAACAAGTTATGATGAATTCTCTTTTTTGTAAATCCTTTGGGAATCGAATTTTTATTGGTTCAAAATTTGTCCCAATAACGCTTGTGATGGCAATGGCATATTGGCAAGCTATTCGTTTTATCATTTCCTTATCATACGCTCTGAGCACGCTTCACGCATTCACACTGGGCAGTCCAAAGAAAAGAAAGGGACGCATGAAACATAAGGATGGTTATTCTTTAAAGGTTCTTCTTATACCAAAGAATAGAAGCGATTCTGAGGCAATTTGTTGAACCGATGTGACCTTTCGTTCAGCATAGAGGCTGTACATATATCTACATCCTTTGGGACAGTCGTTCTAATCCTTCTTTCATATTCGTTTTGGAGCCAGTTAGGAAATCTATTGCACCACAACGTGGATACACTGAGAGAGTAAACAGAATAAATTTACTTATCGAAGGCAAATCATAACATTCGCTAAGCGAAGATCCTCACTTATACGGGAGGGTTTTGCTGTGTTGAAAGGAAGGCAAAATATGGATTTTGGGAAACAGAAGAAAACTAGGGTAAACCACTTGTGCTCCTACTAAAATGCAAAGGCACGGATATACGTTATATGTGTATAAAAGAGAAACTGCCATTTTGGGCAAGAGCATAATAATAAAAATGGATGTATGGGACGAATCATATTCTCTTCTTAGATTTTAGCAAACCACACATTGTAAGGGAACGATATGTGGAAATATGACAAATTTTATGTTTGCATGCAGCGGATCAATATTATATCTGTGCCTATTTTTATGTGATACATTCATTGATGCGTAACATTATCGTGGTATAATATTTCAAATCTTGTGATATAATATTTAAATGCACAGTAAGATAAAATACCTATTCTGCGTTCAATTCTTAAGAAGGAAATAAATTAATTATAGGTAAGCGGTAGCATAAAAATTAATAGTAAACATTTCGTTTTAAAAGTAAAAAAAGCATAACAGCCTTAAATTTTAACGAATTGTGAATCTTAGCATGAAGGAATCATGAATTTGCAGGACACAAAAAAAACTGTATTTAATTTATGTTCTGCAACCCACACATGTATTACAGGGATTTTCAGGAGTTCCATTAATTTTAGGACACTTTCTAGAATCTTTCTCACGGGAATTGGTACACTTGGGAATTTTTAAAGAAAAAAGTTACTTCATCTTATGTAGTGTTATGGGAAGTGTATGGTACGGCACCTTTATTGGCCAAGCATATCCCGGAAACCCCTGTATTGGTAATAGCTCTGCTTTTTGACAAAAAAAATCCATTGTTATGCATGATGAAAGCTTCCAGATAGATATCTGAACTTTTTTTTAAATATGTGTATCCTCTAGTTGCTTCTGATATTTGTAAATATGTTTGCATTTTTTTATATATTCTGTTGCTAGCCTCAACAATGTTATTCTACATCACTTACTAGAAAACATTTTGATGATTGTTTTGCCTTAATTTGATATAACTAGCCTTTTTTCAAAGGGGCAATCTCGTGATACGGAAGTCAACTCGAACGACTTAACAACATGTCGGTCGTGGATTGTAGCCTTGGATGGACAGTCCCTCTGTAGCAAGGACTGATTATCCGACTACGTCGTACTAAATAAGTCTCGAAAGCCTATACAGGCCTATAGGAATATCTGCGTAGGTCATTACGCCAAATAGAAAAATAAAAATCATACTATCGAAACTATCAATAGCATACTCATGTGTTCGTGGTTGTGAACCTCTTTTATATGTATGATTACGATATATATCATATCACTATTCATTATATCATAAGAAAATTCTAGAATACTCTAGTCGAATAAAGATTGTGACGTTGAACCGTCTCTACTAGAGCAACGGTCAGTAAAAGTCATCTCACCCTGCTCTTTACTTCTATTATGGTAACTCTTATCGGTTATTAAATAAATATACATTGGTTATACTTGTTTTATTATTTTGGTGGTTTTAGTAGGTACAGCTATTTTCAGATATTTTTTCAAATTTAAGATTTAAAGTACTAACCACGGTTCAAGGTCGTGCTCCCATACATTTGGACCGTGCTCCCATACATAGTACTGGCTATCATGCTATTGGTAATCAACAAGTCACTAAAAGCTAAGCCTGCCAGTGGTACAGGCACCAATGGCCAAGCCTTAACCGACCAAAGGTTTTTGTTCCAAAGAAGAAGCAGAATAAGATAGCCATGATCTAAAACGTTCATTCTGTACATTTTTAAGAAAATTATGATGATGATTCAGTACCATTCTACTCAAATTTCTCAAATTAGTACTCTTCAAAACTCATATTTCTCAAAGGATGGTCTTATGTCTTGTCTCATATCACGTAATCACTCACGTCTCATACGTCATCGAGTGCAAACGTCCTTCCGATTTCGTCCACAGTATTATTGTCGTGAATAATCTACACTACTCTGTTTGATCACTTCCGACAGTCGCCACATAAACTCAACAGTTTCCCAAGTATCTCCTGCTTCAGTGAATTGTTACACTTGTTATAGTTCGGTAAATTTTCGAGTGTAAACGCATTTCATAATGACCGATATTTGCGTAACTTGTTCGCGCCCTGTGACCTCAGATAACCCGACATACACGTGTGATGGTGTTTGTAAACGCCGGTTCCACAGCTCCTGTATTAGTGTAACAAGTGCCATGTACAAGGAACTCACTAAAACAGACACACAGTGCCTGTGGTTTTGTTTGGATTGCCTAGAGTCGCGACGTACTGGTCGATCCTTGATGCTACAAGAGTTGTCATCTGCTCTCTCATCTCTCAAAGAGCAATTAATAGAGGAATTTGAGCGGCGCGTGGCTTGGGTTTTGGACGAAACTAAAAAAGCGTTAGCCACTGCACTTGGTGATATGGTTCCTCGAGCAATAGCCCAAACCCATTCCACTCCACTTGCACCGACAACGTCACTACGCAGACCATCACTCACCGCACACACAACACATCAACAAGACCTGTCCAACACATCGAAACGTAGACTCATCGATCGTTCACCGCCTTCATCGAATGTGATCCCTGCACTTCTTTCGGGTATAGCAGCACCGCCAACATCGTCTCACCCTATTTTGACGGTACCCCCAGCTCCACCAAGATTTTGGTTGTACCTTACTCGTATCGCTTCTTCGGTATCCGAATCCGAGGTTGAGACATTCGTTAAGGAACAACTAGGGACTGATGAAGTCATTATCATCAAGCTGACACCGAAAGATCGTGATACTGGTACACTAACATTTGTATCCTTCAAAGTTGCGATGTCGTCAGCACTAAGGGACAAAGCACTCTCTCCGTCCACTTGGCCATGCACTATAACCAGCAGCGGGTTTACAGTGTCGGGGGCCCTAAGCAGTAAGAAGTGTTGAGGCCCCTTTGTACATGATTACTGGGAGGTACTCGGCATCTGTCTTTGATTATGTAACATTTCAACTTAAATTTGGTTGCTGCCGGGGGGGAAGGGGTGCTTAGGGTTCGTGTAACGCGGTCCCTCCTTGCTAATACAGTCTATCAACTGTTATGGATAATGGACTAAAGATTCCGCGGCCCCTGATTGACGGGGCCCCCGCAATTGCTTACTTTGCTTACCGTTAAATACGCCACTGACTATAACCTACAGGGAATTTATTGATAATCGCAAACAACAAATAACAACATCGGTTTTACTCGTGAATCCTGTCATTACCACTACCAACAATCATACACTAATAGCATCACCGCTGGCCACTGCTCACACATCCAATTTATAACCCACACATACGATCCCTCGACATCAATAACTACAACAACTGAGAGAACTCCAACAGGATATGTCAATCGCAATAATCGCTCGTCGAAACGCAAACTCTCACGATCTACTATCAAAATGTGCGTGGCGTTCGTACGAAACTGGATGAGTACCTTCTCGTGCTCAGCGATCACATCTATGACGTCATTGTTTTTACCGAAACGTGGCTAAACGAACAAATACCGTCTTCTCTCTTCTCGGGTAACAAATACAACATTTACCGTTGCGATCGCTCTCCTAATAACAGCGCATAATCTCGTGGTGGTGGTGTACTAATTGCATGTGCAACGGATCTGATCACCGAATTGATTTCATCTCCAGCCAACATCGAGATGGTTTGGGTAAAGATTAGGATGCAGAGAGTATCTCTATTTATAGGCGGCATTTATATCCCGCCAGGTATGATAGCAAATAACGCATTTTTAAATAGCCTTAGCGATAGTATTGATGCGGTTCAACACCGCCTAAAAAGAAACGATTCAATGTTATTGTTAGGTGATTTCAATATGCCTTCTATTGTTTGGACGCTCATTGAAAACTATTATGTTTCAAGTAATGCACACTCCTCAAGCAACGCTCAACATAACAGAGTGTAGTCTCCGTCAAATCTCAGGGATCAAAAACAGTCTGGGACGTCAATTAGACCTAATTTTTGTTAATAAGAGCGCATTTGATATACACTCTCAGGTACTATCGGCGGTACTGTAGCACCTTTACTTAGACCAGATGATTATCATCCAGCTTTAGAATTCTCTCTCTGCAAATATTCAAAAGGCTCCGCGCTCAGTACCGTCAAATATACGTAGATATAACTTAAAAAAATAGATTACTCTAAACTTTCAGCTATGCTTTCGAATATAAACTGGTCGTTCTTAGATACAGATATTTCAATTATTGATGCGGGGCCTACTTTTAATGCTAATATTATCTCGGCCTCCTGCTGTCCTACCTATAAACCTAACAACTCCCCTCCCTGGTCTGACTCTACACTCCGCTCCCTAAAAAGAGATCGCAATCGCACACTACGTAATTATCAAGACATGCGAGATCCTCATCATAAGCGCATATTCAAATACGCCTCTAATGCATATCGCATATATAACAGGGCTTGCTTTAGATCTTACGTCCACCGAGTGCAAGCACAGTTTAAAATTCATCCTAAAGCCTTTTGGGGATATGCTGATAAACGTCGTAAATCTAATGATATCCCATCTCATCTGACTATTGGCAATCTCTCTGCATCCGGTACTGACGGCTGCTGCAACCTTCTAGCTGAACATTTTTCAAATGTGTATGCTGAATCAATCAAAACCAAAGCATCAATCTCTAATAGCACTCATAACACGCCCACCGATGTAATCAATGACAGTAATCTAAACTTACACCTTAGCACAATTTTACAAGCAATAAAAAAATCTGAAACAGTCATATAATCCCGGTCCAGATGGCATTCCAGCAGCAGTATATAAGAAATGCAATATTGTGCTCGGTTCTCTCCTATTAAAACTGTACCTATATCCATTAATTCATGTTCATTCCCGGACACATGGAAATTAGCTCATATTAATCCTATCCCTAAGAAAGGTAATCGTGCAAACGCTACCAATTATCGTGGAATCAGCATCCTCTGTGCAAGCTCCAAAATATTTGAATCTATAGTTCACTCACATATCCTCTTTATTGCAAGAAACTGCATTATACCTCAGCAACACTAGCAACTCTAGTTTAGACAGCGGTTCTCAGATTGATATCATTTATACTGACTTTAAAGCAGCATTTGACCGTATTCCTCACCCTATCGTTCTTGCGAAGCTATCCAAAATGGGTTTCATTGACTCACACATTCGTTGGCTTGATTCGTTTCTCAGCAATCGCTCTTTTCGTGTTAAACTAAACTCCTGTTTTTCCAAATCCTTTCCATCCAAATCGGGAGTGCCTCAAGGTAGCGTGTTGAGTCCTTTATTGTTCGTTTTATTTATTAATGATGTTAACTCAGTCATTCCACACGATCGTTTTCTTTGTTATGCAGATGACCTAAAGATTTTTAAATCTATATCGTCTGTTGATGACTGCGTATCGCTCCAAAACACCCTCAACCGATTTGCATCATGGTGCTCATCGAACCAGCTAGTTCTATGCCCCGAAACGACTGCTTATAACTTCGAGGGTATAGCAATAAATCGTGTACTCTCGGTAAAAGATCTTGGTGTAACTTTCGATAGCAGGTTATCATTCCTCGATTACATTGACGTTACCGTTAATAAGGCTCGTAAAACAATCGGTATGATAAAACGTTTTTCAATCCGCATAACCGACCCTCTGTGTTTAAAAGCGTTATATTCTTCGTTAGTAAGACCGATTTTTGAATACTGTGTTGTTTTTTGATGTCCCACCTCATTTACATCGATTGACCGCATAGAAAGAGTGCAGAGATCATTTACTCGGTATATCGTCAGCAAAATGCCCGGCTTCACGTCAGATACTCTACCGGACTATGAGCAAAGATGCCAGCTGTTGGGTCTGGACTCATTGGAGAAACGCCGTCACATTTCCCAAATAATGTTTGTTGCCTCGCTCATATCTAATGCTGTGGATTCACATATCATTCTTTCATCCCTGCATTTCTATGTTCCAATTCGTTCCTTACGCCCTCGTGCTCCTTTATTTGTTCCAAATCGACGCACTTCAGTTGGTTTAAATGACCCTTTATTACGTGCTGTGAGATTGTTTAATTCCTGCGCACACCTGTTTGACCATCACCTCTCATTACCATCATTCCGATCCATTCTCCGAGCAAATATTTAATAAGTTTAGTTAATAGGTATGTTGTTAAGAATTCAATTCAGACAGCAGTTATGTAAATAAATAAATATTGATATAAGTTGTAGTTCAGACTGTAGTCAGCTTTGCAAATTTAAGTAAGAAGTTCCCATTAAGTAAGGAAGTAAGCCGTTTTATATTGTGCTGGAAATACACAAGATATAGTTTTACTGTACTTAGCACCTCTGCATTGGTTCCAATCGATTCAACTCTTCTGAATATACGGATTATTTAACTCTTTGCAATGATAGACATGCTGGTAATGTTATGATTCGAGTAAAAACTGTAAATGATGATTCGAGTACTGCCTGTTTGGTAATACTTTTAGCATACGGATTTAGCACTTAATCTTATTAAAAAAGTTGATTATAACAAGTTATTCACAAATGTGCCTTCACTGGCATTAAATGATTGCTAAGTTACGAACAAATATACATCTGCGACAATAATGTAACTCTAACTTATGTGTAAATTTTATATTATTATCTTACATCAATTAATAGTGTATAAGATGTTATTTACAAAAGCTACGCAGTCGGTTCTGATGCGTATGCTATATCATAAGGAAAGTGAATAGCAATGTTTAACTGGTGTAGTTGAGAAAGCAGTTGGCAGTCATTTCCCCATCATAAAACATAGAAGCACGGAAGAACAATAGGACAAAATCACGCAACGAATGTATAGCAGTGTCGTGGTAAATCGCCTGGATTGTTTATGTGGATCGATGCGAAAGGACTGCGTGCGTAATCCCGAGACGGTGTGTACGGCAGAGCAATAACGGGTGAATGTTAACGATTGTTTGGTTGATTGGTTTGCTGGTGTTATTATTGTTGTCGTGGAGATCTTATGGAAACCATAGAATCCTGTCCTAATTCGTTTCCTCTGCCATTTATGGTAGTTTCGATGCCAGTTTTATAGTTAGATAGCCAGCAGTGGAGGAAATTATCATTTTAGGGGCATCCTCTTCGACGGTTATATGATTATAATGTAGAATGACGTACCTTGGCTGAGTATTTTAAAGGGACATGAAAAACGATTATCATAAATATACTATTAATGCCTTTGTGCTGGTACGAGCACAGCTATTCATTGTGCATGTCTGGCTATGAAGTAGTTCAACCGTTACCTGCTTCAGTAGTTAATTACAAGGAATTGTTTGATGTTCCAAGACAGATCGGGTTGTGATGTCTACATTGGTTCAATTAATAGTTTCAATGGAATTCAATTTCTTTTTCACGGCAAAGAAGATATATTTAGCTTCCTTTTCCTGTCATTATCAGCAAAAAATGTATAGATAAGCTAGACAACCTTTGTAATGCAGTGGGCTACAATAGTCCATGTACATGCATCAACAAAAAAAAACTTTTATCATAAATCTCATATTCTCATATAATCTCTTATATATCCGTCTACACTCATACGCTTTTTACATGTGTATTGCGTCTCCAGCAGGTTTAAATATAAACATATGTATAATATTTTATTTAAGTATTTTCGAATATACCATAACATTCCGGACCGTGTCTACTCAATAAAATAAAGCATTGAACTGTTTATCACAACTAGGAATTCAAATTTAAATACGTACTAACCAAAGCTCAACTCCCAATCACCTGACCACGTGTCATCTGTAACATTAGTTTGTTATAGTGCAGAATAATATTGAGGTTTGAAAATACTGTATTTTATTTACAATCCCATGTCACGTACACATAGTTCATCACACAGAACAGTAGCACAAAAAGGATAAACTTAAAACGAAGCTCAACGATTCGCTTTTAAATTTAAGTAAAATCAGCTTGTATGCCGGTATGCTGACTGCTTTACATTTGCATAAACAGCTATCGTACAATGTGCCTCATCATCGTGCGAATAATAACGAATACCCAACAGATAAATTTGCAACGACTTAAGAAATGTATTTCCTAACATTGAAGTATGGAGTATAATGCTGTCTTTATTCTGGCCAGTAGTAAAAACTACTACAAGATATTTGGCAATACTTGTTGACCCCGAGATACGCTTAATGCGAAGCAAGAAGAATCCGCATATTTCTGCGTAAGTCGAATTTCGCAGTTTTCAGCCAGAATATATTTCGTTTAATTTAGCTTTAAGTGGGTGGCTCTAGTTATAAAATTAAAAAAAGTTCATTAGATCTTGACTTCAATCTCGTTTCAATAAACAATAGATTTATTTAAATAATTTATTTTACCATCTTACACAAGAGGAATTATCAATCATGTTATGTTAATGAACAGTGGTTTCAACTAGCAACATTGAAACAAGTAGCATATGAGGTAAAGTGCATTAAGGAGGTCTGGTCGTGGTAAGCGCATAAAATGATAAATTGATCAAGGAGGTCGCCATGTTTGAATTTTAAACACGTTTTAAATTTCATGTTCCAACATGTTCAACATGTTTCACTATTCCAAATAGAATGTTGATGTAGTTTTATTACGATTTGGACTGTCTTCATGGATAAAAAGTTTAGAAGTGCATAGAATTCACAGAGTATTTGAAGTTTTTTTTTAAATATTTAATATCTGAGTCTATCTAATACGTCCACGCTACACCGAAAAAGTTTAAATGAATACCTCATACACTGCTAACAAGGGATACATTCCTTTCATACATACACACACATAAAGAAACATGATTTTCGATGGTGGTCACCGTGCGCCCCTCTAAAATCTGGGAAAATGAACACACTTTGTATGTTGTTCTGTGGCACACATAAAGCAAAACATAGTCACGGGCAAGCATCGTGGTTGGAGTGTGTAAATTGCTGAATTCAATTTAAAGCTTGTACTTCACTGTGTTATTTTGGTGGATGTTGTTCTTTTGCAATGTGTATAGTGTGCCTCTCAGTACTTAATGGGTAGAAAGCAACAAAAATGTGTAAAACGCGCAAGGCGCACGCAGCGTTTGTTCAGCAGAGGATGAAAAATAACAAAGCTCCAGTGAATAGTAACAACAGGCTTGTAGTCCTGAAAATTTCCATCATATTGGAAAGTAAGGTGATCTGTTAGCTGTTTTGCTACACCTCGGATGGGATGGATGGTACTGGATGGCTGTTAAAACGAAAAACTCATAGATTCACCGTTTACACAGGTGCACGTTTACATCGGTGCTTGTGTGATGCCTTACGTGTACAACTAATGCTGTTATTTTAATTATAATCAGCACTGGGTCGTCACATCATCTGATAAAGCAAACATATAATTTAATCAAGTCAGGCATATTCGTTGCGATGAGTCATTATGGCCTTGCATACATGGTAAAAAATCAGTTTAAAAAAATACAGAAACTGTATTTACATATATTTTACTAAGCTTACAAATAAACAAAAATTTCATCCCACAGCTGATTCTTTGTAAGTATTTTGATTAAATCTACGTCCTTATCAAGTGCATCTTAAAATATCCGTAAAAAGTAAAGTGAACTAGTCTCTCTAACTGTTAGTGTGTATTTTTCACATGATTGTTCTACATCCATCTGTTCTGTAAATGATCCCGTTGGTAAAGTAATAATTACGTTCAACAGAGATAAAACATATTTTTGTAATGAAGATGCAACATGCACTGTAATACTTGCGATCAAAGAATGATGTCTCACGTGATTGATCAAAGTGGAATTTTCAGCTGTATCTCAAAACAAAGACAAATGGAAATGATAGATGTACTGGTTTTTACAATATCGGAAGGAATCGATCGAAATATTATAACAGCTTGAATAAAAATTTCTGTGTAACACTAGTATTGTGATGAAATTTCTAATACTTTTCCTTACTAAGCAGTTACAGGTCCAGTACTATATTTCCAATATTCCATATGCGTTCATCCATTTATTGTAGAATCACAGAAACCATCAGAAATTCTCACGGAGCATACTGCATGACGCACGGTAGCAAATGCCATTCTATCGATGCAAGCGTTTGCCGGTGTAAATGTATGCAAATTGTTTCGCATGAAATATTCATAACCCCGTGAGACTTCACTCGAAGGGCTTCAAGAAATGTCATGCATAGGATTTCTGTGGAGAAGCAACGCGTTTTATATTTTCGTCAATTTTCCATATCTATCGTTTATTTTCCCGTTACTAGCAGTAAAATTCGATGTATAGATTAACGATAATTTGCATCAAATGATGTGAAATTGAATGTAGTAAATACAGCATTTAGTAAAAAAGCAATAAAAATTGAATCAATAAAAACATAAATACCTCTTTCTGTAGTAAAAACGAATACTGACAGTATAGCTCATGAATTCTACATGACAAATCCGGGGTATAAGTAGTTTTATTAACTTTAGCTACTTATACGATAGTTACATTATGCAATATAGAGGGAATCGCCAATTTCAACGCAAATGCACTAATTTGGGAAATATATTATAATCCAAGCGCAATACAAGTTAATGCTTTAGTGTATCCTATATGCCCTAAGAAATTGGTTCCGTTTTATTTCGTTGGTATTTTTTTAACACATTTCCCCCTAGTGTATGAAAATTCGATTTATTGGGATGTATTTAAAAATTCCTAGAAAAATTCCTAGCAAAAGTATTTCTTTAAAAATTGTCGATTTCGAAAAAAATAGTATGCCCTGTTTCTGTTCGCGTCAAAGCAATATAATATACGCTGTGAGGGCTGATATAAAATACTAAACTATCGAAAGGTATTCCATGTACCATGATCTGAACTGTTCGGTACGCTAAAGTTAGCATGTTTTATTTTTTTGGTGTTTCCAGCATTCGGAACAGTACCATTCATAATAGCCTTCCACTTTGGAGTGACAATCTTAATTGATTTTTCTTCTCTTAGCAAAATATAGCCCTGCGTGCAATAGAACTCGGTATTTACGAGATTGAAACTATTATTCATACAACCGTCCGCTCATATAGGAAAAGTATCCTAAAGTACTCCAATGATAATTCTATTGCTTTAACATTATTAATTGAAATGGACGACCTTTGCAGAGCGAATAGCTTACACGATTATGAAAAATTACAATCAAGTCTATCAAAGGTCCTAGTGCAGTTTTTTTTTAAATAAAAGAAATTGTTCGTTCAGTTTTTTAAATACTTCGTTTTATAGCTATTTTTATAGGACCAAATATATATTCTATGATAATAGTTTTGTTTACATCAGGTATCTATTCAGAACAGCAGGAATTGACAATTGATCTTTTTGTAATTAACAACATTATCCTTTTTTAAGAATTAATAAAACCTAAGATTCCACAAATTCAAACGCCTTGCCCAAAACATGTTCCATCATCGGTAAAGAAATATTTACAATCAAGCTGTAGGTCATACAAACATTAATGTTTGTATTTCATCAATCTCGCATGGCGTTGCACAAAGTTTTGAAAAATTGAATTTTAGACAAAAGCTTTGGCAAAACGGTCACATAGATACGGCTTGCTTTTTGATTTGAGACCAGACTAATTGTTCACGGATAGGGGTGGTGTTCATGTGTCAACTCAATACGCGTGCAAAAGTAAATTGTGCATGCACGTAACGTGTAGTTGGTTGTATATGACCCAAACAAGTACCCATGTAGGACGTGTTGTTAGCTCTACTTACATGAAACAACCGTTTTACTGTTATAACTGGGATTTTATTTCTAATAAGGCAGGATAAATATCGATTGCATAGACATATTACCGTACGCTCAGACATAGCGTGAAAATTTCACGACGTGAAGCATGAAAAATCAGTCAAAATCAACGAATATTTCACGCCTAAATGTATGTATCCCGTCATCCAATCCTGTCGTCTTGTATGATACGACGACATTCGATGAAATGCTTCAAATTTCGTCAATATAGACGCTGTGAAACAAATGGTTCTAGAACGGAATTCTCATCGAATTTCATCGAATGTCATTGATATTGGGTTCATGCTTTACGGCGCAATGTTATTTGGCGGAATATCTTGTGGCACGGTTAGATGGAAGGTGATGCATTAGATGTAATAGAGAAATACATTGCAAATTTTTAATTTCCAACCCATTTCTGACAATAATGATCATTACCCCAAATTACCCAAATTATTCCAACAAATTAGTCCATCATGTCAGTATGAAGAATCTTTTTTTGTATTACAACTTTTTAGCTTACTTTATTGTAGAGTTTCATTTTCATCATTTTGGCTGAAATGGGCTTAGGGGTTTGCTTGTGCATAAGTGATTCTTAAATTATTATAAATAAAATATAAAGAGTATTGGAAAGGAGTATAAGTACTGTAAAAGTTAAAAGTCATTTTCCACTTTTTTTTCTTTTTACAGCTCTTCAAAATCCACGTATTATAGAGCATCCAATCGACACCACCGTGCCACGCCATGAGCCTGCCACACTCAACTGTAAAGCGGAAGGGATACCCCAGCCGACTATTCAGTGGTACAAGGACGGCGCACCATTGAAGATACTCCAGGGATCGCACCGGATAGCACTACCAGCCGGTGGTTTGTTTTTTCTGAAGGTAAATAACGTCCTTAATCCCTTTTAAAAATGCAAATTTTCCGAAAAACCAACAACCCTCCCAGTATACCTCAAATGTACGGAACGTTACGGTTATGCAGGCTGCGGGAGTCGTGGGTACGTTTTCTGTTCAGCATTAATTCCCCTAATGAAACACCTCGTGTTTTGGAGAAACGTCCAAATACTGGCTATTTTAAGTCAAGTTTGTGATATCATGGAAACATCGTTGAACCTGTTCTGTTAGTAACGTAGTACAGAATGCGTACGAGTACAGAATATGAGTAAACATGATCAACCCTGCAGTGGTACGCTTCTCGTTCTGATAATTTGCGTCCATGTTTGACGCCGCACACAAAGTAGCAGTGTGTGACTGAACCTTTCTTACAGCAAATATTTGCAGATATTAAAATTTAAAAAATTTCATGGAAAATTTAACTCATATCTTACTACACTTGGATACTTTTGGTTTGCGTACGTAAAAATGACACTGAGAAATTAAGTCCCTTGGTAAGTGCGTGGACTCACATGTTTTTCACACATAGTTAAAATGCAGCATCACTAACGAATTTCATTCATTTTTTCTATACCGCTTACATATTACCGTGAAAGGAAGGGGGAGGGGGAGAAATGTGGTGAAATAAGGTGCCATCGTCGCTTTACCGCATTTGGCGAACGAGCTTTGCAGAGAAAGGTGCAGAGCATACCCTGATATTTGCCTCATGCGGTAAAAAAGTGTGCCTGATGCTGCATAAACTTTATGATGAATAAATGTTTGATCAAATAATTTTCCTCTCTCTCAAAATGTAAGCACCTTCTGATTACGGAAACGGGACGGATTTACATGTCCTGTCATAAAACCTAATGAATGAGTGTTAGCCGAAAAAATAATCAAACTTTTTTTTTTCGAAAGCACAGATGCTGAAGCATATAAAATTGTAGCTAATTAATGTTTGTGCTTTTTTGTGATAACTTTAGTTTAAATAATTTAAATGTTATTTATGTTGTTATTATGTTTCATGTTTTATGTTTTATGTAAATGATTTTATGTTGTTATTATATTGTTTCCAGAGTTATATTGCATTTTGCACCAACTTAAAGTTAAACTAAAGTGTAAAGTTTGTCTTTGAGTTATAAATAAAAATTTAATTGATTATTTATTTATTTATAGTTTTTGAATCCTTTTTTTATCAAACTTGCTTAAAAACAGAAAATAACAAAAATGATCCCTCAAAAACACGCAACTCAGTATACATTTTGTTTTTTTTTTTTATTATTTAATAGCAAATAACATACATAATGTTTGATGTATACTCAGACATTTTGTTTTGTTTAGCTTCATGTTAGCTTTAAAACTTAACAAACGTGTAATAAAAATACGAGATTAAAACCATTAATTTAGGTCATCGTGAGCAGTAAGACACGTTAAAAGAGTAACATACCACTCATATCATTCAACAAATAACACAACAACCAATCAAAGGGGCAGTTAAAAGGATAAATAACTGACGGTACGAAGAGTTTACCCCACTTAGCAGGCAACTCAAAAAATCTCCTAAAATGCTACAGCACATTATCCAGAGGAAGTGAGGCCATAACTGCGCTGCTCGTAATAATTTTAATTTGAAAATATTTATAAGACAACCTTAATTTACCACACGCTGTTTGGAAGCTTGTTCTGCACGTACTGTACAGCACATAATGCTTGAAAACAGTTGCTCGGATACCATTTTGCTTCCCTTGCTAACCATCGTTGGGCAGCGGAGTTGTACACTGTACACAGTTTTACCCTAACTTTTCCACTTACTAAAGGTTGTTTCGTTAAGCCAGATATGGCTTCTGCGT
This sequence comes from Anopheles arabiensis, assembly GCF_016920715.1. NCBI lineage: Eukaryota > Metazoa > Arthropoda > Insecta > Diptera > Culicidae > Anopheles > Anopheles arabiensis. The sequence goes on along the minus strand of NC_053518.1, from coordinate 49,442,406 downwards.
TTGCACCAAGTAGAACCTCATCAGAGTCACAGCTAGTACACTGGCGAAAAGAAGAACACAAAAAGCAACACCCAAACAGCTTCCCGCTTGGATTTGATACTTTTCTCGCAGGTTTTTCATCTTATGTGTCCACGAGTTCACAGTATCCTCGCTGTTATGTCGGTTCCGCTATTCAGACCGATCATCTTAGTTCTACCAGCTTAGCAGATTTCCCTGGGAGAGGAGGAGTGTTGAGGGCTTTTCGGTGAAATTGTGTTCCTAATTCTACAATTTTCGTTTTTTTATGTGCCCAACTTTGCTTTCATTCTTTCACTAAGGTTGTAAATTCGCGGAGAGAAAGCGACGCAGGGGTGTACTGGTGTGAGGCACGGAACGAGAACGGAATTGCCAGAAGTAGGAACGCTACCCTACAAGTAGCAGGTGAGTTGCTTCATTTCCCATTTCCTATTTTAAATTGTTTTGCACCTTTTCCCCAGGCCTGTTTCATTTTCGCCGCCAAGCGTACGTCAGAGCTTGGCCATTTTCCCATACCCAATAAAAAGTCATATTAGGTGGAGGTGGTTACTTGTGGAACTGTGAAGTTTAGTGGAATGGCAAGTAGGACATAAATTACTTAAAACGATCTGGTTGTCGAGGACGATCTGCCGACCCATGGGAGGCACAACGACAAAAAGAATATTAATTCAATGGTGGGAATAATGTTTTTGGCTTTCTCTTCATACACTTACTTCTGACATTTGATCTGCGAGCAGTACTCGCAAAAGAATATATGCTTTACGGCTCACAATAGTTTAGCGGTGAATGTGGTTTCAATATATATTTTTTTAATTTAAAGAGGATACATCATTAAAAATAAATCTTACGTGTTACTTTGAAGCACGCTACACAGTAAAAACTCATTAAACGCTACTTGAACGTAAGGATGATTATAAAAACATGCAAGAAAAAAATTAAAGAATAATAAATACCAATTGTATGCTCATCACGAAATGTTAAAAGATCATAAAATAGAAAATCCAAGTCAATAATGTCTAGTATTGGAGCCCTTCACGATTCTATTCAGCTTTTTTATATGGAGTTTGACAGTTGACCAGAGGTTGAAATCATGTAAGCACTTCTTACAAATCCACACACAAAACTAGCCTGCGATTTTCAATCTAGACCATTTCAGCCTCAGAGCTGGAATTAGATTCGAGTACCTGTTCGAAAAAATGGCTAAACAAGGTGGTGTTTTCATTTATTCTAAGGTACACCAAAGAGGTCAGATGGTGGAATCTAGAATCTAAGTGTATGTAGATCAGGTGGTCTCAAAGCCTGCTTTTTATAAAAAAATTGGAACGTCACTTTTTGACAGGACGGTTAAAAACTTTTGCTCAAACAGGTAATACGGTGGCTTAACGAATACTCAAAACATTCTTAAATTTTTCATTCAGTAACAGAAGCAACAAAAATCAACCTTCTAAATACATACACCTAAATACATACATAGATAGCTGCTCGAAAACTGCTATACAATGCAAACAGCTGACAGGCTGTAATTCCAGCCTACGAACTTAAAACGGAAAGAGCCCTATTACTAGGATTTAATTGTTTCATAACCGAAAACAATTGAGGTCTAGGATGACTTTTTTATATTTATTCTACATTACCTTGTTACCCATAGAAGCCCCTGTTTAAGTTTATCTTCTTTTTAGTATACGCGGCCATGCAAAATTTACAAGCTTCTGAGAATAGTCAATATCATGTTTCTGAGGCTTATTAGTAACAAAGCAACTTTAGGTTTACAGTTAAATACTAAAAGATCTTTCAGTTTTTTCGCCAATTATAGAAAGTTATAAGAATTCACGACATATATTCTGCAATGTTATTGCAATATAGTGCGATGCATAACCGTTAAACATTGTTGAAAATTTAAAATCAACCTATTCAAGCAGCAGAGAGTTAATTAAATAGCATAATAGACAATACAGAGGCCGATACAACGACGATCTATACGAGGTATACGGTGATATCACTTGCAGCGCGTCAAACTCGCTAGGTTATCGCTAGGCTCGCTAGACAGAGGAAGCGTGGTAGGCTCAAGTCAAAGTAGCAAGATGTCGTAGAGGCATTCGCCATTAAGGCCGGAATAACGGACTGGCAGACGGAAGACGTGAGACCATGAGCAGTCTCATTTGTGCAGCAATCCTTAAATGCTGGGATGTCATTGTATACAGTAATGTGCTATATAAAAATCTATTAAATAACTGTTTAGATAAACATTCGAACGAATGTACCATTGTCAATCAATGTAATATTATTGGTACAACAAACAGACTATTTTGTAATAATCATTGTGCTATTGTCCATACTAATATTGTCATTTTTTAAAAGGCTAACAGACAAATTGGCATATGAACAACTCGTTTGATTATCATATGAACGATAGAATAACTGTGTTTTTGAAAGAGTCATATTTTATCCATATTTTTACTTTTGTATTTATTTATATCATCGAATCGTATGTAGAATTTATATCATCGAATTTTAGTTCAAATAAATAAACTGTAGCTTACAATGAGAGCCTGATCAAATTTAAATTTATATATGAAGAACTCAGGCAATTATTCAATATTGTGAATGCTTTAATGTTTAATTTAATGTTCAATGCAAAGAGATTAAACTATACTGAATTTTGTTTTCAATATATCTGATCTAGAGTCATTTCGATGTGGTTGTTTTGTTCATTCTAGCTGGCTTTATACCTCAGAGGAAGACGTGATGAAATAAATTTAATTAAAAATAGCAACAAGCCTTTAAAGCCGGAAGCATATCAATTTATTATCCTTTCTCTGCAACAAAACGTAAAGATGGTCCCTATGCAGGCAAATGTTGAACCGCTTAGAAACATACTTGTTGAGCACATCGATAAAAGTGGAAAAGGTGGTTCTATGTTGTTTTGTGAAATATTCTATGCACAGAGTGTGATCAAAGGTGTGATTTGATTTTCATAACGTAGTTCAATGTTAATATATATAGTGGTTTCGATGACTTAGGCTATGCATAAAAGAACACATTTAACTGTAAAAAAACATAAATGCTCAATTTTATTCTCATTCTTTTTACTTTTACTCTCTACTTTTCGGAAATTTTGTATGTATAGTTGAAGAAACAATTTGCGATTTGAAAACGAGTGATGAAAAAAACTGATTGTTCGTACAATCTACCTTCCCCTGTGCGGCTATAGTCGTCCTTTTGGTCGATCCTTTGCATTTATTATGGATGGATGTTGCTAGGATTTGAAAGTCAGTTATGTGTGCCAAAGATAATGCTGATAAAACCAGAGTAAGCGAGGTCCGCTCCATTCGTTAGCAACAGACCATCAATTTCACCAACTATGTATCCGATACAAATTTCTGCCTCGTTGATTGTCGTGTGCCGAGAGACAGACAACACTTGTTTAAATCAACTTGCATGGATGCTTGTAACAAACAAATGGGAAAAAGTCGTTTGAAATGTATCAAGATTCCAGTCACATACGTTTAGCTGTTTCCTTTGCTGCAGTATCGCAAGCTTTTATTTCAGTTTCTGATTCAGCCCAGCACATATAGTGATCATTTGTCATGATTTAAACTTTATGGGTGGTTTTAGGTATAGAGTGATTGTAAAACTGCGGTTTGATGAGGTTTTTGTTGTTCATACTATAACTTTATTGTGCCTAGGACATTGATGTGGGACTATATCTGAATGCAAGTTTTTTTTCCAACGCAGCTTCAAAGTGAGTTTTAGTTTATACAACACAATTTACCCATACCCGCACATAACTTAATGCAAAGAACCTTTCATCCTCTCAACCAGTCTGTCAGCCGCAATGAAGAAGACAAAAATAATTTCTTAAAACAAGAAAGCCTCAGCCTTCAGGACAACAAGAAAGCACCAAAAACAAAATAACAATGAAATTAAATCCTGCATAGCTAGCACTTTGAACGATTCATTTCAAAGGTAAAGCTTCTATAAAACTATTTACGTTTATGCTTCTAACAGCACGACTTATTAGTGAACCGACAGCGAAAAATAAAGAGGACATGGAGGGAAATAACCGACGAAGTGAAAAAGCACACAAAATACCTACGATAAAACCCAATTCAAAATGCCACTCACGGCAACATAAATGTCGGAGCAAAACACACAGAAATACACAAACAAGCTTAGGGACATAACGAATGGCACCAAAAATGCAAATAAAATTTCCATTTGCATCGCAGACGATCATAAAAACCGCTAGGTTGGTCAGATTTCGAATGTTTTGTTGGTGTTTTCCCATATTTTTTTTGTATGTTTTAGGCAACGCCTAGGAATATTGGTCAGTTTTCCATTATGTTCTAACGCTTTTGTGACAGGTTGTCTAGAGTTTGCTTTTCGGTTTGCTCACTTCCATTATATGTCCGCCGTAGCAGTTCGTTGAGTAACCCATTGCAAGACCCTTGGTGGAGTCAGTACTCTGGTGCAAGTGTCAGGCCCTTCAACGCATGTATACGTTTGCGATTTTTCACGTTTGCTATTTTTTGGCTAAACTTCACCCAGAGCTGACTGACAGTTAACTGAAAATTGGTACAAAAATCAGTAAATAAATCAGAAAAAATCGTTTGAAAAACATTGGTCGATCCGTTTACCAAAAGAATCCTGCTGGATTGTGTATAACTACGGCAAACTTATATCAAGTTCACTATTATTTAAACACTGTATTTTATTGACAGTAGGATGTTTGCATATTCCCATGACAGTAGGATGTTTGCATATTCGGTTTGCGTTGTGAGTTTTCTCAAAATATAAACTTTCCATTAACTCTATAGATATTGACTCATAATATGAATAACGTGGTAATTAAAACGATGTGCAATAGTTCTGACAACAAATTTTATTGTTATTATGGATTTTATAAATTATTATTATTATTTTTTAATACATCAAACCCAGCCAGTAGCCCTAACAAATGTTTCATAGCATTTCACTACTATTTCTGTACTATTATTTAATGTGTCATTTGTTGTACATGTTATAGTATTGCGAGAAGAGTTTCGACTTGAGCCCCAGCATACACGCGTAGCACAGGGGGAAACAGTGCTACTAGAATGCGGCCCACCGAAAGGAATTCCGGAGCCGACGTTGTGGTGGCGAAAAAATGGTCAAAAACTAGAAGTTGAAGCTTCGAAACGCATTCGTATTGTCGATGGAGGTAATTTAGCAATTCAGGATGTACGCCAAACTGACGAAGGACAATACCAATGCATTGCAAAAAATTTGGTTGGCGTACGGGAATCAGCAACGGCTTTTCTCAAAGTTCATGGTAAGTTTTTTTAAACCATGTTCATATTATTGCGTTCGTTGGGTAGCTTCCGGATCGTTCAGCACATTCATACATCGTTGCAGTAAAACCATTTCTGATACGAGGACCGCATGATCAAACTGTCGTCGAAGGTACGTCTGTAACATTTCAATGTCGAGTAGGTGGGGATCCGATGCCAGATGTACTATGGCGTCGATCGGCATCAGGAGGCAACATGCCATTAAATCGAGTGCATATCCTGGAGGACAGGAGTCTACGGTTGGAGGATGTAGTTCTGGATGATGAGGGAGAGTATAGCTGTGAGGCTGATAATGCTGTCGGAGCCATCTCAGCCACTGGCACATTGACCGTCCATTGTACGTATGAAGACATTCATAAATTATGAAAGGGTATTTTTTGTCCTAATGGCATAAACTACTACATTTTATTGCATGACTTTCAGCTCCTCCCCATCTTTCGATAAGACCAGTCCCACAGGTAGTAGAAGCACCGCACGATGTTTCGTTCGAATGTAAATCAGAAGGCAGACCAAAGCCAACTACATTTTGGTCCATAGAAGGTAACAGAACACTGATCTTTCCCGGCACGTCCATCGATCGATTCGAGACTACATACACACAGGAAAGTCTCACCGTCTTGACGCTTACTCAAACTACAAAATCTGATAACGGTCTTGTGATCGTTTGTAGTGCCGTAAACAGTGTCGGATCTGTCAGTGTTCGAGCCCGCTTGATGGTAGCTTCACAGGATGATCGACCCCCTCCAATCATTATTCTTGGTCCTACAAACCAAACTCTTCCCTCAAAGTCGACAGTATCGATGGCTTGCAATGCGGTTGGTAATCCTAATCCGTTCATTTCTTGGTACCTGGATGGTAATCCGGTCGTACCATCGGAACGAATTAATATAACGGAAAATGGAACGCTCTTATTACGAGAGCTTGAGAAAGGAACCGATCAAGGGCTCTACACGTGCGTAGCCAGCAGCAGCAGTGGGAAATCTACGTGGAGTGCGTTCCTGCGCGTTGAGTCACCCACGAATCCAAATGTTAACTTTTATCGGGCACCTGAACCATCCGAATTCCCAAGTGCCCCGGGAAAGCCCCAAATTGTTAACATTAGCAACAGCTCCATTACCATCTCTTGGCTGCCCAGCATCAAGTCCGGTGCTTCCGATATCAATGGTTACCTGATTGAAGTATTTTCAAGTGATATGGCCAAAGGGTGGACAACAGTCCCGTTTAAGGTTTCGTCGACGAGCTACAGTTATGCTCCGATTTCTCCAAACGTCAGTTACATTTTTATCGTTCGAGCAGAAAATGACCAGGGACTTGGTATTCCGAGCCTCATGTCCGATCCGGTTTCCATTGGAAGAGAATTCAATCATGGAGAAGACATCAATCTCAGTGAAGCGCAAGCAACACTTTCGTCAGGGCAGGTGGTCAACCTCCTTGAAGCTAATGCAACCGATGCTACCAGTGTGCGACTGGCGTGGGAGATTGTTAACGGGCAGTATGTGGAAGGGTTCTATATTTACTCGCGCAAGGTAAACTCCAACGGAACGTATCGAACTTTGACAGTTCTACATGGTGGGGGTGCTTCTGCTTGTACGATAAATGGATTAGAAAAGTTTACCGAGTATGAGTTTTTCCTTGTACCATTCTACAAAACAATCCAGGGGCGTCCCTCGAATTCTAGATCAACGTGCACTTTAGAGGATGGTAAGATAAGGAGAAGCCAAAAACCGTGCACCTTTCAACAATTCTTCAATGGAATGTGTTACTTTTTTTCAGTTCCGACGGCATCACCAGTAAATCTGGAAGCAGTTCTACTGAATACCTCAGCAGTTTACCTCAAGTGGGAACCGCCGAGTAACAGCACGATAAATGGTAATTGGTTATAACGCGAACTAAAACATATGTGTGTTAAAAATAACAATGAAAAAAAACGATTTGCATACTCATTAGGAAAATTGAAACACTATCACATCATCATCAGAGGTTACGACGTTCACAACATATCCAAAGTTCTTACCAATATGACTGTCGACGGAGAAGCACCAAAGTTACTGCTGGCTAATCTGTCTGCTGGTGTAACGTATTCTGTCAGTATTGCAGCGTCGACAAAGGTCGGAATTGGTCCGTACAGCATTCCTTCGATTTTAAGGCTAGACCCTCACACTAGGCGGCTTGATCATGGGTACACAAGGTAGTATAGAAGAAGCTACAAACTATTTCCCTACTATGCATGTTGCACCATACTTTGACAAGCGTGCATGTATGCTTCCTAAAGTTACACACTGCATTTACAGCTCAGCAAGTACATGAAACATGCAAATATTTCCATTTCTCTCTTCCACAGATATCCAATAAACCATGACTACTCACACGATATACTCACGCAAACATGGTTTATAATTCTGCTCGGTTCCATCATTGCCATTATCGTCTTTTTGTTCGGTGCCATCATTATTTTCCGCAGGATACAATTTATGAAACACAGCTCGTTGAACAATATGCACGGTGAGTCACAGTCAGCCAAATTGTCGTGTTGGAGTTTACTACATAAATAGTTCCGCAATGAAACGAGAATCTCTTTTTGAAATCCTTCAAATCACTACATGCCAAAATTAGTGATAATTTGGATAATAAGTAAATGCTTACAAATAGGGACAATGCACAAAACCAATTTTATCATTTTTATATTCTCACTTTTTACTGCTTGAGGATTTAGTTTTCAACAAATGTTGATCCAACGGTTCAAAGAAACATTTTAATCAAAATTTCAGCCTATCATCAGTAAATAGTACATACGGTAAATACGCCAAGGAAAATGCAATCGTAAATCTCACGTCATACAATAAACAATTCAATAAGCAGGGCTGTTGTTTACTGCATAAAAGGACTCATCCATACAAAAATAAAATAGCAATAATAATCAACCAGCAGCATTCATTTTTCACATCATGTGCATGAGGGATGTGTTTAGTCACGAAACAATTTACCATATCATGCTACATCGCGTTTTGTTGACTCAAATCATTTTACGGGCATTATTCGTGCTTATAGCTTTGCCCTCGAATGGTTGGGGCTAAGTTTGAAATTGTTCACAACTTTCAGAATCTCCGTACAATGAAAGCAATGAAATTTGTTCCCATGCATGCATATGATAAGCAAAGACATATGATTTAAGTGTTGTGCAGTGGGATACAATTAATCTGTTCTTGGCATATTATCACTATATCAGCGCTATGCAAAACACTGTATCGTAAAAGAGAATGTTGTTAACACGTTTACACAATTTCAGGTAATCACGCTATCGGAACAGTCCGAAAGTTTCCTACTCTACCACTGAATCCTAATGGTGTGTGGATCGACCCGGGAGGTGGAGTTTGGCGACAAGCGAGCGACATTACTAAGGAAGTCATCACCGACTATGCTCAGGTTTCTGCCGCCCCAACACTTCCACTTCCAGATTATGAAAGGTAAGCATATTAATGAAAAAAAGTTTCAATTGCTTCAATATGTTCATGCATGTCAGAGTTTTGAACACAATCAGTTTAACGCTGTTGTATCTATAACATTGCTACGTGTAAGCTTACTCCCCAAAAAAGGTTAAGTGCTTGCAAGGGCGTTCACTAAACAATCTACTTAATTATGCCTAATTGTGTACATTCTAAACGAACGCCTTACCTACCGCAAAGAGGTTGATGACAGTTTTGTGTAGCAATACTGTCGACGAGAGCTTCTGAAATAGTTTTCCAAACAATCAACAGGGCTTAAAAGCACACAACAACGACACATCTTCAACACTTTGTTCCATTTCCTTGCTCGTGTGTGGCGCCAGAAACTATGAGGGTAAAAGCAAACAAATACACAAAACTTCAGCATCATTAAAGGATACACGGCTCGTACCCACTTCGCCGGTCTAGGATAATGGGGATCACTTCAAAGGTTTAAGCCAGTAATGGAGTTCGTAAATTTTTGGCGGTTTACATTTCTCACTCGAAACTGCCGGAGAAAGCATTCGACGAAACTTTTCCCACAAATGATAGTGTCTGTTGTTTACCACCATTACGTTCTTGAACATCCGCGACAATGGTAAATATGCCTATCCCTTGGAAACTGGTTGCAATCTGTACGTGATGCTTCTAGCGTACGGTGATGTTAGCAAGAAGGTTACGGATGAAGTGTGCAAACTTGTGAATGAACATCTTCAAACAAATTTTTTTTTTGTGGAACATCCACAGCACTCATGTCGCTAAGGAAATTACTGTATGCATGGCTAAAACTTTTTCCATTACGTATTTATTCAACACTTAGGCTGTTGTTTCAGTTGTATCTCACTAAACGATGTAAGATAATTTGATGGAAATGTTTCCTTTCGGATTGAAATTTGAGATAATGGTCAATTTAAATAATTTTAAACGCCGTACTTTGCAGCTCGCATGTTGGATGTTTAAATGGTATTATATCAAAACATTATATAAAATTATATCAACACTTGATTACCAGATTCATTAGATTATTTTGTGACTGCAATATTAAAGTATAACTACCGACTTTTATTTTCATGCGTTATATTTTGTTTAAATAAATTACAAAGCCGTCGGTAGAGAATTTCATTTCCGCACTTGGGATTGGGGATTGGGTACAAATTGCAAATATTTTTGGTAAATAATGCAGCGATGGAATGGGATGACCAAACAAAATAATAAAACATCATACAATAGCAAAATCGATAAAAGCATACATGCGTAAATGTTTGGCCACATCTGCCACACTGTGGAAAACTTTCAAAATGTATGAACAAATGCATTTTTTCCCTTTTTTGTGCTGTTCGCGCTAAGTGCACAAATTAAAATATATTTATGATACAACTACTAACAACGCGGTGTGCATCGTGAGACCGATTCGGGCTTTGCATATCTGTTTTTTCTTCCTTTCTTTTTCTTGCATTTTTATAATTAATTGCACCTATACCCTCAGACTGTCCCCGCTGAATATGCCTGACTACGCGGAAGTGGCCGGGTGTTCATCATTCAAAAACGATCTGGGACAATCGGACCCTTGCTATGACAACTACGGGGCTTACGCTTCAACCACGCTGGTAGGCCGTTCGGTGCAACTGTACGCCCAAAACCAATTCGATGGCAAAAATGTCTACTCAGCGCCCACCGTTGTTACGGCCGCGGCAGCGTCCGGTGGATGTCACTACAATAATTTCATAAATCAACAACATCAACAGCGCCACCAGCAGCAACTGCAAGCCCAGTACGGTCTCCATGGACCCCAACAAATGCATGCTCAGATACAGTCGCAACCGCATCAGCAACAAATCGGTGTGCACGATAAAAGGGAGCGGGATGCTAACGGACGCCCGATCGGTGGTGGTGGAGGTAGCATAAAAAGCCAGAAAATGAACATCATCGAAAATCGGATGGCCGACATGTTGAACAATTTGAATCAATGTTCATCGTCGGGCCCTACGGCAAGCTATAGCACCGGTGGTGGCATGGGCTCGTCGTACGGTGGCTCAACGGTAAGTAATCTCAACAGTGGAAGCCACTGTAGCCTACTTCCGGCGGGCCAACCGATGGCAGCCTCGTCGACGCTGACAATGGATGTGATGAACAGCATGTCTGGTAGTGCGCCGGGTAGCGGTGGTGCAATCGGTGGAGGTAGCAGCAGTGTACCCCATACACCGCTTTTTGGCACGATTAAACGAACGACCAAGTACAACAAAATAGGCTACAATAAGGATAATAAACTCAATTTTGGCGATAATGGCCGATCGGTCGAGCAGCCGTTGTTCGTCAAGTCCAAGTACGATGGTACCTGGTCGTCCGTGCCGAGCTCGGTCACGATGGCATCAGCGGCCAGCAGCAACATGATTAATAATTCGCCATATCAACAGCAGCACCAGCAGCAACAGCAGCAACAGCAGCAGCAGCAGCAGCATCTTCCAGTTCCGCCCCTTTCGAGCACCAACAGTATCCATCAACAGCAGCAGCTTTTGACAACAGTAGGCCCACCACACCCGCCTCCTCCACAGCTTCCACCAATTCAACAAGCGCCTTCAGTAGTTCATCACTTTCCTTCGGGTCACCACCACCACTCAACTTCCGTTTCGTTGTTTCATGGTGGCAAAGAATCATCCCGATCGCCATCCCGTGTTTCACCGACTACGCACGGTCTGCAAACAAATAATTTAGATAACCATCCACCGCAGGAGTGCAACAATGGAACCAACACAATCACTAATGGTCAGGAAGCTTCTATTGGTTTCTCTGGGAACGCAAATCATCCGTTGCAACAAACACATCAATTAAGTGGAGACACCAATGTAGAGAATGTATAAATTTGAGTACTTCTGTTTGTAGTGCCATAAAATAGTGGAATTTTCTTTGACCCTAGCTATCACCATTTTATACTCAGAGCAGTGTAATTTCTTTTGTTAAATTGAAACCGTATACTGTGTCATTTATGTTTTACTAAAACACACAAAAAGGAGTAAAATAATATTCAAACTAGGTTGTTTGAAGTGCAAAATATTTTCAAAAATATTACCATAGATTTAATAGATTGACGCTTATTTCAGTAATCATCATATTCCAGTAATATCCAGTAATATTCCAGTAATTACCCACGAATCCATTCAAATTGAATTAAAATTAATTGATTATCAAAATTAAGTATGAATTATCACTAAATCGAACTTAATTTTTCATAACTTACTACACATATAAAGTTGACCGATAAGATTTATAACGTACTTTGGTGAAACTGTAATAAAACTAGTGATATTAACAATACATAGTTACAATTACATTGCTCTGAGATAGAGAATTGGCATTTTGGAGATTATAATAACTTGTTTAGTTTATTTAATTTACATTATTGAAGAAGACTTTAAATCCACATAAAGCTTGTAAATATTGCAAATATATCTATCATACTATGTGCAATCTGACCAATGCTTGAGTGTTTTCGATACATATATACTTTTGGGTTTTTAAAATGTTTGTAGTTTTGCAACCCACTGGAAGTAAAATCATGCCTCCTGATATAGTTTAAATAGCCTGCTAAAACTGAATAAAATAGGACATTTTCTCTTACAAGCTCATGAAAAAACATCGCAACTATCAAACGATATATTTTCCCTACCAGCTTTCATAAAGATAAACAGTCAGTTGTGGATCGATGGTAGCGAAAACATTAAAAAGAAACATATCGAAACACACTTATCCTGGCCAACGCTTTGGCAGTTTGTTCGTTTGGCAGCGCGATGACCAAATTATTTAACTGGTGTACCTACCATGTTTAGCTAGTGTACATAGCTGCTGCTAATGCAATAGATTAGAACTGAATGAACTGTACTGAAATTACATAAAACGTTTTTTTAACCATTTCAACAAAAAACATAAATCTTTTGTTTAAATTTAAGGTTTAAAAATGTAATAGGAATGATTACAACGGTAAAGTATCCGCAATCATTCAGCAACCAAATATTGTTTTCGACTATTAGATTTATTTTCGTTGTATTTTCTTTTCCAAAATATTGTAGCTCTCTTTAGGTTTACACATTTGATTTTAAGCAACGAAAATGAAATCAAATAGGAACACGAATTATGTCCCATCCTAATTCCATGACGATGAGTATATACCCTATAGCTATCAAAATGAAGCGAGTAAACAAAATCATTTGACTGATTATCGTAATTGACAAATGGGTCGTAGGTCATGAGACACACAGATAATTATCCTGCCGCTGCAACGCATTGCTATTATTATCTGATAGTTGTAGGCAAATTACTTCCACACGTGTTTTTGTTTTGTTTCAATATGGAGAAGAAGTGTAAACATAGGCAAAAGGAATGGATTGATCGATGGCGGATGAAAAGTACATATTAAGAGCCAGTCGAAATCGTAAAGAAAAGAGAAAGATGAATAAAAGAAAATGATGATATTTTGAACGAATATACCGTTTTGGTAGATTTTATTTAACTGTCAACTGTGATGACCTTTTTAATGTGCCGTACTATGCAGAGGCTCTATGTAGAATTTATACACATAATACTTTAGGTGTTATTTAGTTTTATTTTTTAGAATTTTTTTTTCGCATGAATCAGAATGCATAACTTTTCTTCCTTTTAAGTTTTCACATTTTCATATAGAGCATTTTTTTCCTTTTCTGCATACATTCATAATACTTATAAGAAAATATGTTTGCCGATATTGTATTGTCGATAACGATGTTCTGATGTACTGTTGTACTTGAAAAAGGTAATCCAAACAAAAAATAGCAATATTTGAGCAAAAGTATACACTATCATGACTTTGAAGATTGCTTTCACTTTTGGTTCCCCTTAATTTGCGTGCTGAATTTATGAAGCTTATTGCTCAGCATAAAATTTGAAGCATAAAATAATTAAACCCAAGAATTTGAGTACCATTTGTACTTAAATTTTTAATAACCCCCATCCCACATTTTCGAATGACTTCAGTGCAGGCTACTTTGCACCTATTTAATTTTTCATAAGCGATGAGGAACATAAAGACTTTGGTTCACGTTGTTTTTGTTGTCTGTGACGAAATCTTAATTCCTTGGGTGTTCCTTAGTTATCATGTTGTTTTGTACGAATTGTGGCAGTTTTTGATTGTGTTAAGATCAACGTAAAAAATAAATGTCAAACATCAATGAATATGAAAAAATATTATCGTTAAACCTTCTATTCATGGTTCATTGGAAAGATGCGGTTTTATGGTTTTATACGGTTATTTACGTATGGCGGTACGGTCTATTCGGGGCTTGAACCCATGACGGGCATGTTGTTAAGTCGTTGACGACTGTACCACCAGACCGGTTCATCTAGGTCTACAACATGCTACTATTAACTTCAATATCTCGGACTGATTCGTGTACAGATAGTAGAATAGTCAATCTTGTGTATGAAAGGGGTGAAAGTTATCTGTCAATATGGAGTCCATATTGAATCCATTCTGCACTTCATGTTGTTGACGATGGCTGTAACATTCATGGCCACCACCTACAAGTAGCGAACTTGCACCTGCTGCCGCACGCTAATTGTAAACAAAACTCTGTAAAAATAATGGCACGACGAAAAAAGGAGGCTTTAGGGTGTGCAATAAAATGGATCGAAGAACTCTCTTCGTTCAAATTTTTAAAATCCACTGTTTAAGTGTTTTTAATAAAAAAAATTTAAAAAAAAATCTAACATTTTGCTACTGAATCATTCAAGAATTGAATATATTTGTATAATTTCAATCATATAAGTTTAAGTGGTTCACAAGGCGAAATAAACCTTATTTTGTGAAACACCATTCTTAGCAGTTTTACTAAGAAATCACTTCGTTTTGATCGAACTCGGTCGAAATATTTTGATTTGTGTTGAAATGTGGCAAAAACGCTAGCTTTCATCAATGTTATATAATTATTTGGATAAATAATAATTAATACGTAGTGTGCAGTAATTGGGTGGTGTGCAACAATTGCCAAATTACCCTAGTATAGTACAGTGGACCCTCCTATAACGTAATCTATTCTACTAATGAAAATATCACTTACAAGGACTGTATGAAACTGCCACAATACACGACATATCATACCACATTTCACTAACTGGTTGTCGCTATGGCTTTATTGATTCTGGATATAAAAAAATCTCCTTACAAGTAGCAAAATAGACAAAAAATTAAGCACATAGATAGTAGTTGTAATTTCCCATAAAAAGACAAACATCTTTAGGCGACAGAAACATGGATGGGTAAGAACACAATAACATGATAACTACTTAAATTACATACAGACCATACAGAAATAACATAAATTAAGAACTATCTTTAGTTTGCCGTTTGAAAATTTTTGAACTGGTTTTGGATATACACTTAAGATTAAATGGAATGATTGTATTATTTATTTAATGGACTCAAACTGCTTCTTATTCCATCTTATCAGTTGATGTAATCCTATGTATTGTCACAACGCAGCAGCATCAACAAATAAATCATAAATAAAAATCCGTTTATAGAGCTTCCTTCTCCACCTTCCATTTCGTTTTCCATCCTATCAGACGTCTATCTCCGATTCATGATTTCCGCATGACCATCGTACACAGAACTGTAGCTATTTTTATGAATTTCTGTCGGTTTCACCAGCTGCAGCTTGGTACGTTTATACAATCAAGCGATATTTGATACTAATGCCGTGAGCGGTTCTTATCGTATCCAATTGACTGTGTAATAATTGAAATTCTTAGCATTCGTTTGTGACAGAAGAACCAAGAATCTCCCCTTAAAACAGCTGAGAACATATTGGGGAATTCGCTGACGCTCACTTGCTTACTGGACCATAAAAAGGGAGACACGCTTAAGGGACCTGCACAAATCCCTTGGTTTTGTTTCGAACTGTCCCCAAATAGAAAGACAACATGATATGAGAAAACCTGCACTTTTTTATAGTGATCATTTTCAGCCCTTGGGACTATCGATACGTTCCAATTTTAGTGAACAGCTTCGTATAGTGAGTAAAATAAGAAAAAAACATCGTGTCGGATGGAGTGCAATTGTGAGCAGCAGGAAATAAACTTCTTTTGTAACTGTCATTGAAAAATAAATCGAAGAACTTTTGCCTCCAGATAAATCCAGCCCATTTTCGTCCGCTGTTTGAACTATACGCTTTGAACTGTTACTTTTATACCGTACTATTATAATCTTACAATGTTCAGCTTATCTCCTATAGCTTCCATACAAAGGATTTAAAAGGAAACTAGAATCAGTCACAGTGCAGTTTTCCGTTTGAACGTTATGCTTTTATTTTGCTGTGTCGTATTTCCTCTCTTTTACAGCAAAGAACGCCTTGAACATAAAGCTATGAATAGAATAAATAAAATAAAATTATTTTTGCAATTAAATAAGTTCGCAAAGTATTTTTAATCTGTGGTGCACTTTTAACTGAAAACGATAAGGAATCGATGCTGAGTGTTCCACTTTGTCATTTTGTATGTGATACTTGGCGTGTCGTTGCGATGTAAAGTTTTCTTCTAAATCTATCGGTTGTCGTTTCTAGTAGCGTAAATGTAGAAGAAATGGTTAATTTGAGATGTATGCGTATATATAAAAAAAAAATCCCGATTGAGCCATACCAGATTAGGTGACAGGGTTGGGCCTGAACATTTTTCTTTCTTATGTCTATGCAAAACAAACATTCTTCTTTATAATAGCAGAGTTTTATGCAACTAATTTTAGAACAATTACGACATCTCATTTAAAATGAAATGGATTAAATAAAGGATGCTTGGGAAAGTCCTACGAGAAATGTGCCATTTCAGCCTTAGATACAGTTTTCATTGCTTCATTTCAACTTGGGTATCACTTTTAATGTTCACCGTTTTTATAACCAGCGAATTTCGGTTGGTACGAGTAAAACAGTACAAGGGATACACTCGACTCGTTAAGTGTTCAGTTGGCTAACACCATTCATTTAAAATGAGTTTGGGGACCGTTTTAATTGTAGGATAACTACTGTAGCTGTAGATCTGTAGCTACGTAAACTGGAAAAAGTCTCTTGGAGGCTTGAGAGTGTTATGTAAAATAGTCAAACTTTATTTATTTATGTTTTGTATCAGAAATGTTATGTTAAAGGTAAGGTTATGTATTTTCATAGATATTGAAACATTCAACAAACCTCTTTCTTCTACACTGTCGATCCGAACAATGTTTATGAATATATGTTCACAGGTGTGTCACCGCACTCATGTTGCTTGTTCTTGTGCTAAGGCAAGTGCTTACGTCTGTACGTAAACACGAGAACACACCTTTAACGACCATCCCCTCGATGGAATCCTCTTGGTTGTACGAACGGGGTAGCTGGTTTGGATTTATTTGCCAATCCTTTTTCAGTGCCAACGCAAGGAGTGTCAAAAGTGGTGCCTTGGGATTTTGAGGAAATCCATCAGGACCTGAGGTGTAGAAATCCGCGTACCGTGAATGCGATAAAAAGGCTCGCAAGCAAATCCACCAGAATCGGTTTTATTCGTTGCAGCTGTAAAACGGCTCATAAAAATATGTCCCGAAACGGTTTATGGCAGCGAAGGGCATTTTATTGCAAAAGACGCAAAAGTTTGGTTTATTTTACATCCGAATCCTTTATGTAGGGTAAGGGATGGAGATGAATGATAGAGGACATCACAAAATGGTAATGTATCCAGAAGCCGAAAAACATGCGGTTAAACGGTTTATTTTCCTGTCACATATTGCAAATGAATCCGTTTAGTTCATGAAGCTATAATTTTGCACCGTTGTATACATTCCAGGCAAACAATTTATTTTATTCCTAGATAATTTCATTGCTCGAAAGCAATTTCCATCCTATCAAGAGCTATAAAATGGCTTTTCATTGTTGGATTAGCTTATATCGTAGATGTAATAGTCACGGAAAGGAAATACTACCACAAAGTTGTTGAAAAACGATGATTGAAAATTAACAATGAAACTAGACCGTTTTGTATAACTTATTTTAAAATTTGGGGTAGTATAGAATGTACTAAACTTGTAGTTGTACTTGAGCAATGAGCAATGGAGCAATAAATAAACTAATTAGTAAAAGCGGTGATTGAAATGCAAAATTAAGAAGCTTCAAAATTTGAAAATTATTTAGTTTATGGTGCAAATGAATTAAAAAAGTTACGAATTATCAAAAAACTATTTAACTTTTCTATATTTAACGAATCTTTGTAACAATATACAAGCAACAGCAATATTAATCAAAGCATTTATGCCATTGTATTTGTGTGTTTATCGCTTATATCATATCGTATTCAACACTCAACAATTATTTCACACCACGTTCCGACAAACATCTAATCATCATTTATCATCATCTTGGAAAATATTCCGCGCCATATTTTCCCTATTAACAATTGTTGCGCCGTTCACGATAAATCGTTTTTCTTCGTCTGGGCTTAACCTAACGGCAATGGAATGGGCGAGCGTCTCCGCACCGTTTGAAGCCTACATCCACATTTGCCATTCATAATCTTTTGCTGAAGTGAGGAAGTTGAACAGATCCAAAATTCCATTGGCTTGGTTTATAGAAACAAGACGAAAAAACATCCCAGGAGTTGCCTCAGTCCAGGCAAGCATTCGATCGTGTTTTTTTTTGCTGGTTCCCTGTAACGCTGAACAACTTACGATTTTTGCCGAAAGGACTACCGTAGAATTCTCTGCCAAAGCACGCGTAGATGATACCGCGAATACCATAGTCATCTGTATTCATCGCGCCCTGCGCCATTATCATTATCGTCGCCATCGCTTCTAACCCTGGTTTGCAGGAAAAAAAACTTGCGCCACCACTACTCACTTCTTCAACTCTGTCATAAACTTTGGTGCTCGTTGCCTCAATCTGTATCAAACATCGGTATCGCATATTCATGTTCATATGAGATTTACCGTTGCGTATATGGGTAGATAAGGTTTTGCTTATGCTTACCCAACCGTCCCCATGCCATTCAGGTTGCTTGATTCCCATTCTACGCCTCGAAAAGGACATCACGCTGAGAGACACATCAATTGCAAGGCATTAAAGAAACTCTTGGCCAAAAGAAGGATGCCGTGGAATGTCAAAAGACGACTAACTTCGCACTCACCCCACACCCTGCACACAACCGTCATTACCTTTACCGCCTCGATAGAAAATGTGCGCGGTAAGCGAAGCGCACGGAACCATCAAGACGATAATACTTCCCGTGTTAGACGGATGCTCATGGGCAGGGTTTTGTATGATAAATTGAAGAGTGTAACAGCTTTCCACTCGTACTATATTGAATTATGCTCGGTGGTTTTCTTCTTCTCGTTCGTTTCAACATTTCTTCTAACTGTGCCTACACCACTCGCCTTTCAACAGAAAAATAAGCGATATGAATGCGGTAAAGGACGATCCATACATTATATTGCACGCGGGCACGTGGCCAATGACATGCCAAGTTATTTTCTATAGAATAGCTAAAAGCTGTGGAAATGCTTTAATCTAATAATTGTCCATCCGCTCAAAAGCAATCTTAGCTTAAGTAGTGGAGAGTTTGAATAAGCAAAACGACAAATAAACGAAGTTGTTTTAGAAAAGTGTACCATTGTTTGTGTAGACATTTTATTCTAACATTGTATTTGCACGTTATTGAATTAATATAAAAAGCATTAACAATTTGAGAAATGTCTGCTAAGTGTTGAGTTCAAAAATATTTGCTTCTTATTACTAAAGTCGACCAAAAGCGTCCTTGCGACTTGCTTCTTCGAATTATTTATTGAAGAAAGCTGAAGCAGCGACTCGTTGTGTGGGAGGTACGTGAGTCACATGTGCTTGATAATAATCCCTATAATAACACGCACCCCATGTGTTCTTAGTGCAGGAGCATCAGCATGTCGCAAGGAACGATACTCATAACGCACAAAAACAACATAGCCTTGGGGAACAGTCGTCGGTAGTAGAAAAATGCCACAATAACATGCCTGCAGACTGCTTTCGTACAGTGTACCTTAGGCACAAAAATGCCTTTGAGTTGCTGCTTTCAGTTAGGCAGCGCAAAAAAATTCGAAACGCACGGCGACGTCATGATAAGCTCCAGGTCTATAGTAAAAAATGTAACGAAACAACATCCCTCATGTATGGTGATGGTTGGTGCACTGTCGCAAGTGTCAACCTGTTTCAAATATTATACTCGGTGTCAGGATGAAACATCGAGACATGGAATCTGAACCATCACGAATATTTTTTATAAATATTTTATTAAAGCCAAAACAAGCCGGCATCAGACCATGAAAATGTACAGCATATCTTGTAGTCTACTGTGCTGATAGATTAAAATATGGTCTAATAAACAAGTGATGTTGCTAACAAACGCACAAAAAAATGAATTAAAGTGTGGAACAAGGCTCTCAATGTATCAAATATCTTTTAAAACATATGCGTTATATCTGATTCTCAGTATTCCGCACATCAGGTGCTTTAAACAACCATTATTAAACCTTTAAAGAGAAATGATTGGATCTTTTTTTGATACCAATATTAAACGCTGTTTTTAAGACAGCATAAAGCTGAACATCTTTGTCAATTTTTTAGTAAATTCAATACTTGAGGCTTTTTCGTTGGTTTGCCGTTGTATTTAATGCCTGATATTTATCGTAATTTTGTGGCTCAATTTCCAACATCCACCTTAAATGATGAATACTATGAATTCCACCAGTTTTCTTTTCAAATACAAAGTATACAATACAAGTAGTATGGTAAACTCGCAAGCTGCACTTGTGTAAGGTAAACAGCTCCATCTGGTTTGCGCGTGTATTTCATCCCTTAATATTCAGCTGAAAGTCTCCTCCAATGATGGGATTAGACCGACACAGTAGCAACCTTCCTGAATATTATACGGGCACCTATACAGGCACCCTAATTCGTCCCCGCTGTGAATTTGCAGCTTGTTTCTCTGTTTGGCCATCGAAAGATAAACCTTGCGGATGATACCGTTTGCATTGCGGCATGAATTTAGAGAGCTATAAATATGAGCAACAAAGAAGATTAAAAAGGGGAGAATTTACGCGTGAAATTTTATATTCAGTATACTTTGTTCCACCCTCTATCAACGTTGGTGTTAAGGTGTGAAATAACTCATTACCTTGATTAAACGGATACGCAGCTGAGAAGTGGAACAAACGAGGGACAACATTTACTGTGTTTCTTTTATTCATGATCAAATGTACGTTAGTGTGTAAGATCATAATGCAAACCTAAATTCAAATCTTATTCACTTTGAAAAATGATTCTTGCATTGCAATCATGTCAAATAAATTGTGTTGAAATAAATAAAAAGTTTAATAAAAAAAAATCATTAGCTCAAGTACATCGCGTATCTTTATAGAAACGCAACAAAAACGATTGTTGATCTTCACAGGACAACTTTACTTCTATTGTCACACACCACACATAATAGGTTTACAACATAGCGTTTCAAATTTGTATGCTTTTGAAACATGATATGTCATTAATAGTTTTGTAGAATATTATCACCTCTCAACCATTTTCCGAAACTTAATTTTGCATTTTTCATACGATTTCTACTGTTAAAAAGAAGGGTTTGAAAGGGAATTGTAAAAAAGGCACATACATGAATGTGATCTATTATTACAAGCCGCGTTGTGACGGCGTCACGCCACATTATTCATTATTTGCTGCACTCCAATACCAACCATCACATCACGGGTTTTTCTTTTTGAAAGTGAAATAAATTTATAGCTTAAATTAATTCCATCACTTACCCTTTTAAATTAAACGACTACATGCCACTGCAGTGGGATGCACTTTAAAACCTGCAAAAACAACTCCAAACTGGCAGCTGTGATCATAATTCACGGACACGTTTCAACATCACGACCAATTGAGAGTCATTTCAACTGGCCATAGCAACGGTGCCTTCCATTTCGCAGACTAAACTGTCATTCTTTGTAATCAGTCAACGAAGGTAACCGTGGTAACCATTTCTCTTTTATCCTATCGTTTCAATGATAGCATGAGCAGAGAGATTGGGCTTTTAAAATTTATGATCTAGTTGAGTTTGATGAATTGCATGTCGCATGTGTTGTCATAAAACAAATTACATCAAACCTCCTGGTTGAATCGCTTCTCATTGTACAGCGTAGAGTTGGACTGAAAATTCTTCTACCCATTTTCTCGTCCTTCCATTTAAGGCAACACATTTGGAGAGTGTAACAATTCGCTGTATACCCTTTCGACGGATTCCCATTGCTCGGGAGATTAAAGAAATAAAATATGAGCGCAAATTAATTTGACCGTGATTTTAATTACAACAGCAAGTGAGCTAGTGCATGCTAAATAGTTGGCGTCATTAGTGCCTGTTAAGTAATCGTTTTCTGTCGAATAGGGGAAACGTGTCTTGAATGCTAGGGCCTTGGTGCGTGTTGGCTTCTATCATAGAGTGTAAACAGGTAGTTGTTTAAGCTTTGAGCAAACAGCCGATTACATGAACTACAATAATACGTTTTTAAAATGGTTTGTACTAAAACTGTTAAAATTATTTCATTTTCTCATTACTCTTATTCCTTAAAACTTAGATACAATTACCTAACCCAGTCTTTCGTGGACGGACTGACACACTGCCACTCCGCCTTCTGTCGAAGGCAGCTGAAACAGAATATCCCTCCCTTGCTATTGCTGTTAAGGCAGCGAATCCAAAATCGGCTTTCGATTCCTGAACCTTATGACCCCGAGCAGCTAGCTCTTTTAACACAGTTGCATCAAATCCCTTCTCATGTTCCACCTGCATGGGTGCTAATTGATGATGGATTCGTGGTGCATTGATTGCCTCACAAAGGCTTTGTTTAAAATACAGGTGTCTAACTATAACCAATGCCGTGGCGGTCGTTATCCTTGATCCTCCTGCACCACCAATTACCATCCTAACATCTCCCTCACGATCAGTTATGATTGTCGGAGACATGGAGGAAAGAGGCCGTTTTCCTGGTACGATAAAATTAGCCGGAGAAGGCGATAACCCATAGGCATTCACTACACCCGGTGTTGAAAAATCGTCCATCTCATCGTTGAGAATGATACCGGTCGAAGGTGAAATTATTAATGAGCCAAACCTGAAGCGTAAAAGCGTGATGATTAGTCACAATTCGGAAACAAATGAATGCTCATTTTACTTACAGATAATTAATCGTGCTTGTTACCGATACTGCATCTCCATTGGCTGCCAACACCGATACGTGCGCGGTTCCTTGATCCTGCAAGCCAGCAAAATCTGCTCCATAATAGTCATAACTATCGAACGTCATGTTGCTCACTATCATGTCCCGAATGTAGGCGATGTAATTTTTATTGGTCATTTTTTGCAGCACGTTGTTCACCGAGTTAACGAAGCGGGGATCTCCTACTTTTGTTCGTAAGCCGTACCCATGTTTAAAGCTCTCAACAATTCGATGCCAGGTGAGATCATCATCGATTGAAAGATCTTTGTATCCGTCCAGAATAGATAACATATAACTAAGAATAGGACCACTGCCTGGAAGTGGCATAGAATGCAAATTGAAGCTGTTCCGTAGCGTGGCTCGTGCCGGCTTTACCCACTCAGGTCTGGCAAAAGAAAATGATAAAGCTTTTCATGCATTCGTCTTTAATCATCATACAATGATAGAAAATTTACCTGTAATTATAAAAATCACTTTCCGTTAGGATGCTGCCTGCTTTCTTCAGATCTTGCATTAATTTGGGCAAAAGTGATCCACTTTTACTATATAAAGCACCTGCCCCTTCCACTGCAATCACTTTCAAAGATTCTGCCAATGCTGGTCGCTTAATACGATCTCCCGCCTTCCAGGTGTCGTTGGTATTTGGGTTAATGAATATGTTTGCTAGCGCTCGATCCGATAAAAGTGACGACTTCTTCGAGGACAAAATTTTCTCCAAATAATCTGTCACCAGAGACCCCTTGGTACACAAAGTGATCGTCGGTTCAACTAACTTTTTCCATGGCAGTTTGCCATACTTTTGATGCAACTCCCAGTAGCCCTTGAGTTCCCCAGGAACGGCAATCGATAGTCCACCTTCAATGGCAGCTTTGCCATTTCCGACGTACATATTTTTAGTGGCTGCAGCCGGAGCGACCTCTCGCGAGTCCAAGGACTCTACGATGCCCGACGCTTTGTTATAGATGGTCAGTACGAATCCACCGCCGATACCCATACTCTGGGGAATTGAAACGCCTTCACATAACAGCGTAGCGATAGCCGCATCAGCTACGGAACCACCTTGATCAAGCATGCTCATTCCGATTTCGGCACATTCGGCTGCGTTCGAGGTTACCGCGGCACGAGCACCATTTGGTGGATGTGCTTGGGCTGAGTGCCATAACAGACACATTATCATAAGCATTGAATGCCAGCTAGAAGAATTGCAAAAACAAATTAATTCGATAAATATTTTGGTAAACACTCGTCTGTGTGCATTATGCGCAATATATTTGAAACAATGTTTATGAATACAGCAACACGAATTACTAGCGACCCTTTCAAGAAGAAAAAACACCTAGCACATTAAATAAAAGAAAAAACGACTTTAAATAAAATACACATAGTATGATGGTTCACAAGCAAATAATAACAACGAGTTATTTAGATGTGACACCGTACATTTGAGGGTTTTTTTAATTGCGAGGAAACTTCAACTACACACTACAACTTATCTACAAGTTTTTTCATACAACGAAGTAAGCACAGGAGCGCATTGAATACGTTATATGGAAGTTCACTGCACTCTTATTACTGGTATTTTGTAAGCGATGGAATAAGATATAACAATAATTTCTCAAAAAAAAAAAAAATCGTTCATCAGCAGGTTTTCACGTGTTTCACCAAACACAACCGAATTTAAATTTATAAAACAGACCCACTATTCGTAGCTATCTTTTAAAAACAATTTAAACAAAGGGACAGTATTCAAATTACACTCACTGCTTCATAGTGTATCGTTTCACTTTCTGCGATATTTATAATCCAATACTGCCACAAAACTCTGCACCGCAGCAACTCCAGTTGGCGACTGAATAGCAGATATCGTGCGTGAATGTTTTATACTCTTTACTAAAGACGGGTTTTCGTTCGGTACTGTTCATGCACACAAAACCGATAATGTGTATATTCTCCTAACGTGATTCATGGAATCGCAACAAAGCGGTTTTATCAACTTAAAATAAAAACTCAATCCAAAAATTTAGCCCGGCAAAAACTATTCCAGCTATAGAAACGGTTAGCATCTACAACGAGGTGAAGTTCATTGGCAGCTAAATTGCGGAACATTTTCAATCTGTGCAAGGTTGTAAAGGTTACACAATACCACTACAAATGTAGCGACATAATCCACTTTTCGTTTCGGAGAAATCGCTAACGATGCGTCGTTACCGTTCTGGCAATGAAAATATATACACTTATTTGTTTTTTTTTTTCCAATACATTTACTGTGTCTTCTGGTTAAATAAAATTTGATTGACACCTGCACATACAGCGATTCACACCTGAACGTATTTGGACGAGTGTGTAGCTGTTCTGTTATTTTTTATCTTAATTAATGATTTATACGATACGAAGAAACTGCGGAATGATACCTTAAAACCGTGTCTCCTTTGTCTGCCTAAGGTGGAAGTTATTTCTGATTTAGCAACGAATGTTTCAGAAATTAACACTATCTTCTACCCCTCAGTATTTTATACTGATATGTGCTAATG
The DNA here is from genome assembly GCF_016920715.1 of Anopheles arabiensis. Classification (NCBI taxonomy): domain Eukaryota; kingdom Metazoa; phylum Arthropoda; class Insecta; order Diptera; family Culicidae; genus Anopheles; species Anopheles arabiensis. The sequence continues at coordinate 49,416,773 of NC_053518.1, read as the reverse complement.
TACAACCTACACTTGTGTGATGGTTTTATATAAATTAACATACCCTATTAAATTCACAGTAGTACTGCATGATTGAATCGATATCAAACATCAAATGAAGATGGTGCCAATTCGAAGACGCGTTGACCCGCTTCTCCTTGTCAGTAAGTACCAAATGTCACCATAGTCGGGTGGTATCAAGGCCTTTACCGTTCACGACAACCCTCTCCACAAAATATTTGTAGAAGACAAGCCCCCGGGAGCTCTAAAGTGGGGATAAAAAAGTGCTACTTCACTGACCATAGACTGGCTGGCTAGCAAAAGCCAGTTTGTTGCGGTAGGTTTTGAAGGTTGCATCACAATCAATGAAATTACTGCGAGTGCGTAAACTTGTCTTGTTTCTTCGATGGATATATTGCTTGTAATAAATAAGCTATAAACAACAAGTTATATCACTAATTGTCGTATTGCTGAAATTGGTTGTAGTAATTTTACGACTGATTGTAAACAAAGATGTTAAATTATATTATAAACAGATGTAGTTTTAGCCTAAATGAAACTGAAATTATTTTACAACCGCACCTAAACAAAATTGTTGTTTATAACTAAATTGTTGTGTACAGAAAATCTACCTCAAGTCTTTGAAGGATATTGTTTCCATAACATAGAAACAATACAAGTTCATGAGTTATTGTATTTATCATCTGTTCTTCAGATCTCGCAATTTCAAAAGGACGACATTAAAAGGATTGCTAAATAGAGCGAACAATCCATTAGTTACTAATCCATTCTACGTAACACCCACAGGCGATAGATATATTAATGATTTGTTACCTAAACATAACACAACGTCCGATGGAGAAAAATCTAAAAATAAAACTTATTTGAATCTATTTAATACCAGTATATATTTTCCTTTACAAACATGAAGATGATAGTTTATCATAAACATAGAATACATAAATAAATAACTAAATAAAAAGTTTACCACTATGTTAAAAGCACTTGCTTTTGACTGACTTAACTGCCAAAAATTGGATCAACATTCTTAAGTAAAAAAAAAACAAATTGGGCTATTTTTCAAATTGAGGTACTATTTTTTGTTTCAGATAGGTTATCATTAATTGTAAAAAGAACGAGAATAAAGTCGTTGACCTTAACCTTAATATTCAACCAACCTTTACACCGCTCCCAGCGTTACAACTTGTTACTTTCGGAGGGTTAGATTTAGACTAGTACCGTTACGTTACCGTTAATACCGTTTTTAGATGACCCATTGTGACCACTATTTTGTATTTTAAAGCTTTATATTTGTCGAAAATTATGATAACAGTAAAAAACTATCATTATGGCCTAGAAATGACACAATGAACAAAAAAGTGACATAAAAAGTAAAGTTCACCGACTTTTGAGAAGTTCTGCGTAAGTTTTGCTTCTCTCTCTCTCTATCTTGTTGGCCTGGACACGATAGAGCACGTCGATATGATATGAACCGGGCAACAATCGTTCCCCAGGCTCGGTGCTGGCTGCAGTTTCTCATCCATGTAGACGCCCGATCTCCAACAGATTACGCTTCACCTGATCTAGCTCTGAAAGATCGTGGTTTATCTTTCTCCTTCACGCTCCATGTTCGAACACACCGCCAAATATGGTCCAGAGGATGCGTCACTCAAACACGTCCAGAGCGTTTGCATCCTCCACTCGGATGGTCCAGGACTCATGTTCATTGAGGACCACCGGGCGAATCAATGTGCGATCTATCTCACATTTCGTGCGGTCTCGAAGTCTTCTGGATGTCAGCAGTCGGTGAAGCCCGTAGTATGAACGATTCCCCTGCACAATGAGTCTCAGGATTTCGCTGTTGATGTCGTTGTCCAAAGTAACGACCGTCACGAGATAGCAAAACCCCTTAACTACCCCGAGATTGTCGAAGTCAACTAGTACACTGCTTCCCAGATGGTCTAAGTCTCCGGCAAGCAGGTACTTCGTCTTCATCGCATTGATTCTCAATCCAATTCTTGCTGCTTCACGTTTGAATCGGGCCTCTGTTGTCCTGCCCCGCGCTTCGAATGACACCTGACGAATGAATGACGATGTTGAAGAACAGACAGCAGAGTCTGTCACCTTGCCTCAGACCCCTGTGAGATTCGCACGGTTCCGACATCGAGTTCGATACTCTCACCTTGCACCGCACCCCATTCATGGTGGCCTATAACAGCCGGATCAACATCCCAGGGAAGTGGCACCGCTGCATGATGCTCCACAGCTCCTTCCGGTCTTTGGTGTCGTAGGCCGCCTTGTAGTCGATGAACAGGTGGTGCGTTGGGATCTGGCGCTCTCGGCACTTCTGGAGGATCTGCCGTAGAGTGAAAATTTGGTCGGTGGTGGATTTGCCTCCAACAAACCCAGTTTGGTAGCTACCAACAAAATTTATAGCTACAGGAACAAAATTTTAGGACAGGATCTTGTAAGCTTCATTAAGAACTGTGATGGCTCGATAGTTCGAGCAATACAGCCTGTCGCCCTTTTTGTAGTCTGGGTGATTAACACCCAGCTTCCACTCCTCCGGTAGTTCCTCCTGCTCCCAGACTTTCACGATCAGCTGATACATTTCGACGCTAAGCTTCTCCGGCCCTATCTTAAAGGGCTTGGCCGCCAGTCCATCATTGCCATCAGACTTATTGCTCCTAAGCTGCTCGATGGCGCTGGCAATCCCAAGGAACATTTTAAATCTTATCATAGTTTTAACGATGTTGCTACGGTTATTCCATTAAATCTTCCTTTTTTATCTAAATGTCGTGTATGACCTAATAAGACTATGACAAAACTCACTTAAGACTGAAAGGGCCCATCTACAGAACTCTGTTAAGACTCCTAATTAAAACCATTTCTATACCTTTAAGATGTAAGGCGCAAATAAACTATCAAAATTACAGCATATTGCCATGGATATGTTCTTGAGACGGCAATGAAGCATTAAATATGAAGTCGTAATAATGATTGAGAATTATTTGAGAATTATTTTGTTGTCTTGACATTTTTTCTAATTAAATTGCTCGCGTATGAGCAGAAATCCATGCCAAGAAAATTTCACTGTTGAAATACATTATAATAATTTGAAAAACATCAAATCGCTTTTATAAAATGCATCTTTTTAGTTAAAAATACATTATTTTAAAAATACAAATTTGTTTTGAGCACCCCTAATTTGCACCAAAAGCTGTGTCATAATAAACATGACGTGAAAAGTGTTTTAGAAATTGCCATTTTTCTATTTGCCATGTAAACAAGCAATTTGTTTATCAAACTATCAACATAACCGACACATATTGGACACACAAATCAACAATCATATCAATAAAAATGGATTCCATTGGCTTAAGATCAGAAGGACTTTCCTGATCACAAGTTTAGTTGATTTGTAGTGCAATATGTGAGGTTAATATCGTTTTAAACAGCACATAGCTTTAGGCAGCGCTTGTGCAGACTAACAAGTTTTAAGACTCTCCACGTACAGAGTCAGAGATACGCAGGTTCCGCATATTTACAGAATCGCGATTTTCTCAGTTTTATTCCGTGCATCATTTGAATTAGACAAATATCTAAAAATCTTTGCAGGGAATAAAATCATCCACTGCAAGCAAAAGGAAAATAAAATTAAATATTGTTTGACGGAAAATCTCAAAATACAGTTTACGAAGAAGATAGAAGAAGAACGATCCACGTTTTGCGTTTATAGCGTATTTCATGTACAACCTGTATAGTATGTTCCAAGCTTCCTTTATCCAAGACTTTACATGCATTTAATAAGATCAATTGAGCCTGATACCTTAGTCTCAAATAACAAGTCTTTAAACGTGCTTAAGATACGTTTACAGGATGATTAAAGCCAGCCATCAACACTCCAATTTTAGTTTTAACATATAGTCTTATAAGCGTCTTCAGAACGTTTTAAAGGATTAACAATTTTAAAGACTGTTTAGCATTTTCAAAAGATATGTTAAAACTATGTGGCTTAGTACACTCATAATAAAGAATGCTTTAAGAAATATTTAAGTGTAAAAAGTATGGGAAATGTTTCTTGGGATCTCACCCATAAATGGAGCGGGCACCTCGTCGTTTGCGCCAATGCTGTCGCTGTTGTTACTGCTGTACTGCTGCTGTGGTGGATGCCTTGCTCTGCCACTTGCGTCAGCCCCTTCTGCCTTTGCTTTATTCAGGTGTCCTTCGAAGTAGCACTCCCGCCTTTCGATCACCTCCCGCTCGTCTGTCAGTAGATTTCCTTCCGCATCCCGGCACATTGCGGTTTTAGGAGCAAACTCGTTTCAATCACTTGTAGAATAAGCGGGTGTCCTTAGAAAGCTGCTCCAGCAGCTGTTCATCTGACTCTTCAAAACGGCACTGTTTGGCCTGGAAGAGCAGGGTTTGCCGTTTCCTTAGTCGTCTGTTAGGTTTCATGCCATAGCATGCGGGCGCACGCTGCATTCTTCTCGGATAGAGCTCGTCTGCACTATTCGTCAAACCATTCTCTCTACGTAGCGTAGAAAGTGTTACACTGCTTCTAGACGACCCAAAAAGTCTTCCGCGACAATTTTTGGCGACACTTTCTATTTGTCAAACCGTCCTTGTTTTAGCACGAATATATGGCTTACTTCGATCGTGATGTCGCGAAACGCGAACGTTGCCTTTCTGAGATAAATTCACAAACCCGCGACAATCAAGGTTGCTCTTGATTTTGTTCCACTGCTTCTTGACGACCAACTTTTGCACCGCGATAAATTTTCTGCGAGCTCTTTGTTCTAAAAAAACGTCTCAGTTTTAGAACAAAATCAAGAGCAACCTTGATTGTCGCGGGTTTGTGAATTTATCTCAGAAAGGCAACGTTCGCGTTTCGCGACATTACGATCGAAGTAAGCCATATATTCGTGCTAAAACAAGGACGGTTCGACAAATAGAAAGTGTCACCAAAAATTGTCACGGAAGACTTTTTGGGTCGTCTAGAAGCAGTGTTACACTGCGGAAGATTTTTGGGTCGTCTAGAAGCAGTGTTAGAACAAAAACAAAGGCAACCTGGATTGTCGCGGGTTTGTGAGTTTTTCACAGAAACGCAGCGCTCGCGTTTCGCGACAAAACGATCGAAGTTAGCCATACTGTTGTGCTATAACATAGACAGTTTTACAGCTGGAATGTCGCAAAAAATTGTCGTGGACGATTGTTTGGGTCGTCTAGAAACAGTAGCCAGTATCGCGAATAAATGAACATATTTTAACAGTCGTTTAAAGTTCATTTTGGTTCAACCGAGTTCATTTTTGTTCATTCCTGTTAAAATAAACGATTGTCAAAACATTTAACGACTGCTCGATATCGCATATAGGCAAACACGGGGGAAAACCAAGCAGTGCAATTAAACGACTGTTAATTTGTATCGCATACGCTCTTGATAGTCGTTTGTTTAACGGCGGCATAGGACCAGTCGTTAAAATTAACAAATGAACTCAATGCATTCGCGATGCCAAATTCTAGCAATTTTCAACGACTCTGGTTTATTTTAAAACGACTGTTCATTTTAAACCATTTCTTTCGCGATACCAGCTAGTGTTATATGACTGTCCCATCGCCTCTCAAATAAGAAAGAGTTGACTGAACGTCAAAAAAGGCGTGATTCATACATTTCCCTTAAAAGTCCTTACCAAAATGGCCACGCAATACGCCAAAATTAATCAATATATTTCTGAAATTTAAAATTATAGTCAATATTTATAAGTGTAAGCTAATAGGCAGTATTCATACGTTATGTACGTATTAAAACCAAATTAAAAAAATGTTCTACGAAAAAAACGGCAGGTATTGGATTATTACGATTATTTTAGATATAGACCTGATTTTTTTTTTTGCATCAGGATAGTCCAAGAGTAGCCTCATCGATGTGTAAAGACAGTATTCCGATAGACGGTAAAGAATTGTCCACGAAAGCTCAAAGTTACCACGTTTATGGTATAATGCATAACAAATCCGAGTACGTATCCGAGTTTGTCTGGAATTAATGATGATAATGATGATGATATAGTTTAAGAACATCTCGAAGATGACGGGTACCTTCGAATTCGCGGGTACCCTTTATGTCCCATAACCAAGTGACATATAAAGCCCAGAATACAGTTCCAGTGATATTTTACGTAAATTTGTTGGGATTTTCAACTATATTTCATGGAATATGAATCAGAATATGGCTTATCATACTCCAAAAGAAATGATATTCAGTTCCCAAATATTTAGACTATAAAACATATTGAATTAAAAAATTAAATGCATTTCTTTGTGATTTCCCGTTTTGTTCCAGGTAAAAATAGGTCGACTGAGTATGACAAGGAAATGTGTTTTGATCATTATTTCAACATATTTTATAAACTAAATAGTTGAGGAATTGAATATCATTTCTTTTGGTGTATGATAAGCCATATTCTGATACATATTCAATGAAATATAGCAGAAAACAATAATTTCACGTTCACTTTCACGCAAGGTCTAAAGTGGACTTAAAATGTCAAAATCCTCGCAATGTAATTGCGAATCGTTGTAACTCCAGTGAGTTGTAGGTCAATGGTCTCCAGTAATTTAAATAAAGATGGATTTCTTCAAGCACAACTACAACTAACCAAGAAAACATTTCTTCTGCTACCCACAATAATCTATCTCGAATGAAGGATTTCTAAAGCTATTTTTCATGCAAAGCTGAATTCAATTCGATGAGTTAAGTGCACACTTTCATTGAAAAAACGATGAATGATTGCCCATTCATCAGACGGAATCAATCTTATGTACTTCCTAAGCACAAGTTCTTACCAAATGGTTGCTTTCAGCTATGTTGCTTTTACTTTTTTCAGTTCAGAGCCAGTAAAGCTATAAATTTTTATGATTTACGTGGCCATCGTCCGTAATTTTTTCAGGCTCTTTCATTATTCTGTCTCGCTTTTTACCTCGGTCATTCTAGAGCCGCTAGATATCACACCTGCTGCCATTGCTCATTTTTCATGCCTTCCATCGAAAAAAGGACACGATATTTTTGCTGTTAACGTTTGCTGCGTGAAATCGTGCACTGATATCCGCTCTAGCAACCACTTAAAAATTATTGATTCAATCCACTAAATTTCAAAGAAAACTTTCGTTTCTCATGTAGAATTGTAGAATTTAATGATGATATTCAGTAAGCAATCCCTCACATTAGATTCCATAACAATACACAACATTTCATTACGAATATAATATATGTCCATGCTAAAAACTGTTTTTAAAATGATTTCTCAAATGCTTTGCATAAGATAGCTTTATTAACTCTATATACAATTTAAAAAAAAAATATAACAAAGCCTTCTTGCGTTCCTTTGTAAGTTACCACTTAATTTTATAATATTTTTTAAAGGCTTTACTCTCAATAAAACGTAGGTAAAAATTTTGCCTAGTAATTTTACAATCACTGGCGTCTTTTATATAATTCTATTAATTTTCAATGCTCGATAACAGCTCATGCTTTAAAATCATTCTCACTAAAACCATTCTCTTGTTTTTTTTTATCAAAACTGTAACAACTTTAGAATTTATCCCATGTGTGGTATGAATGGCAGTCACTTTTTTACATAACGAGAATGCATACCTTTTAGCATTATCTAGCTTCCCTTTTTTTGAAATTGCCACCCTACATAAACAGTCAGCTGGTACCACTAAGATGCTTCGTTCCCTTTTAACAGAACAGTTCGCTGAAGGAACAGCATTGCACACCGCTAGTCGGATGAGATGATATAAAAACCAATGGAAAGTTTACAACTTCCGCGAAAGAATCATATAAAAAGAACAAGCTGTTTCCCGGGACTTTTCGTGGATAGCTGGTGCACTTTAAAAAGTTGTCATTTTTCTTACCATTTTATGATTATGGAATTTTCTCTTCCGTTCGCTTCTGCGATGTTGCTGAAAGCAAATAAAACGAAACTTTCCAAATTGCAAATAGACACCTGAAAACAAGATTTGTGGTTACAGCAAGTTTTGGCTGGTGTTTAACACTCGATGGAACATAATATCATCAAATAACACCAAAAATAAGATAGAAAAATGGATAATAATATGAAATACATTTAAAGAAATGTAATTTTTTCAAATGCTTTAGCAAATTTCCAAAAATATGATTTTAAATATCAATAAATTAACCTACGCAGCGTCATATGTTGGCAACATCATTTGTATTATTTTTTAGCCAACGAGCTGAAATGTCAATGGAGCAATATTCATCATTCAGGTTATATTCATTTGACAATTACGCGCCGCCTTATTGAATTTCAGCAGGAAAGATGCATTTTAAAAATGGTTTGTATTTTTTTATGTTCAAAATAAATTATAATACTTTAATGCATTTCTATATACCGATTCAAACATAATGCTCCAGCAATAAAAATTTATTCCTTCATGACCTTTTTGATCGTGCCTGTAACGAATCGACGTTTGTTTACATATTTTTCAGGGTGAAAAATTCTAGGCTGAAAATCTGAGGCAGATTTGGCGCGTGATTTTGTATGTTGACATGATTTTAGCCGCCAAGTATCAAACTCTATATAAAACAGCTGGATAGTATCGTAAAATCCATCAATACTCATTTTAAATGTTTATGAACTGACCTTTATACGAATTTGTTTAGCTTAATTTCAACAAAAATAGACTGCATACGTAAAATTGTCTATTTTATTTATAACATGATGATATTTTTATTTACAACCTCTTTTTTAATCAACCATCAGTACCATGAATTTACCATCTCTAACCAAGGCTCTTCAAAGATCAAAACAGAAATGAAACTTTTGATTCCATGCGTCTAGTATTGGCATAAGGTGAGCTGAACCAGTAGAGTTCGTAGAGCTATTCTAATTCTGCTAACGTTAAAGTTTTCTGTTTCTCACGAACGTCTGGTAAAAACGAAGATGTAGACCGACTAAAGCCATACTTTTTGCAAAAAGGTTCTATGAAAGATAACAAAATCAACCCTGAAAAATCATTCCCTACGAAAAATCACTCTATCGAGGAGAACTCTCTCAAACCATCCACAGCGTTCGGTAACTTAGGATGACGTTTACAACAAACAGGTCGGAAAAGTTACCAAATATATTATCGAGTATCTTTACCGTTCCGTGCTGTAAAAATATCCCCCAATAAGGCCCCCAGATGGCCGAATTGAATATAAATAAAACGAACTTAGTTCGTTAAATAAACTGTGAGAGCTTTCATAAGTTTTAAAATATTTTCGCTGTAACATCTTATGTTAGGATAACCTTACATTCATTTTTCTTTAAATAGGATAAATGTACCAATAGTGGGGTAATTTGTAATATTACATATATGTTTAAATAGATTTAACCGTAGAGTTGGCAACCAGATTTACACACGTAAGTTGGCAACAGGCATACCCGGGTATTCCACACGTTTTGATGCAAAAAATTAACGATTTTCATAGGTAAACAATGCTTTATATATTTTGATGCTGTAAGCAAGTAATGCCGACTATATATTCTCTTCTATTTCATTTATTCATTAAGTTTTTTCATTTTATTATAAAAATAACGGTCATATTGAAATTTGGAATTGCTTGAATTTGACTTGAAAATAAGCACAATACGAAAAAAGGAAGAAGAGAAACGTCATTCTCCATACAAAATGTATGGAATACCCGGGTATGCTGGTTGCCAACTTACGTGGTAAAGTTAAAAAAAATCAAAATAAAATACTTACAGACTGTTTAAAATTACAACTCATGGACCAAAAAATCATAAATTAAAAATTGGGAGGCTACGGAAAATTTCAGGTCAATAAAAGCAATGAATCAAAAGTTATTGCAGTTCGAAGTTGAAAAAAATACCCGAGTATCCGGTTGCCAACTTAAAGGTTGAAGTGTCAAGAAGGTAAACATGTAAATATTTCAACACATAGTAATTGAAACAAGTTTTATCGTAGTACCTTGATCGTCATGATAGGAGATAGTATGTCGCAAGATTACTCCGATGTTGCTGGTGTCCCGCAAGGAAGCGTACTAGATCCGTTATTGATTAATATCTTTATCAACGACGTAGTTTTGGTAGTGTCAGAACCTTCAATGTTATTATATGCTGACGATTTAAAAATGTACTCTGCGATCAGAAATGGTATTGATTGTTTAAAACTGCAGTACTCTGTCTCCCTGTTCCAACCTTGGTGTTCTGCGAATATGTTTACTATTAACGCCAGTAAATGCATTGTTATATCCTTTTCTCACAGTAAGAACCCTTTTAAAACACAACTACAAACGTATGGACGTCACACTTCCCCGTTGTTTATTATTAGGGCTTGATACTTTGGAGAATCGTAGGAAAGTGGCCCAGGGGTTATTCATGTTTAAGTTGTTGACTGGACTCATCGATGCTCCTTACTTGTTGTCCTCGCTATTTTTTTTAAGTTCCAAGTAGAGTTTTAAGACCCCGACAAATTTTGCGTGATTTTTGGTGCTCTACACAAGTATAGGTGTAGGTCTAGGCTTAAGTATTGTATGTAGGCTACAGAAGCCAGATGCAATTAATGGAGTTAATAAATAAATGTACCGTGCTTTCATATGTAGGACTGACTATCCTGCTATGGTTAATAAATGAGCCACTGAAAACCAGCCCTCTATTGTGTGACACAGTTGGACATTGACTCACTTTGGTAGTTGTGCCATAGAAGAAGAAATAGATCGATGATTCAAAGCAATTAATAGTCGCGAAATTTATAGTTGGTAGGCAAATGAATATCTATTAGTGACCTTGAACTGTATGTGATCGATCTGCACCAAAAGAGGAATATAAACACTATAATCCCTTTTTTAAGCTTTAGAGTAGATTTATCTTCCAGATTCTGGAATATTATTTTATCTTTATTGTTAAATATATCTTTATAATATTCCTATCGAAAATAATTGTTTTTTCAAGCAGAAAACTAGAGGGTAACTGAACCAGTATTCAGCAAAGTACTTCTTTTCGACAGGGTAACTAAAAACGTGTAATTATGCAAAAACGCGTAAAAATTGTCTCATCACATATTTTTTAATAGAGATATGCTCATTTGTTATTTAGATACGAAGTATCACATCATTTCCTTGCATATTTTTCAAAATATCAAACAAAATGTGCAGAGTTCACAATTTTTCGGCGGATTTCCTGTCAGCCGATTTCCTGTCAGGCAGGTTTCATTATTGAGAGAACCAGGACAGTAAACTAAAGAAAGTGTGGTTTTGTGAAAGATTCTATGGTTGTAGAATTTATTCTAGCCCATTTAGATTTTTAAAAACAAGAAAAACAAGTTATTATTTACTTTAAATACTGCCGTAAATAGGTACACTGTGGGCTCCTGCCGAAACTTGAAACAATAACACAATTTTGATTTTGCTGAATAATCATTTAAAACTTGACCAGAACACTACAATGCGTATGTCGACTCATAAAGCGACATTTCTTGTATCAAATATTACCAATTACAGTATAAATAATCCAATAACTTGAGAGAAAAATAATAATTTGTGAGCCAGTACTCTACAGCCGTCAGACTGCCTCTTTTCTTGAATGCCTACTTTGTTTGTAACTCACCTCAAAGATACTGTAAAAACTGCCAGCAAAATGACAAAAATGAGTAACATAAAATAAATAATTTAAGTGTTTTTTAACACCAATTTTAGGACAGTGAGAGTGAGAAACTGCTTTAAACATTTTGTCTGCCTATTTGGATTAATTAAAACATTTTTTGACCTGTATTCGCGTTGTCAAAAATACGAACACAGACTGCCGAAAATTGGAGCAAAAACAGTGTTTTCATTTTTACGAAAATCACTAAAAAAACACATTTCAATCGGCAAATAAAAAATACTTACTTTACTTATCCGGCGCTACAATCGCTTTGCGGTCTTGGCCTGCCTCAGGAGTGTCCGAAACCGCTCACGGTCTCGCGCCTTCGTCTGCCAGTCCGTTATCCCGGGCTTAATGGCGGACGCCTCCACGCCATCTTGCCACCTCAATTTGGGCCTACCACGCCTCCTCTGTCCTTGTGGACGGCCTAAAAAGACTAAATAAAAAATAGCACAACATAATACGACAGTTTATCGTCCATAATAATGTCACTTTCAAGAAAAATAATAAACATTGTAAGTGTACGAGCAGTTTTAGTGAAACTGCTGCACTAACCTGCCCAATACTGGTACATTTACCCTAATTAGACAATTTGCAATTTTGCATTAATATATCTGATCGATCAAAACAATCATGTTAGACAGTGCTACTTACTTTTCCGGCGCTACAACCAATTGGCTCTGCCGACCATGGCCTCGCCATGTCTTCGTCCAGCATTCCGTTATCCTGACCCTAATGATATACGCCTCCTCGCTATCATGCCATTTCAAATTGGGCCTACCACGTCTCCTCTGCCCTCGTGAACGGCATAAAACAGACTGCAGTATCGAAAAATCCAAATTTCATCTACATATAGTTTTTATAGTGTATAGTAGACACAACACACACACTTACAATTACAATAATGTAAATAATGTACCATAGAAGGTTGCTCAAAGCAAAAATTTGGATTTTCTTTTTCTTATTTCTGCAATTTGCTTACCACTGTTCAATATGTTTTCTTTAAACAGCATTGAAACTATTATTGGTTGATTCAAACCGGCAAATTTGGTACTGGACGAATAATTAAGACAAAGCTGTAGTAATCTTTTAGGTATTCCTTTTAATCAAAGCCTTGATCATCATTTGCAATCTTCCCTAACTCTACAGGCGCTTTGTGTTTCCTTCTACAACTGCTTGGGTTCTTCGACATCAATCTTCATCGAACATGTCTTAATCTGGCCTTTAATTACAAATTTCCTTACTACGCTTTATTGTGATGTTGTGCTCTAAGCGCAAACCTAGTTATGTAGAGCTACTGCAACACTAATGTTGCTGAACGAACTCATTTCACCGTCCAAGTGAGCTCGTTATCGACTATATACCTTCCCTGTTCTCAGTTGGCCCTTCAGAACATCATGAAACCATTACAGTAGCGAACCTTTGATTTTCATACATTACACACGTAAGAGTAGTGCAGTTTTTTGGCAGAACACAATAGGGTGCACAACTTTTGTTCTCTTATTATCAGCCCCAAGCTAGAATCAGCTAGAAATGTTTGCTAGCATTTCGGATGTAGAGGTATCCCAACACGGAGAAGTTGTAACTTTAAGAGCACCCTCAGTAGGCGTGCTTCCTTCCACTAACGCCAATTCTTTACCTCATGCCGGAGAACAGGGGGATTAGTGCACACTTACACCTTCGTTCCTCCTCGTTGATTCGCACCAGGGCGTACTTGAATGGCCTATTTACAACCTCTCTGAGGTGCCCAAATGGCACACCTTTTCCGACCCCGGCAAAAATGAGAGATTCCGTAAAAGCATAAATTTTCTTATGAACGAGCATGGCAAGCGGGGACCATGAATTGATCAAGGAACCGTTTTATTCTTCGCTAAGGACAACCGAGTTGAACAGCGCTTGCAAAAACCAACCAGCAACTCCAATACGATTTGCTATTTTCGGACAATGATTTACGGTTATGAGCTTAAGGCTTCGCTCTGCCTTCATAAATACTGTTGAACCGTTTTCAGGCGAGCAGTACGTTCTTTGGGGTTTGGTGAAACTGTCTAACATACCTTACTCCTGCAGTGAACGTCATGCAACGCGAAACTGTAACAAAAGCACGGACAAACACCTTGGATCATAAGTAGCACTAGTAATTGTTGCGTTGGACGATGATAGTGTAGTGGTTCCAGTGGGAACCGAAGGGTAGAGCAAACAGAGAAACACCAGGTGCAAACTGGCGGACAGTAGGAACTGTAATAGTAGCGTTATGTACTATCAACATGAATTACTCCTTGATCGTCTCTTCAACATTTTAGCGCGACCATAGTTTTCCGAGCACACGGAACATCCTTCGAAATACATCGCGTGGCTTGAAAAAAGAAGCTGCACACCATGCTAGTTGGATGATTTTTGTTTCCTTGTAAGATTGCGAATGAACAAAACATGAACATGAACATTCTACCACAAAAAGGATTATTGAACTGGTTACTTTTCATAAAATTTAGTAATTTTGTACTCAAATAAGCTTTAAGTAATGTTTCCGTCAGATTCATAAAAAAATAAGAGTATTGTCGTCATAGTAAACAAATCCTACAAGCGGCTTCATCCATGTTTGCTAGCCTATGTGCGGCAACATTTAGTTAGATATAACGTAGTTGCTCGACAAGTTAAGAAGTTGTTCTATGATTGGTTGATCAAAAAGGTCATCTTGGTGTAAAGGAGATTAAATGAAATGTTCCAATTTCAAGCATACATTCCCTTGCCAAAGCGTAAGCGATGAATGCGCCATTTGGTATCATCGTAAATGGCCCTTTTTATAAAATCCCATCCCTTTACAAATACTAACGTTCAAAAGACTCACAAAAAGGCAGCAAACATAACTAAGACGCTCCACAAAAAGGGGAATGGTCCCATGGAGTCGCCATATAAAACTTGCTCCAACAGACAGTTTCCTGCTACCGCCATTCTTTTGTCCTTCACTTATCTGAAAATGCTTCCATGTTATCTGCCGAAACCAACACATTGAAGGTTATAATGCGCTGAGAAGGAGTGCTTTAACAGGAACGAATCAAGAAAAACATTAAAAACATCTGCTCTTTATTATTTTAAAATTTTCCGCTGAGAAAACGAGATGAAGTGTTCTTAACAACCGTTCGTCTGAAATGGGTACAGCAGAAAGGGATTTGTCTAGCCAGACCATCTTCCCCCGCGCACTCTACCAGATTCTCTGCAATTTACAAGGAAACAGGATGCTCTTATCAGATAGCACTGGCAAAAGAAGAATATGCTCCGGTGCAGCTAGAAGAGAAATTTTCCAACGATGCAGGCATGTGGTGGAAAAATTCGCCAGAAATTACAATGACCGTCACATGGCTGCTTCCATTCTTGACTACCTACCCAATCGTTTGGGCTATCTAATTTCTCATTTACTCTTGTTCTTGCCCGTATTCGTATCTATAGGGATTTCTCTTCTTAATGTTGACCAAATATATGTCTTCAATTGCTTCTTCGGATGTAGCCGCTATCTACAGCACTTTATTTGGGGAAGACACAATTATTTATTATAATACAATTTTCCACCAGTGCATATAAAGCCAAACTTCAGTACCATAACTGTACCCTTAGTCTTCACGCTTTGACCGCAACCTTTTTTAAATGCTTCAAGCAAACTAACATGATACTTCCTATGATAAATGAATCTATAAGTCACAAATAATAGCAAAAGAAAGCTGAAAACCAAAGGAAGTATGATTCCGACGACATGATAATCCTCGAAGATTACGTCAATGAAGCTGTTTTTCTAGTGCTACATCGACGAAGAAGTAGGTAGTACATTCAAACTGCAAGAGTCAAGTGAAAATGATTTAATTAAAATTTTCCACCACGTAAAACCGAGTGGAAAATTTAATAATTTCCTACAATCACGAAACTATTATGACATTAACGCTTAGCAGGATGGCACGGCCAACGTACGTAGCGCAAGTCTCTGAGCGTGGGGTTGGTTGTCTTATGTAGTCAGTTGAACAACTTTTATCACATAAAAACGTTTCATTCTACGTACAATCCCGTGCAACCGTAAGGAAGAATGAAGAGATACCATCACATGTCTTTAATCGTAGTACCACAATAAATTAAGAATTGCTGTAGATCTGTTGAAACGTAGAAAAACTTTTCCTTCTGACTGTGAGAGCAAGGCAAATTGTGGTAACAGGAAGGATGGTCGTGTGTTATTTCAGCGCCTCCTTGAACATAATTTTGAGTATAATTATTGCAGACATGTACAGTGCATCTCCGAAATAAGACTTTAACAAAGTAAACTTGTGATTGTGATAAATGTGTAAATAAAATATGCTCAGTTCCTTCAGTATTATGACAAGTTTTGCATTAAACATCATCATACACCGGTTTTGTTTACAAACTCTAGTTACAATCTACTTTTACTACACTACTTCTACTAGCAATGTTTATGTTGTTCAACTGGAAGCATGCCCTAAGTAAGTATGAAACAAGCTAACATTCCCCGCGGTGTGGTTTATGCGGTATACTTTCAGCTCTACAGGCGTTACGAAATCCTTCCATAGCTGCCCTACTCTTCACAAACTGCTGCAGGAATGTTCTGCTTCTACCCATACTTACACAAGAGTTCTACATTCAGTATGCTTCCGTTCGAGATAATCTATGTCTTGTATATGCCGACATGTAATGTTCATCGGGTACAGAAAACCACTGCCACACGCACATTTCAGTCATCCTTTACACCAGCGGAGATCTACACAATAGGTTCACTAATTAAAGCTGACTTTGTTTATTGTTAGTCTAATGGTGGGTGTTCGCTTTCCCATAGTGCTATACAGAAAGGGCTCAACATGGTATAACATGCGTTTGAAATGAAATCAGCCACTCTCCGGCTCACACTACCATGGAGTCTATTCGTGCTAGCTGTGGTTTTGACATACAATTGGTGTTAAATCCTTCAACGCCAGCGATGGTTTGCTTGGCGAGATAGAACAAGAACGGTCCACTGGGTGTCAATAAATTGTTCGTGCACGGCATCATATCAAAAATAGGTGCAAGAGAATTAGAAGCAAAAATTGATTAATGGCTTCCAACATCCCATCGAGAGATGGTTGAAATCAAGAGGGCACCGTACTCCCACATGTGCCAACATTGGCAAGTACGCTCGTATTGTTAAGTTCATTTTGTTCTCGTTTTCATGTCGTAAGCCCTACGTAAAATTGATGATGATGTTGAAACTCGCCGAAACCTAACGAACGGTGCACTATGAGTCCATCACAGTTGTCCGTTGTTGATTGGGCTTCGTATTAGCTCTAACACTGGGCTGCACTTGATCCTGCATTGTCTTCATGTTGGGTGGGGATGTACA
Source organism: Anopheles arabiensis (assembly GCF_016920715.1). Lineage (NCBI taxonomy): Eukaryota > Metazoa > Arthropoda > Insecta > Diptera > Culicidae > Anopheles > Anopheles arabiensis. The sequence goes on along the minus strand of NC_053518.1, from coordinate 49,399,760 downwards.
TTGGTGATGTTTTGTAGGGAACAGATAATTCAACATACACGGTCAACACGGGAACGGGAATACCATTTGGCGTTTTTTAGAATAAGGCAAATGTACCCAACAAATGAGGTTGCTCGAAGTATTTTTTGCAGATTAGCTTGCCATTTTTTATCAAAATTCTTTTACCTCAAAGAGAGGTTAGACGACCTCTGATTTCAATTATTTTTATTTTTTAGTACAAATTTCTCCGTTTTTTTTTTCAAACTATTCTCAATACAAACGCAACCTGTGAAAATATCGATCCCAGGAACAAATGCCTGAATCTACTAACTACCTCCTTTTACATGGCAAATGCGGGGAAAACCACCATAACATGAAAATTAACTTATTAACAAAATCTCATTAAAAGCAACCACAACCAAAAAGTTTCTATTCTCTATTCATATACCGCAAATTCCTTCGACTTCCAGCATCCAGACTTGTGCGGGCTGAAACCATTTTTAATTTCATGCTTCACATCAAATCATTTCGTTTGAGTGTACTATGAGGCTCATTTGATTCTCAGACAGTTTGTATGCGACGACGATGTTTCGACCAGATTCATTTGCTTGGCTTTATCGTTGTGGTGTACGAAATTCTTTCCACTGCCACAGCTGCTTGCCAAGTTTTCCGTTATTGTTGTTGACTTTGGCAATGCTCTTTTTCGGCTAATCGACTTTGCACCGTCCCTTCGACAATTGTAACACTAACCAAGCGTGTCTTGCTCCATCGCAGTTGATGTTTTATTTCATTCGATATACTTCACAAATGTTTTGGGCACAAGTGAACAAGAACCATTTAAAGCTGCCTAAATACAACTTCGCTAGCACAAAAACTCGATAATGTAATCAGAGTCTCTCGATACTGAAACCACTGCCAAATGACCTAACAAAAGTAAAAACGTTTTTTGTTTTGTCAACCAATTCCAATATTGTTTCATACTTCCTTCCTTAGAATGATCCTTTATGTGATATTTTATCCACTAATATTATCGATTTATCGATCTATGGTTTGAAAAGTAAACAAATTTAGCTTCTTATTTACTACACACAAGAACAAGAGACAAACCCGTCAATCGCATTGAATTTTATGAATAGTCACTTTTAATTTGATTATGGTCATCTCTGGTACACACATAGTTTCTTTGGATTGGATAATAAATTAATTATCATTTAATCAAGGCTCAACTGAGGTGTTATCACCCCAGATTGCCGAAAGTGATCGGAACAAAAGTGTAATGTGTGAAGCTACAATAATCGAGCCGAATATTCCCGATAGCCAAGACCCACTCTTTCGCGGAAACCCGTGTCAAACGATTAATTTTGTAATGTAAAAGCACTAACTGAGACTGCTTAAAAACGTTTGATGTGGTGAAGTTAGCAAAAGTGTCTTGAAGTATTTATTGTTTACCTTCTGTTATCTTATTATGACATGTTTTAAAACTTCCCTTCTGATTCATAGAATCCTTTTACTTAAATCTTTAGAGTTGTGCATAATTGTGAAACCAATTTCAGAGTGAAACTATTTATACGCAATTTGTTAAGAAGATATACAATTAATCATATTTTAACAAATCACAATTGATACCTCTTGCTATTGTTTTATGGAGCTATTTAAGATGGCAAGTTTAAGTCAATAAAATAAGTAAACATGTTTGAAGCAGCATTGGAGCAGTAAGTATCCTGATTCATTCCTAGGCACATTTAGAGTTGAATGTGATTATAATTCAACTCTCGCTGACAATCATCGTGAGAGTGTTTGCAAAGCGAAATAAATGTTAGTTAAAATGAATATTATATTTCAATTTCGAATAAATAGTTTAGATTGCAGTTTTCTTTCTGTCGGTATGCAAAATGCTACAGTTTGATAAAAATATGTGATTTAGTACTTAAGAAAACTAAATAATTCACTACCGCTCACTGTTTCACAAAATGAACCTGAATGATTGAAGTTGAGACTATAACCTCAAAAAACCGTCACTAGTACAAAAACAGCACGATTAACAACAACGTCCCAAAATCCTTTATGTTTGTGGGATCAGGAACACCCGTTTCAAACAAAACAATCTCCTGTTGCCAGCATTTACGCTACAGCAATGCTTCAAGCCCCTCTTTGTTGTTTACGCATCAACTTGGTAAGGGAGGCTCATCTGCATATTTTACCTATCTCTACCATAACAGCACGGATGAGTAAGGCGTGCTGAATTCAGCAGTCATGCCGAATACTTTAGGGGACGTTGGGTTAGCCAGAACAATATCAAATAGAAGCTGGATAACTGGCTCAAAATAAGTAATGCAAACGGTAAAACCATATGGTAAGGCGAATGGATGAAAAGGAATTTAAATACAACTGCCCATTTAGTTAGCTTCAACTTGCACACAACCGTGCGGGCAAAACGATTGGGAGGAGTTTTCCGCAATCAAAATAATCGTAAAAAACATACGCCCAAATTCTGTGCTGATTAGATCTTTATTGATTCTATGTTTCATGAAACATGAATAAATTATTTTATTAGTCATTTTACCAATTCGCAGTTCATCTGGATTTAAAGCATCTTAAGCATATGGATAGCTCAAGGGAAACTTAAAGGAAGCTTTTGCGTGTTTCGTATCTTAAACATATTATTTCAACATATCATTTCAGATGGTCGGTAGAAAAATTATAGAACTACATCAATATTCATTTTCTCACTTGAACACATTGTCCATCATACTTTTAAATTCATAAAATGTTTACAATCCTTCAATACTTATATACTTCTTCTTCTTCTTTGGCACTACAACCGCTGTCGGTCAAGGCCTGCCTGTCCCCGCAAGTGAAATGAGCTTGGCTTTCAGTGACTTATTGTTACCAAAGCAGGAAAGTCAGTCCTACGTATGGGGGCACGGTCTACTCGAGACTTGAACCCATGACGTGCATTTATATACTTACTGTTGAAAAAAAAACAACCATTCATCAAAAAACTACAATATTGTTATAAATCTGTTGTAAACATTTATTTTACTTTCGTGGGAAAACTTCATTATACTTATTTTTAGATCGGATTGTCATGACATATACATTTTTAAAGCAAACAATCTTATAACAGTTTTTCATTACGTCTTAATAATACCTCATTTTTACAACAAAAAAATAATAGAAAGAAAAGATGCATAAGACTCATACATAAAAAAAAACCTTAACTGATAAGGCAAAATGTAAACATTAGATAAAAAGCTCCATAGGGAACATACTAAATAACTTCCCTGAAAAGTTTACCTATTTTTTAGCTGCTATCAAATGTTAATCTGTGTATGAGGCTTATGTTTTACTATGTTATGTAAAAAATCTCCGAAATCTCCGAATTTTCCATCGCTTCTTTCAGATTGTTACCGTGAAAGCCTCTTCCATAGGTAACATCACTAACATGGGCACAGAATTGGCGTCATTAAAAACCGAAGCCTAATTACTGACACCGGTTGTGTGCATGTTTAGGGGGAGAGTATCGTTTAAAAACACAATAAAATTTAAATAAAATTCAAATAAATTTTAATTTTGCATGAGCGTGCCCTGAATGCCTATTTGATTTAAATGTTTCAGGATAATTACACACAAGAAATGTTTTGTTTAACAACTCACACAAATTAGTCACTTCAATAAGAACAGTTAATAATGGGTAGTATCGATTACTATCACATTTTTTTTTTTACTAGTGGACCGCTAACTGGATGTGTTTTGCTGGATTTTTTTAAACTAAAAGTTTGCTAATTCTCAATTGAAAAACACATGAATGTTAAAATTTTATGTAAGACAATCGCTTTGATTGTTTGCTAATAGTGTTACGATGTTAAATTGGCTTAAGAGACCTTGCTCGCTGCTTGATGGTGGTGTCTAACTCCCATTTAATAATCTTAAAAATAAAATAATAAACTATCAAGAAGGAAAAATAAACAAACTAATGGTTGAAATTAGTTTCAATGTATTTATTGTGTAAATATTGTTGCTAGTGACACATAATTACAAACCTTAAGAATTCACGATCACTTTCGATTGGATGCAACATTGTGAACACAGTTTAGAACAAACATTATAGAACAAAGTATAGAACACAAATATTATATTAGGATTTATTCTCTGAATTATTTCAACCTTTGTTTGACTTTTTGTAAAATAAGGTAAAAAAGGACGATTAGTTTGACTAACACGTTTTATATTACAATACCATTACCATTCATTTAATCATACACAACAAATTTTATATGTCTGCATAATAAATTTTTGCTTAATGAAGCAGCTTTAAGAGCTGTTCCGTAATAGATTGTTTTGCTGAATTTGAGCTTTTAATTTTTTTTTCGTCATGTTTAATTTTTTTTAAATTACGGAATGTATTTCAGTAAAACTAGTTAGACTGAAAATCAGGAAAATCAATTAACAATGTGTTGTTTTACATCATTCAGGGAAACCTGAATTTGAATGACATTTTTTGATACTTTTTAATCAATGACAATGGTACATTTATGTTCAAACACAGCAAAACGAGCTCCAACAAACGATGATGTATGAAGGATGTAATGTGATGGCCAGGAGCATTTTTTCTTTACGATGAGTGGAGAACATGATATAAATCGACGGCATAATGAGAGCTAATACCTATATAAGCATCCTGCGTAAACTTACCGAGTTATCTCTGAAAAAGTACGGGGATTGCAAATAACTTATCACTCCAAGAATAGAATACAACGCTTAAGAAGAACTAATGCCAGACATGTACAGATAAAACAGAACAAATTATGCTAAAGATGCTAAAACAACTCTGAACGGCCTGAAAAAATGCATATAAATTATTAGATTGGTGTTATATTTACACACACATAATTCTTTCGTTTATTAAGCAATACGGCCGAAGCCGTTCTTTCTGAATAATAATTCTTTCGTTTTTTTAACTAGGTGCTTCATTTTGTCCGAGGGATGTTGACCAATTTTGGAAAAAAAAATTCATAAAGCTTTTCATTTTTGGTATGGTTTAGTACGACACATACATAACCATATAGCGAACAATGTTTCACAAAATAAAGCAGTACGAATACTTCATTTTTCACATTAAGAATGTAAAAAATGCAAAATTGTTGGTAGCGGGCACTTTATTTTGCCGACCACTGTAGAAACAAAACAGTTTACATACCATGTATATAAAACAGGACCGTGTAAAGTATAGATTTCGTATGGATCAAAAATCATTTGTCTTACTTTATAAATTGCTTTCTTCAATGTGTTTGTTTCATAAAGCAGGGGTTTCCAAACTTTTCAGTTCACGGGCATCGCAAATAACATTATTGGCCATTTTAACGATACATTTAGCTATAAAGAACTTTAAATCTTGTTTTGATAAGAACATATTAAGTCAAAATATCAAATTTCTACAGCTTTATATTATGTTTCGTCGTTGAAATTATTATTTGTTTAGATTGAAATAGTGAAAAAAAATAAACTATTCATTTTAACCCAGGCAAAACCTTAGCGGGTAGCATTATAGGATCTCAAGGGCCGCATACAACATAAAATATGTACGACCACTGCACAATTAAATTGAAAATCTTTTCTCAAGTATTTTCCCTAGATGCATTGTTGCAGTTGATTGAAACATGTCCCCCATGTTTCTACTGGCATTCGATTACTCTCGTCTTAGTTGTATATAACTTGATTTTATGTGAGTAACAAAAATAATCCAGTATTTGAAATAAACTATAAAAACAAAGATAAAAAAAGATGGGAGTGTTCAAGTGAAAGAGAAGATTCCCTTTTTGAATACAGTTCATACACATATATAAACACACATATATTAATATATTTTAATATAACTGTATGTTTATCAATATATGAGCATTTACGCATTCTAGAGACAACCTGGTTTCTAAATTACCCTCTATTATCTAGCATAGGCCATCACGAAGTAGCATCAACAGTGTAAGTGTGTCGTCATATTTTAACACCCGTTGTGGCTGAATGCGAACGGTAGTACACCCATCTTTAAGAAAATGCTAACGAAAGGTTGATCCCAAGTTTTCCAAAAATCTGCAGTCATTTGCATTCATCCACGTTTCAGCCATAAGTTTTATCGTTCTGTCGATGTGTCCTTCTTGCCCTTTTTTCCAAACCTCTTGCGAAGATATTATTACCGTTGTCATCAGTGGTGCCCTTAGTACCTTTTTTACCCAACCAAGCTGAATCTTGCGCTGGAGACCGAGGGTGCAAAGGCATTCCACTTTCCTTCCTGTCTCTCAAATCAGCAGCTGGGAAAAGGCCAAACGTTACTCCACCGCTTAGCGTCTGATCGAATCCATATTTTTCTGATAGCATCCTACGACCACCCTAACCGCCCTAACCTATAGCCATTTTTATTATGCTGTTAGCGGTGGGATAGCAACGTGTTAGCATATTCTTTTGCGCCCAAACTGGAAGAAACAAGATCCTAACAAGACGCAGCACAGACAGCACTTGGTGAATTTTAAGTATCGTGCAAGATGTGGCTCGAAATCAAATTCGAATGTACTTTTACAACGGATGCGATATCGATGATCCCTTTCCGCCAAAGTCGTATTGTACCGATGTGTATGATGAGGGATCTGCTCTGGTTTTCTCTAGATTTCTAAAATGGGCGAATCTGTCGAAACCTGTATCAAATCACTACCTATTCACCAGGGAACGCAGCGGGAAACAACACACTCGGAAATCGTTTGAACATATACATATTTTTAAAGATTTATGCCTTGTTTGGGTGCTTCGTTCGTATCAATGTTACGATCGTGATATCATCAGCTGAAACTTGATTTTATTCTTATTTTTCAATATATTTTTTTATCTGCGTATATAAACTGTTCCTTTGACCATGACAGCTTACACTTCACTGCATTTCTTAAGCGCCATAATCCAATCGCGTAATAATCACTACACATTGTTTCGTGTGGCATCTTCTTACTATTCTTACATTAATTATCACTATGACCGGAATGCACATTACTGCAACCGTATGGCTTGCTGTATGTCATTCCATGATTGCAATAAGCCATCAAATACTGTCCAAACGACTCGCTCTTTCTTGCATGCGTTTCGCTATTATTGAGAAGGTGGATGGATTGGAATGGAATGGAATTGTGCGTCCCCTTCAATTTTATTCATCGCAATTTTCTGCCCTTCCTCTATTGCAATAAAAAGGAACCCCACTGCGACGGAACGTCTAAATTGTCATTCAAATTAATGTGTAATGAATATATATCACAAGCCACTTATCAAATCAAAAGTAAGCAAACCGTAGCATGGTCGTGCCATTGAAGATAAGATGCCAGAAACGGACCGGATATAATTGAATAAGCTTAAATACAACGTTCCCTTGCACGATTATAAGGAAGAACAATTTGGTATATTTTTACGTATAGTCAGAGACAGAAAATAATGCTACATAATTTGTAAAATTTGTAACATTCCTTGTGAAGAGTTTATAAACAACATATTAAAAAAAGACTTTATTTAGAAAAATACCCAACTCACCGAAGTTGTAATAACATTACGGTTAAACATGTTTGAAATGCTCTATACTACCATCATTGTGCAGCTTCCTCTAGGACTAATGTGAAATCAAGAAAAGCCTCTCAAAAGCAATGCTCAAGCATACGGATGCATCCATCAGACATACACTGGCGGTCGCTCTTTGGTCGCGGATCAACACCGAAATTCAATAAAAATCCCGTCACCAACTCAATGTTCTTCCTCATTCTTTCTTCCACTTTTACAAATTAATGCATAATACATGAGAGCTACGACTTCGACAAGAATTCGTTTGCTCCCTTTCCTATCTAATATAGGGCGCCTGATCCAGCGTTTTCTCCATTTCTCCTTTATTTCTGCAATCTCGAGCCTGCACATACCGCGCAACAGAGCGAATAAGGGCGTTAGATCTTTATATTCCTTCGATATCGTCGATTCTCCCCCACTTCTAGTACTTTGTCCTGAAACTGAGAAGAGATTGCTTCAGCTGAAAAAAAGCATAAGATTGGCATAAATTATACATTTTTCAATGTTCTAGTCCCTGGGTACTTTGAACGTAAGATGACTTGGATGGAGAGCGACGATTCAGCAGCATATCGTAAATGGTTTTGTTTTTCGAGGGTGAAAGGTAGCGACGATGCAAAAATCAATAATTGTCCGACAAAGAATCGCATTTTCTTGAAGTCAATTGAAGATAAAAATCAATGGAAGTAAGTCGATGCTTTAAAAATACACTGTACAATTGTTCGCGAAAAACCGGATGTACGTGACGGTATGAGCTAATTTGTATCATTAATCATTTCATGCAGTCATTTTTTTCTACAAGTATTATGAATTCAGCGGTACTCTACATTTCATTCAGTACCAGGGGATTTTAACTGCTATCAAATAATGCAACTTACTGATTGAGGTTTCGAGTTATCCGTTAAACCTGGTGTGTCGAAAGAAATGTATCAGCTTGTGTTGGTCAATGATAATGGTACCCAGTATTCATGCCATAAATTTTATAACAGTCTACATACCCCGCGCCCTTCCACTCCCATCGCCAAAGGTTGTGATTGGGACTACTTATGAACGATGTAATTTAACTTGTCATTCATTATAATCCAGCAATAAACTTGACCGTCGGGTGGAATGGTCCTCAATTTTCTGATTTCCTTAAAAATTGTGATAAGATTTTTTTTCTTTTTTTCCTCTTCAGATCAATAAAGCGTGTTCGTTCCACACGACACAAAAAAAACTACAACAAAACAAAAAATCTTCATTGCAATATTATTGAAAATATCTGTAGATTTACACTCAGCCTCTGCTTGGTCATCCTGCAAAGGTTGTTTACACTGGTTTAATATCTTATCTAACAAACGAAAACGTCACTACTGATATCAAATCAATATCGCAAAGTTCCCTTTCATCACGTAATACAAACACCCATTGAGTGGTTGACGCACGGTACGTATATATAAGAGAAGAAACAGTAACAGTATAATTCAACTTCCTGGAGGGGTCAGTACTAATAATGAAACTGTTCATCGTCGTCGTTTTGGCGTGCTTGGCCGCGGTCCAGGTAAGACTTCCACCCCAAAACGTTAAGGTATGACCAACTAATTTTGCACACCTCCACTATCGTTAGGCTCGCGAGATCAGCTACCAATCGATCGTTCCATTTCGTGAAGCTACTCGTAGTTCGCGTATCGTGAACGGCTTCCCAGCGTCGCTCGGTCAGTTCCCGTACCAAGTATTTCTAATCGGCGATGGCAGCCTGGCATGCGGTGGATCCCTCATCTCGGCAGAATGGGTCCTAACCGCTGCTCACTGTCAAGTGGGAATCTCCCAGTTCACAGTCCGCGCTGGATCGATCCAAAATAACTCAGGCGGTACCGTGCGTACCTCCAATTTGATCATCATCCATCCAAACTACAACCCCAGCAATCTGAACAACGACATTGGTCTGATCCGCTTGAACGAACCCATGCCACTAGGCGGCAACATTCAGGTCGTTGCTCTTCCCGAAGCAAATCTATCAGAGACATTCCTTAACCGTGAAGCTACCGTTTCCGGATTCGGACGTACCAGTGACGCGAGTGGCGCCATCTCCCCGAACCTCAACTTTGTTCACTTGAACATTATCTCGAACATCCAGTGCATGGGAACGTATGGTTCGGCAACCATCATCGACTCCACTGTCTGTGCGGTTGGTCGCGACGCTCCAAACCAGGGCACATGCAACGGAGACTCTGGTGGCCCATTGACTGTCACCGAAAACGGCCAATCGGTCCAGATTGGTGTGGTGTCCTTCGTTGCTGCCGCTGGGTGTGAAGTTGGTTTTCCTTCCGGTTATGTACGCACCACCCATTTCCGTAACTGGATTCGGGAGCAATCTGGCATCTAAGCTTAGAACGCAAAGAACTCTACTTTTGGCTCACTAGTTATGCACACTTAGTGGTTTCCGCTAAATGTGTCATATGAATACTCCCCATCCCAATTGTCTAATAAAACTGTTTTTTACATCTTCAAACAAGGTTTGTTTAATTTAAAATTTGTTGTTATTTTTCTAAGATTTACAATTTGACCAAAAGTTCTCTCTCGCGCTCTTTTTGGCGTTAGTTCGAGTTGTTAGATCAATTTGACGTATCAATTTCGGGACCATTCGCAGAAATTTTATCTTGTGAAATCCAGTCTGCTCCCAAGTGTGCAATTTATTCACAGTGACTATTAGAGAATTTTCGATAAAATCTAATTATTTGCGAAGAAAAAAAAATAAAAGTACTGTTACTTACATTTGCAGACAAAATTTAACTGAAAATAAAACATGGACAATGTTTGCCTTTTTATGTCTATTGTTGTGAAAGCACACATCTCCTATCTCATTATTTATGGCGAGTTATAACAATCCGGTAAATAAATCAATATCCACCAAATTGACAAGAAATGTGATAGATTGGACCTTTCTTTTGTAACATGAGTATAGTGCTTACTTGCAAATAGTACCATGTCGCTAATTTTAGAGCGTGCAGTTTAATAATTGAAAATTTACACATTTGCATAACTTTGAACAGCACTTTACTCTTTTCTAACTTACCTACGTAGACCAAAAAATATGTCCAGCCAATGCCGATGATGCACCAACGCACAAATACCTGATATTGCAACAAACAAAAGTGCAACAATGGACAATGAAAAGAAAATCTGTCGCATAACTCAGTTAGGTATACTAGATTTTAGCGCATACGCATACAGCATCCTGGCAAGCAACGACTGATCGCGAAACTTGTTTTTGTTTTTGAAAGAGAACAGGTCGATGCAGAGCCCGTTGCTAGGTAGCTATTTTCGGCTGGCTTTTAACAGCTTCATGAAAAAGTGTTTACAAATAAACGTGTTAACCTACAATTTCTTGCGGCCAATCACTTGTTCCAACTGGATCTGAAAAGTCCTTTTAATTTTCTACTAAGCATTGTGCCCATTGTGCCGATTAGATGTTTTATTTTATTCTCATATACGTAGAATACGCATACGGTTCAATGCTTATAACCAGGGTGCGAATGATAAATGAGATATTTGGATTGAATCCTGTCATAAAACATTCTAATTGCTCATATTGGTAATAGAAAAGAAGTGCAAAATACCGAATAGGTAGCTCTCCACGGAACGATTGTTTGATGGCAAATCTCAAAAAAAGACTCGCAAACATGACACGTTTTGCGTTTCCATGACTCGATTCTTCTGTAGATGCGTTGACTTGAATGAACATATCAAACTTTTTTTTATTTATTTTGATATTTTGATAGTAATTCGTGTGATGACGTAAATAAATAGAAAACGTACTTAAAATACCCAAAATTTGTGAGAAAAACGCACATTTGCGATGAATTTCCGGATGTTTCCGTTTAAGTGTTTTTTTAACTGAGAATCACTACAATCAGCAAACCTCCAGTTAAAAAGCACTCCAGTTAAAACACATCCAGTAAGCGATCACCTACTGTACGTGATTGGGATGATTAGGGAGGAATAGTTTATTATGATTTGATAGTTATTGTTTACTACTTGATATTTGATACTTGATCTGTATTTTAAAGCTAGCAGGCCCTCTTGAAATTACAAACGGCTTAAATTCAAGGCACATACGCACAACAATGGATTACAACTAAACCATAACAACGACCTAGCAGCTAGGAGCGATTGCGGTGGAACATATGCATTAAGACCAGAGAGTAGCGCCGACAGGTCGATCTGAATGTCTAAGAGTCCCTCACTCTTACAGCTTTTTTGCTTGCAATTGCAATTTCATTGCTTCAACGACTCGAGGCCTAGCAGCGCAAAGCGTTCCTCATAGTCCCTCCAGTAGCGCTCGGCAAACCGCGTAAGTTTGTGCAGAATGGACTGTATGCGTATCAGGAGGCGAACAGCTGAAGGACATAGCTCAATAGAAGCATATGGCAAAACCGACCGCACCAAAGTGAATTGAAACATCTTGAGGCTATGCGTGTTGCACGGGTAGACCAAACGCCTGGAGCTTGGGAAGCAGCAAGGAGTGAAGGACGCTTGCAAAGGCAGCCTTGATGTCGTGGCATAGATGATTCTGTGGTTGAACGCTAAGGCTGGAAATAGACGAACCGAGATCGTCGCGGTACCGCGAAATTCGCGCCTTGTTTATAACAGTTGTAGAACAGGTGGGCTGTCAAATCTTCCGCGCCTCCGTTCGCGCTTGCTGTTTCACAGAGATGCCCAACTTCGGTATTCCTGAGATTTTCGCCGCAGCCCGAACCTATTATTTATACTTTTTCTGGTGAATTTGTTTGAAAAAACATGTAGAAAAATGACTTTTGTATTTTATTTTGCATAAACAATGTGAAATAAATAATTTGATTCGCAAATTGATAAAAAATATTTCTTCTTGGCACATTCAATCGTCACCAGACCTCGGATGGTTCCATACACGAACCGCGATTATCTCGCCTATCTGTCAGATTTCATAACAAAATTGACAGCTCAAGTCAAACGCGATACCGCGACGATCTCGGATCGTCTATTTCCTGCCGGTATCGTCGGTATCAAAGGACATTAAACATAGACTGCTAACAAAGATTGAATCATTTATTTATTGTTTTATTCTGATAGCGCGAGTTCATTGTCATAAATTAGTGTGTTTTTTCTATATAACTCAGAGCTTACAGCAATTGTTACAGTACTTGTTGCAAACGAAGTTTTCGTCTTCACATTCACGTTTTTCTCAGGTACCCAATGGTATTTTAAAGTATCAACATGATTCTTTAACTATCATTGAGACACTTTCATTCAACACAATTCTAGCCGATGCACAGAAGCTGTACTATCTCCACTATGGTTGTTTGTTGATTTGTTGAATTCTACTTTTTGTCTCGAATTTCTGTACAATATTTCAAATTTAGTGAAAAACTCTGTCCCACTTCATAAGCTTGTAACTCACCAAATGAGCAACCGCATGCAAAAGCTATTATTTCTCCCATAACAATCATTGCTAGTACTTGTTCGCATTCCAGTCAAATTTTGTTTATTTTCGTACACATGTACGATTCGAATAGTAGTAGTAGCTTGCATTAGAATGGCACTATATACAAATGTTTCGCATGGTCTGTTGTGTCGATGGTATGATACACATGCTCTAGTACATACATCACATTCTTGATGATGTATTTAGTCTACATGTGTGAGAGAAGGCAAATCAAATGAATCAAACGTGTTGGAACGGTGTTAGCACTACGAGTTGGGAAGCATATCGTTAAGCATTTCTTTTTCCGAAGTACTAAGCTTATCGGGGAATTTAATATCGAATGCTACGAGCAGATCCCCCTTCCGCGATGGTTCCTTCGGAAATGGTAGTCCATAACCTTGTATACGCTTAACCGTGTTAGGTTTGATGATTTCCTGCTTTGTACTAATTCGTAGCTTTTCTCCTGTCATAGTGGGCACTTCAAATATTACTCCACAGAGAGCCTGAAATAAAAACAAACAAATGTCACAAAAGAAATTTTGACATATCTTCTAACAATGATTATGGCAACAGCAACTAGAACGTGTCATTTGATACATCGTGATATGTCTTAATTCAAGTATAAATATTTTAAGCAATTAACTTTTTTTTTTATATTTAACGAAAATAGCTATTTGCCAGAAGAATAGAAAATTACGAGGTAGAGTTGTACTGGTAGAAAATTTCCATATACGTACCTGTTTCAGCGTCAAACGAGCGGTGTACCGCAGATCACTTCCTTCGCGCCGGAACCAGACGTGAGGTTTGTCGCGTATGATGAAAACAATGTCAGCAGGTATTTTGCCTTTCGTTTGATCGCCCTCCTTCTGAAAGGTGACCTTTGTACCTGACTTCCACCCAGGCTTAATGGATATGCTCACGCATTTGTCCTCCTTTTTCGAAGTACCGTCCGGTTGAAGGACGCGACGTGAAATTTTCATCTTCTTCACACAGCCATGATAAATCTCTTCTAACGTAACGTACAGATCGTGCTCGATTGGTGGATCCTGTACTTTCTCCTTTTTGAGAGGTGAGTGAACGTTGAAGGAGTGTGACCTGAGGGACAAATTAACATGATTAATTAGCAGTACGTTTTATATGCAATAATACTCTTGAAACAAACAAACAAAAAACAATTTTATCAAACAAATCATACCTAAAGGCACCTCCTAGACCGTGCCGGTTTCCCAAACCACTGAACGGCGTGAAGAAATCGTCATCGTTGAAAATACTGCTATTGAATAAGCTATCGTTGTGCATATCGAAAAATGATCCAAACGGGTTGTTCGATCCAAAAAACTGTGCAAACGTGGCTCTAGGATCTCCATGGAATTCATAAGTAAAGTTTTGCGAAGAGTTTGATGTGCCATTGGAAGCTCCTGTACAAGAACGGATAAATCAACAGTTGTTGTAATGTAAGACTTCAGCAGCACAAAGTAAGAATAACTTACGTCCTTTTAATCCATCTTCACCAAATTTATCATACATTTCACGTTTCTTCTTATCGGACAACACTTCGTATGCTTCAGCAACTTCTTTAAACTTTTCCTCTGCCCCAGGTGATTTGTTTTTGTCTGGGTGATATTTTAGCGCTAATTTTCGGTAAGCTTTTTTGATGTCTTCATCCGTCGACCCTCTTGGAATACCGAGAGTTTTGTAATAATCTTTCCCCATGGCACCTATTTTGAACCGACGAGCCTTTACCAAAAATTAGAATAACACTTCAGTTTGTTCACTACAATGTTTTAGTTCCACAGAATGAAATTAACTTATAAATGTTGTTTAAATATGTGTTAGCACGACGTTGCACAAACAAGAGTGATCCTATAAAAAAAAGAATAAATAAAGGTTAGATTATAATTACTTCACCACAACCTGCAAATGTCACATAAAGTAAAATGCTACAATTCATCAACGCATTCTCCAAATAAAACAAAACAATAGAAACTAGCAGAATAAATTTCAGGAATGTCTATGCCATTCCATTTTTTCTATTCCATTAAAATAAATATGTTTACCTTTTTTTTAAACAAATATTTAAGTATTCGTGTAGATCACAAATCCGATTGACAAATTCTAAAAAGATTCCCTTCAAGTTTTCCTTGTTCTACCTCACGATGAGTAACCACATTTGAGCACCCTTATTATTGAAAACAATTGTTTAAAATTTAATAAATATTGTTAAACATGCCGAGTCCCATATTTACACTCTAAAATCACTTTCACTTATCACACGAAACTGCGGCAGAAAACAGGTACACGCTTCCACCAACAGCCAAACGCTGTTTAACGATACATTTTCAATTGAAGACAATTTAAAAATACTGCTCATTGCTAGGCCTCAGGAAACAGGTCCAGTGAAATATATACTGGAAATGTAAATGTACTTGATGTATCCTTGATATGAGCAATGCCTGGTTGTATATACATACAGTGCCCATCAACCTATAAACAGAATATATTTACCACTACCTTCTTCGCATTCGATTGAACTACCACAAACTAAGCTCTCAATACATTTGACGCGCGCATCCGAAATACTAAAGTACTAACACCAAAACGCTTCGACGTTAGGTTTTGGCGCAGCGTGTACGTCTGCGCACACCGTAAAGGTTTTGTGTTATTGCAACGTATCTCGCATTCTATCCCATGTAAAACCAATCCACCGTAAAGTGTGTGAAATAACAATATCTCAGACGGTAGCGTCTGAAAGATGAGTTGAATTCTGAATCCATTCTCTGCCGGGCATGGTCAACGGATTGAGTGTCGCAGTCCTCGAAAGTGTTCGTCCAACTCACAGTTATTTCATTCACACCTATCGCTTGGTGGTTCAGGGCTACTTGATCAGAGTCTGATCTGTCCATGACTTTGTGTCGTATTGAAGAGAAAAGCAATTTCATTCCACTTCCTTGCAAAAATGGTCACAGTCTCAGACAGTGCATCAGGTTCAAGATCAAAACAACGTGCTCATCTCTGAACAATAATTGTACTTGTTTGTATTTATTTTTTCAGAACCCCTTGTTCGAAAGTCTCACCTTAACTTCAACTGCATGTGTCCATTCATATTGATTGTTTTTAACACAATACCATTCACCGAATAACAGAGACGAAACTTGTGATTCATGGTTTTAGCCGTATAGGTTTAGTTGCTTTCAATGTATAATTTAAGTTTGTTTGCCTTTCAGTTACCAATAATTTTTTAATTGCTCCTATTTCGGGTTTCTAACAAGTCATACAAAATGAATGACTGAATTAAAATAATTGCCATACGTATTATTGGTATTGCTCATTAGTAATTATATAATGTGAATTATATTGTTATTTATAATTATCATATCATATTTCTTAATTAACTCTTAACTATTCGACACTAAAGCAATATTTTTTGTGTGAAAATAATGTTAAATGTTCAATCTAATGAATACAGTTAACAAAAATGGCAATATATTATCTTTTAGACGGAAGAATTCAACCTCCCGCCTAAGAAGCAACGAATAAAGTTTCTTTATAAAAAAGCGACATCTCCATGATAGATGTGTATCCAAACTACGGCATGTAAGTCGCATGCGAAAGCCAAAGGTTTAAACGATTAGTTGTTAGTTTTGGGTTTGATCACCCTTCCATGTCTAAAAAAGTAAATTATTTATTTAATTAATGAATTTATCTTTACTAGTACAAATCTGTACAGATTTGAATTTTTCCTTCGTATTTTCTTATCAAACGAGATTTAAACATTCACACATTATGTCCAAGGCGTCCCTCAACGACTTTATTTGCGAGACAATGTGGCCCGCGAAGTGAAAAGTTTTAGACGCCCTAACACTTAGGCCGTTATGCCCAAGAACAAATAAGAAACAATTCAACTTATGCTGTGATAAGCTATAAACACGTTAAACTAATATTATTTATAAATAAGCAAATAAACTTTCGCAACCTACAGAGTAGGAAATTGGTACATGTAATCAGTGGTTTTCAACCTTTTTGTAACTTTTCCCCCATGTCGAGTACATGTAGGATTTAATTCCCCACTCACAAGTTCATGAGCGAGGGAAAAGCGTTGCAACTCATGGTATTAAGCGAAATTTTGATAAATAAATCCCCCCTCCCTCTACAAGTCGAAATTCTCCAAAATTTCTTTGGGGGAAATTCTCACCAGTGAAATGGATAAGTTAATACTTATTACGTTGCTTTATTATTCCACGATCTTCGATCATGAATGTATGCCACTTAATATATCCCAGTATCCCCTAATATCTGAATATCTCTCTGCATGCTATTATTAAGCCTTGGAAGTCTGTATAGGCCACCATGACTACATATGGCCCTACCTAAAAAAAGAAGAATAATAATCTATACCTCTGCTGAATTTTAATATTGGAGCTTCCCATTACTGTTAAACTAAATTTCAATGAATTAGTCCACGATCATCGAAAAGTGTTGCGAAAAGTGTAAATTTGATTTTACACCATTCATGGTTACCATCAAACCATAACAAGATGTTGTAGTTATAGCCAGGCAAAGGCATCTGTCTTACAACGCTCAATCTCCCACTGTCCATTATTGTTTAGTCGGCAATATGTCATAAGTGATTGCCATATGGCACTGCTGCACCATTGGGTGACGAGTGGCTTTTACCATATCAGTCAATAGATATGAATGATAATCCAACACATTCTTCCATATTAGTACGGTGTCCAAAGCCGGTCAGTTGAGCAGCTGGTCCGTTTTTTTTTCGATTTTTCTTTGCTACACTCTATAACGTTCAGCGAACGTGTCAGCCGTCGAGATAAATTTTGAGAAACAAGTTTCACGTCTCGGCAATATCAGCATCCATGAAAGGATCTCCGAGCAATTTGCGAGAAAATTTTGATTACCAGTACAAGCGAGGACAATCCATAAGCAACAATATGCGGCTATACTATGAGACTCGTTAAACCAAGGCATCCAACATATCTTACAAGTTTACAAATGATTCTATTCGTCCAAAGTGGCCTTATTATATTGCTAGATAACCTCATTCTCACGAACTTTTTTTATAAGATTGAACTAAATTCTTAAATTTAAATCTGTTTTCTATACTATTTTGATTCATTCTAAATTGTATGGTACTACATTTCAAACATTCAACCAAAGGAACGCTTTCCTTCTTCATTGGCGTAACGACCTTCGCGATCACGCTGGCCTATTAAAGACTATCGAGACTTATTAATGTACCTCACAGCCGGGTAGTGAGTCAATCCTTGCTACGAGGGACGGCCGATACAAGGCTTGAACCACAGGCATGTTGTTAACAACTGTACCGAGGGACTGTCTCGAACACTTTTATGGTCTACTTTTATTGATCTGATCAACTTTTATGAGTAAGCTAAGTTATTATTGGGCATTTTTTTCAGATATCTCATTTCACCATCATCTGATCAACATTTAATTCAGCATTCATTCTTAATCAATATACACACTTTATACTTAAGAAACATTTGAAAGTATTAATAACTTATAAAATAATTATCTCCTTCTCAATTCATAGAAAACCAAAGTTCCAAACCATACTTTCTTTATAACCATTCTTTATAAAATCAAATATATCATATATATTTAATATGGCTTGGTCCATATAGCATTGCTTAAAACTTATATATTCTAAGAAAAAACATGTAAATCTACCGCATACATCTTACAATTATGCCTAGGCATATTATGCATATTTTTAGCCTATTTTCAAACACTACGCGCGTGAGCTGTTATTCAAGAACTACAACATATGTAGAACTACAAACTCTTCATTTAGTATCATTATTTCATCGTCAGGCATGATAATAACTCAAAAGTGCATATCGAACCATTAAAAAGGTAATAATTGAAAATCATCTAATAAAAATGCCTTTAAAAACGCACCATCGCCAACCTAAAGCAAACAGGCTGCCATTTCGTTGATGCTGGAATCAGAGTTAGTCATGATCGTTTCGAGCAAAGCACACAGGCCGTTCCAAAGCCGCCTGGTTGAAATACTAAACTTCTTTCGATTCGCTTTTCCCCAAAAAGGAAACCAATCACACCTCCCCAAAAAGAAGCTTACTCCAAGTATCAAATGTTCCCCACGCTACCTTCATGATCGTCATATGCTTGCCATACAACGACTTGAACACAACGGAACAGAGCACAGCTCTGATCAGATCGGGCGATCGAGGAGTATTACTTCATGTCTCACCATTTCGAAGAGACTCGTTTTTATTCCCTTTCGCCTATGACTCCCAACACGTTTGGTAAAAAAGATGATATTTCAACCACCGTCCAACCGTTGGACTCGATTCGATGCTAGTTGCGCGCATGAACTGATGGCGCACGCATAAGTATGGAACATATCTACATGCAATTATCATGTGTTTGTGCATGTCTGTATGCGAATTGTGCTGTTTGACACAAAATCGATTGTGAAGATGTTGACCATAAATGGTAACGGAATTTTTAGTATTGCATCGTGTCACCCTGGCCTCTTCTGGCTCCTACCAGTGCGGCCATGGTCGTAACGCTTGCACACACCAAAACTCGTTCACCACCCTTACTCTGTGCAGCACTTCAGTCCTGTGATACCCTTGCTAAGTGACAAGCTTCACATCGCAAATACAGCATATCACTATATCCAAACCAGATGCGAATAACCAAACGAGCCATATGAACATGGTTTGATCGCTATCGCTACTCTACTACAAGTGAGAATACATATCAATTAGCAGAAGGGTTTAGGTCGCTGCATACCATCGCACCTTTTTGATGCATCGTCTAAGGACGCACATAAGGCACATGACCCGTTGCACTTTTGCTCTACTAGGCTTACAAAGGTTCCATTAACGATCAATGATATGTTGCAGCAAACAAGCATATCTCTCTGAAACTCGCCACCGCCTCTTCCAATTCATCGGCTGTGCAAACAAATCTGTTCTGTGGACAATTTGTTGCACAGTCTTGTAGCCCCTAGCCTGCACCCCACCAATTTCAAATCAGCACACTTGACCGGTCTTGGCTCACTAATAAAAAGACCGCTACTGATAGCTTACTAGTTAGTGTGGAAAATCAAGTCCGAATACTTCAAGCCTTTCTCGTAAACTGGTTTATTACTAGAGACAGTGAGGGAAATGTGATACAGTTTGATATTCATTTTCCACCTTAGAGAGTTATTATATTTCATACATTTTTTCATTACTTTATTTTATCATACATATTATTTTGAAGAGCTTACAAAGAAACAATTATGAAACAAGCATAATTGGATTTGATTTCAAACACCGCCACTATTGTGGAGTACTTCATGATATTTTCTAGTCTTTATGATGATTGTAAACATGTACATTATCTAACAACTACATTTCTTACAGATTAAGAAATCTTAATTCAATTAAAATTTTATTTAAATGCTGTACAATGTAGGGGTTATGTTATTGTAAAATTTATTATTAATTCCCATACAATTATTTATAGTTATGTTTAGAGATTGCAAAATTTAAAATCGTAAAATAATTACAAAGTTTGACTAATCTTGCCAAATCTCGAATATACCGTTCCTCGTTGCATGGACTGACTATCCTGCTTTTATAAATCACGAAAGCCTGTATAGGCCAGCATAAATGAATAAGTTGTTACGCCAAAAAGAAGAAGAAGAAGTACAAAAAGTCTATTGCTGGTATAACGCGCGTTTATGTAGCCCGCGAAGCAATTTTCTATACAGACAGAATTATTAATTTACAGTGACATACAACTAGATGCAATGTCAAAAATAATCAATCATACGATCAATAAATTTGAACACGATCAACGGCAAGCTGATGCTATTCTATTGTTTTTCGTTCCAAAGGAAACAAATCATTTTTGTTTTTTGTGCTGAATGAAACATATTTTCAATTTAACGGTATTTAATCTATTGCCGTTAAATTATTCGCGTTTTTATGTGATCAACTTGTTGATTATTAGTGTTCATTTAACACTACGCTACAAGTGGCCCAGTACACTTTGCTTGTACTACTACTACGATTGCTTGTAGTAGATTTTCAAACAAGGGATAAAAAACATGCTCACTTTTACATGCACATGATGGTTAATGTATGGCAATAGTGAATAACAGTTCACCTATTTTATTAAAATTATGGATCGCTTAACATATTTTGGTTTCTATAAAATCTGCTCAATGCTAATTTATTTTAACAGTCGTTATTGTTTCACCGAACACATTAACCGATATCTTTTCGATGCCACATTTTGACAAACATCGGTCAATCGGCTAGAGTTTCGAAAAACACGAGAAATTAGTTGATCAGCAATTCCGTTTGAGGCCACTTTATTTTTAATCATTTATCAATTTATGATTTTTTAATGATAATAAGTGGTTTATAGTTCTCTTCGAATCCTACATTTACTTTTGTTGAAAAATGTTACAGCTTCATTAAATAAACTAAATGTAATCAATCCACCCATAAATTTGACGGATTTCGTAGAGATAGGTATACCACATAGGTATCTGAATTTCTATGAAAGTTATGAAAATTATACATATGCTACAAACTCATAGTACGTTATGATAAATTAACAAAAAGTAAAAATCAATATTAAACAATAGGTATTTTTTAGTACTTCACTTCAAAGTTTAAATTCCGACAAATTGACGGGTTCCGTAAACCTAGTGTTAAAATCATCCACCACAGCAAATTGAGCACATTTATCGACTCTTGTATGTTGGTTTCAAAACTATCTTTGTTATCGCCTTCAATAAAAAACAACGATGCATGTAGGACAATAAAAATTAAACAATTTTGTAAAACATTAAACATTTCAATACCTCATTTAGTTTAGTTTAGTGACACCCTTAGTGATAAAGACTAAAACGCTAAATAACAGTTCACTATTTCCCTACATTCACGTGCATTCCCATCTCAAAACGTGCATGTAAAAGTGAGATAGTTTTTTATCACTTGCTTGAAAATCTACTGCAAATAATCGTACAAAGTGTACTGGACCACTTATCCGTTCTCACTACCAAAGCTTAATCCATCCGTGACGTTACGGTACAAAAACCATGGCACGATTGCAATACTGTTCCTTTAAGCTCCGCCAGATTACCAGCGGTCTGTGCTTTATCCCTTTTTTTATTCATGCCTTTTGTCCATTCTTGCACGCTCAAGTGTCTTCCATTATGAGGAGAATCGGTCGTACTTTCAGTAAATTTTACGTACGATATTAGCTCTGTTGCATTGCTACATCGAATGCAATGCTATTTTGTCGTCAAAACGAACTTCACAACTCAGTCATACTAAATTCCATGTTGAATGAAACAGTAGCTATTCCCTATCCATCGTCCAGTAAGTATCACACAAGAGCTTAAGCATTCATAGATGTATATCAAATGGTTATTGAAAATGTAACGGGTAGCAAAATCAATAATCCGTGCTATTAGCATTCCTGTTCACACATGACATTTTTATGAATGATTTAATTCATGAGAAACTAATATAATAAATGACTGCAAGCGATAACTAGGACTGGCTATGTAATTTGTATTTTGTAAATTTGTTACTATATCAACCATAACTTACAACAATAACCAATATAATGGTTCTTTAAATTTCGCTGATATATGATGATTCACATTTTACTGATTACCTTCAAACAACCTTACTTTACGTGCGTCCAGCTAGTGGTTACAGGCCTGTTGCGCTGATTTAATATGTTATTGTTACTTTATTTGCTGTATATGCAATGTCGGTTTAAAAACTCAATTTTCAAGTCAAGTCGTTAACAATATTCAGCTGATATAAGTGTGTCAACTAGCAGGATAAACAATAAATAAGTAAATATCGAAAAATAATCGTAAACATATCAGAACAGTTAAATAATGTTTTCATAAATATGTTTAAAACGCTCATACGTACAAAATGGTCCTACAAACAACTCTTTACAAAATGTAATAATGTAGCTACTGAAACATTTACTATAAAATGCTGTACATAATTCAACTCGATTGTGAAATCTTTTTTTTTTGATATTTGAATATAACTAGCTAAGACACACACAAAAGTTTAAATTCTAAAGGACATACATTTTATAACTTAAATATGGATACAATTGTACGAGAGTATGAGTTTTGCTTGTAAAAAAGTATAAGATAAAAGAGGGCTTATACTTTCCAACCTCAGATGTTGAGCTGTGCAACGCATGGATAATTGAGGCTGGGGTGACAAGAAGCAAAGCACATTCGGGTCAAGGTTATCAAGAATGCATATTTTCTCACAATGTCCTACAGACACAATGCCGTCCCTCCGCGCACGAGGAGCGTGTACCAATTGCAACAGCAGACATTACTGAAGAGAATATATACAAATATCTACTTTTTTCACAAAAATGTGCACCATCTCAAAATTCATAAAAATACCTATATGATTAATAAATTATGTTTTATTATTTATTTATTTATTTATTATTTATTTATTATTTTTAATGTATTTGCATGTTTTTGATGAAAACTGTGTGCTTGTATCTGTTTAATTTTAAGAGTAAAATTTCAAATAAGCACCTGCATTATTTTTTTAAGTATTTAAAATAGTATAATTACATCCATCATACAATCACAAACATTATCAAGGTAGATCACGTTTGATCCAACAGGCTCTTAACAAATTACATCGAAATTCACATGCAACGAAAACTGGAAGCATGCGCTAACACACACTGAGAACAACCATTTCACAGTATAGCAATCTTTGATTCTTTCCTCGGCTTACGCATATGTCGTTACTATTACTATGACCGACACAGCCAACCAAGTAATATTGCTAGCGTTACAGATGCTTGTTCCACAAATACCATCACCGGCATTTGTGCCTCTTGTAGATTTGTGTGAGAGAAAATGTACGATTTCCAAAAATAAAACTCGCCCTGAATTGTAAGGTTACCTTTGGTCTGGTCATAATTTTTAAACTTTTTTTTTTTTGTTCATATTTTCTCCCATGTTGTTTCTTTCAATTTTCAAAATTTGCTTGGAAACAGCATTTAGCCGTATCTTTAGGAAGCTGTGTGCTTCAGTTCTCCGAGTGGGTGTATGCTCACACCGCGCACACCCGCCAAATGACAAAGAAGGTTGAAATCACCAGCTTGTTTGGCGGTCAGTCCGATGGCTAGAATGCTAAGCAGCCAATAAGCCGCAAAACACACATCCCATGCCAGCCAGCGTGCGTGGTTGGCTTTCCACGCATACTGAATCGCTTTCAAATTTGCTCCCATGGTCGCAAATCAATAACCATCATCCCAAAATTGGCAGAAAACAAGAAACGCGTGCACTACACCCAGAATCAGAACGACCATTAATCGTGAAGCGTACAGTCACGCTTTTATTACTGGATTCAAACCAGCTGGCTATTTAACTTAAAGAAATAATCTTCGTTGCGAACCTCAACACTACACACATGTTATCAAATTCAACGACTAGACTAAAGATCCATATAAACAACCACGTTCCCTAGAGTTCATGGGATAAAGATGGGAATGATTCTAAAATTAGAATCATCTCTTCGTTTCACTATACCTAAAAATAAAACTATGCCTAACTTTAGCGTGAATCACATCGATTAGGGTCAACACGCCATGACCTGAGAACGCCCCTGAAAAATTCTGTCAAAATTAATAGTAACCTAACGATAACTGAGCAAAAAACTCTCGATGTACCAGAACTGTCTAGTTTATTTGCAACATATTAGCAGTATTTTTAGATGCCTCTTGATACCATCCTTATACATTAAAATTGTTTTGATAACGTAAGAAAATTTAGATAGGTAGTCCCGAGCACAAATGCTTAATAACTAACCAAAATTTGCATCAAACAAGTATGCACCATGACATCATCGCTTCAAATTTCACTTTGTTCTGTAAAACCTTTTATTCAAAGTGTACCTACCGACTACTGGCCTATAGCAAACCGATGATTGTTGCTTCACGCCCTATTAACCAACCAATATAAAGTAACCGACAAAATTGAAACACTGGATGGTAATGTAAAACATAGCACATCCTTGGGACGAAAAAACCCTCACTGTGACAAACTTGACTATGGTGAAACGATCTGTCTGGGCGTAGTATGTTACCTTTTTTGAAGCCGAAAGTGACGTAGGCTTTTTGACTCGCGTCACGGAAGAGCGTACCGCTGCTTGCCCCTCAGCAGCAACGTCGAAGCAGGTTTTGGCAAGGCCAAACGATCACGTCACACTGCAAACCAGCCGACCAGATCGATTGTGCCTTGGCGCGTATGCTCTTTCAGTTGCAGAGTCGTGTGGTTGAGTTAGAAGCAAACTGCTTATTCGGATGAGCTCTACAGGGAAAGAGTCCCAGTTAATTATTTTTGTTGCAATAATTTCTATTAGCGAGGCAAAACGTAAAATATCTTTGGCGCCACCGTTTAGAATCACTTAAAACAAGCGACTAAAACTGACAAACACATCGCACACCTGTCCATCGCCTCTAACTGACACTGGACTATTCCCAATAACAACACTTAAAACACCTCTACCCGGGCTCACTGTATCTCACTATCCGTTACACTGGTACAGTAGCTGATTGTTTTTGCGACCAAGGTCCCAAAACTCAGCTATATGTTTACAACAGCGCAAGAGCGAAACCCCGCGCGTTACGCACTCGCGGCCTTTTTCATATTCTCTGGAGATGCTACAATCTTCGTCGTTTCGTACGTGATCACGTTCGCTTGCGTCGCACAAAAACTGCGACGGACACTGTGTTTGTGAGCGTACGGAGAATGCGATAACTGACTATTTTGTTACACAATTGCAAAATACTGAGTATTATTTGCGTTAGAAAACCACAACACTGTTTTTGAAAAATCGTCTACATGCTAAACATAACCAAAACAAACCCACCGTCAACCGATAACTCTCTCCGTGTTGCGGTAGAAGGCACTCTTGATACTGAGGATGATGATCGCCACTGATGGACGCTGGAGGATGAAGCATTCGTATTGTCGCACACCGCACCCGCACACGAAGAGAGTGAGTGAAACACTAAACGTGAAACACGCACTTTGACTAAGCCAGTTTTTGAGCATCAGACTTCAACCTTTACTCGTACGTAGCCAATGTGGTGAACAGATGAGGGCATCGCATAAAACCGCATCGATCGTAGTCGGAATCGTTCGTTACGAATGTTGTTGGTGTGCTGTACAGTGTTCATTCACATCCGATCCACAGCAACACACATCGTGTTTTGTATGCATACAATCAGTCAGAGAAAAGCCAGAGAAATGCTAAAAGCGTAAATAAAATGTTACATTTGATTTTTATGTTCATTTTTTCATTTTGAAGAAACGAGAAGGTTTTGTGTATATATTTTTTACATACTTGACTTTACAGTTTACATACCAACTTTATTTTTTTTCACTTTTTGTGATAGCTGATAGCTTTTGTTAAAAACATTCGTTAAAATGGTTGCCAGATCCATTTCAAAACGATGTCATTATTTCTCGAGTCTTTTAACACGATAACATAAAATGTCCTACCTAATAAAACCTACCATGAAGATACGTCAATATGTCACAGCATTTCGAGAAACGGTGCTATCATCCTTGTGACAAAATCAATAACCCTGTATTCTTGAAATCGAATCAAATGAACACTCGAATGAATATTTTTAAAAGCTATATCATCTCTAGTTAGCTAATCAGCGTGAATGCCGTCATTCAACAACAGCTTGTGTGTGCGTGCATTGGGAGAGTGTTTCGAAAAAGTAGCAAACCAGTCAGAAAAAGAGAGCGATTCCATTGCGCAGCGTAAACATTAGTCATCCCTTGAAAGTGAGCATATCAAGAGGTAATATTGAAGAATATTGCAGGGTTGCTTATTGTTATTTAAATCCAAATCGTTTCCTTTATTTGTTCCGGATTTCAATTGTAACAAAATTAAAAGTTTTAATTTCAATTACAGTTTCTAATCCCAAGGTATTAAATAATGTTAAGGCTATTGCATCATCACAGCTCATAAACATTGAACATTAAACATTAAACATTAAACATTAAACATTAAACATTAAACATTAAACATTAAACATTAAACATTAAACATTAAACATTAAACATTAAACATTAAACATTAAACATTAAACATTAAAAATTAAACATTAAACATTAAACATTAAACATTAAACATTAAACATTAAACATTAAACATTAAACATTAAACATTAAACATTAAACATTAAACATTAAACATTAAACATTAAACATTAAACATTAAACATTAAACATTAAACATTAAACATTAAACATTAAACATTAAACATTAAACATTAAACATTAAACATTAAACATTAAACATTAAACATTAAACATTAAACATTAAACATTAAACATTAAACATTAAACATTAAACATTAAACATTAAACATTAAACATTAAACATTAAACATTAAACATTAAACATTAAACATTAAACATTAAACATTAAACATTAAACATTAAACATTAAACATTAAACATTAAACATTAAACATTAAACATTAAACATTAAACATTAAACATTAAACATTAAACATTAAACATTAAACATTAAACATTAAACATTAAACATTAAACATTAAACATTAAACATTAAACATTAAACATTAAACATTAAACATTAAACATTAAACATTAAACATTAAACATTAAACATTAAACATTAAACATTAAACATTAAACATTAAACATTAAACATTAAACATTAAACATTAAACATTAAACATTAAACATTAAACATTAAACATTAAACATTAAACATTAAACATTAAACATTAAACATTAAACATTAAACATTAAACATTAAACATTAAACATTAAACATTAAACATTAAACATTAAACATTAAACATTAAACATTAAACATTAAACATTAAACATTAAACATTAAACATTAAACATTAAACATTAAACATTAAACATTAAACATTAAACATTAAACATTAAACATTAAACATTAAACATTAAACATTAAACATTAAACATTAAACATTGGCTAAATTAAACGAATTGGCTTTGAAAGAAATTGGACTGGAATTACACCTGTTTCCAACGTTACAGTTGAATCTCGTGTTATTTACTTCAAAACGTGTTAAATCGTTGTTAAATCAAGATGAAGAAGCATCTTTTATTACTTATTTATTATTCGAAAAAAAAATGCAAACATTTTCTATTGCTTTACGTTACAAATGTTTGACTACCCCTCCCGCTTATTTAAAAATCGTAACGTTTGACCTTTCAGGGATACATAATTGATGAATGACGTCTTACTGCTTCTTAAAAAAGAATGAGTAAGAAGAACAGAAAACAACAAAATCGCTGCAACTAGATCGATGAAATTTACGAATAATTATCATAAAATATCATGTTCGAAACAATTTCGAACAGCAATTTAATTATTTTTATGTATGTGGACATAATTTGGTAATTCCGACTATAGCTTTTAGGAGCCACATTATCTTTTCCTTTAATTATTTTAAAATGATACCCGAGTTTTTACTGCAAGGAAACCCACAAAAAATATTTGTATACACGGCGATACATGTCAATAAATTCCAGACATAAGTGCATTCAATTAGTCTTAAATCTCCTGCATTCGTTAAAAAAAAATATTTTGATCTGCTTGCATCTAGTCAAACATTATTTCTACATAATCTAATGTAATGTAAGGGTATTTCGCCATATTCTAGACTTGACTGTTATTTGAGCAATTTGTATTGATTTGACACATCGATTGCCAAATGCAAAAAAAGTTTCCTTTTGATTAAATTTTAAAAACCATTTTAATTTGATCAAAATTGTAATCTTCTGTTGAAATTAGATCATAACTAATTTAGCGGCTAAAACCTACAACTTCAATCAAAATTATACGAAAATTAGCTATAATTTGGATAAAAACCTCGAGATTCGATTCTCGCTAATATTCGAGATACGCTATTATCCCCGGTCGATTTAAAAGGATTCACAGTTCAATAAACAAAAGTCAACATGCTTAAAACAATTCCTGATATGAAAAACACTATTCTCAAACTCTTGAAATAAGCAATGCTTGATTTGAAAAATATAATTGTCCAGCACTTTAAATACGCCAGCCTGCATTTTGAACACTGTTCACATGAATTAAATGATTGTCAACCTCGATTGAATAGGTGTCAAATCCGGTACGGTTTATTTTGAAACATTAAACTTTGCAATAAATCGTATTCAAAAATCATCTCATTAATAAAAAAAAATGTAGCTTATATCATTTTTGTTTTAGTGAAAACCACAAAACTGTTTACATTTATTCTTATTTTATGTCAGCATTTTATCAACCAAAACAATCGGTGCCAAATCTGACTTCATTCGAAGTTGACAATTATTTAAATAAAGTTGCCAGTGTAAAAAATGTGCGTTGACGTACAGTATATGTTCAGTAGTCCGCACTTGATTGAGTGTGCATTATAGAATGACGTTTTGACGTCATAATATTTTTTTTAAACCATATTTTACCACTTTTGATCGAACACTGTTCACCTCATGAATTTAGTTGTAAATAGTGTGGACTATCGAGGTGCGGATTATCGAGCGTGCGGATTAAAAAGGTGCGGATTACTGTATTGGCATGTAGTAGCCAATTAGGTTTTTCAAAACAGGCATTGTTTTAGGCATGTGAAAAATTCTTTTTTGGACTCAAACCCTGTAATAGTGTATATCGGGAAATACCTGTACTAAAACTTCAGAGATATTCTTTTTTAGCGACATCTAGCGGATTATTTTAAACTCAATTTCCTCGCCCACGACTTGCTCAACAGAGAGCGCTATACTAATATTAATTCAGTCGACAAAATTGACGGGCTCGTCGCAACCCGTTGAACAATCACAACTTAGGCAGCGGTCTAATTTCGCTTTGACATTGTTTAGCGTAAAAAAATAGCCAATTAACAGCTCAGAGTTTATTTTTTATCATTCACTTGTTGAATAAAGAATTGAAAAAATAATTTTTATTAGACCACTGCCTTACAAGGTTGTAGATGATATTATTGACATGTTCAGCGAGTTGTTGATTCGTTCGGGCATATAATTGCCTCTTTCAGCGAGATATAGAATTGTTAGGAAGTAGGCGTTGACATGTTTGGTTAAACTGTAGAGCTGTCACTTTCGTATCCCTTGGACTGCAGCTTGGATCATTCTCATCAGAAGGTAAACAAACGGGGTTTAAAAATGTTTGTTTCAACTAATTCATGTATTAAACAGCTTGGGGAATGTTTATTTGCTACATTTAGGACTTTTAATAATGAAAAATTAAACGCTGCGGCACAGGGTGTAAACAAAACAAATGATAGCACTACAGAATCGCCGAACATGTCAACGCCTGCTTCCGTACAATTCAATATCTCGCTGAAAGAGTCAATTATATGCTCGAAAGAATCAACAACTCGCTGAAAAAGTCAATATAATCCTCGAAAACCCTGTAAAAAATCACTCTTCAAAATGAAAATATCCAAAAATTCAGCAGTGATGTTTGGTTTTCAATCATTTATATACTTTAAAAACAAGTTGTTACAAAATTTCAGACCTAACATCAAACATCAATGTCAAAAAAACCCTTCCAACGACACATTAATTATCAAAATCTAACCATCATATACTAAAATATGATGGTTTATGTTCGATCGAAAAATAGCTCAAATTTGGGAAAAACACAAGATTTATACTTTGATGGCCTATATATCAGTAAGTTTAAGATAAAAACGTGAAATATTTTGGTTTCAACTAAGTTTAAGTATCTATTTTAAGGAAATGTTTATGGTGTTAACCTGCGATGAAGTTGGTTTTCGATTTTTATACAGGCGTTTGCCCAATGTGCATGGGTGCGATTCCAAAAACGTATGTATAGGATGCTCGCTTCTGTCACCAAACATTTTGCAAAGTTATGACTATCCCACTACTTTTCTAGAATGTTTGTTCCTGCAAGTTAATTACCATCGTAGAGCTTTACTACAATTACTAAGATTATCCGCATAATAATATCAGATATTATTGTGCAATATATTATGTACTATATCATATACATACGGATTTTAACATAAATAGATAAGATGTACAAAATGAAAACATGTACATGCGATTTACTACAATCACATTATGACGAAATATAGCAGCGCCATCTATTGGAGTTTAGCTTGGACAATTTGTTAAAAGAAGGTTGCATACTTTTCCTCAACAACAAGCATGTTCAACACTGGCATAAAGCAGTGCTACAAAAAGAATACGCCCTCTGCGGCGACCTTTGCGGAGCGATCGAGTTTGGCAGACAGAGTATTACCTTTAGCGAATGAGTGAACGTTTAAATCTTGTTTCAAAAAGAAAATTCAAACTGAGTGTATAATTTTTTTTACAAATTTTTATTATTGAAACTTAGTTTTGTCTTTAAAAATTAAAACATGAATTAATGAATCAAAATAATAAAATATCCGATCCGGGCGATCCCAACGGGCCTTGAACCCACGACGGGCATGTTGTTAAATTGAGCAAGTTTACTTTGTCTAAACTAGCGATGTGCTAAAAATAGAGTGAAAGCTGTAAAATTTTGAATATTGACTTTCCAACGCGATGTTTATTTATTTTTGTTTCCTACCGTTATGGTTAGAATTTCACAGAAAGGCCCAAATAAATATGTTAGTTAAAAGTAAAAATGTATTGTTTAGTTTTTTGTGCTTATAGGATAAATATTCACACACGGATAGACAAACGACGGAAATTAATTCTATGCTAGTGTCACTTCAATTATTCACACTCAATTATTTACCCAGCACGTATCCACGTCTCGTCCCAGTCCCTTTTTAGACATACTTGATGCTTTCTAACACAGACTATCCTCAGAATAGAAGAGTTAGATTTGGGAAAATCTTGCATGTTTTAAGAACTTGAACCACCCAGTTCGTTCGTTTGAAAAAAAAACTGAACTGTAATAGCAGCTTTTTCGTAATTTCATTCGTTCGTACATTCTTACGTTCATACATTCACACGTTCATGCGGTCGTTCGTCTGTTCGTTCATTCATTCAACCGACGAGTAGGTTGTAAGTAGCTTGTGTATGACTGGCAATTTCACTAGTTATAGTAAAACGAACGAACTGCAAAATGGTGAACGCAATTCGTACTTAAAGGAACTGATCAAACTGATTCCATCTCCCATCTGCACTCCTCTGCGCATCGTGCCACACCAGTATCTGAACAAAACGGCTTCCGGATGACACGAAAGATTGCCATGTGTGTTTCCAGGTTTTCGATTTTTGATAGCGGTATAATAAGAAGGCGACAGTCTGGAACAGTGGTCGGCAAACTGTACAGCCAAAAGAGCCAAATACTAAAATAAAGGTTTTAATGTTTCTCGTGAAAACTACATTTATACTTAAAATGTGAAAGTTCTTCTTCTTCTAATTGAAGTAAGACATCCTACGCGGACATCCGAGCGGCCTTTACAGGCTTTCAAGACTTTATTCAGTATAATGAAGCCGAATAGTCACAGTCCTTGCTACGGAGGGACGGTCCATTCCGGACTTGAACCGATGACGAGCATGTTATTGACGACTATATCACGGGACCGCCCCTTGTCAAAGTTCTACGAAATATATATAGGGAAAAAAGCCGCCATCTACGTACCCACGCTGCAGGCGGCTCACGAGACGTACTTTACGAGCATTAATTTTGAAGGATTAGCAGTATAATACTGCATTGTTGCTGGCTAAGCGAAAATAGTGTTACAAAAAAAAATATAAATGCTCACTAGTTAATTTGATTTCGTTTCTTTTTTATGTACAAAGGTCGAGAAAATGTCATATTTACTTTTCTCATTTATTTCCTCTATTTCAGCGATCGGCACAGTCCGGCCCGCGGTCCAAATGCGGATCTGGCCCGCAAAAGGATTTGCTTGATTTTTGAAGATAGGAAGAAACTATTCGTATAACAAGTTACTGGACAACTTTTAGCATGAAATTTCATTGCGTCGTACTTGTCTTCCCTCGATTATCGTAATATGGATTGATGGACTAAACTTTATGTATCGAGAAGTGGACTCTACGGCACACTTTTTGGACAGGCTCATTCAAAATACAATAAAGTCTCGATTCATTTATTTTAAAATAACTTTACATGCGTTCGTTCCTCAGCAAAATATTGTGGGTCAATGTATAAAGTGACAATGTAAACAAGATACTCTATTGTGAGTCATAAAATTCAAACCAGATTCTATTTATCTGCGAAATCGATGTCTGCATTATCTTTAAGTAGTAAAATTAAATGTATCCTAGTTGAGTTAAAATCTTGTTTCCTTGTATTTTATAACCGCACGTAAACGCTTTTAAAAGTCATTGCAAGCCGCACGCACAACTTCGAAGCCTTATGGGTTTGTGACTGAGTCCTGTTGGAAGCAAAAACTATCTTATCCCAAAAGTATTTTAGTGCAAGGCTTTTGATAATGAAAAACAATGGCAATTCCTCTTTGGTCCATCTAGCTCCTCAAATCAACTTAGGTGATGAATTTTAATATCGTTTGACTGCTTGTATATCACCAAGATATACAATCGCTCCATAAATGCGATCATTTTGCTTGTTCAAAACTACCGCCAGAGCAATCAATTTTATCCAAAAATAATAATATTGTGACCAGCATGCACTTTAAGCAGCAACTGAGATCTGACTACCATACTACTTTTACAATTAGTTTTAATAATAGGAATTACCAATCTTTAATTTTGCTTGGATGACATTATTACATTCAAACGACAATATCACCATTCGTATTGCTTGATATCATTATCCAATTATTTGATTTGAAATCTTTTATAATGTAATAATTTGAATGCAAAATTAACTGGCCCGCAGCTCTTGATCATTTACACAATTTGGCCCTTTACCTCAATACTGGCAAACACATGAATCTATACTTATATTCTAATATAATTATGTCCCATGTAAAAAAAAGGATGATAAACTTTGTTAATGGTTATTCAATTTAAAAATTTTGTTATCAATTTTAATTCAATATTCACCAATGGGTTTTTTCTTCTTGTACTTGACTGACGACCAACTCAGTAATGCCGGCATATGAAAGCTTTCTAGACTTATTAGTAATTATCACCTAACCTAAGACGGTCATGTTATAAAATTGTGTGAGATGACAGCTGTATCACAGGAACGACCTAGATGTTAAATGATAATTAATTTAAATTAAAATAGTTTAATAACAGGTATTATTATATTAAGTGCTTGTTTTATAATTCAGGAGGATGTTTGTTTTAAATCATATTGTTTTACACTGCATTGTTGACATTAACACACAATTGATAGGACTGAACCTTTCGTTGCTATACTTTTATTATTGAATACAGGTAAAAAAGTGTGCAAACCATCCACAAAAAAATGAGTTCTCTCACAGTTTTACGCTCACCATGAAAGCTGCAAAGTTGCACACCTAAGGACTTTGTTTTCAGTTTCCATCCACTAGACAACTTTAGATCATGCGCACGTTTGACAACGCTCAGAATCTCAACCGGGTATCCGTAAAGATGATAGCTATGAGTAGTGCCAACTTGCATAGTTCCCAACGTATCCACGAGGTAATTGATTGCTTAAAGTTACATTGAAACATTGCTAAATCGTTGGTGTTTCTAATGCATCTTACATCATTATTCTACGTTAAAAATAGTGCCAGTGTACGGTTTTGCACAGGATTTTGTACGCATTAATAAAGCGTGTACAGTTGTGTGTTATTTGTATCATCGCATGAATGTATTGTGCTAAACTGAAAACCTATGTTCCTAGAGCTGACAGATGTTTAATAACATAATATTAGGTGACCTAGCTGTGATGTAAGCAAGTAAAACAGGCATTCGAACAATAAAATAGGGAACTGTTCACAATATTACCAGTGAAACCATTAATGCTTAGTCTTTTTTATGAGTTTATCAAAACCTACAATTAATTATTTGTCAAAAAATGGACCAAAA
This sequence comes from Anopheles arabiensis, assembly GCF_016920715.1. NCBI lineage: Eukaryota > Metazoa > Arthropoda > Insecta > Diptera > Culicidae > Anopheles > Anopheles arabiensis. The sequence continues at coordinate 49,364,688 of NC_053518.1, read as the reverse complement.
AAGTTTTATTTAACGGGAAAGCTTACTTCATCAAATAACTTACGATATGCAGTAACGATGCTGCTATTGCCTCAGTTGGGGGACTACCGCATACATTATTCGCCGGTAAGGTGCAAACAAAAGCGTTGGGTGCACAGGGGAACCGGCGGATGAGCAGATACAATGAATGAAACTTCACCCGACAGTTCACTCTGATGCAGCTAGCAGAGCGAAGGGTCTCTCTCTCTCTCTCTCTCAACCAGCATTATATCAAAAACTGCGAAGAGAGACACTTCTCTCAACAGTCGTAAGTGTCTCCCGAGGTGCACTCTAATAGCAATCAAAACACAGCGTCTTCACAATTGCATCTAACGCAGATTCAGTGTTACAAGAGAAATAAGTGAAACAAAGTAACAAACTCTTCTCACATTTCAGATAACTTTAATCAACGTTTGATAGTTTAGTTGACAAACTCCAGTTACAAACTAGAACTGTATTCCAAACAACAAATTCGCAGCAAATAATTTCTTATTCTTTGTGCGTTTTTATTCCTGCTGTGCTAAGCTGTTTCTTTTATGCAATATTGTGTGTTACTACAAAGAAAACGAAATCTTCTTCAGAAATTCTCAAATTATCAGCTAAGATCCGGTTTTGATGGATCCGGTTTGTCTCTCTAATCTGTATAGTTAGATCATCGTCACCATCCGTTTCATCTACTTCAGTTTAGCAGCCCACTATGATGCTGCTGGTATGATGTTCGCTTATTGTGACTAATATGTTCGAAATGGTCGATCGACCAGTCCGTTCCTAGTATCACTCACAATCATGTGTTGGAAATACAGAACCGATTAAATGTTGCAATTTGCTACATGTGAACGATAATCACGCACGAGACTTTTACATTCACCTGCACTTTTAGTTCCTCCTGTAAACAAATTCAAAGCGTTTCATTTCTAATTTACAAAGAAACATTCCTAAACTTCCCACCACAACCACTAAACATCATATGGTGTGAGCGTTTGTATGATCAATACTAATTAACAATGGGTTAGTACAAACTTATGTACGTTCAATCTCAAATTCAATTTCGAAGCTATCAATGATAAAATCAATCCAATGCAAAAGAAGGTGGATTGAAGTGAAATGGAAAGTGCAGGTCGATTATAGCAGCATGCCCTTTGCTGTTGTAAGCCGTGTAATGCCGACAGTGAATTCTAGGAAGAACTTTTATAAACTTTCTAAGTTTGCTGTGAATGTTGAGAACCATAAACATCTCTACTTTCATGCTTTAGATTGTGCAGTAATGTAGTTAACAAATAACGCGCTAGTGCAAATGTTTGTGAAAAAATGTAAACTATTTTGACCATTACATCGCATTATTTCTGCCAATGTACCACAGTCACGATGCGGTCGGTGACGACACACATCGACACATACCACCGAGTGCTAGTCGTCCACGCGAGAATCCACACAACGCGTATAAAATCAAGCGTTCACTTGTAACAACTTTTCAGTCTAATTTCCTACGTGATCGCGAGTAGACACACGTTTCTTTCTTCGGAGTGTAGAGTTTAGTATAGACAGGATGGTTTAAAGTAGGAGGTACTCATAACTTCAACCCATTGCCCAAAATGCAACTGTTATTAGTGTGAAATTTCGATCTTCACGATATAAGTGGTCTTTTTTCATACCCACATTTCTACTTGTCACTACACAAGAGGGTGTGTAGCACGTGTCTGGTGTCAATATGTATGTTTAAGTTAACTTGCATAGGTGCTGTTTCCTTGAGGATTTATAGTGATGACTGTTCCTAACTGATCTATTTCTGTGAAAATGTACTCAGTGGGCTAGTAATGAAGATAAACGATAAACCAATGCAGTGGAATATATACTTGAAATTCTATGATCATATTCTGTTAGTGCACACAGCATAAGATCGACGGTACGGCGAACTACTTCGTCAATTATTTTCTTTTTGCAAACAGTGTAGAGATAAATAATCCCAGACTACTTTCACAACTTCACCGGCGCTCCAGGGCATATTGGCTAGGCGACAATCATTGCGATGCAGGGACGGTAGGGATCGTACATTCTGCTTAAACCGGGCGTTCATCGTTCGCTATTATTCAATTGACGTTCATAATCAGGCCCCTGTACTGCCACCAGAGCACTGCCCATCGAGGATCACTGATCATCGCACCAGACTCGACAGTGTCTTGTGAAGCACACCGCAATGCCTTTAACATAAGAACGTGGAATGGAATTCACACTACGCACTTCCTCGCGTCTTGAGTGGGGAGCTACAAAAAAAAGTTGCATCACCAACATATCATGATCACCAGTAACACGCTCGGTTATGCTAATAGTTAATGTGGTTGAGGTCGGCCTAAAAGAAAAACTCGTAGCGAAAAAGCGTAACCTGTTTGATCTGATGTTGCTAACGTTTGCCGGTTTACAGTAGCTTCTGTTCTAGCAATTTTTGGTGTCCATAATAGTACAGTTATACTGAAACAGTATCAACCCAATCTTAACAGCTAACTTTAGCTCTTTTTCATGATACATATTGAAATAACACAGAGGTTGCTGCTGTTTACTCTTCTACCTTTACGTTTCAAACACATGTATTACACGTTAGAAGTTTTAATTCTATTTACTAGTGCTGTTGTAGTGTGTTGATAAAATAATACCAGACGGATACGTAAAAAGTGACATTTCAATACAAGTAAAACATCCAAACCAAGAAACTAAACAACATGGCCAGCAGTGCTAGACGGAAAGTCAAGGCTAAGTTGCAGGTTAGCGTGGTTGTCATTCTTTTCCTTGGAACTTTGCTTGGAGAAAGTGTGAAAGGAAGTGAAGATGAGCAGCCGGTCATCAGTTACATCAATCGTGAGGCAGCGGGAAAGAAAATTTTACCCGATTTTGCATCGGTTCAACTAGGCGACAGTGTTCCCGAGCAGTATCGCGCAGCGGCAAACAGATTCGCACAACTGTGGAAGGAACACGTGACCGGAATCAAAGGATACGATACAGTTAAAGGTGAGCATTTTACAATACAATCAATGATATACAATGAGAGTTAAATTTGTTTGATTCTTTTTACGTGAAAGCATAAACGCACAAACTGTTGATCATCGTGGCTAAAAATAAATTCATACTCTTTGTTTTATACCTTCCTGTTGATGCGTATCGCGACCAGCTAAACTGAAACACAACAAATTCTTTTACCACTATTCATGATTAATTATTCCCTTCACGAATTCACCCGCGTAAGGGAGGCACCATGATGTACGTGCTATAGAGCTTGGGTCACCTTTAAGACTAGATAACGTGATCGGACCGCAATGTAGGCCAGTAGTTACATTCCCTTGAATAAATGATATAGAATATTTGATTTGGGTTTCAAATTAATTAGCAATAGTAAGTGTGATAGTTAATTTAAATCACGTACAGTAGCTAATTGTTTCATTTGTTTATTCATTTTATTTTTTTCACACCAAAAGAAATGCAATCAATTTGTCCCTGCTCCATATAATTATGCGAAGAACATGTGTTCGGAGAAACAATGTTATTTAGCACTTCATTTTTTGAAGCATGAAATCTCGTGATGTAGCTCGAATCAGAGCTACTCCATTACAATTTATAGACCCTTCAAGCAATAATTCATTCATCAAGGAAAGCAAGTCTTAGAAAGGACAACGACTTTTGCATGTGCGGGTCGCACGATGCAAATACTGTTTAGAATGCATTGGATAGCATGTGCATTTATTCATTGAGACAAGCCGTTTATATTATAGATTTTTTTTTCACAGTGAAATGTAACGATTCTCTGAGTATTGCTAGCCTTTTAATGACATTGAATTAAATATCTTGTGTGTACACGATAAATATAACAGAATATGTTGACTTAGTTCCGATTTACTTTACGTTACTTAAATACATATTATGCAGTTCACACATTGTAATACTAATTCATTTCATTGTATTTACCTTTTCCCGCAGACATACCTTTTACGCTCATAGTACCGGACAAAATTAACGAAAGCCTATTCGACGGCAATGAACCCAAAATACGAGAATTCTTGCTCGAGCACGTAGTTCCCGGGGCGCTGGTGGAGGTGAAAGATCAAAATACTTACCTTAATTTAAACCAGCATCCTGTTCATGTGAATCTGTCCTGCTTTGACATGCTCATGGCGTACGAGATAAACCAAAGCGCTAAAGTACTCACCAAGCGCAATATTACCGAGAATCTTAGTCTGGTGTTTATTGTCGGCAATTTGACAGAGTCGGATGTTCACAGCTCCTCCATAAATAAGTTTAATAAACGAAACATCCAGGAAACAAACCGGTAAGCATGATGTGCTTTACACCTCTAGCATGCACATAAAACCTACCCAATAACGTTTCTTCATTCACACAGCTATAACGAACCGCAACGATTGGAAATGAAAAATTTTACCAAGGAGCTTGCGTCAGGCAAAGAGAATCGAATTGGACAACATTTAATGAACTTCCTAGCCGGCATGAAGTCGGGAACCAAAGTCTTCCAGCACTTTCTCTCTAGCTCCAACCTTAGCCATCTTATGGACGACAGCTCCTATATGGTTTTCATCCCATCCGATACGGCCTTCCAGCGATGGCACCCGATAGACTGGGGCTTTTATCCCTTCAGCGTTCAAGAGTTTACTGAAACTGTTCTGCGAAATCACTTTGTACGTACAAAGCAACCCCTGCGCATGGCGGATCTACGGACAATCCAGGGAGAACAGAGGTTCAAAACTCTTGGCGGAGAGTACATTGTACTTAAGAATAAACGTAAGTAGACATGACTACACACATACATATGCAGCTTATTGTTATAATTTTATCATTCCGTCGTTTTTAGCATCACCAAATGTGAATAATGTTTCCGTAATATCGGACTACACGCTTTCGAATGGCATCGAAATTTTTGTAATATCCGAAGTTCTCTTCGTTTCCGAGGCTGTGGTATCACGATTACATCAGGTATTTAATAGTATTGAAATGCGTCTCAACGCATAATGTTGCTCGATATGTATCGTCTCTCAAGACATATTACACTGATAAAAATTTCATTCTTCGCAAAAAAAAAAATTTCCTTTCAGATGCACAAAGACAAAGAAACACCACCACTGTTGGCTTTCCCTTGGTTTGGAGCTCAGTTTTTATCACATTCCTTCCTGGCACTGGAACGCGACACACGGTTCACTCAAATCACCCGGTTTCTCAACACTGCCGAAATTGCACAGTTCATTTCTGGCTCAAATTATACTTTCTTCGTCCCAACTGATGAAGCGTTCGAACGCTACAGCTTTGATCTACTTCCGGACAGCGTGCTAGCCTCAGAAAAGGGCATCAAGATGCTGCTGAACCATTTCATTCGCGGCCGGTTATACGATCGCGATCTAAAGGATGGAGAGGTGATTGACACGATTGGAGGAATGCCTGTCAAGATACAACGCACGTTCGAAAACACGGTGCGTGTCAATTCGGCCCGTATTGTAGAGTCAGAAGTATTTGTCTACAATCTGGGAACGATGTTTTACATCGATGACGTGCTCTATCCGGATCTTCTAAAGGATGAAGTTAAAGCGATCACAGATTTAAAAAATGTGGACCGCAATGTGCCAGATGGTATTGGTGCTAGTGATGCATACACAACGGAACAAAACCCTCCAATGACCGATCGATCGACAACCACCACCTTCCGATCGCTCTACGGATTGCTAACGACCAATGCCGATGTGGAGTTGGTACCATTGGAAGTTACTGAATCCAGCAAACGCAACAGTGACGAAGATAGTGCTCAGTTTCAGGACGATGAAATCATTACGCCCAAAGCGCTGCCCGTAAGATATTTTTACAACCCCAAGAAGTAACGTGCATCGACGTGCATTACATATCAATTTGTGCACTCAGAACACGATTGTAATGAGCCTTGAGCGAAACTATATTTATCCTCACGAATTGTAGAATATGCTGTAACTGTAACACTATGTGGCATATCCGCCAAGAAGGAGTCGCTGCCTCACAGCCGGACAGTTGGTATAATTCATTTTAGATTCCATTCATTTGCCATACACCAATTGAAAAGTGCATAGGAGCCTTTTAGTGATGTTTATTGTAGAAAACTTTCAACAAAGCAGCATTAATTCGATTGCTGTCTATAAATGCCATTACCAATACGTTTAAAGAGCAATGTAGGTTAAAAGACCAGTAAACATTTTTTTTTTTAATTCAGATAATTGTGTTACTATTCAAAGGAAAAAATTGAACAGGCCTACCAAAAACCCCCTCATAAATGAGGTATGACAATGAATATGATAATGTGAAGCAAAAAAAACAGAACAATAATGTGCTATCTAGGCAAAATTGTGCATCAGCGGAGACAACGTATACCACTCTCTAACAAGTATTGCTACTCTATAACTGGTTACTGTTTTCAAGATTTCTACTGGTAAACATAGAATAACCAACTGCATCATCTTGGATACAGCAGCATAGACATTCCGAGGACTTCACATTCAGGTAGGTACTAAGTACAGGCATCTCATTAAGCTAAGTGTAAAGACGTTGTTTAATTTTGCATATGATTTGGAAGTAGCTTCGCTTACTGCTATTTTTTTTGTCTTTATTTCTGGGTTTTCCATTTTGTCTCATTTTGTTTCGACATTTCATAAATATATGCGAAATAGCTGGTCTGCGTTACACATTGCAAACATATCAAACAATATGTTACGGAATATCAATTTCAATCAAGGCGTATCATGCCAATTTTATCTGTCTCAAACAGCTGATTTAACTCGCTCAACCAATTTTTGTTATTTTATACGTGTATAAAACATTGAAAAAAAAAGTGTTAATAAACTTTTAAAAACATACATCTTATCTTAATCTTATCTTAATCGCACAGCACTCAGCAAAGAAACTGCTTGAACATTCAGCTCAAATTTATTTATTAGATCTTACCGTATCTAAGTGTCGTAGCACTACAACACTTTTTAACTGAAATATGTTAATGGTAGCAGATTCCTTTGGTTGTTGTTATGCAAATTTCAGAAAGGATGTAATATATATTTAATTATGCGTATTCTTTCGATTGTAGTTGGTTATTGTAGGCATTTACTGTCTACGGCTGTGACATGAATAAATTGGTTACTTCTAGTTATGGGCCATATCAAATTAATTTCGTTTACAACGAAAAACATAATGGATGTAAGTCGAGTGAATTAACAGACTATCCTTTTGCTTCTCAATAATATACTCATCATGTTATATCATGTTATGGTTATAAGCAAGGAACCATCTTCTCCATGCAAATGTCAAGTGATCGCAGCTCTGGATTTGATTCGTAAATCCACCCCAACTCCGCTTTACTGAATCCGAATCCGGCTTCGAAATAAATATGATTCCGGCTACTCCAACCGAATCTGGTACGATAATGTAACGCACGTATTATTTGACTTTGCCTGAAAGACCTGAAAGACTTTGCCTGAACGAACGAGAGTTTTTCGAGCAAAACTGACAAAAAAATCGATATGAAGGCGATTAGTGAAGCAAAATTCAAGTCAAACCCCAAGCTCACAAAAGCATTGAAAAAATTACAAGATTGCGTTAACCGATGAACAAAATGACTTTACATTTTTCAAGATCTAAAGCCAAGATATCACCTGGAAGAAATGAGTAGTGATTAAATTACACAAGACAAGTACGATCTTAACAAATAGACATATCTATTCCTAACTCTAACAAAATAACGAGGTGAGAGGATCAGAGGACTTTCTACTTCATATTATTGGCGTAACTGGCAAAGCCCGGTCATGCCGGTCCATAAAAACTTTCGATACTTATTTAGTATCACGCAGCCGGAGTCAGTCAGTTCTTGCTATGGAGGGACGATGTATTCTAGATTTGAACCCACCACGGGCATGTTGTTTAGTCATTCGAGCCTACGATTGTACTACGGGACCGCCTATTGAGAGGACTATTGTGGCAGAAATTATAAATTTTTTGAAGTAACTGAGAATGTGGAACACGATCAAAAGCATACCTGAAGTCGGTGTCAAAAACTGTTGTGTTCTAACACTTGTATTTATTTAGACACTTATACAACGTACATAATAAATAAACATAAATGAAACAATCACAATAAAACGTATACTGTACGGTGGCCGCGCACCAGCCGCACCGAGCGCCCCTGCCGAGAGCTCCTGCTCGATCGGCCTTCGTACACACCCTGTCTGTATGGCGCTCGGCACACACTAAGCCTTGCGCTGCTTAGTGTGTGCGACAGTGTGCGTGTACACTGTCGTCCTCCTGGACGTTGACCGGTGGCAGCGCAACTGCCACGGCAAGTCCAGGGGTCGGCACGGCTGCCCACAACATCTCCCCCTTTTAATACCGAAGGGCTCGAACCGACGCGGGGGTATTCCACTAAGGGAATACCGGCGTGGTGAACCCTTCCGGCCGATGCTGCCAAGATGTGGGGACCCCGATGTTGGCGCGCTGAGCAGCGCTTGCTGCTGCTCTCGGGCCACACCGCGATGGCGGTGACGCGGTGGTGATGCTGCTGCTGTGCCGCTCCCTGGGACGGCGGCGATGGTGTGACGGCGATGATGATGACGATGATGATAACGGTGATGATGATGACGATGATGAAGGTGCCGCGATGATGATGGTGCCGCGATGATGATGGTGATGATGATCCTTGCCCCAGGGCAGCTGCGATGTATTTTTTTCCGATGACGGGCGGCAGAGATGAAAATATTCGGGCGGCATGGTTCCTCGCCCTCCTACGATGCTTTGGCTCATCGCCCTTCTTTTGTACTGTGGCTGCAGTCGGGGCGCAATTGGCGACGCCCGTTCGACTGCAGCCGGGACGGCATGCTACCTCGTCCCCTCTAGACACTGTGGCTGTAGCCGAGGCGCAATTGGCGACGCCTGTTCAACTACAGCCAGCGCGAAATATGATTTCGCCCTTCCGGACACTGTGCTGCAGCCAGGGTGACATATGTCCTTACCCATCTGGAAACGGTGGCTGCAGCTGGAGCGGCATGGCACCTCGCCCGTCCGGTTGCTGTGCTGCTACTGCTGCAGCTGGCGGAATGCGTTCGCGCCGATGTGGGGCTGCTGTGATGCAGCCGATGCAACTTTGCGTTGCCGATCCATATTGTGCTGCCGAGGCGGAATGTTACGTCGCCGTGATGAGAGGCAGGGCTCGAGCCGCGGCGGAATTGCTGCCTCGCCGATGATGTGCTGAGCTCGAGCCGGGCGGTATTGCTCGTCGCCGATGGATCCTTGCACTGCTGCTGCTGCAGCTGGGCGGAATGCGTCCTCGCCCGATGAAGCTGGGGGCTGCAGCCTGGATGGAATGACCCCCATCCGATGTTCCAGCAGCAAGGCGGAAAGCTGCCTCGCCTGTGGTGCTGCTGGCGTTGCTGGGGCTGCAGCCCGACGACCTTCATTGTCGCCGAGAGTGTGTGTTCGGCTGCCCCTGTGGTCGCCAATGATGGGACGGCAGCCGGGGGCCTCGGTGTTGGCGGCGGTGGCGGCCCGATGTTCCGCGGTATCCCAAAAGCACAGGGAACCGTGCCATCGCGATGGCCGCTGCGATGATGCAGCAAAAACGAGATGGGCCCGATCGCGATGGCGTCCGCGGGTTCTTGTTGGGATCCCCCTTACGCAGGAGGATCCCATCCTCGTCGCCACTTTTATGTTCTAACACTTGTATTTATTTAGACACTTATACAACGTACATAATAAATAAACATAAATGAAACAATCACAATAAAACGTATACTGTACGGTGGCCGCGCACCAGCCGCACCGAGCGCCCCTGCCGAGAGCTCCTGCTCGATCGGCCTTCGTACACACCCTGTCTGTATGGCGCTCGGCACACACTAAGCCTTGCGCTGCTTAGTGTGTGCGACAGTGTGCGTGTACACTGTCGTCCTCCTGGACGTTGACCGGTGGCAGCGCAACTGCCACGGCAAGTCCAGGGGTCGGCACGGCTGCCCACAACAAAAACAGAACATCATATGAGAAGATACCAAGTTGCTGTGAAATCACAAAACAACAATTGGAATTTAGTGTGTAGGAATGGAGTTTATCTTTTCACAGCACTACCGTAGTATTTGAAAATATCTGATGGTTTACATTTGCTCAAAAATCCTCTCTTGCCAGGTAAGATATACTATCGCATGTTGGCAAATAGAAGATGTTATTCTTGTTTCAAAAATTCAAGCATTCTAATTATTTCATGTTTGTGAAAAAACAACTTCAATTTCATTAAAATCATAAATACTATTAAAAACCATAGATTTCTCGATCTCGATCTACCAACCCCCCCAATTGGATCAAATTGTATAGATTTAAAAAGTAAAATATGCTTTTTGCAAAACAAATCAATGTAATTCATAAAATTTATACATGCAATAGGATTACAAGCTATTTACATAATTTAACTGTGTTACTATTATCTTTTTTTTTTTTGTTGGCCTGATCAAAAATATACACTTGGACTAGAACTGGGAAAGTGGTCGGCATACTACGGCTCATGAACCACATACGGCTCTTTACTACCTAGAAAGGGCCATCCCCTTTTTATCGTCATATTTTCATGGAATTTGACTCCTGACGCGGAACTCTACGAGTATTTTAATATTGTTAGGCCCATTTGGTCGCAGATTGCCGATCACTGCACAATGAGATAGAAATTTATCTTTCTTTATGTTGGTTTTTTTATATCCTTTGTTTTTATTTTGAACGCCTTTGAAAAAGGCCGCGTCTTGATGGTTCGAACCCGAGTTTTTCTTGGTTAATTTATTAGAACAACAATCGTGCAAGCTAAAAATAAACAGCTGAAGTCATATTGCAAATGATTATATTTCCCAATCGTGATTATTGCTTACTTTTTACATCATTGAATTTGGTGGTTCACAGAATCGAACAAATTATTTTTATGGTCCGAAACGTTAGGACGTGCTTCGTACGTACAAATTGTCACGCCGTGATGGTGTGCTTCACTAAATTCTCCCTTTAGTCCTATATAATAAACGGTTGTACTTTCGCCTCCATAATTGGTAGGAATATGCAGTGAAAGATGATGCACGTTTGCAAACGTAACAACTCTAGGATGTAAAAGAAGACGACTATCAGTGTGATGTATCAGTCGATAGTTTAAATTTGTCATGATTGTAAATCACCAATATGCTGTTATTTTTGTGAATAAACTTACTTTGTAGAATATTCGAATACACCGTTCGCATCTTTCTCTAGGGAGAATTCTTGATCCGCCGATGCGGATGTATCGTCGAACGTCATTTTTGGGCGATTTTTAAACAGACGCATTTTTTTTGGGTGCGTTTCATCGTCTGCTCCGATGATGATGATACCTTTCAGCTTCACGTTTCCGGTGAAGGGTATGTTAAATAGCAGTTCCTCGTCAGCATCACTTTTCACGTACTGGAAGTATGTTTTACGACGTATAATTGAAATCTAATTATGGAATCTAATCTAAACTCGTACCGCTCTTACCTTATCGTGATTTAAACGCTCATTATATGGTTTAAACACAGTCTTCCCAGATCCTTCCAGCTCTTCGTTCAGACATTCTACATTGTTCATATCAATCTTCTCATACAGACTGTAATGTATACCTATTTCCAATTCATTTTCAATTCCCAATGCTTCATGTTCGCAGCCACCACCGTGTGAGTGTCCATGCGGCATTGTTAGATATTTCTATATTATATTTTAATAAATAAATATATATTTTACCACCAATGTTGCAAGCACAATCCGCACCACACCACAACGTAAACAATCACTCGTAAAATACAAGATGACAGTTCAACTTTTGATTCTGTTTGTTGTGCAACAAGTGTGGCCAGATTATTTTGGCAGATTTTGGTAGGAGTACCAACATTTTATCTGTAGTTTTCGGTAGGTTAAAACTCGAAACTTAACTGAGTTAAAAGAAGTGAAAGAAGTGTTAAGCGGCATGGGGGGAGGGGGGGTGCTAATGCGGCAAATGAAAGTTCCATCTCACGAGAATATGCATCGTTTATCTAGGATATGGATTAGATTTGGTTCAGCGGTTACACAAATGAAGGTCTTTCTGAAGTGTCGATCTGAAAATTGGAATTCTAAGCCAAAGAAGGGCTAAGATGCACGTTTTTTTTCTCAGTGGTTGCAAGTTCTTTTTCTCAGGGCTCCACGCGAACGCTTAGGGCCGCAGTAGTGCTCCATTGGATACGACTTTATCGTACGTGCTGTCATTTGATTTTCGTTGGATTATTTAGACTGATTTGATTGTTTGGCTGAGTTTTATAGTTCAATGATTAAAAAACTGATATTTTTTCCGTCAAACACTAGATACATATAAACATCGGTATTTCTGGTCACTCTGTGTGCAACTGTCACAACAGGTTTCTGTTTATACTTAAGGTTGAGTTCAAGTTCAAGTGGATTCGTTCGTTTCTGCGGGTCTGATAAAAAACTAATTTTGACGAGCTACAAAAATAGAATCTTTTAAAAAACAGAATGAAATGCCGTTCATACCAGTACCTTTGATTTGACTCCGTCCGTACATAAGAGCCGTTGAGAAATGCTAGTGGAATACAACAGTGGTAGGAGGAACTGCTGAGATATGTTGGAAGGAGGTTAAAAAAAACCGATAGTAGACCATAACCATAACTCAACAAAAAAACACTAAAATTCATGACAAATGTAAAATATTTTCATTGTATATTGTAAATTGAAATGCACAAAAACATTTATATAAAATATTAATATAAAAAAGCTGGAAAACCGTTAGCAGACGATCAGACGCTATCCATATCATAATTCAAATTTTTAAAATTTACTATAAATTCCAGGTATTCTCATCTGTATGAAAATATCAGGAATTTATAGTGATTTTTATAACAATAAAACAGAAATTCAGAAATTCATAAAACATTAAGGTGCATGCATTGTTCATGGACGTTTTAAAAAGTCTTTGCAAAATAAAATAAAAAATATGATTTATTATCGTTAAGTCTTCACGCAGCTCTATAGCCGATAATACTACAGTACTTTTCCAGAAAATGTCAATTATCAAGATATATTTACTTCCCAGTAGTATCCAGTTCCACACAATCCCATTAGTTTAATTTAAAAATCATTTTGCTTATTATTTCGGATATAGTATTACAGGTTGTCCCCGAGATACGCTATTAATTCACACCGAGAAGAAGTTTCAGCTAAGAATTAGCGAGTTTTCATGTAAGTTAACTTTAGTTGTTCAATATTTTATATGACTCTGAAGGAGAAATACAATTTTCAACAAATTTTACTGATTTTTAAAATTCTATCAAAACGAAATTTACTTTGCACTTGACAAATAATGTAACAAATCAGTAAATTAGTAGTCAAATCAGTAAATTAGTAGGCAAGATTATAATGCTGCGTATCTGCGAATCCTCCTATAAGAGGTACCGCGCGTATTTCGGGAACTACCTGGACTTGTTATTGAAAATAAAACGCAATTCTAATTATGTTTTACAGCGTACGTAAGTTGTTTTCCTAACTCATTACTGTTTTTGCATTCGTTAAGCTAGCGTTTGGATATAAATAACACTTTCCAATATTCATAACAATACACAAATTATAAAACATTTAAAATAATTACAATCTGAAAATTAGAGTCGAATACGTTTACAAACAAAATCCATAGTAGTATCATCACAATGCTTTTTGTTTTACTACTACTGTTAGCACGTCCAAATAAGTCTTATACATTGATTGCATAGATGCGATAACTGTTCTCTGAATATATAGCTGAAACCAAATAAATTATGCATTCCACACATTATTATAAATCCATTCTCGTCGATATTGAATAACATGTTCTTATCGTCATTTCTAGTATATATATATTTTCATTTTGCTTGCTTAATAACTTTTGCAAATAGTGGATTTCAAAGTTTTAACTGAACCGATATTTATCGTGTAAAAAATGTTGTTGCAATCTATTGGTTGCAGTAGTTTTTTTTTGTAAGCGGTCAGCATCAATATTCTAAGCATGAATGAAACAATGTAACAAATAAGAATATGCATACGCACCCATTTACTTATCTTAGTTCATCCGTTGTATCTCTGCAGATGCTAAACACACAACTATCGAAGCATGAACATTGAATAACAATACATTTTGAATCACATAAAATAGATGAGAAGTTAGGCAAAAACACGCATTTATGTGTACTTATAATGCTAGACATTAAGCTTTCAGCTACGTTTGATTTCATTGACATTTCTATTCTTTTAGCGCTGTTTTAGTATATGCATTTTAATGTGTATGAAATCGCAATATTTTTTTCATTGAACGCACTGGTAGATGGCCCGCTATATTGATCTCTCTAACTTACAATATTTCGGTTACTTTGTAGTTTTGGCGTTTATCTGTATATCTCTAATTCATTGTTCTTTTTTTATTTCTTATGTTTGTTCGTTTGTCATATATTATTTATATTCTTTCATCAGTTTTGATCACACATCTTAAATTAACGCAACATTTATACAGTTTTAAAGTATAATAAATTAATTCGTCCTACATTCTCTACTACTTTCCTACATTTCTTATTTTGTGAATAAAATAAAAACAAGCAGATAGAAACTATGTTCAGAAGTTTTCGTTCGTACATGGATTTTGTATCCATGTCGCTACAACAACAAAATTCATTATCATTCGATGTATCAATATTATAGTCCCGCAACATTTATTTTATTGAAGGATCAAATATACTCGTCAAAGGAATTAAAAAATTTACAGTTCCGAAACGTACCAAAATTTATAAAAAACATAATGCAAGAAAAAAAAATCAACACACAATTGATCAGCAGGACATATGAAGACATAGACCAATATTAGCCAGGCATGTAACTCCTTTCTCTTGGAATGTAATTCCTTCTTTTTACCAAGCAAAACATTCAACTTGTTTCCATGTTCGCTTCATTGAAAGATGAGAGATACTGTCAAATCAGCACACACTATGCGACGAGTACTTCGTTTCCGACAACGAAAAAGGAATAAGCACATCTTAGTTTCACAGAGCTAAACACTACTTATGCCACGTCAATCTGACTCATGTGTTTGAATCGCAACAAAAACCATATAAATCGCGTAAAAACTGTAAATAGGGATTACAACTGTTATTAGTAACTTACAAGAAGTTATAGTTCAATAGTACAATTATAACCCTTTGAAAACCATTTAACGATTGTTGCATTTTGATGACATTCCACGAGTATGCGAAACAAACCACAAATAGAGACACATTACAATAGAAAATATACATCCTTGAACAATTTTGTGATGTTGTAATACAAAGATATGTTAAAATGTTTTTTTGTTGTATCATGAAATGCTTTGTTGGTATAACTTTGCTTGCGCTAATGTCATAAATCCATTAAAATAAACATTTTAACCACATTTGACGAAAATAAACAACATAATCATGCCCGTAAATCATCGGAATATAAAACAAACATAAAAAAACAATCACCGATAATCCCTGCACAATATAATTAAATCGAATATGCATAACTAATTTTGTAAACTGTATTTAGTGCAATACTACCTAAAGCTTAAAATAATTTCCTTCGTGGAATTCTTCTACAGTCCGATTAAACCACAAAGACAATTTAAACAAACATTTATCATGTATAATGCATATATTTGTTCGAAATTGCTTTTGTCCAAATAAGCTTTACGATTGGGCTGAAATACGTGATATATATATAATCACTTGTAGTGATCTTATGCAATCCGCACGATTTGCAAATATTCAGAGTATTTGATGAACATGGCAAAATTATACATACAACAATGCGTTCTTTTCTTGAATGGCTGAGGCTTGATGAATTTGCTGAAATTTTCATTTTTGTCAAAAGTTTACTTCTAGTTTTTGCTCTCATTTCATGAGAGTCAAAGAACACAATGATGAAATCAACGAGATCTACCAGCATATCGAGTTTTGTTTTGGTTTCAGCTTCAACATAGGCTAAACATTAATACGGATGTGTTCAATGTGAATTAAACGCAAGCTTTACCGATACATAATTCAGGAGGTTATTCACGCTCCTACAAAACCGTACACCTCCAAAACACGTATCTCAAAATCGCCAGAAGCACAAAGCGGTGGGTTATTAAATGTTTGGCACCGGTCGGTTTTGCCGAAACGAATATTTTCATCCATCCAGATAGCTTGCCCCTCACTGTAAAATACATAATGGTTATGATTTACTCAATTTATTCGTCTCCTCAAAACACTTACCCGCCGCCGATAGTAATCATCTTGGAGTCAGCAGCCATAAATAGCTCAGATGCATGGCCCAAGCCCGTATCACCCTCTATTCCGACCCACGGATATTTGGCACGTTCGGGATAAAGTGAAAACAGAAACGTTTCTCCCGTGCCAAAGTAAGCTTGACGCTGTCCACGATCGTCTTTTAAATTGCGTTCAAACCATCGGGACGAACAGTAAGCACCAAACACCTGGATACGAGAGAAGTAGCAATGTGTTTAAAGTTATCAACATTCATTCGCGCCACCATTCAAACACTTACTTCGTTATTACACGTTTTAATCATTAACAGTGTTGGTTCATGTTGTTCTACTCTAACGTAAAACGTTGTCAAAGAGCATCCATGTTCTTCTGTTGTATACAGTAGAATGGGTTGATACATTGTGATTCTTACTGGTAGCCAAGACCAGAGCGTAAACAGCTGTTGAGAATATCATTCACATTAGGTTTCGATTTGGATATGTTTTCATTTAACGAATTATAAATCATTTTAATCGTTAGAGCAGTCCAACATTAAATTATACATCGAACATATCAGGTATACACAAACATGAGACGAATGTAAATACCAAACATGCAGTTCATAGTGGAAACAAATTGTTTGAATCTATAACAAATATCTTAAGATGATGAATTCCTTTCTCCAATTTTTATGCCGCTGATTACTGTCATGCCATGACTTTTGTTCTGTTACATCACACTGCAGTGGATCGAGAAAGGATCCCAACGTCTTAAGATGATATAAAAAGTGTGCAATGCTTGTCAATAAAAAAAAACTAGCGTTAACAACATCTTAATGAAACAATAAAAGTATCAAAACGCCGTTCACAAAATTATGTTTTTGAATTATGTCCATACTATTCACAGACAGTTACTAAAAAGCTAACAATCTTTGGCCCTTTCATAACATAAATTAGAGCTAAATTTTAATAAAAGCCAAATAAACTTAAAAAGCATGTAAGATGCTCAAATTATAAAAACTATGTTGCAATAATTTCCACATATCTACGATAAGTTAAAAAATAAAATCTACACAAACTGTATCTTATTAGGGCACACTTAGACAATACGTCTTCAACTTACTGTGTCCTGATCACATATTTTACTCTTTATTGCTTGAATTGGAAAAACTCCCATGGACAAGACTCGTACGTCAGGAGAATGAGCCCCCTTTTTAAAAAATGCCCCGCATATATGTTATTTTTTAAATCAAATATATTTAAATGTTTTGTCAATTGATGCCCGTACACAATGGATGTTATGTTTAAAACATTTTGTGGGTTAGAATAAGTATTGATGCACGTTCCCAGATTTGTAGAAATTGATGTTTCCATTGTATCCAAAATGCAGCGTGAATAAAAATAAATACACTTTGCTTCAATCATATGATGGAAAAGAGGAGTATGGAATAATGTGCTTTAGATTTTGTTTTCTATAAATGATCCTTTTATATTAATGTTGTAAACATAATAAATCTGTTTGACAATCATTACCGAAACATACGACTCTAATATGTTGTTATAAGTAGAAAGATCTTTAGACAAACAATAATGCCCTGGATTTAGTTCAATGTTGATTAAATAAATGGAAATGATCAGTTAGAATAGGTATGTATATTATGAACAATTTTGCTAGCCGCAATATGTTAAAAATGAGTATTACTTTTTAGGACGACAACGAAACAAGATGAAATATTGCATCCATCCATATATTGTACAACAGTCAGCCAGACATAAACAACAATATTTTAAAAAAATCATTTCCATACCATTGCACGGCAGGTATCTAAACCTTCTCGATATTTCTGTACTTTTCGATTATTGCCAAGTCAAAGTTGATACGAGACACAAACGTTTAACGCATATTGTCCCATCCCAAAAGTATATCGGCAGGTAAAAAGATTGGAAACAAAGAAAAAGGTATATTTCAATGTTTACAGTGCATAGTACACCTAAATTAGAGGAAAGTTAAATTATTCACGCCGTTACGTTAAAACCGTTACGTTTGTTAGTTATATATAATCATCATTCATGGTTGATAGTTACCAAGGGATTTTTGTTAAATTTGCCAATTCATTACATTCTAATTCAACGGAATAATTCCAAATTTATGATACATTTAAGTACTAATTTGCATCAAGGGGTTTTCTATCGTCTAGTTATTTTAAAGAGAAACGCATTTTTTTTATTACTGTACTTTTTCTTTTTATGCAGCACATTACACTTACCTCCCGAATCGTTAAGGTGTGAGACATCATTTGTACGTTGATCTGGGATTGACTCGTTGGTAAATTATCGCTAGAACGTGATCTTACCATTTGCTTCGGCCCACTTAGTACTGACTTACTCTTTAGTAACATTTCAGTCTTCAAAAAAACTCTAGATATGTACGTAGAACTGAAAACAAACATTTAAACAGTTATTTAGTGCAAACATTTCAAAACATCAAATCGATTCGTCTCACCTAAGAGCTCTAATACTAAAAGCTGTCCGGAGCAGCTTTGCCGGTGAGACTGGTATATTTTTACAGAACTTTGGAAGGGCATTATCGATGTCATTTTTTATCGCATCTGTGTCCCACTCGGAATTACTGCTGGTAACGTGTTTGTGAAAAAGTATCAATATAGCCAACGATACGCGATAGAAAACCTTAATTCCCTCGTGGAAAAAGCAATCCATTACTCGTACAAGATGCGGGAAAGGTAATCCACCTAATATCCACCAGCACCAATCCATGAAGATCGATTCAGGCTTTTGTCCGTTGCACATTGTCGATAGGTAATTAACAGCAGATTTCTGTATTTAAAAAAAAAAAACATTATGATTTTTTGAGAACTACTGAAACTAAAATAGTAGTGCTAACCGCATGTTTTTTGGCAATTTGCATCACAGTCTTCCACGTGACCTCATAAAGTAACTTTGTTTGAGTAATAAAAACTTTCTCCTTCGGGGCAACAAGGCTGGCCATACAGTGGTAGCATTCTTCCTCTAAAATAAACAATAATACAGAAAAACACATTATTAGGTATTGACATTTTAACGATTGCATTACATTTTAATTTATTTATAGAGACTGCCCACTTTATAAAATAAATGAAAGTGTATCGACTACTGAAGCCATTCGCTATCTTCATGGTTTTGATATTATATTATGATATTATCTTAGCCTAGTATTCGTTTCTGCTTTCTTCATGATTTGAATGAATGTTAACCAATAACACTGAGACATATTAAACGAGAGTCTATGATGAAAGATGACCCACGTTAAACTACCAACGGTGAGCAGATACGGACTGTACTGCCCGGACTTAGTAACTGTCAATCGTATTGTCTAGTAAGAAAAAAAGGGGTAATTACATTACAAGTAAACGTTTGTATGTTTTTAACTAGAGTTGGCAACATTTGGATCAAAGAAGTCAGACATAGTATTTGTCATATATAAGCACATACCAGTAGATTTTACAAACCACATTCCCGTTTTTATCGTTCCATATTATCATTCATCGTGATTCCACTTATGTTACAAAAAACAACTATTGAAAACGTCGCTCTACACGCAGGAAATTGCTAGCAGATATGTATATATTACTAAAAATCGACGTTAACATAGCCAAGTAATTTCGTCCCAACATTCGTTTTGAACAGAATGAACCGCTACTCGTACTTTGTAATAAAGTTTAAAAATCACTTTGCTTTATCAATTGTACGAACAATTCAAACGGTATGATAATAACTCGTACAATATATCCCGATAGTACAATATTGTACGATTAATTGCGTCTTTATCTCAAATGGCGAAAGAGGTAAGTATGATACACCAACATACATTTAAACATGCAATAAAATAAATCTGAGTTATCGAAAATCAAGGTTTCTTATCGACAAGGAAGCAAGAGTATCAAAGTAATCGGACAAATCTATTACATCCAATGAAATAAAATCAACGTGCCTCAAAATATTTGATTTTTATCTCATTCATTTGCAACACCCAAGGTTAAATACATAGAGACATGCTAGTGAAACAGTAAAATTGTATCAAGCTAGTAAACAAACATTGTAATAATATTGTAATAATAGGAAAGTTAACACCCATTAAAATGACAATCCTTTGAACCATATGATATCGGTTACAGTTTCACATTTCGTGCGGAAGGGAGATGAATCTCCACAAAACCCGTTCATTCCCTTCTGAATATTCATAAGATGTACACTTGTGTCAAACAAAATGATTGGTAGTTATGTACCAATCATTTTGGCATATTGTCATTCGTGCCATGAGATAATTGGATACTCACGACGGCCACATTTACATGTGCTGATCATATTTGCATGTGCTATACGTCATTGGATCATCTTTTATAATAAACTTTTTTTTAAATATACCACGTGAGCTAAATAAGCCAAATTTTAAAATTTGTCTAACTTCTGCACAAAACAAAAACATATAATTAATTCATTTTCTAATGCTAATTATTACCAATATTTCAAACAGTGTATCGGATTCATTATTCTACCAGCTGGATAATAAGTTAACAAGTTAGGAAAATAACAAGTTTTGATCAGCTGGATGTAGCGGATAATTTACATTATTATATCTACTGTACAATAGTCATTACAGCATAATCTCTATAATTCGTTTCTTTTGCCGTGTACTTACCAGACATAAAGTGTAACAAAATGGAAGTAATAGGGTAGAGCGTAGGGCTGTACGTAATGTCTGGACAGGCGTAACCGAGCACACTTACTACTCGATCAGCCACCGCTCGACCTTTCCGTGTCAAATGATAGGGCAGACAATGTGTTGAATCGACGAACGGTGGCAGCATTATAGGTTTCTCGGGCAATTCTGTCGTACCGAAAACCTATCAAACAAAGCATTTGTTTATTAGTTTAAGATAAGGAAATGCACTTCTTCTCTATTGGTTGTCGCATCCAACGCATGTTTACGATGCAATATTGTTACGTACCTGATTCACCATATCCCAATAGAATCCGTCCAGCATCGTTTTTCCAACGTGATGTTGGGCACATAAAGCTGGCCATAGTTGTGAACGAATTGGTGAATTGGTGGGCCATGAGTTTTCTCTTAACACTATCTTTGCTTCGCGTTTTTTTCCTTGTTGAATGAGTGATTGCACGTCTTGAAACGATTTCAAGTTTGGCTTTTTTCCTACAATTGAGCAAAAGAGATAAATAGTAGTGATACCTTTAAAAGTGATTTAAAATATGTTTTAATTGGGAAGTATAATTTGCATGGTTGCACACTGTATCAAACATTAGCATTACACTTTCGATCATACACACAGCTTTCTGGTCAGTTGTTTTGCGTACAAAATTACTAGTGATATTTATTAACTATACTAAACAATTCCAATTTGTAACCATCTTGAACATTATCCTGCCATCCATGTTCGATTGAATAAAAACACAATAGATCGTTGTGTTTGTATTTGTTATTCGTGTATTTGACTAATCTAAAAACAATTATTAGAGTCTGAAATTCACATAGCAATCCAACGAAGCTATTTCAACTAAAAGATACGTAAATAATAATACACAACGCAAGGATTCATACTAAACATGCTCATCTCAGTCATCTAATCTAATATGTATGCACCTCGCTCATTCAACGCCATATTATATAATCACTAACAAACTTGTATCAGCTATACTGGTCAATATAAAAAAAAACATTCACACTTTATTTACTTGTTCGTTTGAATTTGATCCTTGAATACGCTACACATGCCTGACTCATCATGTTTATACGAATTTAGTAATGTACACACTATTCACAGTACTGTAATGGCTATTACACAGTATCCTACCTTTCGATGTCAATAGGTGGATGTCGAAACAGGCACATTTTGTAAGCCTTGAAGATTGCAAATATTGCAGCTCTAGGTACAAATCACAATCAGGATCAATATAAACCGATGCTCGTTTGCTAAGATTTTCCAAAGATATGCCTTCCGGCGTTTTTGCAACCATTATGTGTCCTTTCAACTGCCTATGTTTATTGCAGATTCAGTAATAGGAAAGTCAGCAGTAAAATGCTACATACATATGTGCGTACTAACGAAGCACCGCATACATAATTCAATACATTATTACCATCTGATAGTCACATAACCGATTGAGTTGAGTAGTACCGCAATGTTACCGATGAATTTATTGTACACGGATTAGCGGTGGTGTATAAGAGCAAAAGCATGACACTTCACATTGGAAAACTAAATCGCACTATTGGGGAACATACAGCATGACTTTCCCACTTCACGATGGAATTACCACTTCACTAAAAGGTTTGCGCTTCAAACTTCAATCTTTTCAATTGTATATTGTTTTTGGTTTTGGGTGGCAAATTTCAAGTAATGCGGATAACCACAGTGTATTACGGTTTGTTCATTTACAAACTTAAGCTACACAATAAATATAGCACAAGCGGAATAATTTACGCATTGATCAGTTTTGCAATAACAGCACACCACATTTATGCAATTTGCATTTTTGCTTCAATTGTTAACGAATCACCACATCTGTTTTAGCGTTGAAAAACACAATTCTTCCGACGTAATAAACGATCTGCGCGTACTGTCAATCGTTTTCTCACTGTAGCAATTCGATTGCCCGGCACGAATAGACTGTTAGACCGAACCAAAGATCCCGTACGTCGTTTGGAAACGATCGAATCCAAACAGTGTTGGTGTTGACTGTTTCTAATGTTTACATACTGCATATGTCGGTATAGCTGCTTGTGTTCTGATTGATAAGGTCTATTGATGGTCGTGAGCGGTACAACAGTGAACGACGCGCTTCTTTCTGTTCACGCTTTCAAGCTTGTGTTAATAGTAGTGAGATTTGTGCACTCAACAGATTCGAATGTGGCGTTGACATAGTCACACACATTTACAGTCTATTTTATAAGCACCCACCGACTCCGAGCCATCTTTCCGTCCTTTTTTCAACTAAATTTCAAAAAACAAAACGCAACGATCATATGTCATCATGATTTCATGATTAAGGCCAATCACATACTAAACTGATAAAGATGTTCATTTTAAACACCTATATCTGGTGTTTTAGTCATCCATTTTTTCGTGCAGTTCACCCATGTAATAATGGCATTATAATAAGCGAATTGCACTATAATTAGGACTAACTATAGTCCGACTCGGTCACATGAAACATAGCTCGGTCACATAGCTTTAAAATTTTGTATTTTTTATGAGGATGGCAAATATGTTGACGTATAATCTACAATAAAAAAGGTCTCATTATTTCAGGGGTATTTTTTGCATCATTCTTATGTTAATATTCAAAACCGCTGATTCAAAATTTATATCTCCAAATCAAAAGACAATTCCAATAAGAACACTTTTATTAGCATTAAGTGGTATACCATCACTACCAAGGTTAAAGTCTAGAGTATAGGCTCATAGATTATCAAAAATCCTGTCAATCAAAATGTGTCAAAACAATTTAAAAAACCGCTATTATTCTTCTCTGCGCTTTTCGAGGTCATGGAAATTCAAATATTCAAAATTTACTAATCTGGGAACACGATTGTAGCCGTACATTTTTCAAAACAGTTGCATAAGTGTAACATACATTTACATACGTGATATTTTTCTATTTACCCACTTTTCTTCGATTGTATTTATTTGGTATAATTTATGTTTCAATTCAAATTATTATTGAATGGCATGATGTTACATCATCATTCACTTACCATTCTATTTTACATTCGAATCGTACAAATGATTCCAACTTGTCCAACTTCCAACTAGTTTAACGTGTAATCGTACACATAAGTAAAGGACTATCTACATTTAATTTTTCGTTCGCAGCACGAACATTATTAGTCACATGTTCTAACATGCTTTTGCAACTACTTAACAAGAAAAACAAAAACGTGACACCTCTCTATCGATCGTCATCAAACGTGTGGCGCTTACCATAGCGCGTTCATTGATGACTCAAATGTAATCTGATAAATTTAACAAACAAGCATAACCATGTCCATCTATCATTCCGATGGATACAGAATGCTTAAGCTGACGAGTTGTTATGAACTGAAAGAAATTTGTTTAGTAAGGAATCCACCCATTTTGGCACAATCAATTGTACTTAATTTTTCTTTATTCTACCTTTCAAAATTTTATTAATAACCTAACAAACTTGTAGGGCTAACAAGTTAATGACGTACTATGAGAGACCATTCAGTTGTACCGTGATTGAACTCAGTATTCGTCTTCAATCGACCGATCAATTTTGCATCAATAGCGGTTGGGCGCTTGAATTACTCATGGTTCAAAATAAAACATTTTAATTAAAACAGTACACGCTCATCAATTTCTTTACGTTCACGATCGGCCAAAACATGCTAACCACTTCTTCGCACCTCACAAACACTACTGTAATTCATTCGTGACTACGCGCGGCTTGAGCCAAATGTGTAAGAACTGTTCTTAGTAGCATCGATGCAAATACAGAAATAAACGAGCGAGATGATCTTTTTCATCACCACTACTACTATTGCGACCACTAACGGCATTAACTACGCTAAAAACAAACTCTAAGTGATAATAAAAAAGAAACAAGGCGACCGAGTGCGGAAGATCGTAGGATATGCAGAACGATCGAACATACGAATCAGTGCTATAAATAACCTGATTCAATCGGTTTTGAACAAAAGCGCCACCTCAAAAATACACAACCGTTCAAGGGAACTAAAACACTATGCATTAGCTTAGCAGAACTGTAATATTACATGAAAATTGTTCTGTTTTCTAACGCTACACTATCATTACATACTTCACGGTACGTTGGGATTCTATTCGCTATGTTTTATTTTCTGCATTGCAGCTTTTTAGTTTGGTTATTCAAACGAAACGACCCATATATACCACTTTTTATGCTTTTTAGTGTATTTAGAATCAGAACCGACTGAGACTTCGTCTAGCTGTGACACTGTAAATTTAGCTGTACGTACACTGTCCCGTTTCAGCTCAAACATGTAAACAAACACGGTCCGGATAGTACAACGTCGAAAGATCATCGATCACTAACGAACAGCACTCTCACTTGTACCGGATCGTTGTACCGTCTGTCTGACATTCTTCTACTAACACTAGACAGCCTCTAAAGCTTGGTGCGTATATGCATATGCTGTAAACCTTACGAATGGCTTCTTGTTCTTTGACTATCTTTGTGTACTGTATCAAACCAAGATGGCAATTAACTTACCTCAAATATGCCGACTCTCATGTACTAAATCAAGCGCTAGCTATACTTATCTTGTGCAAACAGTTTGTTTTGCTACTATCGCACATTTTTGCTGAGACATCTACAATTACTTCCTTTCTAACTAGCTCCTTTTTTTAAAAAGTATTTACTTTGTGTACCTTATAAAAGCATACAAATACGTTGGGAAGGGGGTGAAGGGAGAGGGGGAGAGGGTGTACATGTCTCTTACACATTGATCTTCTTATTCGAAGTAAGTACTTCTATTCTAATAAGTACACCAATTGTACTATTTACTATACTACTCTTCTTTTGGAGCATATATTTCATGATAACAACCATGCGGATATTGCGCCTATTCGGATGGAAATCGATCCTGTCCGGCATTGTAGGAGCGTGTAGGTGCAGCTATACCCACCCAGTCACCCTATTGGCTATGCTATATTCATGTATTTAGTTATGCTAAAAAGATTTGCTAAAAATATGAATAAACTTTTACTGACTTTACAGCTATATAATGTAGAAATTACGATGTATAAACTTTGGATAAGGTATCGAGCAAATACCTATTGATTCAGATACAGAACATAGTGCTTTGCAATAATCTTTCAAATCTATATTTACGAATGTATAGTTTCTTCACTAATCAACGCAACGTAATTATACCACATTATGTGCGGAAAATTTGTATCATGCGGAATGTGTTTATATCAATTACTCAATATGTGGTAAAATTGTCACAGATAAGATACTAAATATGTATTTACTGCAAAAAATATGTATCAAAACGAAATATCTTTGCTGCAAATATATTTTCTATCTAAATTATAATACTGTTTTTAAATTGCTCTTCATTTTGTACTCAAAACTAAATTTTTAAATACGCTGTTTTCTCAGTTTAAAAACAGCAGTCAAACTTTGGCTCAGTTTTGAATGACAACAGCATTATTCAAAACTTGCAAGATGTTTTTCAACAGCTGTCATTATTTGTGACAGCTAGTTCGTTCAAAGCTCCTAGTGCGGCTGTTGAATGCCGTTCACTTTAGAAACACTTTTGGTCCAGAAAACATCTCATTGCAAAACAGACTGTATTAATTGTTAGATTCTTGTTAAAAATAAATGCAAAGCAAGTATCAAACAACCGCTGGCGTATGAATGAAAATAGCTTACCGTGTTGCGTAATAAAATTCAATCATAACCATAATACACTGGATTGGCTGAAGCTTTGCGGTCACAGCTTTATATCGGTTCTAATAACTTCTCTCATCATCTTAGATTTGCTCTACACATTCGCAGCGGCGTCTATGCCTCGGGAAGTTGCCTATGAATTGCCCTGTTTCTTGTTTGTGAGTGAGTGTGTGTGAGTGTGTGAGTGTGAGTGTGAGTGTGTGTGTGTGTGTGTGTGTGTGTGTGTGTGTGTGTGTGTGTGTGTGTGTGTGTGTGTGTGTGTGTGTGTGTGTGTGTGTGTGTGTGTGTGTGTGTGTGTGTGTGTGTGTGTGTGTGTGTGTGTTTTTTTTACTACTCTTATTGAGTTATCGTACCCATTTTTACGTATCGCACACCCTTATCACGCACCCAGACCTTTGACTTTCGCCTACTAATACAACGTCTCTTCCATTTATCTGCTCCAATGTCTGGTCGTAATACATGTTTACCGGCTTTCAAGCATCAAATCTACGCTGTGTTTTTTTAACTCTTATGCCTTTAGCAGTATGTGTGGCAACGGATCACCACCATAGGCGCCGTATCGGCAACGTATCGTTACACAAAACAACACTGTGATGAATGCTCAAGTGCCATATAGCTGCGGCTGAGAGTTGCGCTCACCAATACTACATTTCTACGCCCACGAGCATGTGTGTCAGTCACGTGGCTATAATCAGCTGATACCATCAACAACACACCCAATAGATCTTGCTTAAGTATTTAAATGCCCTGTCTCATTCTCACTAGTGTCGCGTATACAAACTGAAAAGCACGACGTCTTTCATTTGCTGTGCCGGATTCTATTCTGTTGCAAGATTAGCGAATGAATGAATGGAAGAAACCATTACTGATTTATTAACTATTATGTGCAAGCTCTTCATCGTAACAAATACTCTGCATATTGTTTACACCATGTAACCTCTATCATGTTGTGCGTTACTTCTTTTGATATTTCATATCTTTTACGCTTCGAATGGAAATATTATAACCGCAGCCTATCCAACACATAGAATAAAGGGTCTGAAACACCGTGCCATTGTCACCAATGATTTGTTTGCAGTCATCGATCTTTCCGCTTCTCCAGAGCCATCTATTAGAAACATCTTGCAACACACATGCTCTAAACTTTGAAAAGCTTCGGCCAACTCGACACTTGACACCGGATTCTGATTACCGATCACTAATCAAATGAGATCTGTTTTATGGAACATACTATTTTAACATGTTATAACATTCCTCATATTTTGATTCATCGAATACTGCTTCCATATGAGAACCATAAACAAATAGCTAGTTACGTGATCGGTTACGGTGTATACGACAAACAACTGTTGCTAGAATAATGGACTAACGACACCTCCTGACATCACCGACTGAATTCCATAAGATTCGGGAAGTACAATACAATTTTCTACTCGCTGATATAACTTTAAGCTTACTTACCGGGCGGTGTATCCGTTAGCACCGAAATGTTGGACGTATCGACATGGGGCGCAAAGGCTTCGTAGATGTCAGACTCTTCCTCGATTCCACTCAGCTGTTCCGCTCCGATAGCATTCACTGGCATGATGGAGTGTTAATCTTAAGTAACTGCTACAATTGTGCTGGCCAGTTTACGTATTTCCGTCGAGTTTTTCTTCGCAACAACAGCCGAACCGAGAAATCACTGATTATGTACGACAAATTGTATGTATTCGCTCAACACATTTAATCACACACAAAGCACTCTTCTAACACACCGGCGCAGATTGGTGAATTTTAAAACGTGTCATTCAAGCAGCAAAACATTCGTTCATCAACAGCATAGACACACTTCATAACAGCTACTGCATTTCCAGTGTCTAAGGTGGATCGCTTACAAGGTCCGTATGCGTAGTAATGGTGTGTGCCTCTTGCTGCCAATCTGACTATCTGTCGTCTATCTATACCGTATCGGTCCGATGTTGTTCCAGCTCAAATGATAATAAAGCACGGCTCTACGCGCCCACGATAACGTTTGATTTTCTTCTAACGCACCAGCACACCTCTGCTGCCTGACTGACTTTTAAGTTCTCCTCCAAATGGTAACATAAATTTTTTTAAACTTTTACACCGTTCAATAATTGATAAACTGTTTACAGTCACAGATTATTATTTTTCTACTAGATGATGATGAAGATTTTTTTATTTCCCGTTTCAGTACAATGTCATCGACATTCCGTTCATGTGGTCACTTGGATGTTTGTATTGCTTACGAATTGTTCACAAATGACTAGAATTCACCTTGCCTTTTTAAGCGTCTGCAGGCAACACTTACTTTATAAAGCTTTCTTTACTGTTTCTAATCAATCACTTTACCACACAACATTTATCGAAGGCCGATTCCGTCACTGTGCCGAATCTCTTCATGGGGACACTAGTACCCCTGGCCGGGCGCGAAATGCATGCATCTCGTTGATAGTTTGTTCGACAGCTTATGTGAGATCTTCAAAGAGCATTATGAAACCTGTCAAGATAAGAGTTTTGAAATTCACATTGATTAGCATGCAGTTTATTTATTATTTTAAAAATATTTTAAAAATCTTCTGGCTTGCTTGTACGAGTAAAGCTTTTAATCTAATTTCCATTACATCATTACTACGCCAATTCCGTATGAAATCACATGATGACACATAATATCTTACATAACTCTTGTACTGGCCAATGTTGGATATAGTTTAAAAATCTAAATATTTGTAAATAGTACAACTATATGAAATCAATTTTGTTGTTACTTATTAATCAGTAGAATTGCGGCCATCATCTACAGTTGCAAGGGAAATCCCAATTTTACTCATACCTGCGTAAAGTCCCTAACAATCCCTGAATGATTCATTTTGCAATCAAACTACACTGTTACCGTGGCGTACAGAGACGAATGCATGAAATCTGATGGATGCACCTGAAATGGTGCTATCATTATCATGGTTAACATTGCTGTCATTCCTTCGTTACTTCGTTGTCCCTTCAATGATCCTACACGGCGTAGAACGTTTACCTACATGAATTACCCCACTCACAAAGCCACGTCCAGTTGTGGTACCAGTTTCAATCGGCAGACACTGGCGCTTCGACGTCCGACGTCCTTCCGCTTGCTTAGGAAAATCCGTCTATGATTCAGTAATAAAAATTCAATCACAAATCAATATCACACCAATACATGCCAGCTACAAAAGGATCGACTCAGCGAACCACAATTTGACGACATCATATTTTAGCTAATACCATTTGCGACAAAAAATTGTGGCGCTCAACCCGATCAGTATGCGTGTGAATTGAAAAATCCAGGCTAATTACAGTTGTCATTGCTGTTAATACCATTTCGAGGGATGCAACCTTTAAACAACTTATGGTTCAGCCATACAATTCCGCTACGATAGTAAACCGATTGCCAGTAACTAGTCTGCCTTCAATGCACCACTCTACACTTGAATCCGACTTCAAACCAAACAAGTGTTTGCATTCAATCTATGCAATACACTTGATTCTTGAATGAAATAAAAGAGCGAAAGTTAATAAAAATATCAACAACTGTTTTTAATGCTTCTACAGAGTCAATCCTACAATATATACAATTTTCTTTACATCTTTTCCAAAGCCTGAAGGTTTGGGTTATTTTAAAGCTAATAGATAAATACTATTGCATATGTTTTTTTTATAAATTATAGAACACATACGAGCTTCAGTCAATGCGACCATTCATATGATACAGTGAATGATGGTAAATTTGATCGTATGTGTTAGCTACAGTTTCAGCCAAAGGCTTTTTTCGCAAACTTGCCCTGCTGCAGGGTATGCAACGAGACAAAACCAACGGATATAAATAAAACATTAAACGCATTACTGTCGTAAGGAGAAATGAAAGCGACAAAAGAAAAAAACAACAACAAATGCCGTACTAATACAGCCACAATTGCGTTGACACGCCTTTCTCAAGAGCAGTAGAGAGATTTTTCCTATATTGTTTCAAAACACAACGGAAAACAATATAATTGCGGTAAACAATTGCATTTAAAGTCTTTAATTAGTTATGTCCGTCTACATAACGCCGCTCGTTTCGTCTGCTAGCCCTCAAATGGCGATTTACTTATATCTATCGCATAATATAAAAGGCTTTTCCACCTCTTCCTAGGCTGGATTGACAATGCAAGCTTATTTAACTTTTTTTTATGTAATTCAATAAGGAAATATTATTTTTGAAATTAGTTAAGGAATTAGTTGCTTACAGGTTAACTCATAAGAAAGGTGAGCTTTGTAGTCCTTAAAACAGGCAGCCCTCCATTTGATTGTACACATAATGATTGGCTACCTAAAACACAACTTTAGCGTAACCGGTCAATGACTCCCCCGAGACATTAGAGCAAGCAATAAAGAAAAGGTAAAAACGTTACCTACTCTTAACATTTTTGCTCTGCTTTGTGAGTACGACACGGCTAATCGATAAAAACACACACCACACAACTGGTCACACGGGGGTTGTTATCCATGCTCTGCCCAGTAGCGGCTGCGTGCAGATCCGAGCCACTGACGACATTTGGTGACGCCATCGTAGACAATCGGTGCCTGAACGATACCAAGCCACATGAAGAAACCGGATCATGGGTACGACAACAAACGTTACTCTACTGCCACGGTGTATCGATTTTGCTTGTTCAACGCCGTAAGACCCCATCGCCTGCATAATGCCGAAACAGCAAGTGGCTACACACGAACAGCGGACGCAATTTCGCAAATGTTCATCATCTTAATAGCTAGTTCTGACGCATTATAATGGAATCAATTAAGGAAAAGAAGAGAAAATAAAAACGACACAACATCGTCGCCGTGATTCCTTTTCATACACTCATGAGTGATTGAACCGATATGATTTAAGACGTAATCTTAAAGAACTTAGTCTTAGATTTTTTTTAAAATAAATATACTTCATTTCATATGATTTGAAACACTGAACTTGTTGCCCAATTTCCCTATTGCTTACCTTCCACTTTAATTGTTTAACTTCTTTGAATTAACTCTGCTCAAAGGAACACTGTCGAGTACGAGAACAATAGTGAGGAACGGTGTGTTCTATGTTCAGATCCCAACTGTAGACAGCACCCAGGACGAATACTTGTAGAGTGGCTCTACACGACGGTCCTGTGTGCGCTGAACAACGATTCTTTCGATTTAGCTTTTCCTTGGCGGGAACGAATTCAATCGCTTCCAAGAAGGAAGAGTCGGATGTTTGAAAATGGTGAATTGGCGTAACAATTTGCTTGCCACAAATTCCCGCAAATCAATAATGAATGAATCACTTTGTCATCAAGCAAGTCAAAACGCTTTTACACAAACGTACGGTGGCAGTTTGGTGGCAGTACACACACTGTGGATGCAGATCTCCTGTGTTTTGATTTCGAACCAAATTTGGTCAGCCGCTTAACTGGTGATTTGCTATTGTGAACACTCAAACAATACTTTCGAACTGTAGATTATTGCTTCATCGAGCAGAGGAGATTTTCATGCCTCATTATCTGGAAAGGAAAAGAAGGTTTCAATTTCGCACAGCCCGTTATCACGTAACAAGACACATTCAACTAGAACACAAACAAAACAATTGATGATAAACACGAGTTGCACAATTCCGAGCCGGAAACCAATAGTGGACATTTGCGTTTCACAGCATCTTTTTTTACACATACTGCAGTTGTATAAACGCCCACATAATAGGGCAATAATTCATTGCGTACGATACGATAACGTTTGCGGTGAAGCCAATTCCTACACTAACCAGGATCAACAACAAACAGCCAGAAGACTAGGAACACTTGAAGTGCAGTGGGACAGATTCGCATCTCAACCTTTTTTATTTTCATTCTCGGCAACTGCATTTTGTTTACGAGACCATTTTTATGACAATGACTCTTCGACGTCAGGCATCAAGTATTTTCACTTTTTCCTTTAAAAAAACACACTACATGCAAGCAATTGAAACAAGGCGAAAAATAAATCACAACAGGCTCGTCACCTCAAGAAGCAATTCTGATTCCTTTCTGGTTGACTGTGGGGGGAGGGGGGTGCAATCCAACAGTGTGGCCTGATTTGCTTAGAACTGTGCTACTGCGGTAGGCGACGTTGTTCTCAACGATGAGTATTTCACTGTACCGATTATTATTCACTTTCTCCACGCGATGGACACAGAAGAATAATCATAAAATTGCCTATTGCGAGTCACAGCGCCAAGTTTTATCAAAGTTTCAGATGAAAACGAAGAAGTTTGTACATAAATCTTGCGCACTCGGACCTTTTCTTTCGTTTCTACTTTGCACACACACACAGTTGCAATAAGCTGCTGTCAAACACATGTGTCAAACTGCTTGTTGACAAAATGCACTGTGGTCTCGCTCTATGCTATTTTGGATTTTTTTTTTCGCATTTGCAAAAGGATTTTACCTTTGGCTCCCACTACTAGCTTACACGATCTAAAATCTTGCTTCAACAAAAAGTAAATACTTCATTTCATCAATATTTCTTTATTTCGTTTATTTCATGTTTTTTTAGTACTATTCACGCGAATCAGGAATTTCCTTGGCAAAATGTCATTCAAATAAACGTGAAAAGTAGCTGCTTAGTATGCTACATGCAGCTGCTAACCAGCGACCAGGGAATTTATTATTACACACGATTGCTAAAAAACGCTGTTAGATTTTCTGATAATTTAAAAATACTCCTATTCACATTTCCCATTTTGGCATCTTTTGTTCGTTACGTTCTAGGGTGTAAAAATACGATACATCTTTTAGAATCATCATTTTATTTCATCTTCTTCTTTCCGTAAGTGGTGTTCGATGTTATTTGCATAATTCCTCGGCCGTTGGAATTGGCGTTGAGGAAATATAATGTTTAATAGCAATCCTCTACTGTACACATATTTCTTTCAGCACACAACCATTTATTACAAATCAGTCAAACCCAAAAGGGAACAAAAGGGAACCCCATGATCGGTGTTATATTATCACTATATTTGTCATTAGAATTGCACAATTGTTAGTCAATGTCAGATTCAGTAAGTGAAGTGATGTAAAAGAGATTTCATAGGAATGGTCCATTATGATAGTTGCATGTTTAACTTTACCCGGCTTGAATAATTTCCTAATTTTCTTAACTTCCTCGTTAATCATTTTTGCAATCTATCCGCGTGTCATGGCTTACTTGAGACTCGGTATCAGCTTTTTGAAATCAAATTACACATATCGTTATTTTTCCTATTCAGTGAATGCGTTAATCCATTCAGCTTAAATGTTTTCGTAGTTTTGCGTGATGCTTGGTGCTTTGTTCCTATTAGATCTATTGTGCCGACAAATCGATGTTTGAGTGTACTCTTGGGCTGAACTAGTTGCATGCACAAAGCAGGATCACCGGAGAAGTCTAGAGCAGAAGACAAATGCAGCTGTGGGGCCTGCACGGAGCTGAACCGAACATCAACTAATGCAAAAGATGTATCAAAAGATAACCTGCTAGTCATGCTGATTCCAGTACTAAAAGTGTTGAAAAAATTGACATTAATATTAGAATACTGCAAATACCAAAGTTGTAAATTACTAACAAAATAGAATATCTATTCATACTTACTTCTGTTCTACCTTGGATTGCGCGTTTCGACCCCATAAGCTCATAGTCACCTGACCGTTTAGATCAATCGATATTGCTCCGGTAGAACTGAGCGCCAGCGTTACACCATTGTGCGAAGCAAACCGTTCTTCGTTGTCTTGCAACAGTGTGATGGCTTGGTAGGCTGGTGTAGGCTCCGATGCTGTACCGCTCCAAACATGTCCCATCAATTCTCCCTTACCGTTGAAAAATTCCAACGGCCTCATTACCACGCCCTGCACCGACAGCTCCATACCGGCTGTTGTATCTTCCTCTTCGTTATTGTCTGTTATCTGTTCCTCGTCATTGCTACTAACAAACGACGACATTCCTCCTGCGTACAACCCTAGCGTGAACAAGCTCATCTTTTCGTCGCTTACATCCAGGGTCAAATCAACGATGCCACGTTTCAACACACCTCCACTCATCTCTTGCAAGCTGGTAAGCGAGGCATTAAATGACGGAGCGGTCGAAAATTTGCGACTTAATGCCGTGGATAGTCCCTTGGGAGCGAGTATGTTGTAGTTGTTTAGAAGGCCATCTTTTTCGATAATATTCTTCAGCATTGAACCAAATTCTGAGCATTGTGCGGCAGCCATCCGCAGTTTCTGCAGCAAATA
Source organism: Anopheles arabiensis (assembly GCF_016920715.1). Classification (NCBI taxonomy): domain Eukaryota; kingdom Metazoa; phylum Arthropoda; class Insecta; order Diptera; family Culicidae; genus Anopheles; species Anopheles arabiensis. Next base: position 49,329,621 of record NC_053518.1, on the reverse strand, counting down.
CTGCTTCACTTCGTACGCTTTGTCCTTTGATTTCAAAAATTGTACTAGATGCGATAGCTCATCTTGATCCGGCTTCAGATCCAATAATATATCCAGCGCCAGAGTTCGTGCACTAGAATCATAACGTTTCGACACCTGGAAGAAAATATCTTCGAATTTGACCCTGAACTCATCGTTCCATAAATAGACAGAAAACGAGCGCAGAGCTTTCATTGCTGCTACACTGACGGCTTTGGTGGATTCTTGAGCAAGTTTTATCAATCTATCCGCTGTTCTAGGGCATTTGAGGTTTTGCAGTCCGCGTATGAATTTAAGCTTACAATCTTCTCTTGAGCATTTGTCGATCTTTTCTTCCAGAAAATTAACCACCTTCTTCACCACTTCTGTCTCATAAGAGTTTCCTTCGAGTTGAGCATATCGACGAGTTACTGCTGCCAGACATTGGATAAGGCTATCGTAAAACTTAACATTCATGTGCTCTTTTAGTGCCATTTCTAACAAATCGGCAACAATTTCCTTTTTTGGACGCGTGCCGATAGCAAGCGCTTGTAAATAACGTTCTGCAAGGAACATATTTTCATCGTCTGAGCTGCTTAGCAATTCTGATTTGGCAGCCTGGTGAGAAGCCATCGTCTGTGCTGCTCCCAGTATATCAACTATTTGACCTTTCATATCATTGGATGATTTTGCTTTGATAATACGCACTAAATCTTCTTTTGTCGCTTTTCGTGCTGCCCGCATCATGTCGACCATTGCCGTAGCAGATGCCTCTTTGCCGACATTATCATTCGTTAGAGAATTTTTAAGCTGCTTAAATACACCGATAATGTTATCGCAATTATTATCTTTGCACGATGATTTATACTCCTCTGTCCGAAGCGTTTCCTTCTCAAGGGACAACTTTTTGACGATCCCTTCAATGTCTGATCCTTCCAGCGTTGACGTTTTTTGGGTGCTTCCTTGCACGTTCATTTGCATGATTGACTCATAGTACGGTCCAAACCGATCCTGTGCGTTCAGCAAGTATTTCACGTAGTCCTGGCTTTTGATTTTTTGTAGCGCGCCGTCCGTAGACACGGTGAAATCCGTACTGCGCGATGTTTTAAGATTGCTTCGTAAACCATATTCCGATCTTTGCATCCGCTTTGCATCGTAATGACAGTTTCCCTTGGACTTGTGATAACGGGTGGAAGAGTGCGATATGTACTTAGTTTCACACTCCCCAGAAGGATCCACCTCACTGTACGTGCCATCTAGCAGCTGATACTGGAACAGGGCACATATTCCTTTCTTAAAGTTTCGCACCGGTAGTGCGTCTGAAGCTTCAAAATAAACCTCTTTGATTTGCCCTAAATTCCACCACGCGTAAAACGGAGATTCTGCTCCAATCATCGTTCCAACTTTGCCATCTGGAATGCTAACAAGCGAGGGATTTTGCACCTACAATAAAACTCATGTTATAGTACTTGTAATATTTAACCGCTCATTTGATTTTGGACTGTGAGCAAACACATTCTAGACAAAATTACCTGAATTTTCAATAACTTTGATTCATCATCGCCCCACACCGATCCCACAATAACCGTTGCATGTGTTTGATACCCAAATGGAACAGTTGCATTTTTACCGTTGCCCACATGAACTACGTTGGAAAAATCAAACGTTTCCTCCGTTCCAACGCGAAAGGCATCTCCGAAGGCTACAAATACAGCAACATTTGATTATCGTTACCACAAAGAATATACAATTAATTGCTGTGCATCGTTTATATCGTCTCCCGGTATATTTTCATGTTACAGAATAATCCACGCCATAATTACCTGGAGCCACGTATCCGAACTCTGAAATGAAAGAGACGTTAAAAGATGAGCTGATAAGTACAGTAATCTGATTTATTTACACAACATTAACCAGCGCTACACGAAAACGCCAGCACTATCAGCTGATCGCAGGACACGTCATGATGAGTTGGTATTCGTCCTACATTTTACTTGTACACTCATATTATTTCGATTTAATAGCTTTCTATGAATTCTTTTGATTCTAACACATTTCTGACGATTCTCTTCGATTCGAGTTTCGATTTCTTGCATGGCTAGATTTTAGAAATAATAGTTGGTTAATATTCATCATGCGCATCGTGCCGAATTACGATGCTAAATCACATAGAGGTGGATGCACCGTTGTTTTATTTTGTGTACTCTGTCTCTGTCTCGATCATGCAATGTCTCTTTCCTTTCTGTTTTCATTCATGCATCAAGTTCAAGGGGAAAGGTTATCTTATCAGTCCGCTTCTCTTACACCTATCACACAATAGTATGGTAGTTGCTTGGCAACGCCGTAACAACTGCATCTAATGCTTACCGAATAAAGATAACAGGATTGTAAGAAGCAAATACAACTTCATCTTTCTGGTCATTCAACTCTTTCGAAGCGGATCAGAACACAACAACACCGCACGCACGCAATCGCGATCACTCCAAGAATTTATCAGAACCACTTACACTAGCAATGTATTCACTGTGCCACTTACAGCGCTTAAATTTGTGGCCTCACGACCATGTTCCACTCTCTGTTTCGGTGATTTCGTGTGTGAATGATCGACGATTAGTTTAAACCGTTGCTCCCAGCATAAATCGTCTCATCCTACACCAGAACAAGGTTGACCCATGTACCACTTTTTTTTTTTGACACACCAATGTTGTTGCATTTTGACAGTTGCTTCACTCATTTGCTACATACCCAAAAAACAAAATCAAAGTACTGCGGAACGTCGTTTATCAGCGAAAACACGTTTATAAAATACGTTTAACGTATTTATTAATAACATGAGTAAAGGGTTGATGTATGTTTTGTCCATCACAAATTTAAAAGTTGTTAAACTTCATTTCTATAACCACTTACCCGGTTATTTTTAGCTCATTATTTTTATAATAACTTTTTATTGAAGATTGCCTTGAAAAAATACCTAGAAAAACGTGTCTTTAAACTGTGGTAAAAAATCATAAAATTTCAATTTTTTAATGTACTTTAAACAATTAAATCAACTTTAACCCCTTACTTCTATACCCACTAACGCGGGTAGGTAATACATACAATAATAGATTATGGTTTCGGTTTATTCGTTATTTTTGTAGTGATATGTATACCCAAGCGCTACAGATTAAGCTTAAACGACTGGAGAATCAAATATCCATAGAAAAAAAAGAAAGCTCCATGCTTCAGTGGTTTGCTCAATAGATGGCGTAGTATAACTCATCATCATATTGCTCTCCTTTTCTTGCAATACGGGTTTCACCTAGCTTCATCTAATCATGGCCTATATATTCTTTTGACTTTAAAAGTAAAAATCTATATAAATGGTCGTGTGCTCAGAAATGTCCCAAGTGCCACAAATCCACTAAACCACCACAAAACGGGTTCTAAGGCCCGTGGCAACGCTCATCGGATGCGATTTTATCGGACGAGATTTATATGGGACTTGACAGATAACGTCGGACGTGCGATTTCGTCGTCCGACGTTATCTGTCAAATCTCATATAAAAATTTGACAGGCCGTCCGATAAAATCGCATGCGAAAAAGCGTTGCCACCGCCCTAAACGACTCAAGCTCTCTACCTAAACGGAATATAGAAAGACTACGTTTAGCAGACGGTAAACGACTCATGAATTCGAAAAATATCAAAAAGCAGGTTCCAAGTGCCACAAATCCACTAAACGACCACTAAACGGCTTCTAAACGACTCAAGTTCTCTACCTAAACGGAATATAGAAAGACTTCGTTCAGCAGACGGCAAACGACTCATGCATTCTAAAAATAGCGAAAAAGCTGGTGGCGCTCTCTGTTGGTGGGATACCCCAACCAGTTGAGCTTCATCGCTTGCAGGAGAGCTTTCTCATTTCCTCTGTATTGTTGTTTGGTTTCACATTGAAGATATGCATCGCTAGAACTAGAACGGCGATACGATTGTTTAAATACTAAACTCCAACGGAAACCACCAGCACTGAAGCAAGTGAGATTTGAGTAATGGTCGTTGGTGTTGATTGATACCCACGTATCTGACCACGCGACCATTCATAAAGATTTTTGCTCTGAAAGTTAGAAGGCTATTTAGGTCATGATAAGATGAAACTTGTCGAAACAAATTGCAAGAAAAGGATAGCAGCAATATAATGATGAGTTGTAATACGCCATCTATTGATCAAACCAATGAAGCTTTCATTTTTTTCTATGGATATTCAATTTTCCAGTCGTTTAAGCTTAATCTGTGGCGCTTGGGGTGGCACCATCTGTTGATGGGATACCCAGCTAGTGGAGCGCTTTCCTCGCTTTGAGAGCTTTCTCCTTCCCTCTGTTCTTTTGTATGGTTTCGCATTGAAGTTATGCATCGCTAGAACTAGAACGGCGATACGATTGTTTAAATACAGTCTTTCCCCATATTACACGGCTCTCGAGTTACGCGAATTCGAGTTTCACGAATTTTTTGTTTTGACAGTTCATTCGTCAAATTTGACGGACAATGGTTGTTGAGCAAAAAAAAAAAAATAATAATAATAATAATACGCCATCTATTAAGCAAACTAATGAGAAACTATGAAGCTTTCGCTTTTTCTATGGATATTCGATTTCCCTGTGGTTTAAGCTTAATCTGTAGCGCTTGCGATAGTTCTATATTCTATATTATTATATTCTATAGTAAAGGTCTATACAGCGGTCGGCAAACTATTGAGTCGAAGGGCCAAATTTAGTAAATGATTTTAAATGAAAAGCGTTTCTATGGCTCCATTGCATAATACATTACATAACAAAATTTAAAATTGTATAAAATTTGAGCAATAAAATAGTTTGAAAATTATATCAAGCTTTCGAGAAGAATTTAACTTTCAGAGAGCTAAAAAACGTGAATAAATCTCATTTTCAATTAAATGCAAGGCTGAACAAAATATCGTTCTTTATATCGTGATCACAATAAATAAATGTCATAAAAATGTCTGTAGGTAATCAACCTAGTAGAAAATCCTTAACCAGTGGTGGATCTAAGTGGTCTATAGTATGCCGTATGTATCAGTAGTGAACAGAGTACTAGCGTCAAGGGCCCCCGGAAGGATGGACGTTGGGGCTCCGAGGCTGGCGAATCATACGAAAAGACGTACAGTAATTTGTATACTAATATGTTTTCCCCATCGTTCAAAATCAGATAAATCCTTTTACGAGCCGGATTTGAAGTTGCGGCGGGCCGTATTTGGCTCGCGGGCCTGACTTTACCGACCGCTGGTCTATAGAATAGTAAAATACAAATGTGTTGTCTGATTAATGGCTATCAATATCACCGACTTCATTCATTTCTAGCTTATATAAATCTACTTTTCTATTCTATTTATCTACGTTTTTATATAAATCTTAAGCCTTGCTTATATAGCAGGTTGAGTGTTTTGTTTATTTTATGTTTATAGATGCTTTGAGTCTCGCGAGTGCACTTAGACATAAGAGTTTAGTATTTAAATATATTGTACCGAAAAATTTCTAGCAACGTATAACTTCAATGCGAAACATTACAACAGTACAGAGGAGATGTGAAGACATGCTTTTCAATTTAAATAGTTAAAATATTTAAACCATTACACCAACGTAAACTAAAATCACACTATTGTTAGTTTTATTTTTGTTTTTCTTTGAGGATACAGTTCGTACATCATTTACAAAACACTTGTCTCCATCTCAGCAGGAACTTTAAAGTTAGATATGGGTGATTTATACAATGGACTCTCCATTTGATACTTCGTTTCTTGTTCCCTTTCCTTTTCGAACTTTGCAAACATTTTTCTATCGTCGTACATAATTTTACATCGGTAGCAAAATAGCATCAGCAGTCCACCGATAATGATGGATGCAGCGATAGTGAACCCAGCAGCAATCAAGTTGATCTCTTTGCATTGTAAATTCTGTACCTTTAGCAATGTTTCTCTATTGTTCGCAAGTTCGTACGAAAACCTGTAGTCACATACATTCTTCTCGTCACTGAATCGAAAAGTGCAGTTTAGCGAATCTGAAAATATATGATTTTTTGTTCGTATTCAGTTTAATGGAGTCACGGTAACACGTATTAAGGATATTAGTGAGCTTACCATCAGTGGCATCAACGAGCTGCACTTTATACAGCCCAATTTTTTCACGACACTTGTTATCTAAATCTTGGCATGGTATATTGTTTATCTCATGTACTGCACATCGAATACAATCCTCGTACGACGAGCATAATGCCGGTTGTTCCCCATCCTTCGTTTCGCAGAATGGTCCGAAGAAGGATTCGTCACAAGAACATCGTCCGCAGTTGCATTGCCCGTGTCCAGAGCAAACAGCATCATTGGATGGTGCCTTACAACCAGTTGTGTCTGTAGTACATTCACAATTGTCACCTGACCACGAGTCGTAGCAGCTGCATGTGCCACACGTGCAAATACCGTGATCTGGACCTCCACAAATGCTTCCATCAATGCTACAGGAATTAAAGGTATATATGTACATAGTTAGTTACTACATTATCATGTCTAGCTGTCATAGCTTCATTCCTTACTCCCAATTATTATTGGTTTGTACGTACGTGGCACATTCATTGCATTCGCAATGCTCTCCCTCAAATCCGGGATTACAATAGCATTGTCCGCATATGCATTCGCCTCGATCGGAACAAATAGGACCAGTACGTAGCTCGTCACCTACACTGGGCGCCACACACTGCTCGAACAATTCGCGTCGATTTTGAGAGTTTTGTAAATTGCATTCGCACGTTTTGCCAATCCTATGAAATGAAATTGATACTGTAACAAGTTTTCCAAACGAAGTTGACTGCAAAACTAATCTCTACGTAAACTATGTAACCTATGTACTTCGCTCTAGTCCATTTATTAGACTTTCGCAATTCAGATCACACTATGCCAACCATGGTCTGATTGCTAGTATGATTAGAACCTTTAATATACATTACTAGTCCATCGATGTTCATCACAGTGTGGACAGTTTTAACAAAAGAATATTTTTTGTTGTAATTAGTCAATGTCTTGGAACTTGTTGCATCCGTAGGGCAATATAAATGAATAAATTAAATTAAACTAATAAGTCATACCATCCGACATAGCATTGGCATTGCCCGCACACGTAATCTCCGTTGAAGTTGCACAGCTCACTTAGCTCCATCGGTTTCTTATTTTTTTCACAGTTACAACTAGTGCGCAAAGCTATGTCCAGTTCCACGGCTTCATTACTGATCAGTTTCTCTTCTATTCGAACTGTAATATTCTGTAATTGGTGAATTAAATTAACCGGTTGTGGAATGTTATATACGCTTTAACTGTTTCCTTACCGTTATTGACGGATCTTTAGGATATTCCAGCAGATGTATTTCAACGTTAAATTTATACTCTTTTCCAATTTCAATATTGTCACATCTGTTGATCGGTTGCGGTTCACGATACAGTCCTGCACAATCAGTGGTGTAGCGTAGTTGCATGTAGTCTGGTGAATTGTCTATAAACTCCACCCGCTTAACAAACTCTCTATATCCCTCATCTACCAACTGGATAATGTTGGAGGAATCATCCTGCAGTCGGCCAACACTGGTAAACTCAGGCATCAGATCGCTTAAGCGCCGGTAGTATGCTTGCTGCGCCTCGGTGACGGCAAATATCACAGCCGTTTTGCTTCGCAACAGTACGCGCCAAATTTGTTCCAAAGACGGATAATCGTACTTTAAAGCATCTACAAAGTTTCCGTCACTGTCCAGATGACACTGTTTATCGTTTTCTTCCACGATACCCGCCAGCAGCCCATCGCCAGCCATATGCAGCCATCCGTCTGTGGCTACGATCACAATTTTACGGGTATTTGAACCCCATCCGATCTGTTTCTCGCATACCAGCACCTGCATTAGGGCATCTAGTCCCGCTTCTAGATTGTCCACATTTCCAGTGACATTGCTTTCTTTGACCTGCGCAATAAAGCTATCGATGTCGCGTGTAATTTTCAACCGGTGCTTAAACCCGTAGGTCGGTTCGCATTGGTCGTTTTCTGAATAGCACGGATTCTGAAGTCGATGTGGTTCGGATTGTATGAACGGAAAGGCGGGCTTGTCAGCAAAACTACCAAAACCCAACTGATAGTTGGCGGTTAAGTTAGCTAATGCTAGTGCTAACTGACTGCCCATGCTCTCGAGCGTTGCTTTGTCGTCACGCATCGACCAGGTAAGATCCATCAGGTAGTACATGTCCAAAGGATAATTTTTCGCCGGTTTGTACTTGAACGAGATGGTTCTGGAGCCCACTGGAATTAGAAAATATTACATAAAAATTCGCACAGCAAACCCTTTTGATTGTATCCGATGACCGCTACTTACACTTTCCTAGACGTAAATTCATTTTTTGTGGCATTATTTGTACAGCTTCCAACTGCTGCGAATCGAAGTCCCGATGCGGCTCATTTTTCTCGATTTGAAGGAATGAATAATCATCGTTTGTCTCGATTTTTAACGCGTTGCATTTGGATTCTAACAGCTCATGTTTAGTCATGCATCGGGATTTTCGCATGTCATACAACTGCAACAATAAACAGAACAATCAATCGAAATCATTTGATGCATATAAAATCATTTCTTAATAACGCGGCAATACGTGTTGCACACATTCTACAGAATTTGTTGACCATTAACCATGTAGATAGCGATGAATGAACTCACCTCATCTGTGCACCATGCACAGTCTTTATCAGCGTCGAGACATTCGATGCAATTTTTTTGAAAGAAACACTTGGATTGAGCAACGACACGGGACGCTGAAAAGGCCACAAAACCATAAATATTATTATTTTATCAACTGCGATCAAAGCACTGCCAACGAGGTTTGTACATCGTACAAAGCTTCATAGCATCGTTGTTTGTTTCATAACAAAACTAATCTTACACTGCCCAAATGCCAAACTAAGCAGATACGTAGTCACCAATAGAGATACAGATATCTTGAATGCGGTCATGGCAGCAAGGAACTTTGCAATTGCGATTCAAACTATACGTGCCCGAACGATGGTTTGCAAGAACACTGCATACTTCTTAATAAATTATTAAACGAATTTACTATCGGACAGCTAAGCGCTCGCTGCCGCTCAGTTAACCTCTTAGAACGATTGTAAAACTGCACGATATGTAACCACACCGGCGACATGCCTTATTTATCGACACTGAAAGCCCTGATAAGATAACCGGAACCCAAACAAACAGAGCAACGCGAGGGGATCTAGCGCTCTCTTTACTGTCGCAGAGCCGCACACAGCTAGTTGCTTAAAGAGGCAACGTTCTTATGCTTATGTTAGCATTTGTTTGAACGAGCGCTTTCCGCTTAGAAATGGCACAACAGGCGCGGATTCTATTACCAGTGAATTTATTTACTGTGAAGCGATAGAGTGACGCAGAGAGAATGTAGCTGCAGCTGTGGGATGAACAGCAAGACATTTATTTTACCTGTGTGTTGGTAACATTGGCCAAACATGTGAGTAACGTGTAGGCGTGGTACAATCTTACAATCTACCCCAGTGTTACAGAAGCATGGTATACAGTAACAGCCAAAAATAATATTGCAATATGGCTAAGATCATATTTCTCAGAAAATTCACGTAACTAAAGTAATACTAGACATCTACTTATATTGTTTCTTTACTGTGGATTTCATATTACATCACAGTATTACTGGCTTTTCTACACTGTTCAAACAACAGTTTGGATAATGTTTATAGATGTGGTTTATTTATCATTTATTTAAAGGTCATTTTAATTTGCATAGGCAATGTGGTGATTTTAAATGCGGTTAGCAATGAGATCGGATGACTCATGCTGTAGAAATATTTTTGCTGGAGTCAGCGTTAGCACATTAAAGTATTACCATCTTCCGGTGATCTTTTAGGCAGCGGATGTTGCATGTCATAGGAGATACAACAATGAGCTAAAAAAAATTGTTTATGCCTCGACATTGAGTGCTCCCATTAAGAAAGTATATGAGAAACATATATTGTAACTGAAGAAATCGTATAGGAATGTAGATTCGTCATGGTTGTTGATATCTCCCGGGATAATTTGATCGTCGGGAAAAGGTCGTGGAATGAATATTCGCTCTCGCTATTGCCATGTATTTCCTCTCAAAGATGAGAAGACGTTAAAATGGTTAGCTGCTATGAAAAACATCGTGATTTTTATTTTTGTTAACATGCCATTCGATTTCATTTGCGCTTCTTAATACCTTATACCAAACTAACTGTTCATGCAGAAGGTATCATTGCGTTGCTCAAAGGCAGGGTTGTATTTGCTCAAAATCGATAGCAAATCCGAATGCACTCGAATATAAAACTAAATTTTATAAATGAATATGCATTAAACTTGCCGGCATATGATTGGCAAGATGACTGCGAAGGTGTGTGAGGCGTACATCTGACTCAAACGCAAAATAGTAAGAATTGGATTGAGACTTAAATTCGACGAAGTTGAAATACCTGCTTACTCGATTACCAGGCCATGCTAGAGACTAACTGGAAGGCAGTGTATTAGTTGACAGCGATAACCTTGAGGTGGTAGAGAAGTTCTGCGATCTTGGGACGGTTGTTACTTCGGACAACGACATCAGCAGCAAAATCCGGAAACGCATTGTGTAGGGGAATTGTGCATACTATGGGCTTCACCAACTGCTGAGATCCAGAAGACTTCGAGACCGCACGAAATGTGAGATATATCGCACATTGATTTGGTCGGTGGTTCTCTATAAATACGAGTCTTACACCATACTGGTGGAGGATGAAAACGCTCTGGGCGTGTATGAGTCTATCTTTGGCGGTGTGTTCGAGCATGCAGTTTGGTTTTTGCCATGAACTAGGAAGCATGAACTAGGAGGTACTTGCTGAGCTGTACGGCGAACCGGACATCCTGACGGCGGTGAAGATTCACAGGATACGATGGCTGGGACATGTTATGAGGATGCCGGACTCATGTCTTACCAAGAAGTTGTTGAATATCGACCCACAGTTCGGCACGAGGCGCACGGGAACACAGCGTGTTCGATGGTTGGTTCAGGGGAAGCATCGGGTCGGATATCGGGTGTCTACATAGACGGAAGGAAGGGCAGGAAGAACGGGAAAGAATCGAATTGTTGGACGGGTCATAACACGGTGACGTGCGCTGGCAATAAGCTTTCTTTGAGAGCAGGTCAACGAAAGAGTGGTAGGGAGAAGACACGTATAACATTCTACTCCATATCTACCCTTCTCAGTTTCTCCATAGAGTCACACACCCTGACTGTATTTCTGCACTACTCTAGTTTGCATTTCGTAAAATTTTCGCACAATGAACAAGCATCTCTATACAGTAATATGACATTTCTCAACCCGACATAATCATTCCGTTGGTTCTGGTATTATAATTCGCTGATTATGCTTAAGTAATTTATACCATACCTAAGGAATATGTGTAAATCACTTATCGAAATACTCTTTTTGCTGTATGGAAGATGACGGCATTTCAATATCAGTAACGTTCACGACTAGGTAAGTGTACGGCAACTGACTCACTAATAAAATATGGTAGTCTGATGATGAACTGTACATTAAAGTTCTCTAATGTATTACCTGTTTATCTGTATACGAAGTTAGCATTCATAATCATAGTATTTATAAAATAAACACAACGGTTACAATAACTTTTTTGTTCTTCCTTTATTGACAGAGCATTATCATCTAATGTGATCTTGTTTTAATTCACCCATGTTTATTGCAATAGCTGAACTGAATGTACGAGGCAACCATTCTGTAAACTGTATTACTAAATCGAACAAGACCGACTAAGCTAGACGCTGCTAAAACAGTTCTAACATTAACAACAGGGCAAGAACGATGCATACCCGTACTTAACTGAAATTCCTTTTGCCCATTTGTAATTATACAAATATTGCATCTTTATCCGGCGTATACTTTTCACCAATTAATCAGTAGTATTACCATATTTGTTTTCCTAATTAAACCAATGTTTTACATCCTTTTTCTCTTCTTCACTACCGACGTTGTCCATAAAGGCCGGGCTACATTGATCGTACTCTCTGGTGTAATTTTGATTTTCACTAGCGCACCTGGCGGCGGCTGACCGAAGCATTTTTCCAAACAATTTGGAGCCGCTTCAGAAAATATGTATTTTTTCCATGTTTTTAACTTAATTTGGACGAGAAAAGTTTTGTAAAAGGTAGATGCACATGTCTTGCACGCATTGCATCCATTTTCATGGCAAAAAACGATAGAAAAACTACTTAATTTTGAGATCCGGCACGACCATTCCCTCGATGACCAAAAAAGCTTCCACCAGCCGCCGCCAGATGCGCTAGTGAAAATCAAAATTACACTTGCGATTGATCGTACTATGTAGCCCGGCCTTAAGGGCCTGATATCGTTAACTAATTAATTGAATCAATTATATAATGGCTAACACATACATACATCTCGCTCTAGATTTGAGCGTTAAAGTACACAGTTTTCTTTTAATCTGGCTACATCTTATCGTAACGCATTCGCGTTGTTTTTACATGATTATAGCACACGTTCACCAGTGCATTGTCGATGGACCAAAAGAGGCGTCGATTTAGTGGTGTTATTGTTATCACTGGCAAATGAATTGGAAATATCTTTTGTATTATCGCATTCTGAATTATTTAACGGCGTTATAGTATGTTGCGGAGCAGCATCCGGCACCAACCGTCGCAAGAATCCAGAATTACATCCCCAAGGAAACATCCTGTAAAATAAAAAAAAAATACCGATTAGGTTTACATTTCCGCGCATTATTGCATCACTCGCTTACCATTTGATGGCCAACATTAAGCGTAAATAACCAGGTATAATAACATATTTTTCATTTTTCTGGACACCTTCGATGATTTTATCGGCCACATCATTTGAATCTAGTGTAGGGACCCACCTATGGAAATTGAAAACAGACGATGAATGAATATATGATATTTTGAGGGACATTGCTATTTTAAATAGCTTATTTGGTAATCTTTTTATTTCTCGTAAGAATGTGATAATGTATTATCAATTCGATCCTATTAAAAGGAGTTTTATCTATTCTATTTCTTTGGAAAAGTATATATCACACATAAAGTAATGAATTATCGATAAAATCAACTTAGCAAGTGATGAAGAATTTCAAAGTGGCGCTATATTATTAAAAAACTCTTGGAACAGGTTGAAAATAATGAAATTTTAAATTTTTCTCGGAGCACAAAGCCTTATTTTTATTGAAATTTAGTTCTCCGGATAGATGTTGTGCTTGCATTAGGGACAAAAGTAATACTACAACCTGTTATTTTAACATCACGTGTTTTAACTAAATTGTAGTAAATGCTTGCAATGGTCGTTAAAAGCAATATTTATACTTTTTTTTTAAACGTTAAAAGAGTTACAAAATAACGCTTGATTATTAAGCTATTAAGCTAGATTTTTCTTAACTTATAGCTGTTTCGAAACGTTTACATGTTAGAAAATTATTTGAACAAATCGAGAACATATTCTATGAAAACAAATAGAATCCTTATTAAATTATATCTCATATATGAATATGAAAATAAGTATAATTTTTTTAAATTCTCCACAGAAATACTTTTGCGAAACGATGTCCTTTTAAATATAAAAGAAAACATACCTTGAGTTAACATCGTCAAACATTCCAGTAGACTGTATGAAGTACGGACAAATGACTGTCGTAAACACACCCTGCGCTCGGAGATGCTCAAGTTCCAATCGTAACGCTTCATCAAAACCAACCTGTACCATTCAACCGTAAAATAAAAAAAAAGTAATCCGCATAAGTACCAAATTACAAAATACATAATACTGAGCGTTACTCTGCTCATACTTACCGCTGCAAATTTACTGGAACAGTAATCTACCAACTTTGATATACCAACATGGCCGGCAAGAGAGGCAATCGTTATGATATGTCCATGATCGTTTTTCAGCATTGCTGGTAGGAATGCTTTTGTCGTCTATAGTGGGTGTCGGAAGTGATACGCGTAGAATAAAATAGAGAATAAAACAGTTATTTCGATTTCGATTTCATTCTTGCATATTGTGTTCTTGGGTTGTTGTCCAACGAAGATTTTTGATCACACAGTTAAGAAGCTAAAACCCACACAATGATATACCTTCGCATAGAAATAATCATTAAAATTCAAGTCATTCACTGCACAGTTTGGCATGACTTCTTGAATGCCGGTCTGCATGAGTTAGTAGTTGAATTGTAAGGGTTCTTCTTCCAAATATTGCGTTCAAAGTATCGACCAACCAACAAAGCTCAAAACTCATAAACCATTTTCTTACCCAGAAATGTGCCAGTACATTGACGCTAAAGGATCGCTCTATCAAATGATCAGGTGTATCTAAAAGGGCACGTCCAGAAACGACTCCGGCATTGTTAAATAATAAAGTTACCTGAAAAAAAGTGTACAATAGTTAATACAGAAACTATAAACTTTATTGACTTGGATACAATCTGCAGAAAGGCATATGTACTTCGTAGCTAAATGCAACTAATAATTAATCTTTTTCTTCTTCTATTTGACGTAACGTACTTCGCGGACTTGCCGGCATGTACGGGCTTTCTAGACTTATTTAGATAATCAGTCCTTGCTACGGGGGGATGGTCCAATTTTACTCATAGGGGAACCCACGACGGACATGTTGTATGAGCTGACGACTGTACCACAGGACCGCCCCTAATAGTTAATCTACCAAGTTTAAATCCTTAGAAACTTAATACAACAACAAGTTCTTGGTTGCATTTTTGCATATAGTGCTTTTTAAATTTTCGTTCAGTTATCGCCAAATGAATCTGTTAATAAAACTGTATATTACTCAGACAAGCAATCACAGCCTCATGACTTAACTGAATCAAGTGTGTGCTCTACTTCATATGTAACAAAAAATGCCAACAATTTGTTAATCAACTTCAATGCGAACATACTTACATCGCCAATCTCTTCCTGTATAATTTTCGCATATTTATACACCTCTTCCTTGTTCGAGATGTCCACTTTGTAACCTTTGCAGAGGCCTCCTAGAGATTGGATCAGCTTTACGGAGTCATCCAGCCCTGTACCGAGATAGAATGTAGCAATTTAATATAAACAATAGATTTACTTTTAATACAAACAAAAACTTATGTAATGACTCAATGCATTGTCTTTAATTGCTGTGGTATAGACAGGATTCATTGTTAAATGAACACTTAGAGCTTGCCTTTAGTGATTAAATTACCTGTTTCATTGAATACTGCTCTTTCGTGGACAGTAGATAAAAGCTTTAAGTCAAAGTGCAAACCTCACATTCTCAAAGCGTAGCTATAAAGCAAGGTTAAGGATGCAAGGCAAACGAGAAATAAATAATAAGAATGGGGTGTGTTGTGTTCCTATGTGTGTTCTAGCGCAATTTTGCTTATCATAACTTGCAGGTGACCATATCTAATCGCCGCAGTATGAAACGTGCAATAAGGTAGAAAGAAAGAAACTTTTAATTGGATATCAAACCGGTTTTTGCTAATATTGGAGATGAAGAATAGGTGAAAATGGAAATCGGTATGTATGTCAAACAATATGTCAGACTATATAATTCGGTTTCAATGGGGTATGCTGTATTTTTATTGATCCCGATGATCTTGACCTAGTAATATAATAATATCCCGCTTCTTATGCTGATCAAGCATCTCCGCGTGCATTGGCTCGACGACCTTGGTCTGTTTTTTTTTTAATTTTCTTTCAGTATTTTGCATCTTTGCTTGCGTCTTCTGCACTCAAACCAGTTCCATACGCTTTATCATTTTATTTGCTTCGCTCAACGTCCTCGGTCAACAGTTGCCAAAAGACATGATCATCAGTTTTATCGAAGCAGCGTCCACATATATTACCTGCTGGCAAAACAACTGGTGTTAAAACAAAAGTGGGCAACGGAAAAAGTAAGAGTAAACATATAAGGTAGCATGTCTGTCTGTACATCGCCGACCTTGAATATCTTGCAGTCACTTGTGCTTTTACATCGCTGAGACAGCATCATATGTTCTCCGTGTTTTGTCAATGTCAACGTATTAAGCGTAAAGATATTCGTATTTTCTTCTTCAGCTCGTATGTACAGCAAATCTTCTACTTTTAATTTTAGCTTTTTGCTTATTGCTGCTTTTCAGAAATGATCTTGGTACTTTTAGGTGCGATAAACAAACCCTTAATATGAATTAATAATTTATAAATGGAAACAAATATTGTAAAGAAATATAAAGTAAAGATTAAAAGCGAATTTATTTATCAGCTTGTTTTAAATTGTTCAAGACATCAAATGATCAGCTAGCAGTTAATTATTAAAATTTATGCAGACGCACCCGTATGTGTTATGTAAAGTTTTATATACCAACAATTGTCTAATTTAAGGAATACAATTACATACACACGGTTTCATCATATTCAAATAGCTTAAACATATTCAACTCAAGACTCTATGACTTTTTAACCTTCAATCAAGAGTAGACGTATGTGCACACATCGTCAAGTGTGTGACTCATTGTGTAGCCGCCTCGTAGGTAATCGAATCAATGGATTATTGAGAGCTTTCAGCCGCTAGTCATCCATTGTACTGCTAAGCAAGTTCGTTTGACCTTCAATAAAATTAGGTGTACCATTAGAAACGCGATGCCACATTACATCTTTATTTTCCGTAGGGCGTTGGGTATATATCCAATATAGTCTACGGACAAGTACTGCTCACTCCTTCTGTACAAAGTTGCGATGAAAAAAATCACATACTCAACTACAGCCATGGTACACCTTTTGCAGCAATGATATTGAGTACTGTTGAACCAGTCATGGTCAAAAGTAACCGGTTTAATACACAGACTCTTCACATCTCTCGTGTCAATGGCCATAAACACTATCGAAGGTTTTTATTTTCGACACATTACACTTGTACGATATGCTGACCAGTCATTGCAAGATTGCTTGATTTTAAACATACTGCATTGTGTCATCTCACTGTGTTAGGAAAATACGTCTGCCAGATGAACTAACAAGCACGATGTTGAAATCTTGATTTTTCCTTTTTTTGTGCCAAACAACCATTTACGAGAATGCCATGTTTTGCACAACAAGTCTTCCATTTTTAATGATTCATTATGAAGCTAAGGCACTTTTTCGCGTTCTTTTAAAAGCAAAAAAACGTCATACATGACATTCCATCCTTTTGGAATGGCATCATACTCACAGCAACAGACAAGCGTAACTAAGCATAGCTTTTAAATGCACTTCACTGCTTCTTAAATTTATTTTGTCGTATACATACCTTCTTGATTTATGTCCCACAGCACAACTTTGGCGCCAAGCTTAATGAGTCGAAGGGCTAGCAACCTTCCAAGGCCACCTCCGCCGCCGGTTACTAATGCTATCTCTCCATTCAAGTCTTTCTTTGGCACGCCAAATATTTGATAGTAAAATGCCTGAAAAAAGGAACGAAAACCCAAACATATTGTAAGCTTAAAACACGCTACTGGTACATGAAAGAAGAAAGAAAAATCAAAACAAATAAAAACCATTCCCCCGATATTCACGGTCAATTGTTACCGCTAAGAAAAGTACACAATGGCTGAAAGTAAAATGATTGTAAAGATGCATAACTTTATTGGTGAGCAGTGACCATGGTCATGACATTATTTGCTTTCCAATTACTACCTTCCTACAGCACAGGCGGTTGCGTTGTTTGAATTGACATACGTGCTAGCAACAACCTCCAAATCCCCCAGTTTTCATTCAACACAGATTGAAACTGCAAACATTTCTCCCTTTGGCACTGTATTAATTCTACCTGCCTGTTTGCGTTTTTGAGACTGTAAGTGTATTGAACAACAAGCAAAACGCTCGTGCAAGACAAAACAAACTTACGCAATTTTCAAATTTGTTAATTTTGCCCAAGGCTGATCGCATTGGCTAGGGATTTAGCTTTCTGGCGAGATATTCAACAGGAGCTTCAAGCGTCATTTGCGAGCAAATGGCAGACATTAAAGGCAAATGTGAGTCGGTACCCATTCATATATCGGCACCTCGATTTAGTTCCCCCGCCCATGATGGTGGGGTGTGTTGAGGATCGTGTTATTGAGTATGTATACTCGGGTACTTCTCTCAATTTATAGAGGGAAGAAGTCGTTTTAATAATTACTGCTTGAAAATCATCTCGAAAAGTTTTTTCATCATCGCACACACCGCAACGCAGTACACACGTTAATTGCTACGAATCTCGCATAATATCATTATCGTGAATGTTGCCTTGCTTCGCCAGTGACTAGCAATCTTCGGAGGATGTGGGAAAAAATACCACCTGTTGTTTGTGAAGTTGATTTAATTCGATTTTACATACTATGTACTTGCATCCACTAATAGCTACGATCCGCTGATGCTCAGAAAAAAACATTTACAATATTTTCAAAACTGTGTTATGCATTCAGCACTAGGAATATATTTTCATTGTATGTATGCTTCAAGATTGTCAATAAATTTGATTGCATTCAATCACAATAGTCCAATATTTTTCTTCAGTAATTAATTCGTTTCTCGTTAGGTAGTTTTGGTAGAGTTTAATAACATCTTCTAACATACTTCTGTTGACGTATTCAACTTAGTCTTTCATATTGTGCTACAATGGGTATAACCGCGCACTGCATTTCGATCGGAGCTGCCATGATATCAGTATGTGCATCCAAAGCATAGGCAAGAGCATGTTTGCACAATATCGCCTTTGCTATACCTTAGATAGTCTGTAAAATGCAATGGCTCCGGGAGGAAAAAATGTTGGCAAAGCTTTTGCATCGCAGTCGCTCCATCGGGTAGCTAGCTTTGCGCGGCGAAGAGTTACGTAACTGTAGGAAATGCGGCGGTGCAATGCTAGGTACATGAACTAGCTGCACTATGCAGCTTGATTGAGGTAACCGGTCTTCGGGTTGAATGAATCTTTGGGTTCTCGAATGTACGATTGTTACAACAAAAAACCAAACATAAGTCAGGGTTCATAAATTTGTTATTTGTTATTTATTAAGTTTAAATTCTGAATTTTCATCATTCCATCCAGTACAGTAATTAAAAATGCTGTATTTTGTTCATTGTATTCCAACTTAAATGTTGTTCCGAAACCACTTTAAGTAAGAATGAATTCCAACTACTCACCTGTAATATATATCCTAGCGATGTTAGCAGAAACACTATCACATCCATTATTGTTCGTCGAATAGACGGCTTATTCCGAGATGGATTAAGCTCGGTTTGGTCGAACGAGAAAGGTTTTCCTTTGGATGCTAACATTTTGTATTTTACCGTATGCGTGGCAAGTTCTTCAAATGCTTGCTGGTCTGCAAGCCACAATTTTTCACTTTCAACTTCCTCCAGACAAACGGAAGGAACGTTTGTATGCGTTCCTTATAACGCAGCCCAAGAGGGGAAACTCGTTTCACACTACACTGGTACACCAACAATTTCACTCAATCACTTTTACTTCCTTCTGTTTTCTCACGTGTGTAATCTTTTCGGCGAGTACTGCAGGGCCTAAACGACTACTACTTCAACACAGGCATAACTGAAATCACATTCGCATCGGTGAGCTGTAGATGAAGATGAGTGTGAACTATATGTATATATGTAACATAAATGTTTGCACGGTATGTTTGCACCGGTCTTGTAACAGTGCAGCACTATTGTTTTTAAGTTGCTTTTTATCATTCACTTTACCACAGACCATGCAAAAAGTAGTAAACACAGCACCGAATATCAATAAAAGCAAAATCTAAGGATCTGATAGAAAGATTGAATACCTCACTTAAGATATTATATGCTTCACCAGTGTCTTATAGCAGTATTTTTTCGTCTTCTTTGTACCACAATTAACAGTATGATTCAATGCCTGACACAACACCTACATTGTATGTTATGCGTTACCGTAGGTGCATAGTTACCAAGTACGCTGAATCTACCGAGACACGCTGCTCAGCTGGTGTGATATAATAATGTAATCTAACAAGCAAACGTGGTTGTACTCAAATGAAGGCACTTTATACGTTTCACTTTCTAGCAGTACTCTTCTTCTCCAATTCAGGCCCAAAATGCATAGACAATTTGAGGTTGCAATAGCTTTCGTGTGGTTGATGTATTTGTTGTTGCTTCACAGCAATATGCAATGTTACAAAAAACGTTAAAATTTACTCGATGCAAAGATTATTGATGTTTTACTTACGGTGTCCTAATCGTATGATTCACATATGCTTTATAATTTAAAAAAAACATGATACACAAAAAAATAAGTACACCAAATTGTTTGCTCCATAGAATTTAATACACACGTTTCATTAATTTAAATGTAGCCTGCAGTCAAACAAACGCCATCGTAATAATTATTTAAACACTCGTCACTTTAGACGCCCGCTTCATAACGATCACTCTACACTCTATAGAATGAAACGGCGCATGAAACAAAAAAGTTGTAAGGCGACAAGCAACGAACTTGCGCACTTTTCACGCATCCAGAATAAACCACACAACACAACGCGAACGAAGCTCACCTATCACATTCGCCTTGCCAAAACGCGCGCTCACTAGGGTCGCGATCAACGGACGATCAAACGTACACCACCACTCTACACCACGGTTGGCAAGCATCTATCGTGCCCCATCTGACTGGCAAGCATCTGGCCCCGAGGACGACGGCGGTAATTGAAGTTTGTAATAACTGTTACCGCTGCCGTGCCTAGCGTACTTGAGGTGCAAGCCTTTCGTGATACTCCTGCCCTGAGCCACAGTCGAGCGAACTGTTCCGTGTCTGGGGCACAACGATACACCAGGCTTGGATTATAGTTGCGTTCATTTCAACTCAAGCAGCCTGTTTCGTTCGCCGCGGCACAAACAGCTCTGCTATCCCACTTTGTGCAGCATATCCCTGTCGCTCTTTTGCTGTTGCTTTCTGTTTCAATGGTTTTCCATGCAAGTGCTTCTTCATTCGCTTCTTTACTCCCATCTTTATAATGTATGTTGTGCTCAGCTGATGTCGGAGCTGTATCTCTTTTTATGCTGTTTTGCAGGGGTTTTGAGGGGTTCTCATAATTTTGGAACATTTTCTTGGCTCTTTCTTCAGGGAAGTGAACTTTATGTGAACTTTTTGGGAATTGGACTTTACGGCACCTTTTTTGAACTATCATTTTCCAATTTCGGAAATTCCTATTGGACTCCAGTCACCTAATGATCACTTCCCGTTAGAAAGAGTCAAGAAAGTGTCTCTAAGTTATGAGAACCCTCGAAAAACCCTGTATTGGAGAGCCATGAGACTGTTATTGAGCATTCGCGATAGTTTACGTACCCAGTCGAGTGCGTACAAGGACGTAGATGCTTTGCATCTTTACTTTTTTCTACTGTGGTAGTATCGTTCTGTTTTGGTTGCTTTCAGTTGTTGTATGTCACAATGCAAGTTTGTAAAAATATACCTTCTTTCTGCAAAATGTTATCACATTCATCTAATCATTAAAACTCTATAGTTGATAATTTTTTTATGTTTTTTTTAAGATATCGATTAGAACGAGAATGTTAAATTCCAACAACAATCTGTGTCTAAATGTTCTTGAAAAAAAAAATAATATAAATGGTTCTTCTATGTTATCTAATGCAAGTCGTCTCTATCTCTGCACACAATGGTACTAATTTCATTATGCCCGATATACATTTTTGCATTGCATAAGACGTTGTAGTGCAATATGCAGTCGTCAGATAAGAATTGACGCATGGCTGCAACGGGTGTTTCACGTTCGATTATCAAATTAAGGTGTTTTGATTTCTTGATGTTATTTAATACCTCTCGTCATATACGCGAAAGGGGCGTTTTGCGCTGCGTTTTCTGCCTTTATTTACATACTACGCTGTGGTAGTCATATCGTTTCACACAACATCACAATGCTATGTTCGATTGTATGCTTGTTGAGCAAAACTATGCTAACCTGCTTTTCCGTCCCGGATGCGACCAAGCTAACCTGAGGCAAATATTTAACACGATAAACAATTTGTACACAAAATCACTGTGTGCAAAATACGCCAACATTCTGAAGAAGAAAAAAACTTTCAAATATTTGCACACCACTCAGTCCCGAATCGTGGTTTATTTTCTATCGTTTGATGCTAATGTTTGTTGAATTCTTGCCGAAAAATTCTGTGCCCGTCATTGTATGACCATTGTGTGAAGCCGGGGCTTTGCCTTTTATCACGACCGAACTGTAGAACCGCACTACATACCTGCCTCAGCGGGTACCAATGATCCCGTTGGTAAAGGTAGCACAAAAATGCCAAGAAATGAAAACGAAAGCAAACACTTTCTCACAATCTGCGGGCTAAAACGTTCGTCGCAGCCGTTTTGCGACGGTGTGAACGGTGCCGGTTCGGTACCGTTAGCGTGCCATGACCAGCAATAGACGAATATCAAAACACACACAAACCCTCGGTTTGACTGTTCGAATCGTACTGCGCATGCTTGCAGTGTTGTCCGGCAAAAAAGGATGCTCTGTCTGTCAAACACCTTGATGCCATTGGTGTGTTTTACGAAGGTTGCTTGCTGTTATGTGTTGCTTTCTCACATTGCTGGCCAAGTTGTTAGCCCTGATCAAATTTGAAGCGGAAGGTAACCGTTATTTGTTGATAGTGCAGCAAGTTCAATTGTTATGCTCTCAAATAAAAGCGAAAAAGCAATAAAAATCAACCACCCGTATTTGGACAGTAAATTCTAATGACATTGATCTGCGGTAAAATGCGACATTGAAAGTCCCTGAACCGATGCGTACCACAAACAACAAGCACACTAAGGTGGTACACCCAACAGACAGTAATAATAATAATAAAAAAAAACAGTAGAAAACTGCAATCACTCGTTCGTGGTTGTGACTACGATGCCTTTCATTACAACCAAAGGTCTGAGTACATAACCTTCTCCGAGGCTTCGGGCTGTGGTCTCACTCGTCATTCAAATTCCACTCTTTACTCAAGTAATCTTTCAAAACACGCCAACCGGGCGCTGATCACATACGGCTTTCTTACCACCACACCGACGGGCACCGACCGCACAGGCACATGCAGAAACGCACCTGCACGAGAATCGCCATTAGGGAAAGGAGGTCAATTTCATTATGACTACGGTGCGATGCCACCAGGTATGTGCGATTGGATGCGTGGTACTGTGTTCGTGAGACGTCTTCAAATGCTCACGCTGGCGACGATACGGCTGTATTCAAACGAGGAGTGGCCGAAACAAGCGACGTGAAGATACATCTAAATTGCTCGACTAATCATTACGAATCATAATTGCAGTAGCCAAATGCGGTAACCTTCTTTCATACCATATGCGGGACTCGCTGAGGTACACGTATTGAAACAAACTTTGTTAATCGAATATATAATCACATCATTGCTGTGTAAATCTGAAGCACAAATATTTCCCTGTGTGAGTTTTATGCTTTAAATACTGGTTTACTCACTTTATGCAAAGTGTAAAAAGCAGGACCAAACAAGAAAAACTTCTCCGAATAAATATTCAAACGTTAGAAAATTGCTCATTCTTTTTTTGCTTCATAATATATTTAAAATGCAAAATTATTTCCAAACATACTTTGTTATACAACAATAATCGAGAAATATGTGAGCTCTAGCTCTAGGTTTTTACCCATCATTTTATTTTTAAATTATTGAATAAATATTATGAGAGTACTATAGAAATAAATAGCTTTTACTGATTGTTACTATCTATGCGCATCTTTTGCCATATGCTTCAGTTCAACTCTCTAACCTCGTTTTGTGCCTCGGATAGCTGTGGAAACTCATCCAATATATTGAATTTACTTTTGGATTTGAAAGTCAGCACAGTTATGGTTCTTCCTGATGGTAGCGTAACAATCAAAGACTGGTGTCCGTGTCCATCAATCATGTCGTTCTTCGTGTAATACACATCGCTGGTGAAGATAAACGATTACACAGTTAGCATATAATTCCGTTCAACAATTAATCGGAGTAAAATATGTGCTTACCCTGTCTGGAAGGATATATTTTCCGTTGCGTATTGCGAGAGTGTGTCAATGGCTCTATTTGCACTATCCAGATACGCTCCGAACAGTCCAGAGAACCATTGCTCAACGCGGGGCCACACCATCCGGCCGATAGGTGTCAGTATGACCTGTAGAACGGGAACCATAGTGTCGTACCGTACCAAAGATTTTGCATTATCCTCCCGGGGTTCGATCAGCCCTGCCGTTGCTGAACTATCATCGCTAGTGTTTATTCCGGTTAAATAATCCCACAATGGGAGTCCGTTAGCACAAGGCATGCCTAATAGCAGCAACACAGCGCTGGCACCAATAATCATGTTATAATGCTAAAATAAACGCGGTTCGATATTAATATATTATGTTTATAGTTTCGGAGTAAAATCACGTATAAGTACCATCTTAACAATGCTCACTGAAATATCCACTATCTTCTTGCTACTTTCGCGATCAGAACACAACTGAAGTTGGCGAAGGTTGTTAAATTTCCTTTTCTGTTAGAAGTGAAAGAGAAAGGTAGGAAATGTTGAAAAGAAGAGTGATCAGTAGGAATGTCATTAAATGAACTGGTTTTACCTGTCTTTTAAAGATTCTGTCCCCGAAGTAGATTACAATGTACATTGGCAAAAGTGAAACGGTTAGGTAAAGGGAAAATAATGTATATTTTGGTATATTGTTGAATATTTTCGAGGACAATGTTTCATTTCCCAAATTTAATTGACAAATGTTTATTACTTGTATTAAAACCACAAATGGATGTTTGCCTTAGCATATTCTCATTACAATTGTAAAGAGGCTTTTGGAAAAAAATCAATTAGAATTCAGGATATTTTGTGAAAAAAAAATATTTAAAATTTGATAACTTTGTTTGCATCTCGTCAATATAATAATATTTACATTGAGAATTAAATGATCCTCATTTTTGATTTTCTGCTTGATTGTTGCCACTTGTGTCTTAGTTACAGAAATCAAAATTATTTCACTGATAAATTATAGTTTGACACGCCTGCTTCGATGCGTAGCCCCGTGCGTAGCTACGTTCATGAATAACCATCGTAACAGTTTCACTTACAAAACAAAAGCACTCGTGAGTGCCTATCTCACAAATCGGTTAATAATGAATGTTCAACTTCATTTCAGAATTGACTAGTGCAAACTTACAATGTTGTTGTATTTTTTACAAACAGTTCTTCTGAGCAGAGGTCAATAATGTACAACCTTGACCTGCCGAACGTTAAAATATACTGCCAAATCGTTCTTATACTTATACGTTTTTTGGTTCAGTTTTCAATATTGACAGCATTATTCAACGCATACGAAAGGTTTTTCAACAGCTGTTATATATGTGTGCTGTTTTTAAAACTTCTGGCAAGCGTTGAATAATGCTGTCAACATAGGAAACTGATCCGGAATACTGTGTGAGAAATTAAAAAAGCTACAAAGTAGATCTTCAAAATCCTCCATAATGTGGGGCTGTAAAAGTAAAAATGTAAACACCACTTGGCGACAGAGAATATACGAACGAGCGTTATTCCGGATGCAGAAACACCGTTTGACCAGGAATGCTGATTCAACATCTTAGACAGTTAAGACTTTGAGCGGAGTCTTTGTACCAAAACGTCGATTATAAGGCCCGATGCTTGAAAATGAATCTATATAGCAAATTAAAAATCTTTCGTGTATACACTTTTTGAGTCAGCTGAATTATTAAACATAAAGTTCAATGTTCCCTTGTTTAAAAAAATGTAATATGCTGAAAAGAATCTTATTTAATAAATTAACAAATTTGAAGAGTGAAATTGTCACGGCATTGTAATTAATAAAAAAAAACAAAAAAGACAAATCATAATTTAAAAAACACAATTCCAATATTGTGAATTCTTTCTTCTATTAAATTTTAGATAGGTTTCTCTGGACCTTTTCGGAGAGTCAGGAGGATTTTCAATGGTTACTTTTGAAATATTTAATTTTTTTCTAAAACAAACTTAATATTGCTCAATAAGCATTTTATGGAGAATCGTTTTGAATTCAACAATAGTAATAACTTCAATAGAGTAACGTTTGCAATTTTACTTTTTCAGACCGTTTCAAAAAGATATAATAACTGTCGGTGGTAAATTAATATTTGGAATTAAATGAACCTTTATTATTGTATTGCGGAGATGACCATTATCTTTAAAATTAATACATTTTAATTTTTAGACCATTTCAGTAACCTTGTCAAAATTCAAATATTAACTCCTGCAGTCCTGTACCACTGTTCCTTCTTCGTGCCACCCTCGCGCAGGCGCAGATATCGCGGCAACGCGTTGTTTTCATATTATGGATGCGGCGTTCTTGAATACCCCTCCCGTTCACCTTTTTTAGTCCACTAAGCAAATTCGATGCATTCTCACCATCTCTCAACAAAAACGAAAACGTACGACACGAGAGGGTTCTGTCAAATTTCGTTCGCGACAGGGGTACATAGTCACTTGTGTGTCGTAGCATATTAGAAGCGTTTCATTAATGTTGGGGTGCGAATGTGTGACGACTGTGACACGGTGGCTTTTTATCTAGGTACCTCAGAAGTCTTATGAAAACGCGTAAAATAAAGTGTACATATAAATATTGAAATTTGCAAAATGTGTTTTTTATCGACGTGTGTAAATAAGTTCACTTCAACCATGCGGTTGGCGATGCATTGTGAAGCGTGATAATTTGCAATTAATAGAAACTGAACTAAATAAGACGAAATACAACATCTGCAAATGGACGACATCAGAAATTTAAATTTTACTAAACAAAATGTTTAAATTATTTGTGAGCAATGGTGTGATTATTCTGTGAAGCCCCATCGTGACAAGTGACGCATCGTATTACTCTGTTCGATTTTGCATTCATGAAACGGAATTGTTATCAAAAGTACCAGAATGTATTTCACATCTGGCAAAGTCATTGTGCAAGCTACTTGCTACATGAATATCGATTCGTAAAACGGATGACACCGAATTGATTTTTGTTTCTAGTTCCTTGTGCTGGTCCATTGAGTAGTTGTGCTTTGAGAGACAATTCGATTGTGATGAAGAAAACGAAATTAGCTGTGATCATAATTAAGTGTACGCATCAAATGATAAGAATGGTTTTTTTTGTGTGATTTATAGTGAATAATACCATTTCAATGTGGTCTAGTGAGATAAAGTTAATGTGTCAATGATCCAACTTTGAAAATACTTCCATCTGTGCCTGTTACACAAGTGGTAACGGAAACCAACCCCATGATTTTGCAGTACGAATTAATGAAAAAAAGATACATGCTCATGTTTAATGGCAGACGGGACGGACAGACGAAAAGTGAAAGAAAATTCATCAATATCGCACTGTCTGACAGTAGAGAAGGTTGAAAAGAAAAACACAGCACGCACACACACACACACACACACACACACACACACACACACACACACACACACACACACACACACACACACACACACAAACAGGGAAACTTCAAATCAAGGGTATATTTTCCAACAGTTTATGTGTGTTGGTGATTTATTTTCAAACCTAAATGCCGCCATCGACTTATGTGTTTGGGGGTGTCTGCTTTCTACACGTCCTCATTTCACCCATATTACAGGAAATGTTGGGACACGTACACATTTGTGTTCTGCGTTCTGATGCAGAAATATCAATATATTTGCGTAAAGAATGTCCGAGGGTTCGATTTATGCGGTTAAAAGGGCATATGCGTAAAAGAACGAGATAACGTAGCATCTAACTCTTCTCGAAATGTATTTTTATGTAGTATGGAGGGTGTGTTTTAAATTAATGTATATATTTGCTTCGGAAAGAGAAGTTTTTGTTTTTAAAATTATTTAGTAATAATGGCAATCTTATGCAACGGTCAAAATTTCATTAATTTGTTTTAAATTTCTGTTATTGTTACGTTAATTTTTAACTAAAGCAATTGTCTGGCTCTATAAGGACTGATTTTTACCATTTTAAAGAAAAATCACAAAATGCTTCTTGTATTGGAACTAATTGCCAAATTATGTGATTATTTTTGCAATATTTTAATTACCGACTATCTTGCAGTACTTTTTGGTTCAAAGATCTATCTCTTCACGTTTATGTTACGTGATGCTGTATCATTTTTAGCCACCAGATTCTGATAGCTGTTAATGAACAGTTTTTGAACGGGAGCTCCAACATTTTAGCTATTTATAATGCGGAAAGCTCTTCCCAGCAAAACCACAGTGAGTTAATTTCTATGGCTCCTTCTGAAATAATTTCTTTCAGATCCCATTTTTCTTCGACGTATCTAGAATGACCTTATGAATAGTTGCTGTACATTATACCTTGATATGTCTGCTTTTTATATGAAATTTTGATGGCGGTAACTGTCGTACACATCTCACCCATTATTCTATCACGTTTTTGTTATTTTTACAGACAAGCATAAGTACCGCTAAAATCTCTCTTAATTATAGAAGAACTTGTTTGTTTAAAAACTTGATAACAACAATTTATTCAACGCCACACTATTATCAAACCAAGTTAAAAAATATAAAAAAAAATTATTTAAACTGAATATATTCTGATTGATGACGAAGAAAGGCATACACATGAAATAAATCCCTGTATGCTAAATCTCGCCCGGTCCATCGTCTCACTTACAGACCCGAGGTCAGCAAGATGGACAAATTCAGCTGACTCTTTCTTTTGAAACAAACAGTCTAGCAAAACATTTCCTACCTTCGCAGAACGCGCAAACACAGTGATCAGTGGTCAAGACACTGATGAGGTGCTATATTTAGAGTATCTTCATGTTTATGGTATAAAAATAAAAGCTGTTCTTTCATACGTGATTTCCTTTCGCAATATACTCGCCAACATATTATCAACCTTTGAAATTTAATGATACTTATCCCTAATTTCGAACAATATACCAATGCATTTGTAATAACTATTTAAACTAATTTTTGTTAACATGTTATTTATTTGTTCTCATGGGTAAAGCTTATGCAAACGAAAATTCAATCAATGGTGAAGCCACATCGTTCGGTGCAGTTCTATAGTTTTCATAAAAAGTGTTTATCACTCAACAAGACATTTTGAATGTTTTACTAGTACCGAATTTGTGCTAATGTGATGCTAATTTGTTTAAATTAATCAGCGTAATAAATACACATTACTTTATTTTATTTACATAGATATGTAAAATAAATGAACGTCATGAGTAAAAAGTGTATGAGTTATTAAATAATCAACAGTAAATACAGTGATTAATTTTATTGTGTCGTGTTTTCGTGTACATACTTAACATCTATAGAGTAGGTTCTGTACATAATGACCGCAGTTGTCATGGCGTCGGACGGAAGCTATGATCCAGGTAAGATCGATTGTGATCAATAAGAAAATTAATATAGAAATATAACAATTATTAAAGATTGATTCATTAAACCTGATTACAGTTCAATTGATTTGTACTCCGATTATTCCTTACAATAGATATTACATAGATTTTTTTATGTGAAGCAATTCGGTTGTACTTTCTTTCCGTTGGTCAAATTGTTATACATTTGTATAATTGTAAATTAGGAACTTAAAAAAAAAACAACATAAAATAGGTCACTTGCAGTTTATACACGCACGTATGATGCCTTCATGTGTGTGTCATTTGATAAATGACGTCAATGACCAGAGCATTTGATTTGTTCGATGCACATAGCTGCTCGACTGGAATCAACAAGAACAATCTTTTTGAATGTTTTGTCCTTATCATTGCTTCCTGTCGGATCCCTTTGCTGCAAGAAATGAGATGTTTATGTACTATTGATTTTTTAAATTAAAACTATACAAAGTACTAGTTCCAAGTATACTACTTCTTCTTGTAATTTACCATACACATAAAAATCAAGTTCTTATAGAAACAAATAATAATAAAAGCAACCATTTTTATTCATGGTTTTCATTGTATATACTTTACAGTGATTTCTAAGTTGATTACATCGCTCAAAGAAGCAGAAAGCTTGTCAGATGAGAAGGATCTTGGATTCTTGCAAAATTTGCTGCAGTCGAAGGAACTCAATGCACTTGTTAACGTACATAGCAAGGTGGCCAAAATTAACAAGGACGACAGAATAGCACCGTTGCTCTCTGCGTCCGTGCAGGTTTGTAGGCGAACTGTTGGATTTTATGTAATAGCTACTGCTATTACCTGAAATATTTATTCTACTATCATCAACCATAGATTCTGATGGAAGTACTGGAGCTGCTGGCTCCGAGATGCCACATTTCTCCACTGTGCAAAGAGGTTTTCCATCTACTTCAAACACCGCATTTGCAGGTAAGTAATTTACTGCATCAAAAGCTTCTTGTTTTTAATCGTAGTTCTGTACATAAATAAACATGCAAGACATATAATAATAATGCAGAAAACGAGGAACTGTAACATAGCGTTTGAAAGCTGTAACCATGTTCTACCCTTAACTTTTAAACTCTATGACAAAAATACTAATCAGAGGTTGGTAATTTTAATGATTCATCAACAGAGATAAAAATTGTTTACATTGAATTACTTGTACATTTCTTTATTTATTTGTTTATTTATTTACTGATAAAATTGAAGAAACACACCGTTTTATCACGCTCAAAATTCGAACAAAGGCACATTTTGTATTTTTTTTTTCCATCATTGCGAATTTCTGACATTCTCAAAACTACCAAAGCTCTCTCCATAATAAATAGCACTTGATAGATTTGTGGAAAAAACCTTCAACTTCAATTTACTTGATCTAACAGTTGAAATGTTTGGCTTGCCAATACATTTTGTATAATTGTAAAGCATTTGTTCGGTTGACCAAAGGATAGCGTGCAATTAATGACCCAACACTTCTATGTAAATTGTCACTTTGCAAAAAAAAACTTACTTTGAAAGCAGTCTAGTTGAAAATATCGTAAAATTGAGGATATTTAGGGATATGACATCCCATTGACATATGACAGGATGACAGGTTATGACATTAAGACTGCAAATTACACTTATCATATGAAAAAAGTTATTGCTTACTAATGTTCTATCTTATTGTAATTTATTTCCAAAGAGTATTCTTTT
The DNA here is from genome assembly GCF_016920715.1 of Anopheles arabiensis. Taxonomy (NCBI): domain Eukaryota; kingdom Metazoa; phylum Arthropoda; class Insecta; order Diptera; family Culicidae; genus Anopheles; species Anopheles arabiensis. The sequence goes on along the minus strand of NC_053518.1, from coordinate 49,298,367 downwards.
CGCTCATGATGCGATCGCGCAAAAAGATTTCTATCCACATCTTCCGGACATCCCAGTGGAAGTTGACGAAGACGAAGAAACTATCAAAATCGTACAACTTGTGAAAAGTAATGAGCCTCTGGTAAGTTTTCCAATTACAGTGTACATTGTGTACCTTTTACTATAAATTAGGTAGAATGTTGCATTTAGCTACACTCAGCAAGAAAATTACTTGTCAATTTGTAATAATGTGTTATAACAAGAATTCCAAAGTAAATGTTTTGTTGTAATTGCAAGCTGCATTATTTTAGATTGGACATAACATTTACATTTAATATTTTGTTGGTTATTATACTTATACAGTTATGATGCTAGTGTTTCTTCGGTTTCATACTTAAGTAACTTAGTTGTTTAGCAAAGCCACGTTATATGTTTGTTTCTAATTATCACTGGTTTGGCATAGTACATTTCATATTGTTTGAATTTCCCATTGACATGTCATTTTTATTTTCCAAGTTGTATTCAACAACAAAGAATACTATCATCGTCTGCTCTTATGCTAGGGCACTAAATGAGACAACATTCATGCCATGCAAATTAAGCATTCTTTACCGTACCATCCTTATTCCAAGACGTTAAATAGTAGCTGTCTTAGCGCATTGACACTTAGTCAAATGATGTTTGCCCTTTTACTTGACTCGAGTTTTCTCATGATTATGTACATATGCATGTTGCAACAAAAGACTTAGAATCAGTCCCCTTTTGTGTGTTGAGTGAAGCGTTGTGCACTTTATGAATGTATGCAGTATGCCACACAGCTTGGTACTAGCAACTCCAATCACTTTTTAAAGTAGTTTTGTTTCCGGAGTTTTCAACATATGTTAAATAAATGGAACTCGAGAAACAGTCATAAAAGAGATTTTAAAAGACCCCACCAATATTTTACTAAGAGTACATACATTTTGCGTGTCCTGTGCCTAACAGGTACTGAATATATTGCTTTAACCATCAATAGTTCCAACCCCATAATTTATGTTGTTTAAAACAATGTTTTGCCATGTTAAGTGACTGCATGCCGCTATACGTTACGCTTGTTTACATGCATCAAACATGCATGTTGCATGATAGATCCTTAATATATCGAAGCATATTCACTATAATACACAATATAAAAATCCATACATTTATCATACCTCCATCGAGCCTGTACATGGGTGTTCATTTTATGTTTGCATTATACTCAATGATATTTTAAATTAAACTATTCAGTTTGCTTTGTAGCACACTATACTTCATTATTGTTGTGTAATCGGTATGTTTCACTACCCTGCGTTTGCACACTATCAGTAAAAAACAAAACTCGATAATTTATAAACATCGCGATCGATTAAATATCGCGACCTGCGGCTTCCATTCTGCGAACAATAGTCGTATACGGCTTCAGGTCGTTGTCCGCATCTTTGTTGCGGTTGTATGATCATTTCTATAGACTTCTTCTTTACGCTGTCTTATACATTTTCAATTCTATTAGAACAGCATTTCACACAGTAGTGATAAATTGCGATAAAATAATGAGAATTACACAAAATGTTTACAAACAATATATTCGACACTCATTTTTTACTGCATTCAGTGTGCTGGAGCACAAAGTGCGGAACCAATCGTTGTAAGTATTTGTTGTTAAATTTAAGTAATTTGTTTTCCCAATTATGAACATGCTTTGCCGAAACCTATCAAGTGGGAATCCATCGGCGGGAATGGATTTTTTTAACAGGTCATTTTATTATTTATGAATGTTATTGTTTCTTAGCGGTTTCGATACTTTTGTACTCGATGCGTCTTAAGTAGCGAAACTTGGCTGTTTATTACAGATAATTTGCGATGGAGGTAAACGATAAAGTACTATCTCGATTATCACTATATTGTTGCTCAGAGGTCACTTTAATTATGTACGCTAATCGATCAGCTAGTTTACTTACATTGTTTAGCTTTTTACATTCGTTTTCTTATATTCTATAATATTTCTATCATCAACGCGTTCAGCAACCTAGCTGGACATTCATTCAATCCAGTTCAATAAAAGAAATTAAAACAAACAAAAAATCTTGGTTATGCTGGCCACTTTCGTAACGGTGTAACTAAAAACATGATGTTTCTGCTCTACATTTCAGGGCGCTACTATTAAAACAGACGAGGAAACGGGCAAAATCATTATCGCGAGGATCATGCACGGTGGAGCGGCAGATCGTTCGGGCCTTATTCACGTTGGCGATGAGGTGATCGAAGTGAATAACATTAACGTCGAGGGTAAAACACCAAGCGATGTTCTATCAATTCTGGTAAGTGGGAAGAAAACGTAATTCGGAACATCCAGATGATTAGTCACACTTTAATATATCTTTATACCAACGGTATCTGGGCGTGCTTGAAATGTTTTTTGAACAGCAAAACTCGGAAGGTACGATCACATTCAAGCTTGTGCCATCGGATGGTAAGCTGGACCAACGTGAAAGTAAAGTGCGGGTGAAGGCGTACTTTGACTACGAACCTGAAAACGATCCCTACATCCCTTGCAAAGAAGCTGGCCTAGGATTCCAGCGCGGCGACATCCTGCATATTGTATCTCAGGTGAGTATTGGCACCGAGTATTTAGAAAAAAATTGAAGAAAAATGGGTTAAACCATGATTTGTCTGGGTGACATGCTTTTCATGTGGCAGGATGATTCCTACTGGTGGCAGGCGCGTAAGGAAGGTGAAAAGACAACGCGCGCCGGATTGATACCAAGTCGAGCACTGCAGGAGCGTCGCATCCTGCATGAACGAACTCAAAAGGAACCGAACGGCGATGCAAAAAGTGAGCAAACCGTAGTATAAGCGTTTGAAAAAGAAACCCAAGTGCATGCACGACACTATTTTGTGTATCACACTTGACCATAACCACCCATTATGTACTCAAACATATCATTTCGCTCTTGTTTACCCCTCATCGTTTTGTTGCCATATCATCCATTTTTGCTCGTTTGTGCCTTCATCGCCCGCACTGCTACAACTAACTGCTCCAACGCCCCTGTGTTGCGCGTAGAAGGTTCATGTGCCTCCATCTGCTCTACTCCACCCGGTTCACCAAATCCAAACCATCCCTGTGGTGGACCAAAGACTAAAAAGATTATGTATGATACAGCTGAGAACGATGATTTTGATCGGGAAATGATCGCCACTTACGAGGAGGTAGCAAAGCTGTACCCACGTCCCGGTGTCTTTCGACCCATCGTCTTAATCGGTGCACCCGGCGTGGGTCGAAACGAGCTGAAGCGTCGACTGGTGGCTCGAGATCCAGAAAAATACAAAAGTCCAGTTCCATGTGAGTGTTATTATGTCAGTTAGCTGCACTTCAAATTTGGCAGTAGCACTAATTTATGATGTAAATATTTTAATTCACTTTCTTGCAGACACCACTCGGCCTATGCGCCCCGGAGAGGTTGCCGGAAGGGAGTATCTGTTCGTGACGAGGGAAAAAATGGAAGCGGATATTGCGGCCAGCAAGTTTATTGAGCATGGCGAGTACAAAGGACACTTGTACGGTACGGCGGCCGATAGTGTGAAAAGCATCGTAAATGCTAGCTGCGTCTGTGTCCTTGGACCGCACTATCAAGCGCTGAAATCGTTACGGACGGCTCAACTAAAGCCGTACATTGTACATATTAGACCACCGGCGTTTGAGGAGTTGAAAAAATCTCGTACGAAAGCTCGGGCACGCTCCACGTTCGATGAAAACAATTCACGAGGTTTTACGGTAAGCAGCTATAATTACAACGCGAAAGAGCGAATGGGAACATGAACGAGTTAGCGCAATGTGGTTATTTTTTTACAGGACGAAGAATTTATGGAAATGATCAAATCGGATGAGCGCATCAATTTTCATTACGGCCACTTCTGTGACGAGGAGATCGTGAACGATGATCTTTCTGAGGCGTTCGAAAAGTTGGTAAATTTTGCCAACAAATGCGAAACCGAGCCCCTCTGGGCACCCGCCAGTTGGGTGCAGTAGGAAAGCGTTGGCTCGCATCGGTATGATTAAACTTAAATTGTTGGAAATTGTTCATCTTGGTTCATACCAGTTTTATTTAATATAGTTTTGTTAAGTTCATTGCTCGCAACATTTTGATTTTGTATCCACAGTTCATTGTCCATTTAACAGCATTGATTGATCATTAATTTTGCCTTATCAAGTTTGAAATGATATCCATTTTGTTATCAGCATTGTGATTTTTGTTATAATATTTTTTGTACACATAATAAACGATTGATTGTGAACACTTTGTGCGGTCATTAATTTGCAACCTTTTTTTGTTTACCTTTGATTTCGGCACGTTGAAAGAGCGAACAATTGGAAATAGGATGTTAAAATGTTATTCTGAGGTGCTTTACTATGGGATAGTTGTACAAACGCCAAACAACAAAGTGTGGGGGAAAGAAACAGCACTATCCTATTATTACTTGACGGGGGTTTATAAATTGGCTTATTAAAAAATAATACTATTTAACAAAAACAAAACAAAAAACAAGACGTAGTGATAAAAAGCCAGGAATTGTGTTGCATTGTGTGTGAGTGTGTGAGTGTATGTTAGAGGATATTAATTGTTTGCCACAAGTTTTGCGGTGCGGCACAGAAGTGTGCTGTTTGTTTCTCTATGTTCGATTTGAATTAGTTTGTTAAAGTAAGCTAACATGAAAGTCAGCAGAAGCAGAAGAAGAAGTAGACCCGAGCACAATAGAAATCGCCATAGATAAAGGGCGTAAAAGAGCTGATTTCATCTATTTGATTAAAAAATACGTTTTTGCATGTTGTAGTAATTTAATTCAAGCCAATCACTGCCTACATGTAAAGGCCGAGGCATGCGTCAAGCAGTAGCATAAAGTCCCGAGTGTTTTATAATTGTTGTGTAATCTGTGTAGCCAACCGATTAGTAGATGATCATATAAAAAGCAAACAAAAAGATTAGCTAGATGATGGAATCTTTCAATTAGCCATTGGTATTTTTTGGTGTATTATGAATTTTAGTTCTACCAGTGTTGAAAAGAGGTTTGTTTGATTCATTGCGCGTACTTCCGGATATAGTGCATGCTTAAATGAATTAAACATACCACAAACGAACCAAACGCGCAACATACACATCATAAAGCTAATCATTTGTGTTACTTAATACCTTCAGAAGGTTCTCTCGGTAGGTTCAGAGCTTTTTTTTCTAAAACATATTTGTACCCCAAAACAACTCTTGTACCTATAAAAATGCTAAAACTCAGCCCAATACAAAAATAAAATACCTTATGCAACAAAATTACCCCCCCAAATGGCCTACATTCGAGCCAACATATTTGCAGATGCATCTTCTTAACAGATAAAACCAGACGATTTAAGCCGCTAAACGTTCTAAAGTTTACAGTTGCCCATATATTTAAAGAAGCATTTAACGAATTTCAATATAAAAGTCCGTATTTTCCGACACGTTTTATAACTAACAGTTGTACAAAATATTGAAATTGATAGAAATTGCAGTTTACCTTCATAAGCTAACCCTTATTATTGCCAGCAAAACAAAAGAAAAGCTTTTCCAACCAATTCAAACTACTGTTGAGCAACTACGGCGGAGCATGGAAGCAAGGAACAAACCATTTTCAAACCAGTAACCAAACCAGTCTTTCCCTAGCGTCGAAGTAATCATTCACATAAGGATACCTATTCACCCAGTATTGTACAGTAAAATCACGAAATAAAACAAATAAAATGAACACATACGAACCGTACCACAGGAAGTGTAGATACAAATTGAAAGCCACAATCAAATCACTCGACACATAAAAGCCGGTCTGGAATAATAAGCCCTTGCTATTTAATGAATGAATACTCATTTCTGGCCGAAAACTCTTGCCAACGCCCGTAAAATGTCTGTTAAAAAAATTATGTCCAAGTGCGTAATGCATATTCTAAAATTATATCTATAAAACACCCAAAACCCCCATCGCTATTTTCTCTGCTTAAAAAGACGACTACATTCATAGCGTTATCATGAACTAGTTGTAAAATCCTCCAAATACTTGTGGTACAAATTTAATAGAGCAAATCCCTTTGGATTTGTTCAGAAAATGTTCCCTAACAGTTCACACATTGGTTTGCGTTCCTGATGGTAAAACGTGAGAGAATTTTGTGCAGCTACAATGTTAATAAAAAAAAAACGGGACAATACCACTTGTAGCCCCCCAGAAGAGCCTGGAGGACAGCACATAACACTTAAGGCTTAATAATATGTTGATTCAATCAAACGTGGATACAAAAATATGACGATGCGCCAAACGACCATGACTAAAATTCAAAAATTCAAAATGAAATGAATTTACACTAGTTGATTTATTCACCTGAGAGAAACTTTAGTTGTTAAAGAGCAGGATGAGAAGCAATTGTAAAAAGATGTTAATTCGTTTAAATCTCCTTAAATAAACCGAAAGCCATTAAAAGTCCAACAGCAACAACCACCTTGATGAACCTTGACCTTTGTGACAAAAGATTTATTTCATCGTTCATGCGATAATATAGATAGTTTTGGATTAGTGGATCGTACAAACAATTTTGAGCTAATCTCACAATTCCCTGCAGCCAAAGACACAATTGGTTCCGGATCCTGTACTTGGAATGAAAAAAAACCTTACACAATGTCGGTAAACGTTGATACAAAATCGGAAAATTCGTCATTGCAGTATGTATCTACAACACGGCATACACACGCGAAAACACGCAAACAAAAGGGCACGTAATAATGTAAAAGAAGTGATGTGTTGTTTGTTGATTAGTTTTAGATGCCTACAATTGGTGCAAACGATACAACCAAGCCAATCATATAGTGTTAAGGTAAACGGATGCAACAATATCCCACTCAATATAGCCATGTATAGCAAAAATATAAAATTTTGACATTTAAAACAATTGTTTGTTTGTGTTTAATGTGTTGGTTTCCCGTTGTGCTTCGCAAGATTACGCATGATGAAGTATGAATATAGCGTTCAATTGTTTCTTTTTTTTTGTAGAATATTTCTCCAACGGTCGGATGCTCAAACGTACATAATGCCAAAATTGTCCACCTATATTAAGATTAACTTTCGCGAATTATTTGCGGTTTGTAGTCGGGCTTAACTGCCTTCGCAAGGCTTTCAGCGTAAAGTGGCAAACGCTGCGTCATTTGGAATCCCCAGAAGTCTTTTATCTGGCGGCAGAGGTTCAGATCCATCTCTACTACGAGGAGACCATCCTTGTCCCGCGATAGACCGGGCGTACGAGATCCATCCGGTGCAGCCACATAGGACGATCCATAGAACGGGCCAAAATCTTTGTGCGCCGGCAGTCCATTTCCAGAGGTGAATTCGTTCGGGAACACTTCCGTCCCAACACGATTAATTGCCACCGTAAAGTAACTGTTGGCGATGGCCGCGTTCCGTGCTTCGATACCCCACAGAGGCTCACTGAGTGCTCCGACCTGTAAGCAGAGACCACCATGTAGTATTTCAAACAGAACAATTGATCGCTCAAACGATCGAATATCTTACCGTAGCAGATGGGTTGAACACTATCTCTGCTCCGTTAACGCCGAACATCATCCAATTTTGGGGATGGTGGCGTCCGTAACAAATATTAATCGCTATGCGACCAAACTGTGTATCGAACACTGGATGACCGGTATCGCCCTCAAAGTAGTAGGTCGACTCATTAAAATCACCCACACGTGGAATGTGATTCTTTCGGTGTTTGCCAATGACGGTACCGTTGTTCGAAATGACCACAGCCGTATTCCAGATTGTATCGTGATGATTCGTATCACGTTCCAGGATCGGTGAAATGATGACCATGTTGTACTGTTTCGCCAGCTCCTTCAGCATCTTTGTTGTTGGTCCATTCTCCACATCTTCGGCAAATTCACACCACGGGAACTTTTCGCGTGTACAGAATGCAAACGGCATAGCTACAATAAACACACATACATACACATAAATCGCATTTAACTCACTTGCTTAACAATCCTCCGTGGGATGAAAATAATGCTTACTCCATGCTTCCTGCAGGCATACGATGTTGACCCCGGCAGTTACAGCGACGCGCAAAATATTGGAAATTTTCTCATGCAGTGCATCACGCTGCACGTGAATCGGTGCCGTGGTCGGTATGTCTACCGTATTCTGGACGGCGGCCACCCGCACTATTCTTGGCCGTCGCAGGTCCTCTTTGCGGGCGCTAAAAACGTAACCTTTCAGCTCGATATCAACATCCTTGGCCAATGAAATGGTTTCTTCGGAAAATTGCAGCTCGTTGCTGAAATGGTAAAGACATCGTTTTGAATAAAATGATCAATTAAACGATACCGTTAATTCGTACAATTTTATGTACGTCATCGGTTGGGTATTTAAATCGCTTTACATTACATTGCACATGTTCGTTATACTGGTGTAAACTTTGCCTAGCAGACAGTGTATCATCATCATCCCACCTGTCTGTTATCTTATTCTTATCTTCACCAATTCCCCAATCTATTGCAGTATCATTGTGTTGCTATTAACACAGCTTCACGTTGTGCTGCACAGCATTTAGAAAAGCACAATGTGTCCTAACACGTATCTGTTCATAGAATATTTTGCTTTTACATAGTAACCTTGCGGTATAGTATCGAAACGAAAAAGATCAATAATAATTAAATATATATTTTATACGAATAAAAAGCAACATTTTCAGGTTCACGGTTCAGGTTCACGATTGAGAAATATTCTCAAACCTAAATATCATTCACATACCAACAAAATGTCACAGCGGTAAGAGTGACACAACGTATTATATCTATTTTTAAATGTTACACCCATACCAGAATGAAGAGAAATGAAACGCGTAAATAAATTCAATATTTGCCGTGTACGAATTTCATTACCACTTTACATTTTGATTTTACCATACATCAAAACCATACTTACTCGTCCGTCCTTCCATAAAGCACACGTTTCACCTCTCGTAGCTCTTCCGGAGGAATATGTTTGTTAAGGGTGGCTTCTAGGCTTTTAAAATTTGATTCAGACATATTGCACTCTTGCCAATGCTATAAACTACTGTATTGCAGCGGTGTGTTTTTTCGTTGTTATTTTCTAACAATTTCAAGCACAGAGAATGTGTTAGTAAACGATACTACTTGTTTTTGGGTCAATGATCGATTCAATGAGTCGTTGAATGCAAGCAAATGTTCTGTGCACGGTTTCACTCACTATACTCAAGTGGCACGGCCTTACGCAGTCGTTGCGCAGTTCACCCCACTCTACGCACTCGACTCACGCGTATGCATTACGACCAAAGAGCGGAAAGAGAACGTTTGGAAATCAAGAGCACATTTAACACCGCGCGCGATGGTCCATTGGTTGTGTTCTCCCGGTTTTACTCTCCAGATTACATAATCTGTATGTGTCTAATCTGTATATCACTATGTACCCTGTCCTTCACGGAGCGATTCACTTTTTGAACTTCAACTCTCTTGCAGTAGATGTAAACAGTGATAGTCTAACCGTCTGCTGTACGCATATCATTTGGACGCCTTCTAGAATATTTATGACTATTTAATTTTTCATTACCAACACAAAACTTTAAAATATCATAATACTGAAAAAAGCCAAAATCAAAATTGTTCCGATTATTAGGATTTTTTTTTTTATTTGGAAGTAAGTTGTAAGTTGTCGCTGTATAGCATATTGGTGTCTAATTTACATCCTATTAGATAGTATTTCAAATATCACTTTATTAATTTGTTTAAATGTGGACCTTCACCAGAACTTTTGTAGTAGAGTGAAAAAGTCCACAATAAGAATTGAATGCGTCGAAATAACATACAACTCGTTCTTTCTCCTAAACAAACGACATAAAATTGGCTCACACTCACAAAATTGTTAACTTCTAAGAAATCATTCAATAATTCCATATGTTGGGACATATTTGATTTTATTGACAATAAATTTTGGAATGTAACATAATTTGATTGCATCTCGCTATACGCAAAATATACTACGGGTATGATTGCTTTATTCATGTCTAATAATTGCCCGGCAAAGTAAAGTATTGCTGCTACGCGAAAGGACATAGTTATTGGAAATTCGATTTGATTTGTAATGACCTGAACTATTTGATTTAAAATCTTTTGAAATTATCTGCATCAGACGCTTTCCGCTGATAGCACTAGATAAACTATATAATGAAATTAGATTGCTACCATAAATTTGTGTTTTGTTTCACCTCGAACCATTCAATCACAATTATCAATGTGTATCTGTGATTTTTGCAATATCTTTGATATATTGTCGAGAATCGTGGACTAACGACCACTTCTCTGGCGTTAAACGCCACCCTAGCAGAATGTTATTGTTGTTGCGTTTGTATCATTTCAATGATATTTTTCTCTAAAATCTACAAAATTGCCTTAATTTCTAATAAATGCACTTTGTGTCAGACTGTTTAGAACAGGTTAAATGCAAGGTCGTTGTGTTCTTAACGTTCCATCACTCGAACGAAATCAATGTGGCGCCTTTACGGACGTTGCTACCTTCAGCGTTAGGTATTGCTTTAACAACTCCATCCTTTGCGGCTTTTAAAACGTGTTCCATTTTCATTGCAATCAGCACTGCTACCGGTGTACCAGCTTTTACAGTGTCTCCCGGCTTAACGAACAGCTTGTCGAGCACTCCGGGCATTGGGGCAGTTACACTGGATGCATCGACTCCACCCATCGAGCTTTCGGTAACGAGAAAACGGGGCTGAACAATTTCTGCACCAATCATGCCGTTCTAAAATAACAGAAAAGGAATTATATTAAAAAAATCCATATACGCTGGACGAGCTTAGTTTACACAGTTACCTCATCGAAAAGGGAAATATTTTCTCCCGAAATAACGGCGTTGAAGCACGACACGTGTCCCTCGATATTAGTTTCCAACAGGAATCGGTTAGCGTATGGTTTGCGCCGTACCGTTACCTTCATCCATTCGCCATCATCCACACGGACGGAGTAGCTGCCGTCGTTATCTGTTTCGATGGTCACAATGTGTTCCATGGCACCAACTTTTATTTTGATGGAACGTGGTACACGATAGTTTGGTCGGAATCCGTACTCTACATCAAATGGCCCACATGTTTTTGCTCCCAAGCTGGCGCCAGATTGAACCCGTTCGTTGAGTGTATGCGCTAACGCCATCTGAACTACCTTTGTGGCTGGTATCACCTTTTTCGGGAAAAGTGTAGCCGTGTGCTGCTCAATGAATCCCGTGTGTACATCTGCAGCCTGGAAATGCTCATGTCGTGCCAGATCGATCAGAAAGTTTATGTTGGTCTGCAAACCAGCAATTTGATAGTTTGTCAGTTGCTCGATTAACAACTGCAAACTGCTAGCACGATTTTCTCCCCAAACAACTAGCTTTGCTATCATGGGATCGTAATGGATGGACACCTCGTCTCCTTGGCGAACACCGGTTTCTACGCGGGTAGTATTTGATGTTTCTGGCGTGGAAAGATAATCCAATGGTCCTGCACCAGGGAGAAAGCCCCCCGCGGGATCTTCGGCATAGATACGAGCTTCAAAGGCGTGACCCCGCTTGACAATGTCTTCCTGCGTTACCGGAAGACGCTCCCCTGCAGCTACCTTTATCTGCCATTCTACCAAATCAGTCCCGGTAATCATTTCCGTGATGGGATGCTCCACCTGTAGCCGAGTATTCATTTCCATGAAGTGAAATGAAAGATCTTCCTTATCCAGGATGAACTCAACCGTTCCGGCCCCGACGTAATTGACGGCTTTCGCAGCGCGAACCGCGGCCTCTCCGAGCTGTTTGCGCAACTCTTCCGACAGCCCCGGAGCAGGTGCTTCTTCTATGATCTTTTGATGCCTCCGTTGCACCGAACAATCGCGCTCGTAAAGGTAGACTGCGTTGCCGTAATGATCGGCAAACACTTGCACTTCAACGTGCCTTGGAGATCGCACGTAACGTTCTAATAGCATGGCACTATCACCAAAAGCTTTCTCCGACTCCGTACGGGCAGACTGCAGCATGGGCATAAAATCTGCTTCAGTTTCAGCGATACGCATACCTTTGCCTCCTCCACCGCGAACTGCCTTGATCATTAGCGGAAACCCAATCTTCGTCGCCTCTTGCATAAGCTTCTCGTCGGACTGATCCTCTCCGTGATAACCGTTGATGATCGGTACGCCAGCAGCAGACATGATGTGTTTGGAGGTGCTCTTAATACCCATGTCTCGAATGGCACTTGCCGGCGGACCGATGAACGTAACTTGTTCTTGTTGGCACAGTTCCGCAAACTCCACATTTTCCGATAAGAATCCGTATCCGGGGTGAATAGCTTGACAACCGGCCTTCTTGGCAACTGCCAGAATTTTATCGCCACGAAGGTACGACTGTTGCGAAGCGGCCGGGCCAATGTTGTATGCTTCGTTTGCTAGCTTTACGTGGAGTGATTTTTCATCCGCATCGGAAAAAACAGCAACAGTACGAATGCCAAGACGGTTTGCCGTCCTCATCACACGACACGCAATTTCTCCCCTGTTGGCTATCAACAGTTTGTTGATTTGACGATGCACCACCTTTTGGCTGGCATTGCTGCAAGTGGTTGCGAAACGACGGGACCTTTGAAAGCATAAAAATAATAGAACGGCTAAGTTAATTTATCGAAACACTCAAAACAATCGACATCTCCGGGGATTTGCACGATTACGTAACAGTAGGGGCCATTTCACTGGATTCAACGGCAGATTTATCAGCCAGAATAGACATCAACCAAACTTAAGAAATTGTCTCTTTATTTACTTACCACGAGGCCATGGTCTGCATTTTGTGCAGCATTTTGGTTTCGTCGTTATTTGCTGATAATTGTTTATTTACAGCACTACAGGGACAGCGCAACAGGTAAATTGGCACGCATGCGGAATGTGACCAAGATTAATAAGACTGCCGGCCGACAGTTTGTTTCGACATGTCTCCGTTTGACAATGAACGTTTTATGACGTTTTTGATATTTTTTTTTAAATTTGACTACAGTGATCTACAAAAAACAGCAGCAAAAAAACAACATATCTTTCCAATATGTTTTGTCAACATTAACTATTGATAACAAAAGGTAAAGTTTGTGATAAATAATTCATAAGGCATAGTTCAGCTATACTTTCAATCAATAATGCATGATGCCTCACGTACTCTCTGCTAGCTTGACGATTATAAAGTAGATAACTTTTTAGCAAAAATCATTATTGATCCATCTACGGAGCAACGGATGCTCCTATTCATTAGACCAGAGGTCTCTTATACGGCCTGCCGTCTTCTTTTAATCAAACTGTGTGAGTTTCATCTTTTGTTACAAAAAAGCTGAAAAAATTGCTCACCGCTCGAGTTTTCTTCGCTAGTTTCAACTACAATTTCTTTACCTATCCCATATTACAACCGCTTTGGTGTCTTGGCCTGACGCAGGAGTGTCCAGCATCACTCACGGTCTCGAGCCATAGCCTGCAAATCTTATAATCATCTAAAAAAACAATAAACCGCTTTCTTAAACAATTGGTTAAAAATCAATCTTTCCTAAGAAGCCACTATAATAAAACAGCATGTTAGAACCGTGTTGTTTTTACTTCTTCCACAGCAAATAGTGATTTATTCCCATGTTAAATCATACACTCGGGATTATACGATGTTGCTGCTTCAACACTGACTACCATAGTAAATTAGCTAATTGTAACGGAGGCATGCCGGGTTCTGATCCTTTGCGGAATCCTGAAACAAAACAACCACCATTAGTTCATTTCATCAATAGACGCATACGCAAGAACACCCCACAGAACAGATTGTTATGTAAACGTGTATTCTTACCTAAATACAACAGCGTCGGAATGAAACCCCAGTGAAAGGAAGTTTTCACCACCTCAAAGACAACTCCAATTCTTTCCTTAACGCCTGGAGATAGCATTTTGCTGGGAAAGTTACGAAATGTGCTTCTTCTTCGAGCGACTTTGGAACAACAAGCAATTGTGAAAACACGATGCGGTGGTATGTGACAATTACAAGATTGCAAAATAGAAGGCTGGATCACTCGAATCGTTTTGACGGCTTGCTCTGTAATTCGTCCAATCAAATTCCAACGCAATCACTTGATGTGCCGTAAGTGCTGCTTGTTTAATTTACGTTAATATTATTTCTTTTAATATAATAGTAATTTAAACAGTTTTTAATCAAATTAGAATGTAATTTTTGTTGATTGTTCTCTATAGTAACCTTGTGCATAGCCCCTTTATGCCAAAAGTGACTTTTGTTTTTTTTTAGGTTTTGCAGATGCTGTCACTTCGCAAGCATTGAAGGGCCTCTGTAGAGTGCAATTGTTCTTCTGATTTTATTTCCGACCCCGTGAAGGTTGCTCCCAGTCAGTATCTTTTGTATCACATATTTAACTTTACTAGAATTCATTTATTGGCATATATCGTGTTAATAAGTGTAGCATATTGTGTGTAGTTCATATAAATAATGTTTTGCTTGTACAGCACAAAGTGATATTCCCGAAATTTCGGAGACATTCTAGCGATGTCCAATATTGTTACATAAAAATTGCATGAAAAGTGTTGCTAGTTTTTTTTTCATAACAATATTTCTTCCAGTACATTTAAGCAACTTTACGATAACTTAGTTGCCCAAAAGTATCTCTAACTCAAGTAGCGTTCAATATTAATCTGTGCTCGTTGATTCAATTGAAGAGAGAATACAGCCGCAATGTCCGGTCTTTGTGATTACATATTTGCCTGCACCATTTGGCGAACATAACAGAAGCACGATAAGTTTGATTTACGTTGGTATCACTTTTATGGTTTCAGTTGCACCCGGACGTACAGGGAAGATTCCCGTAAAACATCACACGGCAAGCCAGCAACAGTACGGGAAGACAAAAGATGAAATCGACACAGGTCATGCGATATGCCGTTCGCCTAAACTGTGCACAGGTAAGTTTAATACCGCAAAATGTATCCCATTTCTTTAATGTCGTCTACACTTCGCTTGAGACTAGCCTCTGATTCTCCAGCTTTTTGATTCTTTGATTCTGATTCTCCAGATTCTCCAACTACAGTTGTAACCTGAAATGCGTAGTATGGCTTTCTATCTAGAATGCAATACCGTGAAACTCATCTTGCTATTGTAATTTATTCAAGATTCAGCACATTCACTTGATCACGTGATGTTCATGTATAATAATCCAGTTTCAAGGTGAACGTGAAATGTACCACACTAAGGCTTTCAAGAACTTTATGAAAAAAGATTCTTGCCTTGATTGAGTTCAGCTACGTCCCACGGCGAAATCCTACGACGCCGATCATTAAGTTCACTACAGGGTTTATGTGTATACAGATTTAATCACATTCCGATCAATAACAAATCATAAATCAGCGTTAGTATACGCTTCTAGCAAGATTATTATGCACGACGTCATTAGCACTGTTTCAGTTTGTTCATCAGCTGAACTTCATGAGGATAAAAATAGGCAGGATTTGCAAAAATGTTTTACCTTGACATTCACGTTTTGCTATTAATAACGTTCCTCCTACGCTTCTCTGTTTCTATTATCGCGCATTGGTGCGACACCAGAACAATTGCATACGACAAATAAACGTAGTATTCTTGTTTAAATTTTCCTTCTCTGTTTATTTCGTTTGCAGGTCAACGAAGTGGCGAGCAAGTCTACGGATCGGTATACCACCAGATCAGCCGCTTTGCTCGCGGCACTTGGCATTGGGCTGTCTTCGTTTAGTATGAAACAAATGCTAAGCAAACAAACTAAAAGAAAGCTGTAAAGCTGAAGAAAGATGTAAGCTATTTTGCCATACTGTAAAACTTTCTTCGTTCACTCCGATCCTTCCACGAAAGTGGTAACAAATTTTAAGTAATGCTGCGTACCGCTGCACTACACGATACGATGGATATAATAAGCATGTAGCTGACTCAACGATGACTACAAACTGTTCCGGTGTTTTACTCAACTTCAAATTGCAAAAGCACCTTAAGCTGGCAACAAAAAGATACAACATTCAAAAAGGTCATCCTAAACTATTCGAACTATTTTGGCGCATCCCCAAATGGCAATGGCTCTGTTAATAGGGCACGCGACCAGCACGACTCCAAAATAATATTGAAGAAAATAGGTTCAAGACCGTCCGCTTCGTTAACCTAACATTTGCCGGTTAGTAACGTACGGTTAAACATTTGAATAATGTTTTCAACAAAAACCATAGTCATTAAATTGCTTTGCAAGAAACTATACGCTCGTAATGCGTTTGACTCGATGGAGACTTTATAATTTAAATACAGTCGTTAGGAGTGCTACTCCATACCGTAACATCACGGAATGCGACATTACGAATGGTTTACTCATGTGAAATGATGCAAGTTGAACCTAGGCATCGTAGTTATAATTATGACTCGCCAGCAAAGGTTTTCCTTCCTTAAAAACGGCAAACAAAAGAATGGCTTAGGTAGATAATTTGATGATGGAACCAGTAAAGACTGCAATGCAAAGAAAGGATTTAAACGCATATACATTTACACATATCCAGTAATACGCGGGAATTGACGATTGCCAGACCAGGAATAATGGAATTCGGTATGATTACCCACAAACAGAATTCAAATGAATTCTTGGTAGCAAAGCTAAACCCCAAAGCTGTTTTGGAGTACAAGTATAAGTATCGTGCATGATGGAGGGTATTCAGTTTAACTGAAATGCGAAGAAAACAGAATCCTAAGATATGTGGCTACATTTCACAGGTTTGATTTTCAAACACATTTAAGATAGGCCGGATTCGGTGTGATAGCTAGAAAGATAAATAAACAAATTGATATCATTGCTTAATCATCTAGTACAAAGCATTCGTACTGAACTTTCGCAGCACGCTAACACAATTTTCTAATTGTATAAGATAAAACATGATGACAATTTCAGTATTTGTCTAGCGACGATTCCAATCGATTCAGTTTCCTGTTGAAAAACAAAAAACTAATGCACTCAAAGACTCAAAAAAAACGTTCAAAGTGTATTACTATTGACAGTAGTTACAATGCCTACTAGTCCATCTTCTGGTTTTCCCTGTTTTGATGCATGCGGTTGTTGCACGAGTTTCAAGTAGTTTCTATTCATTATGCATAAGAGGGGATGCCGCTACTTTCACGCTCCCAAGTATACATTTGTATGAAGCAACATATTACTGTTTGCACTTTACTAACATGATGTGTATTGTGTGCTTTCCCGAAAACTTTTTAAACTTGTTGCCTTGCGCAAGGGTATTCACCATTCGCTTGCGTGCTGCTTGGTTTTATTCTTTTTTTTTTTAATATTCCCCACAGTGATACCGGTTTCCGGAGCAAAACCAACACCATCTCACACAAATCTGTCCAATTTGGACGGAGAGCGCTTTGCGTGTTTGTGTTGGAAATGCAACTGCAGAAGTGCGGGTCGCATCTGGGGAGAGCAAAATCGCTAAAATGTGCTCTGCACTTCCACGCCGCTTTTTAATACATCGCATCACTTCTGTGGCAGTGTTGTGTTCCGACGATTTTGAGTGTGAGTGAAGTTTTCTCCTCATTGTTCTGTTTTTTATATGTTTCGTTCGGTTCAGCAGAAGTGTTTAATCAGTTTATAGCAAGGGAAACAACAAAAACATTTGAGTATTGGAGACTAATCTACAAAATAAATCAAAATGGTGAGCTATCTCTCGAAGCGGCACATCCTACCATATGCAGGCAGTGGTGCAAGATTTGTGATGCTATCTTTCTCACAGCTTACTGGATACCGGCTGTTGGCGGACTCGTTCCACGCGTTTGCAGTTCTCTATTTGCTGTTCAACATTTGGCGCACCAAGTCCTGCTTTGGCGTATCGGGGAAAACACAAATCCTGTACATTACGGTATTTGCGACGCGCTATGCCGACCTGGTCACCTTTCCAGCCACCTACAGTGTCTATAATGTGATGATGAAGACGCTTTTCATCAGCGTAACGCTAATAACCGTGCTGGTCATGCACAGCGTCTATCGCAAAACGTATGACCGGGAAAATGATACCTTCTACAATGAGTTTCTCATATTGCCATGCTTTGTGATCGCTCTGTTTGTCAACTATCGCATGGAAGCGTTCGAAATATTGTGGTCTTTTTCGATCATGCTCGAAGCGGTCGCTATACTGCCGCAAATGGATTTAATCTGCAAAACGTTTCACGTGGAGCCATGGTTCAAGTGTTATCTGTTGCTGCTCGGCTCGTACCGCGCGCTCTACGTATTGCATTGGGTCGATCGGTACGGCCAGTACGGTCTCTACGATCCATTGGCATTTATATCGGGTGGTATTCAAACAGTACTGTTTGTACTGCTTGCGGTGCGAATTGCAACCCTTAAACATCGAGAACGCATTGTTACGGTCAGTACGATTTGTTAGTTTGGATAGGCTTATAACTAGCCCCATACACAGCCAACGTTACGAAGTTTTCAGTTTCACTGTTCGCGTTCTATGTAACTTCATGAAACTACGCGTTGAAATAACAATAAAGTCTAGAATTGCAAACAAATCCTTACAAATATAATATGCTGTTTGATGTTGAATTCATCATGTCTGTTGTTGAGCATTCACGTGTTCATGCATGTTGCTCAGCGGTTTCTTCTCTAGAATTTTCGGTTTTTTGTTTTTATTAAGCGTAAAAAAACACGGCGAATCTCCTGTGATTCGTAAAGCACGCATTTTATATACTTTGTTATAAAATATTCCACAAAATTGAAGTTAATCATATTTATGAGCGACAATTTATTATTATTTATTTAAAACTATTTTATTCTGATTCGTATTGGACAAAAGCGATTTTTGACCCAGTGTGCCGGTAGAATAGCTTATTGAAATACCTTGGTAGAATTGACAGTTGTCATATACGTCAACGCCATTTTAAGAATAAAGAAAAACACAAAGAAGAAGAAGAAGTGTTTACACGTCAGTCGGTCGGTGTCCGGTCGCTTACATATTTCCAGTAAAAAAAAGCCCAAAAGTAGTGAAAAATCCCATTTCCGTACTCCTTCATCTCGATCCCTTCGGATCCGGCTGATTTGCTGCAAGCAGAAACCTCGGAGGGCTGCTTTTACCAAACCTGCCGGCAACGCGACTACGTGTGCAGAACGCAACCCCTTGTCTGGCCTGCGTGTATATGTTCGTGTCATCCTATCTCCAGCGGACCACCTCCTTCTGTACTGTTGAACCATTCTGAAGTCTTCTTTTCCATAGAGCCAAAAACAAACCAACCACCAGCGGACTGTTGGAAAGATACGCGGATCGGGCAAACCAGACGAGGAAGACCATTCCTTGCCCATATTACACCAAAGCTGCCCCACGATTGTACCTAGAACCTTGCAAGGGAGTGGAGTAATTTGCAAAAAATGAATATTTTCAGATTGGCCGGCGATTTGTCGCATCTGCTTGCAATAATTTTGCTGTTGATAAAGATATGGAAGACGAGATCATGCGCTGGCATATCGGGCAAATCGCAGATCCTCTTCGCCATCGTCTACATTAGTCGCTATTTGGACCTGGTGACGACGTTCATCAGCGTGTACAATACCTTCATGAAGCTGGTCTTCATCAGTACCTCCGTGGCCACAATTTATCTGATGTATGTCAAGTTTAAAGCAACGTACGACCACAACCACGACTCTTTCCGCATCGAGTTTCTGCTCGTTCCCTGCTTCCTGCTGGCCCTGTTGATTAACAACGCGTTTACCCCACTGGAAATCTTGTGGACCTTCTCCATCTACCTGGAAGCGGTTGCCATACTGCCCCAGCTGTTCCTGGTCAGCAAAACTGGCGAAGCGGAAAGCATCACCAGCCATTACCTGTTCGCCCTGGGATCTTACCGTGCGCTATATCTGCTGAACTGGATCTACCGATACTACGCCGAGGGCCATTACGATCTGATTGCCATCTTTGCCGGCGCTATCCAAACGATCCTGTACTGCGACTTCTTCTATCTTTACATTACAAAGGTTCTTAAGGGCAAGAAACTTCAGCTGCCGGCGTAAGTGCATTTGTTCAGCAGCAGTAGCAACAGTGATGCAATGGATGAGGAATAAACAAGAACTATTCCTGTGTGCGGATGTACCATTAGCCACGACGTGAAACAATACATTTACAGTTTAACTTTGCACCCAGGCCATCATTGCATTACGGTCAGGATGAATAAACGAGATAGAAAAGGAGGAACCGTTGCGCCAGTGAATTTAGCTGTGGTGATCAAACGATCACCACTTTTCATACAAATGAACAGACTAAACTATTGGTCCACTTAAGGACAGTTCAAATAACAGCGCGACTTTAACTTTAGTTTTACATCTCTACTAACCATTCTTACGTTTTCCGTTAAGTAGCTATTCTCGCGCTACACACTCTTCCTGCTACTTGTGTAATTGTGTATTTCTAGGCTTAGATGAAGAAATGTTAAGACGCAGAGGAAGAAATATTGCTACAGATTGCATATGATGTGTAGGGAGAGAGAAAAAAAACCCTTACCATACTATTTCGCACAGTTAGCATGCAAGAGATACATTCAATAAATATCGGAAAGCTGAAAACAATCGAAATTTCCACTCGACTTCAAAGCAACACTTTTTTCCCCTTTATTTTGTATTCGAATTTGCTGAACTTTGTTAAGACTGTGTTTCATCATGCCTTTGGCTCTGTGAGGTTGAGGCTTGTACGTTAAATTAACCAGTAAACATGATTTTTCCCCTCTGTTGTTTTATTACATGTATTAAACCACAGAGTCAAATTATACGAATGATTTAAGGATTAAGCAACAAGAAGTATTTTCCGTAAGCGTATTCCGAGCTCCGTTTGTTGCATTTCAGTGATTGTTTTTTTAGTTGATTTATTCTCTTCCCCCTAATCAGGATCATTTAATAATAAATGTAAAATAACTCGTAACTCGCTTTTTATTCCTGTCTTAACGAACGAACAGAGCTAATGAGAATCAAGATCATTGTGCAAACAAGAATGATCATTGCACATGTGGTCGCATTTGCACAGATGTTTAAGTCATTGGCTTTCGTCATGAAAGCTATGCCCAGCCCCATTGTAATACATTATTTTTTCCTCTATTCAAGACTGAGCGATAGTTAGTGGGTGATCTTTACTCGTTCGCCACATTTATGTACAGATGCATGAATGTTAGTAGTGTAGTTTTTGAGAATGTGAAACAATCTGTTTTATCTACACAACGAGTTAACAATTCCTTTGGCAGCATCTGTACCAAGTGCTTCAGTGTCATCCATGGTAATCGAAGTTGTCGCCAATTATGATTACAAATGCTTTCAATTGTAATTTATGTTGGAAATCGATTTGAGTGGAAATCGAAAATGCCTCATGTTAATAACTAAAACATGATGAATTTAAATGCTTGAAATAATTGTAGCATTTTTTGTTAATGGGAATGCTATGCGCCTGAAAGTATTTATTATGGTTACTTGTTTGAGTTTTACTAGTTTTGGTAAAAATATGTTGCATATTCGTTACAATAATCAAAATAGAAAATTCTCAATGGAAACATTCAAAATTAGGAAATTAAATTTATTCAAGCAATATGATTATTGATTGCATACCTTTAGGCGCACACCCGTACTGATCAATGGTACTGCTAACCCTGTAAAATACCATCAAACATTTTGCTAGCAAGTTGGTTCGATTCCCTAGCCGCAAAATTAAAGATTTTGGACGTCGTGTGGACGCAGGGTTTACGCCCTAGCCGCAAAATCGGGTTTGCCGCGAATTTTGACCAAGCGAAAATAAAAATTAAGCCATTTTAATGGGGCGAACACACACACACACACACACACACACACACACACACACACACACACACACACACACACACACACACACACACACACACACACACACACACACACGAATTATGGCTGTTGATTATGGGTGGGAAAATTATGGTTATGACTTCTGTTTCACTTTCGCTCACAGACGATGATGTTCCGTTTTGGATGATTTGCTTTCTCAACAAGTTGTTGGCGCAAATCTGTGGTTGTTGCTGCTCTTTCTCGCACGTGAAGGAGTTTTTTTTGTCCTTGTTTTTGCCGTGTGTGACATTGGCTGCGAATCCTCTTGATGCGTTAAAGGAAGTTAAGTTAGTTAAAGGGTAAATTGTTAGATGCAATGGCTCTGGCACACCAAACGATGTACCAATTCGTGCATGTTTTTGTGCCACACTGTACCTAACGCGTTTTGTGACTAGCACAACTACAAACACAGTATTATGATGTTTGCAGATTTGGGACATATTTTGGTAAACTTTTTATGCGGTTGAGCAACAATGAAATGCCGCATATTGCATATCCTTTCAACCAAACGGCAACCTGCTGCAATCTTTTAATCGTCACTCTGGTGCTCTCTTCGACCAGCGCCCCGACTCATTGAACGCATGCTGTGATGAGACCGGTTCCTACGAGACCGGACGAGATCGATTCTTATCCGGACCATTCCCCAGATAGCAGCGACTATCCGATAGCGTGATTTTAGTAAGGTTAAGAAGTCGTTTCAGCCCTGTCTACAGCATTGTTCGTTACGTCAAAGTAGAAAATTTGTACGGGAGGTTATGAGCTTGCAATGCCGCACGCGGCCTCGGCACGTGGGGGATGGCGAAATCACCTGTACAACAAAGAGAGCAGGGAAATGGCAGGGAGTTGTGGGGTCTTATCGGGCATGGGCTGCAATCAACCAAGTGGTTCCATGGAGCGCTGGTATGTGGTCAGCGAGTGCGCTAGGTAGTTCGGCAGGCGCCAATCCGACCCGTGGGTGCAACGAGTTCGAGTCGACACGAATGAACTGGATGGTTTAGGGATGGTTCCGACAAAAAGGATTAAGAAGGATCCTAACGGATCCGCTTAGTTTGCGTACTGCTTAATCCGCCCGCACAGGGCATGTTGCTAAGTCGTGCGAGTTGACGTGACCTCTTTCTAATTGGTTTACCCCTAGCGAGATAGGCAGTCCTGGGCCTCTAGGATCAAACGGGGCTTGAATGCAGGACGGTCATGTTGTTGTGTTGTGTTCGGGTAGTACGACAACGAGGGGTAGCCAAATCCAGCCAAGCCATGCATAAAATGCGGGGACGCGTGGAGCAGCGGGTGAAAGGACCGGCTGCATCACCGGCATTTGAGGCTCCCGGGGGCCGGTCGCCACAGCCAATCCACGCATCCTGCGCCAGGACAGCGACGGACTAGAACAAAACTTTCTATGCCATCCTCCAGGCAGCGACATGGCCGCGCAGCACCATCCGCAACGATAATGCGTCTCCAAAAAAGGCGAGAGAAGGAGCAAGCCAGGCAAAACGAGCGATGCGTGCGTCAGCCAAGCCGGGGCGGGTCGCTCCTCGCTTACAGCATCGAGCGAGAGGCGGGGGAGACGTTTCTTTTTTCTCTTCCGAACAGTAGACCCCGGTAATTAGGATTAAAAGGGTACACCATGGTGGGTAAATCCTAACCTTCAATCCGGTGGGAGGGAGAGAGCGGTGGGAGAAGATTGGATGATTTATACATTATTAAAGAAAAACATAATGGAAAGACAATATGTGTTCAATGATATGCCTCATTTTAATATTTGACCTTCCGTTGACTTTAACTAAGCATTGGTTGGCTTAACATGAGCGGACTAGCGCATTGAAAGATCTTTTGTTTAAATTGTTTTTTTTTTTGCACAGGTGCAACTAACTGCACTAACGAATAACATAAAACCAGTACGAAGCATGCATTCAATCGATCCGACAAATAGCTCGAACGGTAAATCGATTCCATCCAAACGACAACTTGCGCGTTGATCAAATCCAGATTCGAACGACGGCGCTCTAGCCAACGGGCAATGCATCAGCAGCCAAAAAAACAGGAAGGAAAAAAAACAATAACCTTTAGTCAAGCGTGCTCACACAACGTCAAGCATTCGCAAATAACTGCTGGGAGAATGAAGGAGGTGGGGAAGTGACGTCACTGAAAACACGTATGATCTAGAACGGATAAACGGATAAAGAAGACAGCAGATAAGCGATATCACTCCCACCACCACTATCATATGAACAGCTGGTGTGATCGCAACTACCGACCAGGAAGGAGTAAGGGGGAGGGCAAGATTTTTTTTCTAGCCATCCATAAAATTTATTTTTTGTGGCTGCTATTCGATACAACAACCCTGGGAAATCCTTCACAATTTTTGCCATAAAACCCGTCTAAAAAAATATGCTTGGTCGAGTAACCTCTTAAACCGGACGTCGTGTGGACTTCAATTTTGCGGCTAGGGTACAAGTTCACAGCCCCAGAGCCCTCACACTAAAGAGCTTGGGAGCCTTGGCAGTTTTTTCACCCCTAGTTTTAGCAGTTATAATTATAGCACCCAGAGAGCAGGTATAACATTGCAAATTATAGCTTACTAAACAAGTGAATTTTGAGATTTCATTTTTTTAAATACACAAAAGTTGGAAAAGTGATCTTATTGTCAAATAACACCACAAAAAAATAAATGAATGAAAAATAAATATTTTATTAAATATCTTAAGATTTCGCAGATGATACTATTTGCAATCCTCGCAATGTTTGACGGGGAGCGCTTGGTGCTAGTGCAATTTGAAATATAAATTCGTACTTATATACTTGTTCGTTCTTTCCATGCTCATCGTAACACTCATTGTTACTCATTACAAGAGCAAATCATAAAAGAAAAAAATGTCTCACCGTGGCATGTTCTCAGCTCGTGTCCTTAGGATTGGGAATGCGATACACGGTGCTATAATAAAATTACGATGTTCGTCACACGGATAAAAAGCTTACAAATTCGCTTAAGCGACTGGAAACTTACAAATTCATACAAAAAATTCGAAAGCTATGAAAGCTTCACTGGTTTGTTCAATAGATGCCGCTTTTTTCTCATCGCTATATGTGTGTCCTTTTTTAACGTATTTTGCCTACATTCAATGGTTCATAGTTTTTTTCATCATAATTTATTTTAATTTCCACAATTAACTACAAAATAAAGCAGTGACAATGCCTTCGGTTGAGACACAAAAATGTATATGTTGAAAACGTAAACCAGACTAGTGATTTTGTGTACTTTTTGTTCTATTTTTGTAACTTGTACTTCTTCGACTTAATATTTTTTTGACTATTATCACTATGTATTTCTATTCTTCTTAGGGGCGGTCCCGTGGTACAGTCGTCAACTCGAACGACCCAATAACATGCCCGTCACGGATTCAAGCCTACAATGGACCGTTCTCCCGTAGCAAGGCTCTGGCTGCGTGGTAATGGATTACGTTTCGAAACCCTGTATAGGCAGGCATGTCCGACGTTACACCAAATAGAAGAAGACTTCCAATCTTCATATACTAAATTCTAATCTTTTGTGGGAATAAAAAAAATTGTAAAACAATTATAATTTAATGGCTAATACCTACCACTTCAAGCACAATCACACGATGATTAGCTTTATTATGACAGAAAAAATCGATTTATGTGGAAATTTGACACACAGGGTTTCTTCGCGGTCCGTAATACAGTGGAGCGCCGTTTATACAGGTACCTTTTATCCGGCTGTCCGTTTGTCCGTGCTGTTCAGAAATGACAGTTCAATACAAAAGTGACATTGCGTTCTGAGGTGGATATCGGAACGGTTATCAGAGCACATCGTCATTAAAAATAACACTATAATTCATGGAAAATCTCAAATATTCTCATTTGAAAATCATTTAAGTAATAAAAAATGGGTAATTTTAATCAAAACATAAGATAAATTGAAAAAAAATCAGGTATTTCTGATTAAATATATCCTTTGACTCATTATCTGTGTTAATCGCATATCCGGGCGAGGTCGAGTCTCGATGAGCTCTGATAAACGGCACTCCACTGTAATAGCATATCTAGGGGATAATCTGTATGTGGTCCATAAAAAATAAAACGAAATAGCCCAGCATTTAACGCAATAATTCACCGATCGTGCTTTTACATTTCTCACACATTTTTGGGGTGGAAGGAAAAATAATTGAGCGATTGGCATAGTCGTCAACGCGGACCTCTTAAATTACAAAGGAGCCAAAAACCGAACTCATCGTTCTCGTTTATTGGGATGAGCAGCCCGGTCCTTCACATGATGCATTTGAAAGAACCGAACTGCCCCCTTCAATTGAAATTATCCACACAAATATCGAATATTTACTTACTTACCGACTCCATGAGCTCTGCGGCCTTGGTCCAATAAATTAACTTCTAATTTAAAAGTCATTCTCGTGTACTGTGTTCATGTAGTCACAGACGGATTCGTATACGGAATTGGCCGGACTCGGCCAAGAACGGTTTTGGAGTATTCCGGGCTTGACCCCCCTTCGCAATACCCAATTTCTAATTTATAGAAATATTACTAGTACAGACTCGACCGGAACCGTGCGGACTTGTGCGGACTCGGTCGGATTCGGTCGGATTCGGTAGGACTCGTCCGGACTCGATCAAAGTTACGGAGTTAAATCCGATTTTGATACGAAGTCAGATTAAGTTTTTCACGATGGCCCCACGACTCCATTCCGGATTACCTTTTACAACTAGGATTTAAAATTAATAAAATTCTTTTTTTCTCTCGTTCTCTCAAATTATGTATTGTGTTCTGTGAAGTATCCTCTTGGTTTTGGTGTTTTGGACTTCAATGGCTATACCGACCTATATAGTCTTCCAAGATTTATTAGTACCACGTTTCGAATCTAATAGGTTCGTTCCGTTTCATTCAATGCAACGATCGAACCATAACCTTAAGTGTTTGCACCTATATGTTAGTTAGCCTTCATGAGATGGTTAAAGTGTCTTTCTTTTTTGAGGCTCATCACATTGGAAGGAAAGTAACGCGTAAAATAACAAAAAAGTTTTTTGGATAATGTAAGGAATACACGCGGTATTTTATGCTTCTCATGGGCAACAAAAGTGCACTACTACAATATAGATATGAAGACGAGAAGAATAGATTCAAATCTACTGTACGATGTAGGCTTACACTGTCACTTTTCATGTAAAACTAACGTAACAACAGTGGAAAAATACACAGGACAATTTGGAACACTGATAGTTTTTTAACAATTACTTCGCATTTCATTGGCTGTTTGTGCTGGTAGCTGTTCTTCGTATGTCTTGCCCTTTTTCCGAATTTATCATGTAACGCAAGCCATCTTTTTGTCCAAAATGCGTCTGCTTTTCCGAGTGTTATGCTGAACCTTTATAACAATTACAATGAAATGGTTTATAGAAAACGTAACTTTGATAGCAATTGCGTACTGTTCCTTTATGAAAAGAAACTAGTTCCGGTGCATATCGAAAAAAAAATGGAATTTTCCTGTCACTAATACCACGCAGCTGGATATTCAGTCCGTACTACAGGAAGACGGTTCCGTTCGGGGATCGTTATCTTTCGGTCTTGTAGCAGACGATGCTAGTGATGTGCTGTATGGAGTGCACTCACGACTCCGATCCGACTCCGACTATTTTTAGTTCGATTCCGACTCCGGCAAAATGGAATCACTAGATCCACCCGGAGTCGGAGTCGTTCGGAGTCGTTCAGAGTCGAACGACTCTGGACGACTCCGAACGACTCCAGACGACTCCGACTCCGGACGACTCCGGACGACTCCGGACGACTCCGAACAACTCCGAACGACTCCGAACGACTCTGACATCGGGCGACTCTGGACGACTCCGAACGACTTCGGATATTGCAGCGCGGACCTACCTTCCGGAGTCGATTCCGAATTTATCGGAGTCGGATCGGAGTCGACTCCGAATTTTTGCCAACTTTACCCATCACTAGACGATGACATTATGGCATGGAACACTGAGCCGCTCCCAATGCTTATAACTATGTAAAGATCAGTTGAAAAAAATATTCAGCAAGATGTGTTCCTCTGACCAACTATTAGATCACGTGTTTCATAGCACCCACTGCAATATGGTATTTACGAAAGAAGGATAGTTTAATTGCTTTATAGAATAATTTAACTTACATTTAATTAATAGTATTAGTATAAATACTTACCAATATTTTTGATTTTTGTATAGTATAGTAACATACATTTATTTAATAGTATTGGAGTAAATACTTACCAATATTTTTTATTTTTTTATAGTATTTTCCACTACGACAATCCATAGCTGGTTGTATATCGTTTCTTAAATACTATATTAAGACTATATTACAAGATAAATGCATACGACTGGCAACGTACGAAGTGAAAATCAAAACAAAACACATGAAATTCACAACCATGTTGTGCGAGTAAAGAAGCACTTTGAAAAGACGAGAAAAGATTGACGAGAATAAAATAAGGAATGAATGATTGATGTTAAATAAATTATGACTTTTCATCACGATTCATCAACAAACACGAACACACGCGCTGAATAAATGGATTCCATCATGGCTGACCGCTTTACTTGTCTTGCTTTGTGTGTGTGTGTTAGGCTGATTTTGCCGCAGGCCTGCGCCGGCCAAACAGCTCCATATTATTATCGGCACTTACACCTTCTCGTTTCGATGTCTGGTAAAAAGTGCACCATGTCGTATCCTATGCAATATGGTCAGCACCACGAAAGGAATCGGTTTTGGAGCAGGTATAGGTGAGAAAGATAACAGACAACTGGTCAAAACACTGGGCAGGACATTACAATGATAGATATCTATTTTTTTCGGTATCGTTTTACGCATCGACATCATGCTTAGCGTGTGTTACTGCATCGGCCGCCAATCCATCTCAATCTGTGGAGAACAAGAAAGTTGTAGTGCATGTTGCGGTTATGATTATGAGTGAGGAACTGTGTAATTGGTCCACACATAAGGGATGGACTCGAATATGCGTGCCTTTTCCCTGCATCAGGTCATGCTCACACTTTCAGTAATATTGATTTATTTAACAATTTATTTTCCTCAAGATACTTTCGAACTTTTGCGTGCGTACTGTTTGTCAGTATGTATTGCTTGCGATGTTTGTTATTTACTGGTTTTCTTAGCTTGTTTTTTTATTATTCTTTCCAAATGTCCTCCACTGAAGAGGTTAAGATGTCACACTTTAGAGAAACATGTCTCCCGGCTACGTTCACATGTCATTCAAGCGCTAAAATAACGCGTGCTAGATTAACTGCATCGGCGTGAAAACCCTGAACCCAAGGAACTTAGCTTGACAGCTTGACGTCACGTTGGCTTGAAGCAGCAGGTAGAACGGGCCAGACATCGCGCTGGGCGCATTACCACACGCGACGAATGATCCTGTATAGAGGGACACAATCTTGTGTCTTGCCTTTACATCGTCGCTTACACATTCAGCTAGCATGGGAAGAGAGATGAAGCGAGAAGCGATGGTTTCTTGTCCACAAATGGTTGAGTGCACAGCGCTCATAAATAATTATTTTTAACTGAAATAACTATATTTCAGCTCGTTCGCTGACAGCCGCGACGCTTAGGTCGGGCGCATTGGCATCCTGCTGTTAATGCTTATTTGATCGATGACGGTCAACATGGGCGACGTAAGTTATAAAGTTAATGATACTGAGCGCACCGACGCGATCGTGATCAACGCGGATGAACAGTGGATGCAGTTTCGTTGCGTTTAGTGTTTGTGGGGGGAAGGTGGCTTGACAGCTCAGCTCATGGGGTTACAAATTATACCAGTGAACAGTTTTGGAAGTGTGGCATTCAACCAGACACGGTAGAAACGAGTACTGGCACCACAATAGCAGTAATAAATATTCATCAAACAAACCGTAGAACGAGCGTTAATCCATTACAGTGCTCGGTGCTGCATGCGTGTGCTTGATTAACGAGCGATTGCAAGATTGTGCCGGGGCAGAAATTGAGAAGTCACGTAATGAGCGTTAAGGTGGATAGGAAAGGCTCATAAACACGTTCGAAACAGTGGCATCTCAACCTGGTATTAGCTGTTTGGTGGCTTGGGAAGGTTCTAAATCCGATACTTTTAAATATCTTTAACATAATCGAACATCAATCTCTGTCAGGCAAAAAACAAGAACAGAGCTTGACGCTGATAGAAATTATCTTAGAACACATACACCGAAAGAAATCGTCTTACGTACAGTTGCGTCTTGAGTTAATGCCCATCAATTTTGATTTTGTAAAATTGAGAAGGGAGTTATAATAACTTTAATTAGTATTTCATCAGTTTTTGTGTTTAAAAGAAGCATTTTTTGTTAAATTGAATAATACATAATATGTTCCTTGACTGTTATTTTGTCTTGTTAAATTAAAATTTAGTAGAAACTTCGCCACTGATTCCAATTGTATATGTACAGTGTTCATCGGGAGTTCTTGAAACAGCATAATTAACAACCCCTTCATCAGTGGCGGTTAACGTTCAACTGTAGGTCGTTTTATACATCTTCTAAAGGAACTCACCCGATGGCGAGGATATTTAAAACCACGAGCGTGGTGAAAATGTGGTCATAAAGCTTGAGAGTTAAAAGATGCACGGATCACATTTTTTCCTGTGTTGGAGGATTATTGTGTCTACTCGTAAATTTACCCACAGCCACCGAGGACAGCTCTAAAACATTGCCAACAGCGATATTAAAAAAAAAATTATCGTAAAACACCACAAAGCAACTCAAGATGAACTCTCCTTCAATCTTCCTGAGAATGCTGTGTTGGATTTAAAACAGCTGTTGCTACTGGTACGATATATGGTACCGTCTTGATGTGTGCTTATGTACTGTGTTTTCTGTTTCGTGCCGTCTTCTGTACGCCTACAGTTTAGAGACATTACCAACGCAGCTTTGTGTGGCAACGCAGTAAGAGTGCGGTAGCATACCTATAGCATAGCAATAGATTAAAAATATATAAAACAAAAACGGGAGAATATAAAACAAATCATTCTGCAATGCTGAAATGCTAAAACCGTGATTTCATCATTCTTTTCATGCCTTTTTGCTAATTACTGTGAATTTAATTTACAAATAGCTCAACATTCATGATCTGGTATGCGGTATGTGGCATTGGTACATGATTAAAGTTTGGCATCGGGCCATGCGTCATTAAATATTAATGCATCATTTACATATAAATACACTTTAAATAATTTATTAAACTTGATTACAGTGCGAAGGTTGTTTGTCTTGAATCGATGAGAGGGGGGTTTCCTGTTTTTTTCCTCCTTTCCATCGCTACCAGCAACGGAAATAGCGCGATGTTGTGTGCTCGTGCAGATCCGGTGTTGATTTGTTTCACAATTTATAATTTATGATCAACGGGTGTGTGTGTGTATATAGTATGGGAACCTGTTTATTAACTTGTGCAACGGGTGTCTGCAATACGAAAGGGGCAGTACAGATTGCCAGTCTATCCTGGTTTTAACGACTGTTGCCCTAATAGCGACAATGAGGTCGATGGAAATACTTAACGATTATTACGGCGATAAGTGATTCGTAAAATAAGATACCAGAGCGAATAGGTGCAGTTGGAAATGCAGCATATTAAACACCTGTTTTTATCCAAAGTAACGAAGCAGAGTAATAAGTATAATGCGAATTATTATTGTCTAAAAAAACTATAAGGTTAACGAACGTTTCCTTATTGCCACTAAAACATTGTATGAGTTGCTGGTAAAAACGATAAACTCGCTGGCTAGTACAAGTCCAGGCATGGTTCGATTCACGCATGCATTCTCAATACATGTTTCACATCTTACGCCTATCCGACCAATGTTTCCAGCTACGTTTGGGACAAATTCGGCTAAGGGGTGAAAACGGAGATGCGTGAGTGAGTGGTGGACTAAAACACTCATCTCGACATTCATTCGTTTTGCTGTGCGCCCATAATCCACCGGAGGTGCACTGGTTGAAATTCAAAATAATCATTATCGCGACGGTCATAAATTTAACATTTCCTTCATAACTCGCGATGATAAGCACGCAGCAGCCTGACCTCCCTGTGCGTACACCGCCACTGCTGGGGTGTTCGTGGTGCGCAGGACCGGTGTGTACGGGCTAACAAAACACTGACATGGTCACGGCGCAGTTATTAATGAAGCTATCCCGTGAATTATTTTAATGGAAGATATCAAGATTTATTTGTTTGTTTGCCCCTGTCACAGAATCGTTGTGTATATAATTCGTTGTCAGTTTAATGTCGCCACCTGTCGCTAGCGTTTCCTATTAATCACACCAATTGGAGTGTTTCCTCTGGTGCTCTTCGTGCCGCGTGCTGCTCAGTCTGAAGAGATCACGCTCAGTAGGGGCGAACAGCATCGCGAGCGCCCAAACGCAGCACGCCCGAGAGAGCAGAGTGTGATCGGAGCAGGCAACGTTGGAAATGATGAGATCGTTTTTCAGACGAATTCAAGCGAAAACCGGCTTTCGGGTCGGTGTGGTACAGAGCTCCTGGACTGCTGGGGAGCTGGGAGCGCGGCGGACGATAAAATGTGCCGTGACGAAAAGCGGCTGCAAGCGATCCAAACGTTGGCGGTATGATGAGATACAGTCCGCGGTGTAGGTTGTCAGCAATTAACTTTCGGTGCGATTTGTCTTCTCCTTTCAAGCGTGCTACCTTACTGTTCCGAGTCGTTTCGATTTCGTTAGCCATCGCTATGGTTACCATCGTTATCCGCGCGGTGCGCTCCGCACCGGGGGTACGGCGCATTGGCGGCCTACGATTACTACACGTCCCGAACCGATGCTGTGTGGCGAAATTTGCCTCGAGAGCTGACACCGTGGTTTTAATTTTGTCCTTCACTTTGATTTATCGTCCCAGCTCTCGAGATTTTCAACCGCTCCGTTCGTTGGAGCTTTTGCGCTTCACCCCGGGACCGCTAGGGTAAATCTGCCAGACGCAGCGAAATGTGCATTCCGCGATATTGCTAACCATCCGGGCCGACATTCAGAACATTTTAAAAACTTGATTACGTTTATGCTCTGGCATTTTATCCCTTCGCACCGGCTGCCATTTCTGGTGTGCTTGTTTGGCCACTCTTACGACAGCTTTTACGACTTCCCAGGAGAGTGCGCACCAACACGCTTACAAGCAAAACGGTTACGCTCTCGTCGCAACGCACTCTCGCGCACCGCCGCGTCTGGCCACAATCTCTCGCGGGGCTTCACAATAATCAAGATTTATTTGTGCATGTTTTTCCGCCCGTCATTATATTCGGTCGAGTTTGAGCGTGAAGAATTAAATGACTTATGGTTCAATATCGCGTATGAATTATTACCGTGCACTTTTTTCAATGCTGGAATATGATCGCTTGCAGCTTTAGATGGTAGGATTGGTTCGTTGGTTGGTTGGTTGGTTGGTTGGTTGGTTGCGCTGCAAATGCAGAGGTCGCATATAAAATTGCCCCCCAGTCAGCGAGCCGTTCAGTGGTCGTTGGAGTGAGTCTGGGGCTTTATTTATTTCATTATTGTTTTAGCTGTTGTTATAGCATATTGCTATGCGAAAGGCAGTCAAACATCGAGGTTGCTGGTAGATTTAAGTGATTAAGGAAAAAAACTTTGAACACACTAATAAAAACCTCTCTTCTAGTTTGATGCAAAATGCAAAGTTATTAAAATATTCGTTGGTTCCTACAAAATACATAAAAATTATCTATACGCAATACAATGATAATGAGTGTGGATAAGCCTACGTCGAAATAGCAATTTCTATTCAACGACAGGAATAAGGTTAGAAAAGAATGCCACATTTCATTTCAATTTGTAAGGACAGAAGGTGATATTCCTATGTTGTGTGTGTGTTTTTTATGTTCTCACATAGTAATTGTAATCCCCACGTTCCGGTGCCGCCTTGGTAAGAAGAAATAATCGTTTGATTTGTTCCCTGCTTTCCGCAGAATGGCAAGTTGGTGCGTTCAAGAAAGAAGCAGGGAACACAGAACACAAAAGTTTTGGATAATCTTTCCGAAGGAAAGCCAAATACTTGAATAAATGTAATAGGAGAGTTGCATAAAAAAGAGGCCCTCAGTTAAGCTAAAATGAACACCAGGCTAAAAAAAAACCGTCACATATCCGCTGACTACTTGTTGAGCCGTGCTCTACAGTCTCGCCGGGTATCGTGCCACGCCGGTTTACCTTTTCACGACCGTATTATGTTTTGGGTCGATCTTTTCCCGTCTCTTCCGCTTTTATTTTCGTCTTCTTATCGCGCCATGCTCTCCGTAGCTGTCACCGTCGACGGCTCTTTCGTCGCCATTTCACGGCTGAACGAACCCACAAATTCAGGTAGACACGATCCCTTTGTGTCAACAACAATAAACTGACAGAAAATGTCACGAAAGATAGACGTAATAATAATGTGAAATAAGGGAGCTGAATGCGCCACTTCAGGCTAATTACTAATCCCCTTGTTGAGTAGGCATTGGAAAATTGTTTGCGTGAGTGAGTAAGTGTGACGAAGCCGCACAGCACCGCCAGCCAGCCGTCCGCGGTTGGTGAGGTATGCCGAGCGGGAAATAAAACCTCCCCGGCGAATCATTCCGTCTGGCAACATAAGCGACAGGAGGTCGTTGGGACAGAAATTTCTGTCGTTTTATGTCATTTCAACCGGCTTTGCGCCATCGGTAGCACCATTGAACAAATGTTTGCTGTTTGCGGCGAGGGAAGGCGAAATAAGGGAAAGTCGTGCGAGGGGTGAAAGTCTTGGGCGAAGCCTCAGGGAAGGGCGGACATCCGACCCGGGTCCCAGCGTTTGAATGTGCGTTGGCATCAAATAATGGAAAGCGGATGCATGTAAATCTTTTAAGTCAGTTGAAGACAGTGTGCATTGCTTGACACGTATATGCTTGTTCTAAAAGTCGCCAGAATTGTTACTCTGGTCTGGCGTGTTAGTTGGCTATGCTACTGAAAGTTAAACAAAAAGTTAAACCAATGTAGTGAAGCGATAGGAGGCGCTAGCTGTTGCCCGAATGCACGCCCTTGTGGAATGCACCGGGTGCTGGTGCGTTCGGTTTGCTCTGGCGGCCGACGAAGCTCACAAAAACAAAACATAAATAGAGAGATAAAACAACTGTTTAAAGAATGAATTATGGACCATTAAACTGAAAGCATAGGGTGCTTGTAAGCCAAAGGCTGGTAGTAAAGCGAGACAGACAACGTTGTAGCTAAGGGACAACCAACAAAAAAGGTCACGGGTCAGAGTGTGTTGTGAGACGAGCGTGCTGCCCAAGCTTATAAGTTATGTCAACAGGGATATATGGGTGTATGTGCGTACTTGTAAGCAGAATGCTCTATTTGTCTCATTTCCTAATTGCTGACGAATGCTCAGTATCACACATTTGGGCATAAGTAGTTGATTGTATGTTAACGGAATATTCCGCCATTCGTTTAGCGGATGCAGCAGAGTGCGTCACGGTGCACATTTGTCGTGCTGTCAGTGACTCTCGCTAATGGGTCCGAAATAAAGCATGCATCCGCCCTCATGTCTCTATACGCCAAGTATTTGGCGCCCTTCAGGGGTAAGAGAGGCATCCCAAAAAGGCACTGCCAGACGCCAGTTAAAGCATGGAAATGAATACATGGGAAGACGAGAGAGGGACGTACTTATAGCAGAAAGATATGACAAAGATCAGGATAGAAAATTACTCAAAAAAGCTATTTCAAAACAAGTCACACCAAATTAGACACTCCCGTCCAAATCCCTTTAGGATCAGCGAGAGAAATGCACCCATGCACGATCACAGAACATAGAGGGCGAAAAGTGAAGCACTCGAGTGAGTATGCTAGAGCTGCTGATTTATTATACCGTCATGTGTCATGTGTGTAAATGTACAATGTGTGCGTGTGTTTTTTTTTCTCTTCCCTTTCTATACTTTCTGGGAATACACAACGGGACGATAAGCGTAAACGAACGAACGACTGAACGCGAGAAAGATGCTAGCAGCAGCATCTGTCATCCTGCACGACGGTGACAGCGCCATGACATAACGAAGCACCCGACTGCTGCAATGGTGTGTTCTTGGCTAGAAACTGTCCTGACGCTGATGTGCGCTTAACATTGCGCGAGTGTCGACGTTTAGAGGGGAAAAAATAAAGCCTGCTTGGCTGCAGCATGTTCCCGACAGCGTTTGGAATCAAGCTAGGATTGGATAGACGGAGGATGATGGTTGGTTGATTCGTGGTATCCGCCTGCTGCCTGCTGCCTGTTGACTTTCCACAGTCGCACGGGAATAGGCCATTGGGAAATTGGATATCGTTGCTATGCAAC
This sequence comes from Anopheles arabiensis, assembly GCF_016920715.1. Classification (NCBI taxonomy): domain Eukaryota; kingdom Metazoa; phylum Arthropoda; class Insecta; order Diptera; family Culicidae; genus Anopheles; species Anopheles arabiensis. The sequence continues at coordinate 49,262,038 of NC_053518.1, read as the reverse complement.
TGAACTATGCACCGAATTAGTGATAAATTTATTGCCCATTTCCTGCGAGCTGCGCTCGGCGTGTTTAGGGCGGTACGGTGGCAGGAATCCGGATAAACCACTGTAAGATTTACCGCCTGTAGCATACCGATTCCGTTAAAACGAGAGAGGTAGAGATCGCTGGCCAGTAAACTCATCAATCGTTTGAACTGCGTGAGTAATGAATGTGGACGTTTAAGTTTATGGACGTGGGTCGTGTTTTGAACTGTTTCTGCTGTCACAACATTGCAACACATTCTTTTCTGCTCCTTCATGTGTTGAAGCTTGTTTTTATGTATTTTTGTACAGTTTCTTTTTTTTAGCATCTATTGTGTTGTCGTTTATTGCTGTGGTTTAGGCTAGATACCACGGATTAGGAATAGAAGATTATTTGATTAAAACATAAGTTTTTTAAGTAACATAATTTTTAAATGTTAAATTCTCTGGCATGTTTCTTTTGTATGTGGTATAAATGATTAGTAATATACACTACTTAAATATGCTAGTAACAAAGGATCATAAATATTTTCATTGAACCAATAACTGCGTCAAATACCATCATAGTGTGAATGTTTGGCTTAAAGTGACCGCAACAATACCACTTGAGAAATGATACTTTTGCAAATGATACGTGCAAGACATTACAACTTCTAGGCACGTGTGCGTATCGTCTTAGCTGACTGTAACATCCGAATAGCTTTGCTGAATTAATGTTATCCTAGACGTTTCGTTTAATGGGAGCACGTTAATCATATGACTACTGTTCAGTGGGTGGCTCATAGCGAGACAGGCACAGGTTTCCGATAATTGATCGATTCGAATGGAGATCTTGTAAATGCGCTGCATAAATACGCTACTGTCGTTGATTGCGTACAGAATATAGCAGCCGGGTGGTTAAGGTATGACAACGCGTGAGTGTTTGTCGCTGTTTGAAAGGTGTGAGATGAATTTAAAACCTGCATTAATGCACCCAACATTTGTTTTATGGTAAGAAATATAGCAAATGTTTCTTGAATGTTTATTTTGTTTGAGATTTTACGTTTTACCATAGTGTCTTATTTATTGACGAAAAATATCAATCAACGCTATGTGTAGATTCATGAAATAAATATATTTAATCATGTTAATTTGGTAGCAACATGTCAATATTATAACATTAATGTTGAAGGATGATTTAAAATGATGATCTTTGTTTTGAAATTTTATTTAATTTTGTTTTAATTTTAGTTATTTAATTATTTTGCAAGTTAGGTGGGCTTAATTTTTCATGTAAGAACTGTTTTACTAAACAGAAACAATATGGTGTTATCCGAGTTGAACTTTATATATTATTGAAAAAAAATATTTTAAATATTTTATATAATTTTAAGATAAGAGTTTGCGAGATTTACCGTCATCGCTTTTTATCGCCAAATTCAAATTTATCAAGAGACAGTTAAGCTTTTCATTTAGGATTAAACAATGTAAGATTTTGCCATTTGTTAACTTAATCTAGCTTAACTTAACGAAAAATTAATTAAAATAAATCTATTATTAACATAAAAAAGAGCCCTTAGAAGAAGGAACTTAGATTGTTGGGTTTTTTCTTTGATCCGTTCGGTCATTTCATAGGCGATTTCAGTTAGAAGTTTAGTGCCAGTTGAATTATACAATTCTTCGAGCCTCATCCATCGTGGGGCATTCGTGATTAGACGCCAAAAACGATAAATAGCACCTGAAGGTTGAACTTCAGTTAACTCTAATACGCATTGAAATAAAATGTTTCTTTGTTGAATTCACATGATTTATATTTACATGCTTTACATAATGATTTAATTTAGTACATTGTTCATTCATTGAATTAGCCGCTACTTCGTTATAACGATTCAGGAAATAATTCCACTACCTTTACTTAAAACGACTATTTTTGTAATCAACTTTGCGAGATTTTGTTTTCGCACGATTTAGTAAAATTGTTTTAAAATTGATGCATAGCTGATTACAGTGAAAGTGATTAGCAATTTTTAATCGATTTATGCACTGTGAAGAGAATACTGCAAAAGAAAAACACAACGGAATAATGGAAACAACATTAACGGAGAGCGTCTGTAGTTCGGATCGCTATTAAAACGCTATCTGTCGGCTTTTCTCGCACACGAAACAGGCCGGCATGGGGACACAGTAAGTGGTATTGCAGGGGAGTAGGCGTTAAAAGGTATTAATAATTTTTCGTAAACCACTGAATAAATAACACCCCCAGCAGGGTTCGGAATCGTTAACGCGTACTTCAAACCTTCCTAAACGACCCCAACCATTCCCGGGGCCAAGGGGAGAAGCTCGAGCGTAACCGTCTCAGAAGTCCGGGGGTGAGCAGGCAGAACTGTAAAATATCGTTCACACCCAGTGTGTGTTAATCATTTCGCCCCAGAAGCGAAACTCTATCTGTCAAAACACAATCTCTTTACGCCGGGGCGTATATCGTTTGATCTGTTTATTGATTTTTCCGCCGTTCTCAGCGTGTACCATTGAGTTGTTCCCAGCGCATACACATTGCTTCGTGTTGCTTGGGTTATTGTTGGCCCGTTGGCCGCCACACATGTACACTCCCGCCCGCTGGTGGCAATGGTTACCATTCATACCGCCTAAGAAATGGTTTTTAGTCAGTTATGTTTACAGAGTGCGCATTTAGGTTGCAGTTTTTCGGCGGTTCCCCTGTTTGAAAGGCTAAGTAAGATGTATAACGCTCCATTATGGAAACCGGTGGAATATTACCCACGAAGTGACAGAAGCTGTCGATGGTAGGCGAAAAGAAACCGTGACTATACAAGATGCTAGAAGCTGGTCCGGGGAAACATTATACCGCCGGCCTTGGAGGTACAACGATGGGTGGCGCATGTGTGCTTGGCTTAGCATGCTTCCTCGTGCGATCGGCCAAAGGCCCGCCGACCGCCCCCCCGTACAAACATCATATGTGTGCAATCAAATTTTCGATGGAAAGTGAGGATGAAATACATTTGTTTACTTAGCCGTGGCATAAGCGGCCTCCTTTGATCCCGTGCAGCTATAAGCAAGCGTTTTTACGTATTCGCTGTTCCCCTGCGCGCTTGGCGGGCTCGATTCTGGTTGCCCGTTGCCGAAAGACATACACCGACCGGACGTGAGCGTTTCTGTCAATGGGCGCAGTTCAAAGACGGGCGCCGGAAGGCGGCATTGCAAACAAAAGCACGAAAAGAAAGGAATGTATAATTAAATGATCCAGAAAGCTAACAGACCAAGCGACAGGCCAGAAAAGTACATAAACGGCAAGTTAATGATCGGTGTTTACGAGAAGTGACTAACTGGGCGCGATTAAGCCGAAAACGATAAGATGAAATGAATCGTGTTGCAATGATTTATTGCTGGCTATTTTTTACGCTCAGCACTTTTGCGGGTCTTATTAGTTATTATTTTTATTTCTTTCCATGGTTCGAAATTCGCTGGCTTATATTCATGCGCATAACATCGGCACCCTAGTGAGGTCTTCATGAGAACTGAGAAATGCTGAATGGTTGAGTAAAGAAAACTAAGATGATATGTTTGAAGTTAGATAATTAATTATGCTTGTAAGAAATAAGTGACATTTTATAGTGAACAATAATCTCGTTTAATTATTAATTCAATCCATGCGGCAAGACTAAAACAGTGGAGCGCCGTTTATCCGAGTACCTTTAATCCATGTTATCCGAATATCAGTGTTAATGACAGCTCAATACAAAATTTACAATGATGTGCCCTCCACAAAGAAACAATACAATCAATGACCGATTCCAAAATATTTTCCTGAAAAATGATTTTCATACAAACGTATTTAATTTAAGCAAAACATAAAAAACTTTAATTGTGTATTTGTGTGTAAAACACACACTTGGCGTGATAATCCGTGCTATCCGGTCGATGAGCCTGGATAAACAGCGTAACACTGTAAGTATAAGTTTAAGAGAATAATGTAGTAGTAAAAATACTTCCATTCGACACATAAAAACATGAAATAGAATTGAAAATAAGCTATTAGTTATAAATGAGTTACCAGTGGATGCAACGTTAAATCAAGACGTTAATACGCCAAGGGTTGTTTTGAGTGGTTTTCATCTCTGAAGCGCATTTTTTGAGTAACTTAATTCATACTAGAAAAAGACAGATACCGATGGACGGGCATGTGGCTGGCTAGACGCACAAGCAATACGTACACAATCTCACGCAAAAGACTGGGCTAAACGTGACCATCAACAAACGTGATACGCCTACGGAGCGGCAGTGGCTGATTTGTAAAATTAATCGATCTTCAGGCACTCATCCAGTTACGCGGAGAGACGTGAGCTCCACTCGCCGCCGGAGTATATCTAGTAATTTATGGTTCATATATTAGCGGACGAAGCTAGTGATTACGAAATTTATTTAATCCTCTTAGCCGGCCAGCATCCGCCGCGAAACCGCAGACATTCGGCTGATGATGGTCAGTGAAACACATTATTAATAGGCAATAATTTAACTTCGAATTGGCTTTTGTGGCCCGGTCGGTGATACTTAGCCGGTGCGACTTAATTCCATGCTAATGTTGCGCCATTTGAGTGCTCCTAATCGAACGGCGGACTGTTGCTTTGATTTCAGCAGCAGTTCTCGGTACCATGCCGAGGATGTTGGGGCATTGCCTTAGTTGTTTTTAAAATCACCTGTCCTAATACCTGTGCACCAATGTTACCAGCCTGCAATATTGCCCTTGTACACGAGCACAACACACTCCTTTAATAGAGTGGTGTGACAAATAAAAAAAACCCTTTTTTCATGCCTGATCCTGCTGCTCTTCTAGACATTATTCGTACGCCATCGCACGACACAGGATATTTTTTGTTTTGTTTTGCACAATTGCAATCCCTTCCCATGGGTTGCGTGAAATAAAAGATGAATCCATCCGTTTTCCCCTGTCGGACCAGCCGTCACTCGTCATTCAAGTGATTTATGAGACAGCTTCAACACGTTTAGTTTAGAATCATTTGTTATCATTCATCACAAAACCGGAAAAGCTAGCGTGCACAAGGAACTGGCGGACGGACGAACAAACGGATCGCTGTCTGGACGGATGGATGGATGAATAGATGGATGCTGTACGCCACTATACGCAGGCACCGCTTGGGTAGTGTAGAATGTATAAATTATTGTTGCTCGTTAAAATTTTTCTTCGCTCCATACGGTTCAGTCGGCTTCAGTCGGCTTGGTTTGCGCTTTTTTGCTTCACCATTCATTTCTTCTTTTCTTTCCCTTCGTTAACGATTCTGGGGGTGCATAATTAATGTTTGTCATAACGAAACATAGCGATAACAATATGTACATGACACAGTCCTGAAAACTGATAACAATATGTCTGACAAGTTAGTTACTGATTATGTTTTGAAAGCTGCATCCTCGTTTCGACAATTTGTGCATTAATTTGAATGATGTAAGCGTAATGGTGTAAGCATCGCGGCAGCCACCCGGGTGCAATGTATTATACTATAGGGCTGATTGTACTGAAAACGACTCATGTAAAGGATGGTATAATTAACGAAAATTGTAGTAGCAAATATAAAGCCTTCCAGTCGATTGCCTTTTCAGGATGTATAACGTATAGTGGTAGAATTTAATATAAGTGTGTTTGATTAATTGTTGATACCTGTGGACAATAGCGTAAAACATTGAATGCCGAATGATTGATAATGAATCATCTAAATTATTTATGTAGAAGTTTCCTTACCGAAGCAACATAGTCAGCTAAACAACTCATAAAAACTAGCATAGTACTATTCAAGCATCATTTAGTAAGAAAATGCACATGGATAGATTGTATGCTGTATGTATTGTATGTATATTGTTTTAGTATTATAAAATATTATCAATTCATTTCATAACCATACTTACACAATGATAAGTTATAAATCGTAGTAATAAAATGTATTTATTTTGGTAATATGTTACAAAAACACAAAAATTTATAACAATAGATACCTGCATAAAATAATAGAATAGGACATTCTTATTCAAATAGTAACATAATTATATTTTTTCACCAATTCCCGCTGTCATTCAATTTTCACTATGAAACAAAATAATGAAGCTAATAATATTACTGTATGTAATGATAGTGGCACAAATGAAACCATTTTCTTTAATTCAAACACATTGTCGCATGTGTTAAATGGTATGTGAAGTTAAGCTGTAAAAAAACGCCTTAAAACGCTGACAAGATGATTGCGACATCTGAGACAGTTTGTGCTTGTGACAAACAACGCCACCTCGGTACGAGATAGCTAGAGTTTGCTTTAAAAAAATGGGTTTGTTGCCTAATGCGGTTGGATATCAAAACAAAAACGGACGCACTGAACACTGAAATGACCGCAGCCAATAGCTAGCCCAACAACAATAATGGGATACCGGTGCCGTTTGAACATCGTAGGACTGGCCGCGGGCCGAGTGCTTGCAAAGATTTATGATACAGCTGTAATCACGGTGGCACATTCATTCATAGCGCAAAAAGGTTCTGGTTTCGTTCCCCTTTTTCACCATCCAAAAACAGTTGAGCTAGGACACCACTCTCTGCATATCTCTCGTGTTCTTTTCGTGTCTCTGTTTGAGTTTTCCTGGTGCTCCTTATCCCGCTACCAGGAATTTCGGTGTTCCTGCTCTCTTTCTGCTTCACAATTGTGGTGCTTTCGTTTTCATCAAGTTTCACACCCAGACACCCGAGCGACCGAGCAGAGCCAGAGCCAGAGAGCGAAGGAAAAACGTGCTGAACTGAATAAAAACTATATAAATCACTGCCATATAATCCCCTGAGCTAGATTTATATCACTTTAGAGGACATAAATCTACATTTTGTTAAAGTTATGCAAATTAAACCATTATATTGCTTTTTGCACGGTTATGCGATGGCGTTTTGTTTCTATGGTTTTGCCGTTCCGCTTTGTTCAGTTCCTTCGTTATTATTGTCGCTTAGTTAGCTGTTGTAGTTATGATATGGTTAATTTTATGTGTGTGCGCGCCAAATTGCTCCAACTGTAGTTTATAATAATTGCTCATAATTGTCACACGTGTTAGTTTTAGGCAAATGAACCATTAATACTTCTGGTATTGGGCGAATATTGTACGTAAATTTGTTCACATGAGTGCTTGCTATTCAATAACACAAAATACTTAGATGGTCCGTGAAGTCCGTAAGTTAATCACAGCTTTGAACGATGAGAAAGTTTGGCGACCACTAGTGAAAATCAAATAAAAACAGCTGCCGATGTCAGGTAAACAACACTGGGCGTCAGGTTCAGCTTTGTCGCGAGAGCCACCCGTCCAAGTGCATTTGCTAGTAGGTGTTTTCTCAGTTGTCTCAGCCTTTCTCTCAGCCACCACACATGCTCCATCGGTTTCTATCACTGTGGTAGTGAGATCGTGTGGCTTTCGGGATCACGAAACATGCTTGCGGAAACTGCGCATTCGCTGCTCCGGACGCCATGATGGTTTTGCCGCTTGTTATGGCCGCTTCGTATGAGAGTTTTGGCGCGCTTTCTCGGTGCCCTGCACGCTGTCGGTGCCCGGTAACGTCGCGTAAAATATGGTACAGGTTACCCACATCCCCCGCCAACCAACAGCAGAACAGTAAAAATTACCACACCAGGGATGGCATTTCATCGCTAGACGCTGCTTGGAACTTGCTCGCAGCAAATGCTGGCCAAATTATTCTGTCGATTGAATGTTGCGATGTATGAAATTGTGCATTATTACAGTAACGCGCCGCACGCTACATAAAGTATCCAGAACTATGAAATTGTGCCCTCGTTATTTATGCTTAAAAGAGCCGGGATACGGGTAGGGTTCGAGTTAATGGTAGTTTTGCGTTGAAAAATGGCCTGCCATAAAATGTGGAACCATAATAAAAACATAAATTAAAATGATACCATTAAAGTCGAGCCATTCGTACGGAACCATCTGATAATAATCATACATCATTTGGAGCGATAAATTTCATGCGAAGGCACAGTCGCCACTTCGGTACTTAGCATGGTAGGGTGGTGAGAGTGGCTGTACTCATGCCAAAGTGCTATGTGTTTTTTTGCTGACCCATTTTGGAGTTATGTGCCCAACGGTGGGGATACGGAATGAAATGTGTGACGATCGCAATATTTATCGATTTGAAGTACTTTGTGCGGTAAAGATTATTTCCACTCGACACCCAACAAAAAAGTTTGATTTATCTGCCATCAATTGCCACAGTTTTCGAAAACAGCAATTATCAAAATGCCTTTGTTTCACAAAAATTTAATTTTGTACATAAAAAATATGTTAAGGGTTTCGTTCAAATGTGTTGTTTTTATGTATTTGATCATATTTGTTTGCTGTTTTTCGCAAGTAATGAAGCAAGAATCGCTTTTTTTAATTAGAGAATGTGAAAGTGGAAGTATAGAACACGCGGTGAATTGTGATGTCAAAAACGTTCTGTTTTTCACTGACTCTGGCTTACGACATAAATCGCAAAAGTGACATTTATTGCGGTAGTTTTGTGAATGACACCCTTAAACAAGCAAAAGAAAGCCTTCTAATGTGACACTTACAGGACGCAGCATTTGGCTACTATACGTTATTTATGACTAAGGAAAGTAGGGACAAACTTTTTCGCCCATACGTACAGCAGAACGATCTAAGAATAAGGGGAGCGATATTCCCCGTTAGTGAAGGTGTGTCGTTCTGTCGCCCAAAAATCACGATCCATGCTGGCAGTGTCGTGGACAAATGGACGCGTCTAGCCGACGCAGCGCTGGACAACGGTTGACGAGTAATTTGAATTTATTGTCGTCCATAAGCCACCCGTAGGAAAATTTATATCTCCACCCGTGCCAACTGGTTGCCGTTTGCTTTGGTGTTGTATAGTTAAGGCATTACATTAGCGAAGAGTATGAAATAGAGAAAGATCGGGTATAGTATTAAGCTGCTGACAAAGATTAAAGTTGTGAAAACACAAAGAAAGTATATGAGTATAATCATAATGGTTTCCGCGACCTGTGTGCAAGAAGCGATGAAAATTTCCAGCGTTCCAGTGTGGATGAAAATTTCTAGCGTTTGTTGTCAGTGCGCGGTAAAATTTATGAGCTCCATTATTGGATGTGTCTAGCTACTGGTAGAATTTGAGTAAAAATAGAATATCGAAAAAGAATTGGCTAAAAATATGACAATTAAACTATAAGGGATAAAAAAGTAAAATGCATGTAAAAACCAAGACTAAAACACAATTCATCTTAACAAATACAAAATAGTATAACTCAGGCAGATGAACCAAACAATAAACACACAAGCCTTATGAATGGATTTATGTAATTTCTTAATAAATACTCTCTCAAATCACAAACCACATGAATAACGCGAGAGCACACTGTAAAATGTGTCATGTAATTGACGAGCAAGTATTATTCTGTAAACTCCAAATTTGTAAAAGAGTGAGATCGACATCACTACGAACAACTTTATAATAATTATAAGAATAATAATAATAAGAAAAATAATAATTCATAATAATTCAGAAATGTTTAGAAACACAAACTAGACTCCACTTCAATGTTAAATAACAATCTACAATTAAAACAGTTGGAACAGAATATTTATACTGGTCATGCAGGGTTTTACAAGTCACTTTCGAATGTGCACATCATTGTTCACCACATCCAAGATGTTTTTCAAACGCTGTTATTGTGATGGAAATAAAATGTCAGATTGATATGGATTAACATCTTACACGTGGTGAATAAGAATGTTTACATTCTAAAGTGAGTTGGGAAACCCTGTAAGTATTTCAATTGGTCTACTCATCAGTTGTAAGAGAACATTCTTCTTAAGCTGCTTGTAGTTTATCATTTACAATGTGTTAGAGCTTATTGTATGCTCTGTACGATATAATGGCATTAGGAACAGGTTTAGGACGGACTTCTCATCACTAATATCTCGGAGGATATCGAAAAAGTTATGTTATTAAATGTTGGTTGCATACTGCAGGAAATCAACCAGGAGCATTTTTGTATGGTATTTATAAGTGCCTAAGCTGAACCTTAAGGCAAAATATTAATGTTGCGTGGTATTCATACAAAATTTATAACAAACAGTTGGGTGAACAGTGAAAGTAAACAATAATGTACTGTGATCGAATGTGTGCCGGTTCGAGCAACGTTTGAGGAAGGTCAACATTTTAGCTGACATAATTTGAAAATTGAAATTTAAAAACGAGAATGAGTGCACAATACAACCGTAAATATTTGATTATATCTGATAAAAACAACTAAACTATGCAACTAACTAAACTTCTGTCCGATAACCAGCTACTAATATACTTATATTCGATAGTTAATTTTAGCTATTTACTCTAAAGTAGATTATTTTTATAAATTCGTTCATACAATTTATATTAACTATAACAATTTACTTGATCCTTAACTCATAGCTGGTTATTTGTACAAGGTGCTTCTACCTTTAGATTTTATTTTAATCTAATAATCAGCTACTTGTTACTAGCGGGAACGGTATAGTCAACCAACAGTCAGTGATGTCAAACTCATTTGATCACGCGGGCCAAAATGTTGCTTAAAATAATAGTACGACTCGCAACTGGGTTTTTATATGATGCAAAATCGAATCGTTAGCAGTTCCTATCTTTTTATATAGATGTAACTAAAATAAAGTTTTTGACAGTAAAAACAGTAATGCAAAATTATTTTTATATGATCTAAAAAATGAATTACTAAAAGACGATTGTAGGACATTATTTTCATTTAACCATATGCCTCTAATATTTGAAAAAAAAAAATGAGCTAGCTTACAAGATAAAGTGCGAAAAAATAATGACAATAATGGGCAATGCAAGTAGTTTGGTTTCTGCATGGCAGAATAGTAAATTTTATGTACATATGTGTATGATTTAATATATCAATATTTTTGAGCTAGTGTTGTTTGTGAACAGCATTTACGTACGTTAGAAACTTTCTTCCCACCAATCACCATTGAAATCCTCTTTTATTATGGCGATTTAAATCAGAGCTATAAGTTCATCTGTAGTCTATCTAGTCACCTAGGTGCTGTCTCATGGAAAGCTTGAAATCGTTCGTGCCATTTAATGAAAAGTAACACGTGTTTGTGCTGACATCTATTTTCAGCTGAATTGTAAACGTTTTGAAGAAATAAAATTTTCTAAGCAGCAACCGTGCCTAAGAAGGGGTCCAATCTGATACTTTCCCAAAACAATATGCCAAAAAAGAGTCAGAGCTTTTTTCATTCATGTTGGTTGAGCGATTGCTAATTTTTCGAAGTCTCTTTCTTACAGAAATTGCTCGTTTTGTCACCAAGTACGAAAGATCAATTGCTTTAAATTGAAATAAAAAAGTATTGTTCCAAAACCACACACATGTGTCAGTTGATTCCAGAAAATTACGATATTTTATGAAATTGAAGCTAACATGTCAGCTGTTTCTTTAAAAAAAATGTTCTACAAATATTTTTAAGTTAACAAAACAATGTATTCACTGAAAAGGGATTACTTTAAGATAAAAAGAATTTCCATTACTTTTGTAACCGTTTCACTACAAAAGAACAATGTGTTCGGAATTCATTGCTCAATTTTAGCAATTTTGGTTTAGTTTTATAACTAGAAAAGTTTTTTGAACTCTTATCTTTTTTGTGCATACATGCATAGATATAAGCTAAAGGATCACACCAATAAGTTTTATGATGATGCTCAAGGTCTGATAATTAATAGAGACATTTGCGAAGCTGTAAATCTCTTCCTAGTTCAGGTATCCGGAATTGACTGACAAGCACCGTAGAAGCAGAAATCCAAAGAAATTTTGGACCAACAGTTTGACATCTCTGCTCTAAAGAGTCAAGCTAATTCAGCTTGGAATTCACCGTTAAATTATTATCAATAGTAAAAAAACGCAAGTTACTACAAAAATTCTTTAAAATTACTTTTTTTTAACGGTATTTTGCTTCTGATAGAACAACCGAGGAAGCTTCCACGTAGTGTTTATATTATTTATATTATTTAGATAACTTTATTAACGAAACTTTCGTGCGCTGTTCATTCATTCTTTCGTTTTACGTTTAATTAAAACAGTTGAAAATCAGGCAATTACCTCATAGTTTGCCGAAACTCAGAACGAAATGCAAATACAATATTTAACAAAGAACAATGGATATTTTAATCCAAAATATAAACAATTACAACCAAAAGATTAGGCTAGCGAGCAGTAGTTCGTCGTTTATTGGACTAGATCGACAAAGGGGTTTGCACTAAATAAAAAGAAGAAGCTTTAATGATATTGACAAACATCTTCTTTATTTTATCACATTTTAACAATGTTCGCGAATCTTTAAATATAATGCCAACATTTATGAACACCAAATATAAAAGCCTATATGAAAACTCTTAAATGCAAAGAGTAAGAAGAGTTTGAACATTCTTTTAAATATGCGTATTGATTTAAATTTTTATTGAAATATTTTAGCTAAGTGCAAACAGTGTCCAATCAATGAGGATGCAGTAGATGTCTAAAGAATAAAATAGATACACGGATATTGCTTTGCATCTAATGAACCATACACGTAAAACTATTTTAAAACTGTACCTTACTTATTTTACTCTTTGAGCGGGTATATCTAAAACATATCTATATTTGCAAACATCTCGTTATCTTGATTTCAGCGTGTCACAAAATCACCTGTGATACCGTTACCACCGTAAACGGAACAGAAATGTTTTTCGTTAAAATATCGTTTGAACAGTGCTTGGGACATTACTTACCACCATTTCAACGATGCGCAGCGCGTAACTAATGCATTAATGTCAGTATCGTTTGGTATACAATTTATTCCAGTCACGTCAATACTAACTACTGCCAACTGAATTTCATTACACCCAATCACCATTGGCTTATCTTCCTACCCACCGCGGGCCGTGCACGGTAGCGAAGATGGACATTCCTGGGGCTTGAAGGCGCATCAGATTCCAGCGTTCGTCATTGACAGTGCTGTGAAGGAACTGTCATGGGACAAATAATGATAACTCATCCACTATTCACAGGCGTGCCGATTTGTTCGCTCCCGTTACTTGCACTGCGCTAAATCACGTTGTTATGGTAGTAATGTGGGTAGTTGAAGAAGCTGTCAGCTTTTTTTAGCGTTCTCACGGAGTGTAACATCTCGTTGGGTGAACGTTGTTGCGGCGACCTCCAGCGGAGTGAAATATAATAGTTAATTTAACCAGTTGGCACCAGTCTCTCGGACATGTCGCCCATGACGGAGTTCTCTCCACGCTCTGTGGCGATGATAAATGTGTGTAAAATGTTCTATTTTGATGAGCTGTATAAAATTGAAATTAATCAATTGTGATTAAGCATAATGGGTCGCAAAGAGGAGGAAACTAAATTTAACTTCATTGTACATCACGGACCGTTTAGGGAGTTTTGGAAATGTTAACAATATACAGTATAGAAAAAAAACAAATCTAAAAGGTAGTTATTATACATAATCGTAGATATTTAATGCCAGCTTGAAATTAGCTAATCTGTATTAAACTGTAAGCTATAACTAGTATAATTCACATATTGTAGTCATGTAAAAAGTCACTTTTCCTGCATTGAAAATTTCAACTCAATTAGCGCAAATCACTGATCGCAGCGAACCAAAGCACCTCCATAACAACCTCTCTAGTGGCGCTGATGTGACATGCACGAACGACCGAACGTCGGTACGATGTCACCAAAACGAACAGCAATTGGATTCCTGTCACTGACTCTTTCCCGACACAAACGAAGATTAATGAGCGACTATCATTTTTCCTACCAATAAAGTACCGCCATCGACAGAGCCATTCTTCTGTATCCGCTATAATGTATTATCGTGCGATGGGCCATCAAAGTGCTTATTCATTCGTCCTGTCAACCGTAACTGCAACCGTGTGCGCGAGATCGATCTCTCTCAGGCACAGCCTCCTTTGATTCCTTCATCTTTGGCATGTGTTTCATCAATGTGAGCGTCACTAGGGAGTTTTACACTAACCGTGCCGGGGTGGAAGATATGTTGGTTTTTGAAAACGAAGATACAGAGAAAATTCAACAGTTGGACGTTTTTTAGTGGGCATACTTTATGTTTATGTAGCCGGTTTCGTAGTACAGTCGTCAACTCGTACGACTTAACAACATGTCCGTCATGGGTTCAATCCCCAAATAGACCATGCCGCCATACGTAGGATTGACTAAAAAAAAAAACAAAAAAAAAAACTTTATGTTTGAATGCTAGGCGGGACACTTTTTTAAATGATTAAAACATTATAAATTTACCGATTTGGTTTAAATTTTCTATTTTTTTAAACAACTGTGGACATATTAGCCTACAAAAATGACTTTAAATTAAGTCAGGGTTATTTTGTGTCCATTTTGGCTTTTAAAAGCATTTAAAAAAATGTCAACAAGATATAAACATGACAGAAATCGATTTGTGTTTAATGTTCATCAAATTGTTACCGCAACACGAATTTGATAGTTTGACGATTTCTAAATCGAATCGAAACAAATGTTGCTGCAACATATTGATAGATCTGGGCCTTAGTAAATCAAATTTTGGTTTTGCAACACATCGGTTTATCTTAGAAATATTGCCTGGTATAACCGATACTGAGATTTTTCAAATGTTCGTTTTATATAGACTATGAGCGTATTAGCCTTAATACTGGGATAATGATTGGTTATGATACCAGCATAGACAATAAAAGTGAAATTTATTCTTAGTGAAAGGTTGAAAGGGAAATTAGTGAAACTTTCATGACTGAGACAGATACAGGAACTGAATTTGGAGCAGATTAAAGAGAGTAAACAGTTTTAGAAGCCACATGGATTTAGGAGCAGATCCAGGAACACAATGAGATCAGGTATGTGTTCGATATCGGTTCCAAAGGCGGTTCATAGGTAAAGTTTTAGTACTGACATGAGTAAGGGGTAAATTTCAGAAACGGTGTGATGTTTGGTGCGCTTCCAGAACCAGTAAGGATTCAGCATCAATTCCAAGACTGGTATGGAGTCAGGATAAGTTCCTCGTTCCTCGTAAGGTAAGGAATAGAGATGAACTTCAGGAACGGAATGAGTTCTAATACAGTTTTCTTTAGAGAAAATATTTGGATTTAAGTCTAATCTTGGAATGGTGTTGTCGTTATAAAACCTTCACACGCACTTTTAAGTTAAGGAACACTCCCAAAATTATATTGCATAGTCCTGTAATCAAGCAAAGCTAAGTACTTCTTTCGAAATTAAATCATGTAGAATATTCGAAACACGATACGAAGCAAAAATTTACTGTTACGGGCATTTTTTGGAACCGATTTGTACAACAAAGCCGATTTAGTTAACAAGTGATAAATCCTTATGCTTACAATTGTAACCGCTCTCACAAACCATGGTGCGTTTGTTGAATGAATTGTCAAGAACACCCTCGGTGCGAATAGTGTCAATATTTGTACGATTGTGTAGTTCCGCACAGCACGCACGATGTCGCACCCACGAACGCAACCCGTTCATAGCAGCAGCAGCTACCATACCGCTCTTAGCACCGCAGTTTGCTACGAGCAGGAGATGCCGTTTCGTTTTCATCAGACCCGAGTTTGCGGTGGGTTTTATTAGCTGGAAACAGCAATTTCCGTCGAAATGGTCGCTCCTTTTCTGCTGCTTAAGTTTATCGTCTTGGCCCCGGTTGGGGCCATTCCAATCGTTTCATCGTCGCTCATTTACGTGTTTTTTTGTGCCTTCCATCGCTTCGCTTTGCTTCTCACTGTTAACTATATAAACATAACTCCCACTGGGCCGATTGTAGCTGGTTGAAGATCAAGTTTTTTTTTCACGAAGCACTCTCCTACTCACGTGCACCGTGTTTCGTACTGCTATCCTGCTCCGTCTGGCTGTGCACCGTTTCTTACTAACACATCACACGTACAAAAGCAACACCAAGGAACACACGTACAAACTTCCACTAGCAAGAGCAGGAGCAACAGCAGCAGCAGCAGCAACAGCAGCAACCACCGCAACAGCAGCAGCAACATCAGAAAATGAATGCTCGCTGTGGCTCGTTTAGCTCAGCAGCGTGTCTTTATTTATGACAAAATAAAATATATTCCCCAATAAAACAGGAATAATTAATTGCCTCATTACGTTTATAGATGAACTTGGAGAAATATCAAATTACGTGAAATATTTGTATTTTATGGTGTATCGTAAATTTTATCGACAGTTTTTTTTATTCCGCTACGTTGTTTTTCTTTTATTTCTCACTCTGTCCCGTCGGTTGAAACCACACGGCATCCGGCAAGGGCGAGGTGAGAGTTCTTATTAGTTGTACTACTGCTGACGATTTTTTACCTCTCCGTTGTTGATGGGATTCCTTCTGTTCATTCGTGTCCGCTGTGATCGGCTGCTGATGCTGCTGCGCTGTAGGAACTACAAAATAGAAACTTCATTCGCTTTAATAACGGTTTTAATTAGTATAAATTAATTTATATGTTTGTGTTGAATACATTAAAAAGGTACTCTGCCCGACGGGGCGGGCATGATGATGCCGATGCCAACGTTGAATGGAGCGATCAGCGATCGCGTTTACCGCCACTAAGTGAAGGAACCGAAGTCGTCGGTTTTGAACGAGAAGGTTGGTTGGTGCTATGGACGTGGTTTATTATGGGGAAACCTTCAAGATACGGTCGATGGCGATGAGCGTTGGCCGGTTAAGATAATCTATGGTTGTTACTCTTTTGTAACTTCATTCGCATAATTTATGACTCTCGCTCGTTTGTTGGATCGGCGCGCACGGACAGCGCTTAATCGCCGCCGCGATCATTCTTAGTTAAGTGAAATCGAAAAACCGATTAAAAACACCGGCCTCAAACACACCGCAGGCAAGAAGACACTGGTTCGTGCTTCGCCGACGTGCTCGCTGATCGTTGGACACGATCTGTTCTTCCACGATCGCGAGATCGCTCCCCCGCTTCTCCGGCAAATGTTCATTGGCGCCTGTTAGCGGCGAACCGATGGGAATATTAGCTTTAGTTTCTTTTTATCGGCGACTAACGATGAACGATCTGTTTCGATTGTACGATCGATCGCTCTACGACGCACTGACCATGAGCACGGACGACCTGTCGATGTATATCTTCATTACTCCCGGTTGCGTGCTGCAAATACACGTGTGATTTGTGGAGGAAGCCCATGATTGGATGTAAATTGTGCCCCCGCTCGCTGCGCACACGGCGCGACTGGGGCTTCCCGCTCGGAAAGGAAGGGTAACAGCGCCTCAGCGTTTAGCGGCTCCAACAGAATGGGCAGCAAACTGACAGCTCTGACAGCCGTTAATTCTTTTCAGTGACACGACTACGAAGTGAAGCAGGCCGAACCTAATGAAACCCCCGGTGGCCATCCGCGCTGGAGCGAGTCGTTCGTAGTGTAGCAGCAGTAGTGAGGCAGCCGAGTCACTTTATCGCGATATCCTTGCACCGACACGTTTATCGTGTTCGCGCACAACACAGAAACATGACATGACTAGCCGCATGAAGAATGCCTTTAATCATGCACTGTATGCATAACTAAACAGCACCACAGACACAAGTAAGTGCAAAAGCAAACTCTAGACATCGCAACGTAAAGCGCACTCAATGCTCAAACACAGCGAAGCATGACGGTGAGATGCAAGATATTTTTCATACTCTCGACTTGCACCATCACCATACGCGGGTACCGGTTCGAACCACAACCGGGATAAAACGCAACCATGTGGAGTGGTGCAGAACTGAGAAGCTTTACAAGAGAAGGAGGAGGAGAAGGAGGAGCGAATGTACATAAACTATTTGCTAATTTACTCACCTGTTGTTGTTGCGCACCGGGAGAACGGGCTGCGTATTAATGAGTGTGACATTACATAGCCTTCATGAGCGATAAATTTATGCGCACACAAACGCGGCCGCCTTAGTGTGAGCTAAGTCTCTGAGCAGGCCGGGAACGGATCGGATGTGCGTCGCGGTGCGCGACTGCAAACTGGTCGTTTTCTTGCCACAAGCACACCACTTTACGAATGACGACAACAATGTTCATCGGGAGGATCATTAATCAATATGGTTGTTAGCCGAACAACTTTTATAACTATGTTTAAGTGAGACCGGCACACCGGCAGACCCTAAGTGGAAATTTGTATGAAGCGTTGTAATGTGTCATTTGCTGTTGGGCGAACGAAAATGGTCTATGCAAATTAGCAACCTTCGGCGATATTGCATGCACTCAGGCAAGAGTGAGGGTTGACCAAAAGGGGACTGCGGAATGAACTGCTTCGCGTGGTACAAACACATAAACAGACACACACATTGCCGTATGTTTAATGCATGTGGCGCTGGACTGGTTTTGGAAGTGCTATTGTAAGTAATTTGTAACCACGGCTGCTATCATTCATTTTGAAGCATTATTTATGATTTCTGCACTGCAAAGCGTTAATTAAGTTCAGTTTATCGATTGTCTGTGTATGTGTGCCGTGTAGCGAACGCTATACTTTGATGCAAATGATGTGTCTTGGCAAAGCTCATTGAACAGCTGTAATGCTCATGTTATGCGTCAAAATAGTTCAAACTGAAGAAGCGGACGAGAAAGCACTGAAACACCAACAACTTAAACTTTTGGAGTATCGATATCGTTTTTGTGAGTTTTTCGCTTATATTACCCTGCAATGTTAGAACTTTCACGTTTAGCGTTAATGCGTTCATGATATAAAACAAAGGGCCCCTTTATGCATGGATTGTAAATCATAAAAAGTAATATATGCAACTTCTTGTAACCACAATTGTATGTGGTATATTTCCTAACGAGCCGATCATTAGTGTCATTCGCGGGAAGCATTTATCGTATTTAGTTTGATAATTTGCATTAAAAGTACATCAAGAGATAATTTTAATAATTTATTACAGTAGCAACACTTTTCACCCGGACAGTTATGAATTTGTTTTTCTCTCTTCTAGTGATTTGTGAGGTCTTTGGTGCGGTAACGGTGACTAGTTGTGCGAGTCTAATAAATTCGTTCTCATAACATAAAGAGGGCAGTGCGGTTACAGTCGATGGCTTCCCGGTGAATTTGCCGTCAAACAGCGCTTGCAACAAGTAATTCAATATTTTATCTCGGCCAAGTAGACATTTAGTACCGGTTTCAGCTTTTAGGTAGCATCTTTTGAGCAGTCCGGCGTCCGCAGAACAAAATAATAGAAACTAGGGAGGGTAAAAAATAAGAAAACGTAATGACTCGTATCGAAAAATCCCTATAAAGGCGTATGATTTACATACATAAAAAGAGGGAATAGGAACGCACAAGAAGTGTTGATTTTTTACCATGCTGAGTAAACACCAGGACATGCAGGGATTAACTGTTGGAAGTGGTTTACATATGATATTACACCATTTGATTACCATACAAAAACGGGAAGCGAGAAGGGGAACAGAAACAGAGTCCCTACAAAAAGTTGACCCTCTAACTATTATCATTCGAGCTAGGGAGAATTGTATTCGTGTGAGGGAAAAATTATTCTTTCATAGAATTTAGTAGGGCTGCATTGGGTAAAATTGTAAATAAATCGTTAAAATATGCATGCTTTCCTAAAGAAAAAGTAGTATTACCGATGGCTGTTGTATCTGACGAAATTTAAAAAACACAGATTAGTTATGCTCAATTAAAATAGATTGCTGTACAAAACATGTTTCCAGCCTAACGGGCCTGGTTGTCCCTTATGTTTCTTACTTGATGCAACAAACGAAGTTGGCTTAAGCCTGCCACAGCAATTGTATGAGCATGACTATAAATGACTTAAATGTTTTGACCATAGCTGGATAGTTAATTCCTACATATCGTGGGCTCGATCTTGACGGAAGCTTTGAACCCATTACAGACATTTTGTTACATCGTACAACTACTATTCGATGAGTCCGGCTGTCTTTAAGAGAAGTATTCTTTTCATGATGTTCAAAAATCGTTACCAAAAGCAGCAGTCAACTCGATCTATGTTTAATTTGTTTACTTTAAAAAAAATCATGCAGATTGTTTCATTTACAGAGTAAGATAATTTTAATCATTTTATTGTAAAATCTAAGAAGTAATCTGAACGAAGAAGTAGCTGAACTGGTTAAAAAAGGAGTGGTGCTACTAGATTACATGATTCATTGAATTGTTACTGAGATTTGATAATCTTGGCATCATCTATTCCAGCGGACCTAAATTCTTTCGCGGACCACGTCTGTTATCGCCACCGACCACAAGTGGTCCGCGGACCAAAGGTTGGATACCAATGATCTATCCCATGGAAAATAGACTGTCACAATTACAGGGGTACCAACTATGAAATATTCTCCCCTAATTACTCAGGATCGACTTGTCTTCACTTGACTTCATAGATTTCAAAGCCGCATATGGCTGCATAGCCAGGATAAAACTGTTGTGAAAAAAAAAACAGTTTAAATCAGTTAAATCTTAAAATCCCTACCAATCTTTTAAGGGTAGTTAGAATGACTATGACGTTCTTCAGGGTCTTTTGCTACCATCAAGGGTATATGCGAGAGAAACGAGCTTGCCTGTCTGCTATTCTACATGGCTCTAGAGAGGGCAATCGAAGGCGTGATGTTGGATAGTTCTGGAACTATCTTTCATAAATCAATTCAGATCTAGATGACATAGACATCATTGATCTGCAGCCATCTTATGTAGCTGTACCTCGGATTGCCTGACATAGGAGTGATGTACGGATAGGTGAACGCACTTTTGAAGTCGTCCAAGTCTTCACCTATCATTCGCATTATCTGTTGTAACCATAGTTAGATTGAAAGCAACTTGTTAGCCCCTAGGTAGACAAATAAACCAAATGAAACTAAATTAATTGAAATATCGGCTCAAAGGTCAGCTGACAACAACATACAAGTTGAGTTGAGCGCTAGGATACTGGCAGCCAACTGATCATTCGCCTTTACCTGTGAATCAGTCACGGCGGGCAAAGCACGGACTATGTCACATTGTCATAGTCGATAGTTCACATATCCAAATCTAACGAAATCCTCTTAACTGCTTTCGAGAGGAGGATGCTCAGAAAGTTCTTCGGCCCCTTATGTATGGAAGAACTCTGAAAGAGCCAATAAAGCGTTGAGCTATACGAGATGTACGGTAACCTCTATGTCGTGCATCATATCAAGCTCGCCAGGATCCAGTAGGCTAGCCATATTATATACATGAAACTGGATGATTCAGCTCGTGACGACCTTTTGAGGACCTCTTTCCCAGCTCGTAACGTCCGCCGACAAGGAGAAAAAGAACATACAAGGCCCAAATTGAGGCAGACGAATGCAATCGGCCACTCCTGCAGCAGGACAAGACCGCAAAGACTGTAGCACCAGGTAAGTAAATAATTATGTGATAGTTGCGTCCCGCCATTCTTGTACTTGATAATTGTGTTTAGGCAGTTTTGCGTTTTGCAGAAACGCTTTTTTGGCTCTTCCAGAGTTCTTCCATACATAAGAAACCGAAGAACATTCTGAGCATCCTCCTCTCGAACGCAGTTAAGAGGATTTCGTTAGATTTGGATATGTTTATATTAAAGGTTGGGTTTGAGGATCATATAAGGGCAGCCGAATATATCAATTACAAGCTTGCATACAACACCATTTCAATAAGAGAGCTCACCAATCGCGTTTGAGTAAATCGTATGTGAAACTCTATAAATCAAAAGATTTTTTTTACATATTTTTATACTCAGTTTTGCATGCAATTTTCTCAAGTGACAATTTTTGCAGAGGTGGCGAAATTTATTATGTTATTATAAAAAGATCAAAGGTGGTCCGTGAGTATGAAAGGAAAAGCGATTTGTATCACTGATAATGTGTCCCACAGGGTATTGTGTCACCGTGCTGGCTTATGAGCGGCTGCTGCCAACTAGGTGATAAATCAATCTACATACCACTTAGTTAATTACAGTACAAATTATAACAGTATCCGCTGCTACAAGGGAATGATATATTTCCGCAACATAGCACAGCAATGGAATGGTGTTAGATTTGTGAACGAGGTTACGCATTTTTAAGTAACCTTCCTGATTTTCTTTCCCATTACATTTTATCATGCTTCGCTAGCGCACCTCGTATCCCATCTTGCACTGTCTTTTGCTATCGTTATTCTTGCTTTAAATCTTGAACACTGAAAGCAATAAAAAATAACGAGCTGTAGGATTGCAGCCGATAATGAGAACACACTGTGAGAGCTGCTTGGCGTTAGTGGCGTTGTTGAGTTTATAACCTAACAGAAGTCTTCACATTCCACGTTCATGGATGAAGTGGTTGCAGTTAATGCCAGTATGGCGACGTTTGCTGTCAAAACGGACGATTGACTATGAATGATTGCCTTTTTTCACCTCCAACCACTTCCCATGGAAAGCGGTAACAGTGTCGACCGTGTTTTTTTACTCTATATCATTTGAAGACAAACACACGTACACAGATACATACTATCACTCAGATTTTGCTGTTGATGATCGTTACAATAACGAGAGAAAAAAGCCAACTAACTTCATGTTCATCCATGTTTAGTGTAGATTTGACGTAGAATTGCTGAAAAATGCGACCGATGCGTGTTTTACTCACCACACACATACCATACTCTCATATGCACCCTCATCAAACAGCCGCTGGTACGTGGCCGTGACACGTGAGAACGTAGAAACAGACTCGCTCAATATGGGAGTCATAATGTTTCGTAGCCGTCTGATCCTAGTTCAAACAGCGGAAGGAGAATGATGAATGAGTGTTTTGATAGCCACCCTGCTGCCGTTTGACTGATTGATATGTTGTAATAAGCAAGGCCTAGGATGAAGAATATTGACTAATCTGTTTCCATGTTTCGGTGCGGTTAAGGAGTGATATACTTTTACAATGCTGGTTCTATTTCTTCTTCATGATGTTTTGGTATCGCAATCAATCTTGCGCGCGATTTTAACCATCGGTTAATGCTTCCTGTACTCAAAGTTTCAGCATAGTAAGTAAGTTAATCCTCTCACATTTGTAGTCTGTAATTGACTATATGGCTACTATCTGCGTAGTTTTAAGGTATGATAGTATTATATTTTTATAATATATAATAATGTCATGTCATCATAAGATAAAAATATATCATAATTTAAAAGGCTCCGGTCCGATCTAATTGATCGCTGCGTCGATAGAGCGTTCCCGTAACAAAGACTATATGGTTGTATGCTACGATAAAGTCTAGGATAAGCCGTTATAACCGCAGACGTTGTAATGCAAAGAAGAATAGTTAAAAAAAAAAGAAAAGATGTGTATAATGTATGAAAACTTCTCAGATATGTAAAAAAAATAATGTTTTCATTCATAGATGCATCGATAGTTTAAAAAAAGATAATGAACTATGTACTCTATCTCTCTATCTCTCTCCCTCTCGCTCTCTCTTTTCTTGACAATGAGTGTAGTTGTGCAAATTGATTTATTTATATTGAAAAGTGCTTCGTTGGAGATACCTATTGACATTTCATAATGAAGTGGAGAGCTCTCTAAAACTTTTGCTGCTAGGTACGTTTTGTTCATGAAGTATGTTTCCACATTGTCGAAGTAAGTTCGTAAATACATCGCATTCGTACTGGTGAAGCCGGATGCATAGCCTTCCTATTAGTACGCTTGTATGGCTTCGGTGTACTCGTTTTGCTAAATGAATTACGAAGAGAATCGCTGCAGGTGGCAATTCACCTTAACCTGTCGGTGTGCGGTGCTCAAACGGCTCGTTGAAGGGATTAGTTTACAAGTGGGCTTCCATCATTACACTGGTCATTCCTAATGACTTAAGCTTTTATGGTTGATGTTATACCAAGGCGAGAGAGAAAGAAAAAAAAAAACAAATGACATGAATTTATCGCTTGAAGCAGCAGTCCGTCACTAAGCGGTGCATTGTTTTACACCGCGAAGTCCTTCAACTACGTGAGCAGGCAAACTACCGGTCAACATTTAAGCGCCACAAAATCTTAGCGCGTTTAGATGGCACTTACAAAAAATAACAAAACCTGGAATGTTCACGTAGACACGTTAAATTTTTTGACATTTGCCATCACTTGTCAAGCCGTAGAACGTAACATCAAAGCGTAGTGTTTGTACATTTCTTAGGCTTCCCACCGGCACTGGTTACTTGTCTAATCGTAATTCCTGATCCAGCTGTCAAAGGATATCGGATTCAGGGTTTAGCACGCGAAAGGTGAATAAATAAATCCACCAGTGAACCTTGTACACCCGGACTGATTCGGTAGTGTAAATCCTTGTCATAGAGGAAGAGTATCGAGGAGTACGCTGCATGACTTTTGTATCTACCGTGCGGATTAATGGATGAAAATGTACTCACAAGAGTCGGTGGTGATTAATCAGATTATCATGTTATCATGGATTCAGATCAATGGCATGAAAGTGTGAAGGGATTGCGTTAACGTTAGAGGCACGAATCAATCTTCTATATTGCACAGCAACTCTAACGGCAGCGAACATAATTTTTGGCTTTCTTAGTCTGTTTTTTTAATTGAAGTAAAATCTACATGATAGTATCGTTTCAGCGCAATGGTGGCTTTTAGCCTGATTACAAGAAATAAGCGATGCTAAAGTGAATTATGAACACGTTTCACTCCTTTCATCAATCATAGCTGGGCGGTGACGTTTAGGTGGGAGTGAGGTACGTCACGCAAGTGAATATTATTGATGAGCGTTTCCCCGTTGGATAATGTCCGAAGTTTATCCATTCTGAAGTAGCAGGAAGGCAGAACTAACGAGTTGATACGAGCAGACATGATTAGGCTGTCATTGGAAGCTACAATTGTACAAAACCGCTTAACTAACGATCACAAAAAAACGAAATCTCATCATCAGTTCTTTGGCAGTAGTTTGGTGTTTTTGATTGAGAAATGATAGTAAGTGTGACTACACACTTACACTCAAACTCAAAGACACACGGTGTTGGTATTTGTCTGAGAGTCTGATGGAGATCGGCTCCCTTTAACCGGCTGGGTTGATTTTTTTCTCGTCTGAGAAGTGAATAATAACAGTGTCAAAGTGTCCATCTAGATAGCAGGTGGTCCGGGTTCCGGTGGCGACACAAATGGGCTTGAGGATCTAACGAGGGTATGGGTAAATCTGACAACAGAATGAAGCAACCCCGAAAGTAAATGGATGAAAAATGAGCGTACGCAAGACAAATGTGGTCCTTCTTGTGCGATGCAGTAGATGCTCTTTCTTTCTGACTGTGTCAGGGGTGCGTACACGAAGCTGTTTCCGCAATGTCACGGTTGTTGGCAGAAGTGGCAAAAAGGACAAGAGTGAGCGGGTCAGTCAAAGCAGCAGCAGTTGAGAAGTAGACTTGGTACTCAAGATCATTAATCATTTCGTTATTCGGGTGTCATTTACAGGCATTCTCGCTTCCAACCAAGCGAAAGGGAGAGAGTGTTGAATCAACAAAAGTTTGTAAGCCGAACCTTTTTTGCCGCTCCTGCGGAGCCCATGGTTTTATTTCCTTTGACTCTTGTTATTGCTATTGATGAGTTCTTGTTGAAGCGCTAGAGCTCTTTATCTAGCAAGAGCTCTGTGTGATAGTTCGTTTTTAGCGGCGTGCCACAACTACCTGCCTCGATATTTCAACAAAACTCTTGTACCGATTTAACGTAGTGGTTTTTGCGCATTGGTTTTTATTTATCCCATTCCTTCACGTTTTATCGCCAGTGCTATGACAGAAACTCTATTCATACTCATCAATCTTTACTCGCAGGTAGGAACTCGTCTATGGAGCTTTGGACAAGCGTGATGAATAGAGACATAAAAAATTGCGCGACTGCGTTTCGGTTAGTCGTATAACGTAGTTAAATAAAATGGAAAAATGTTGTTGATTTTCAAGAAACCGTCATATCCATGCAATAAGCACTATAGGATAGATCTTACATTAATGTAGTTATTCGTTTGCCCTAGTTCTTCCAACAGGAGCTTTCTCCGTTGGTTCAGATATGTTAGGTCGTAGATCTGTCATCAAATAATCAGGGTTAGGCCATAAATACATTGAAAAAATTTACTCATCCTGGCGTGAATGATCGTTTGACAGTGATCATGTGATGTATTTGAGTCACGGAGCCTTCTTCGTGTGTACGTAAAGATCACAAATCGGATCGCAACGGTAGTATAAATTGTTTGAAACGGCTGTCAATCAAACTGGATAAAAAAAACAACAACATTGTGAACTGCTACACCCATACAAGCAAGGAACCTTCTCTTTGAACGCAACAATAGCTGGTTATTGGTTCGTTTGTATGCTGAACGACGTAGAAAAGAACACTTCTGTCTAATACCTGACGCGTCATGCGGGATGGAAGCGATGTTTGTGTTTAATTCTTTCTTGACATTTTTACTCGTCATGCTTGAAACATCAAAAAGCCGATTTTGTTGTAGCGTACCAAACGACAAGAGAGGAGAAAATACGATAAATAAGGTAAGGCAACCGGCTTAGCTCATTCGAAGACGATTAATGCCTCCACCGCAACGAAACGGTAGCCAAACGGATTATCGAACCATGCAGTAGCTCGTAAGGTATAATTAATTTGATGTTCTTAGAGGGCGCAAAAGCTGTTGAAAGTCATTGTCATACGAATCACGTTTTTTGTTGTTGCTGTTGCCAGAAGATGTGCAGTGTAAAAAACACGTTCGAAATGGAACAGACGAGGAGATTATTATACATTGTCCAGAAGCACTGTGTTTGCGATGAACTTTCTTTTTGTGACGCTTGTAGTATTTGCAGTTGATATATAATTTGATTCATGTTTTATGTGTTATTATTTGTTTTCAATCTTTGCATCTGTGTAACATTAACAATTGAAGTAATTTTTTTAAATTTTTTTAATCAGCTAAGCTCCTATTTTATATTATAAACAAACATAAAATCGCTAGCCTAAAATGGAAGACTAACTTACAAAAAGTGTACAAGAATACCTTCCACAAATCCAAACACAGTAATAAATGATGGTAGTATTTGGTGTGGATCGTAATAGTGCCGGGGATGTCATGTTACATCATGCTGATGGATAATGTATGATGACGCCACGATATCCGCCAAAGATACACGGCTCATGTGGCACGGACCAGACTTCTCGTGGGTTTGCCAGTGTGAGAAAAACTGCCGATTGTCATGCTGAACTAATTTGTATAGCCAAAACATTATCGACGAAATGTTACAGTAATAATGGACCGTCATTAATCATTCTGCCTTTGCTGCCCCAGTGTTTCGGGACAATGTAGGGGAGGTGTTTCGGGCAAGCAAATCGAATGGAAGGCGATAGAGAGGGGAACCATTTGGAGGAAGCAAGCTCGTAGATTGGGATGGAAACCGGAGCAACGGAGAGAAGTGGAAAATAGATCCCAAAATGATCCGACAAAAGGAACAGGAAATGGGAGGATATAACCGCTGTCATGAATCAGCAAGATTTGGTAGTCATTTATTTTGTTCTAAACCCCGGCGCGGTAGTGGTTCCGGTGATGATTCTTCTATGTGTTTGTGTGATTAGAATGGATAATGTTTTTTGCTTAGCGTTGTGCTTATGCTAGGTGGCACTTTCCTGTGGCAGATTTACTCTTAAATATTCATCGATCTTTTTGCCTGGGTGTCAATTATGAAGAATTAGCGTTTCTAGTAGCTCGCCGTGATGGCAGGTGATAAATAAAGAGATTAAAATGAAATTTAAACAAACAGCTCATTGCTTTCTCCTAATTTATAATTTGTGTTCTATAGCACCTTATGTGACCTTTAGATTTGTTTTAATGCTGTTCGTATGAAGCGAACACATTGGATCCACTATGGAGCATTCACAAACGATCGGTATTCAAAGTCGAACCAACGATCATTCATTAGCATGCGTCGATCGTTCCATTATACCGCATAATGGATTTGGCTGTGTCGGTTTCGTGATTTGCATCGACCAAATTTGGTTGGCTTGAATGTTGAAAATTTCGACTATTTCGTTTATCAAACCAACACGGTTAGGTGGGCTTTGGGAGTGCGTTCGATCGGCAAGAAGCACACTCCAAATGCGATATCATCAATGGATCGGTAAAAAGCCACCGTGCTGGTTTAACAACCACTTGAAGTTAACCATTTGCATATGATTTGGATTTTTGGGAAACTTTTCTGGGCTTACCGCTGCACACCAGACTGTAGCGGAAGCATACCAACGCTACTTCAAACGATCGTTTGACTCACTCATTCGCTTGCCGAAAGAAATGTGAGATTTATGGAAATTTACACACTAGGGTTCGCTTTCCGATAAAGTTGGCTAGTGTGATTTATTGACCACAAGAAAATAAGTACAGCATATGTAAATGGATGAGGTTGGGAATGCTAAACGGAGATATGCTAATAACTGTACCGGTTTTGAAAATCCTGATGGTGTATCACAAGACGACAGAGGAACATTTTAAACATGGGTTTGTGAACTAAACAATATTGTTTTTTACGGGGTTTGAAATACTTTCGATTTATATATTAGATGATACACAGGAAATAAAATTAAATTTAGGAAAAGGAAGACGTAAACCGAAATATTTAGCTACTTATTGTCAGAAAATAAACTATTCGTTTTGTCTTTCGCACCAGTTTGATTCATTTACTGAAGTGATTTGATCTGATCTTATATCACCCTCACCAAAAACCCATGTTGTCACCTGATCTTAAGTACTGCACCCATTTCACAGTCTGATCGGTATTGGGTTACAAGGTGATGGCGGGTGTGTGTGTATGGGTTCGTATGTACGACAGTGCCTGGCCAACGAGCGTCACATCGACACATCGTGCCGAGGATGGGTTTCGGTTAGACATTTATGTCATGTTATTGCTTCTTCCTACACCCAATCGATGTTCGGTCGCTAGTAAGCCATGAAATGTGTATGAATTTACGTTACCCTTAACGACGCTGTTGGAGGGAAATAAAATGCGGGTAAGAGATCGTGACAGACACACCGGCTGATAACAGCGCCGTAATGAAAAACAACACAGCCGAAGGATTTGTGTAGATGTGTGCGGAAGAATGAGAGAGACAGCGTATGGCTGTTAGGATAGAAGTGAAGAAGAGAAACAGATTGATAGAGTGCATAGAGTGAAAAAGTATCGCTAGCTAAAGGGGAGCAAGAATTATCGTTATAGCCATCAATATAAATAATCCCAAATTTATAGAGAGAAGAATAGATAAAGGCGAACCAACCGGTGAAGCTCCAGCATCCAGCAGCTCGGGCCTGCTGACTGGCTGGCTTTTTATGTGTTTACGTGTATAATTTCGGCCATAAATATCAAAGTAAAATCCTAGCCCGTGCAGCTAGAATGGATATTGAAACTAATAAAAAGTCGTAAAATAAATTTTCACTTTTCACTTAAGATAATTTATGCCCCACTTTATTTGCCTTGCTTGTTCGCTCACTCACGCTCGCTTCATCCATCGGGCGCGATCATCCATTTGGATCATACGGACGGTGTGTCCCTACTGTCTGCCGTTTACCCTCAATTCCAACAGCATCGTTTTCGTTTATCGTTATCGGCCGTTTCTATATGTGCAATTAACCTTTTCGATTCTGGCCGAAGTTCGAACGGAAGGTGCCAACAGAAGTAAAGAAGCGATTGACAAGGTGTCGGTTGTGAATTTATTTTTCTTGTTTTTTGTTCTGTTTACCTTTTTCATCTAATTAGCATCATGCAAATATTTTATTTTCAAATGTTTGAGGATGAGGACAAAGGCTTAAAATATTGGGTGGAAGCAAAACTCTTTACTAAAGTATATTTGGCGGATCTGTGACATTTTATTGGTCGAGAAGAATATATACGTTGCTAGTAGTAAAATTAGATAAGGTGTGAGTGTATAAAGTTTGTTTAAAGCGATTTATTTTGTAAAATTATCGTTTCAGATGTCTATTTCTTAATTATTTGGTGTAACTAACATTGCAGCTAAAGACGTGAACAGGTTCGACACCACGAACAATTTTCATAAAAAAACACCCTCGTAAAGTTTTTCTAATGACTTGATACATTTTGATGGTCACCACTGCAGGTAAGGGAAGAAATTTATTTCACGTTTATGTAAAACTTATTCAGAATGTATTTCTCACAGTGAAAGCATATCCGAAACGGTAGTGATATACTGTTATACGAAAGCATTCTGCTGTATTTCTTACTATCCTACACTATCATAGGGGTTGGATAGAAAATACATTTGAATATTAAACCGACATCAGATAGGTTTCAAAGGAACTCACCACAGGAGGGAATCGATGCTACGATCGATATAAATCATACCTTTTTGTCCCATGTACATTGATTCTATAATGCATAGTTCTGTCCGATAATTTGATGACCATTTGCACCATTATGAAAGAGACAACATAGTGTGATAATGTAAAGAATATGATGAAAACAAAAACGGATAGTAATATTTTCTTTTTTCGTTACCAAGAGCCCTCTTGAACGATCTCCATAATTTGGAAGTCAAATTTAGTTTGTTACTGGATCCCTAATGAAATCTAATCTGTTGTCAAATTGAATGGATAAAATAGATGTTGAGCGATGAGATGGGCGATGGGATTAGAGTAGAAATACAGATACAAACATTTTAAGGCAAACAGGAGTTCAATTCGTGTGTAGAGCAATAACTGTTTTAGCGGCATCCATATAAAGTATCTAGATTCACCGAAAAGCTGAGTTATTCATAATATTTTTTTCATCGTTAAATTTGTTCTTTTATTTGAAAAATATCTATTTTAATATACTTATTCTCTTATCAAGGTGATATAACAGGAGTTAACTTAACCCAACAAATGGTGATTAGTGAAGCTGCACCACTTTCTGTACACTTTGATTTAATTGCTAACGATTTTGTAGCGCATGCTGTCAAATATTTTGTATGAAATTAGAGAGAAATTTTTCTAGCTCAGTGACGGATTTAAGGTGTCGGAGTTCCCAAGCGGTAATAATTATGGATGCCAATATTTCGTGTATATACAATTCTTGGCCGCTTATTCTATTTTACAAATTAAAGTGGCATTTAAGCGTTATACAAATCCCTCGCATTGTTTACAAATCTTTTTCAGTTTTTAATTTTTTGTCTTACGTAGATTAAGTGGGTCTGAGCTGATATGCAGGGAGTCCAAAAAGTATTCATCTAACTAAACATATTGATTTACATTGGTGTGTCACATTGTAGACACACTGTAACACATTCATTATAACACATTCAATAAAACAGGTCATACCATAACAACACACACTTATCAAAAACAACTGAAACGCACAACATAAGCTGGAACAGTTTGTGCATTGTAAACATAAGCAGGATTACTTTATGCATTATAAACCAAAAGAGGAACAGTATATGCATTAAACCCAAAACAGGAACTTAGTGATAAGAACCATCGTTCTTGTCAACAAAAGACAAACATAACTAACTTAGTGAAAACAATAACTTTCCAACCAAAGGGGCAAAACCCTTAACTCCTTTTGAGTATAAATAAAACCAACTCCGATCATGGCAAGTCAGATTCGTTTGGACTGTCAGGAAAAGACTATGCCCATCCAACATCTATCGACTTCTCATTTAAAGAATTTAGTTATGTCCCCCTACCCAAGGTAAGGCCTCTAAACTCCTACGTTTCTAGTAAGGAAATCCTCCTAAAGGTTTCTATTATCACCTGAACGATCAAGTGTCGAAAGTCCGCTTCGAAACAGTATCCACTTCAGTTCTGCCTATTTCGTCAAGCGATGCTTTGTTCATGGAGATTTAAAATGGATTCAAAATAATGGTCAGCGGGGAATCACAAGAAAATGTATTTAATTCATTATTAATTCAAAATGTTTGATAGACTAAATAGTTGGGAAATTGAATATCCTTTCTTTTGTTGTACGATAAGCCATATTTTGATAAATAATCAATGATTTTTTTTTAAATAACAAAATGTAACGTTCACTGTCACCTTTAATCTGTTTTCGCCATACTAGACGGCAGCCGTATGACAATTATTTGCAAAATGACCCATCTCTTCTCCATCATTTATTGGCCATCGTTAAATGCATTGATTCTTAAGTTATATTTGATTTTTGAGACATAAAACCGCTCTTTTCGTAAGGCCGAAAATACACGAACTGGAATTTCGTGGGCCAAAAATGCCGCCTGCTGAAAAACCTTTGTAAGTAACAGTTCAGAACTTAACAATTCGGTTACTTAACCATTGACAGTTTTGTACATTGACGGATTCATGGTTAAGGATGGTTGTTTGGTTGACAGTATGCCACACAATCGGTGTCTTTCACATGTTTTACAAGCTTCTAAAATGGTTAGGATAGGTTGTGCATATGACTAAGATCAGATTTTTGCCATCATACTCCGTTCCTTTAACTCCTCCGCCTGTGATTCTCTGATCGCTCGAAATGCAATTTAATTCAACATAAATTCTTAATTTTTGAATCACGTCACTAGCAGATTGGTAATCTCTTATTTACTTCTTATTTTTTGAGTATCTGCGTACGTGTTAATGATGGACTGTACGAAGGTTCATTATGCGTAATTGTGGTAGACCTTGCCGAATAGTTCGTCCTTGCTACAGTTCGATGAGTAATGGATCACATTCCGTGATCTTATTGCAGGAACACCGTCTGTATCATAAATGCTGAAGCTACGTTTATTTATGTATTTAAGCTTATTTGATTTTGATGACATCTTTTTCTCTATGTATTGTTGCAACGATTCAAATTGACCGAAAATATTATTGGTTTTAAGAAATAATATAAAAGTTAATGGTCCACATTGTGAAGCTGTTGTTATGACGGTCAACACTTTGAAATAGGTGTGGTTATTCGTATTCGGACTCTGGCACACTAGTAATGAGGATAGCTCATTTATTCGCTGTTGTCACTAAGACGATTGGTGGTGTCATTTTCATTCGATCCTCTACATCACCGTTTGGCGTTGAAGGACCTTAAACGAATGTCGCCAGTCATTGCAAAAAAGACGGCTGATGGTGTTTCAGCACATCTCCGTATCAGTCAAACTGTCTCCTGGTGTCGCATTCGGTCGTGCAGCGCACTTTAGATGACGATGACAGCAGTAGCTGGAGAAGGAAGTGGATGGCTACATCTACTAGTTCGGTTTCAGATGAACGAAAAACGAGCTTACGCTCACACAATGCTCTAACTGGCAGTGCTAGCGGTATGGTAAGGTGGCAAACGTTCCATTCGAAGAGTCGTACGTTTTTCCCTGTGCGTTGTGCTTCTGTTGAATAATGAATGTGTCCTGTACGGGAGCAGGAGGACATTTTTCTTACTCTCCAGATCGTTGGTGGAATGTCACCACCACCGTTGCGCAAACGTCACGTTCCTTTTCCAAAGAGCAACATCGAAAAACATCGGCTGTCATGTGCCAATGCCAAACGTACCGCGTGTGTCAACCAGGCCATGACCAAAACGACCAACCACCGCACATGCTTCATACAGTTGTATGTAAGTGTGTGCGAATGTATGTGTGTTTATCAAGGAGAGAGAGAGTGAGAGAGAGAGAGAAAGAGAGAGAGAAAGAGAGAGAGAAAGAGAGAGTAATAAAGTAGTTTGAACGTGGAAACCGATTTTTCGTTTTTAACGGCACACAACCTCCCGCACCACTCACGACCGAACTATGGCATCGTTACTAGGCAGCACTTTGACGAGAGCATC
The DNA here is from genome assembly GCF_016920715.1 of Anopheles arabiensis. Lineage (NCBI taxonomy): Eukaryota > Metazoa > Arthropoda > Insecta > Diptera > Culicidae > Anopheles > Anopheles arabiensis. Next base: position 49,228,204 of record NC_053518.1, on the reverse strand, counting down.
GTTTTGAATTGATTTTAACCTTGTCGTCCAATTCTGTTCCGTGCTCTGGAAACAGTCCTATCGGGCTGTCCTGTGCAATACAAACATATACATTCTTTTTGTCGCTACCGACTGGTACCCCCGCTCACACGCCTTGATTGACGGATATAATAAAGAGTGACACATAAAATAAATAAAAGAAGCAATTTTACATAAAATTAATGTTTTTCTCTTTAGCATTCTACTCTTTGCTTGATGCCGTTGTCATCGGTCGGTCGATTGGCTGGTAAGATTGATGGATCGAATGACAAAAGCTCTTACCCGGCGAAGCCGAACAAGATGCTCGTATAGAATCGTGTGTATAGCAGAGGTCGTATACTAGGTTTGTGAGGAAAGGGAATGTTGGGGTTTGACTGAATGTGCGGTTTTTGTTTAACGTTCGTAGCTCCATTCAATTTGGATCGCCTCAAAACGGTCACACGAGCTTGTAGAATGGAACGATTCAACGTAATCTGATGTAAGTTGGCCATTTTTGGGCTGAAATCTTTCTGCAACGATTGTGCAAAGTAATATTTGAATTGGGAATGAAAGCAGTAGACCAAACTGAACTTCTTCATTCGTATAACTATAATAGTTGATAATACGTTTAAATGTAATTGATCATTAATTGTCTTTCTACTTAAAAGATCTACAGATCACATCGTTGTATACTAACAGGTAGTTAGGGCTTACAAATCAACCTTCCAAGAGCTTGGTCACAATAAATGGATCTTGTTACATTTGGTACTAGTATTCTCGTCAGAGATGGCACAACACTGAAGCTTGGTATCTAATTTAAAATTTAAATACAATAGCCTGTGTCTACCTGTGCAATGAATCGCTGTTTGCTCGGTATTCCATCAATCGTCTTCAATGTCACTCAACAACCGCATGTGTCGTTCACTGCTAAGCATTTTGCATCATGGATCGGCTCGCACTGGCAGATAGAACGATGAGATTCTTTCATCCTGTGCCGTCTGCGTCCGGGGGTTGCACAATGTTTGGCTTTTATTGTGACCGCTGTCAATTGTGAAGAAACCTAGCCCGATACATTTTAATTGGGTCCAGATTTGTGCACAATTCGGCCGAATGCACGTTGTCTCCGCCGCTCAGCTATTGAGATTCGTGAAGCTTTTTGTTTATTTGATGTGCGGCCTTCTTTGTTTTCAGCTCGCCGAACTAAATGGCCACCGCAGTAATTCCGGCAGCAATATGTATGTATAAACCTTGATCACTTTGACAGGATATCACTGTCTGTCAGTCAAGTAGGATTGGACGGGTTCGGATTGGTGTTCATGTGCACCGATCGGCGGTACGCTTTTTTGTTGAACCGTTTTTGGATTCAGCAGAATTTACTGTTTGGCAATAAATTTTGATGAATATTTACAACCATGACTGCTGAACATTCAACAGAGTCAAGGCACAGTTTGAATGTTTTGGGAAGACAGATATGCATTCGTTTCTTCGACCGGTGATCGAAGCGGCATTTGAATTGAGACTCGAAAGAGACCAGAAAGAGATGATAGACTCAAGTAATACTGCTGCACAGGATCTCAGATCCTTCTGAAAATATTGTAGCAAGGTTTATAATTAATTTTTTAAAGTGAATCAATTTATGAAAATAGATTTTATACAATGAAAATTTTGTTTATGTTTACAAATGTCTCTCAAATGTTTAAAAATGTCATTCAAGCATTTTAATTACATTTTTAAAATAATTGACATGCTTGTATGCTTTTACACATGTACAGTGACGGCACCGTAAGATTTTCTGAGCAGTTCATAGAATCACGTACCAGAATACGTTATCCACACATGGATTCTTCTTCTTTGGCTCAACAACCGTTGTCGGTCAAGGCCTGCCTTTACCTCTTGTGGGTTTGGCTTTCAGTAACTAATTGATTTCCCCCCATAGCAGGATAGTCAATTCTACGTATGGCGGCACGGTCTATTTGGGGATTGAACCCATGACGGGCATGTTGTTAAGTCGTATGAGTTGACGACTGTACTACGAGACCGGCCACACATGGATAGAGATACGTTATAGCAATGCTTCTGCGAAGAAATCAGGAGAATATTCAAAAAATCTTGGAAAACCATGCATAATCGTATGAAAAAGCGTTAAATATATGATGGCTACTGAAAGTCAGACACAGGTTACCAGCCTTTAAAAACAAGCCAGGTAGCATTCAAATAATTGCCAATATAATCACGATATTCAAATTCCTGGTTTAAAGAACTGTGCAGCTAGCCTCTAATTTATCAAATATATGATTAATGCACAAGACTAATTAGGCCCTCGAGTAAGGATGGCCACCAGGGTATGTATATACAGCTTAGGAGTAGAATTGATTCGTGTAGTAAGGTGAATGCCTACACAAATATATTTTCCTACTCAATTGGAGGAATTTGTTACATTTTATTATTGAGCTGCCTGCAATGCATCGCCACAGTTTAACCATAAACTGATCGTAATATTATTTCAACCGTTGTTTGTGGAGATAAGTGAGCAATAAAAACATTATGCAATCTTCACTAACTGGAAACAGCTTTAGAAATAGTGATGACGAAATGTATTACAACACAGCTATAATTTTCTGGAACGAGTAAACGATAGAAGCATAGTTGCGACAAAGAGTATGGTAGCATAAATAGAATGTGAGTTATGCTTCATGAAGTGTGCTACAGTTGTTCGGAGTTGGATGTAATGATGATGGGCTGAATATGATGGCTGAATATGATAAACAATATAAATCTTCTGGTAGTTGACGTGACCGGAGAGCAATATATAGGTCTAAAATTAAGTACATGGCCGCACATCTAACCCTGAGGCACGACAAATCGAAACAATTATTCATTATGAATTCATGTGTTTTGTTCTCTATTTGAAGAAGAGCTGATGCATCTTCAAATAAATAAATTGAATAGAAAAAAAATCTCCCAATATAACAATCTAATAATATGTATTATGTCCGATATCATGTTTTCATTTGAGTTCTATGAAATACGAAATTGCTTCCTATTTCATGGATGTATTAGAATGTTGAAAGTGTTATGGATTGTATTTCATTATTTTACTGAAATAACCAAATATGTAGCAGAATTAAATACATTAACTGCTACAATTTCTTCAAAAACACATTCTATTCTTAAACTGCACTTTCGTAAGAACAGCAAAATCGACCTGATGACAAACAGTAAGCGAGTAATCGTGTACATTCTGACCATACGGCTACAACAAGGGGCATCATTTACAGCAGATTTCAGCCTGGCTCTTTCGGGCTGTCGACAAGATTGCTCCGTCGCCGAGTCGTCAAGGGTTGGTGCCCAAATCGAGTTGTCTTCTGCCGCCAGATTTCCACTTGGCACACAAAAACATACACACACACAAGATCGTGGTGTGACCGCCAGCCACAAACACACATACTCATGTATGGCTGAAGAAGCGAAGCGAGAAATGAAATGAATTTAGTGAAATTATTTATGAATCTGTTGAGAGAAGACAGGCATCGAAATAATTTACATTGATTTATGTGACAATTTACAGTTTCTTTCCACATCTCTTGCAATCTGTCCGTGCGTCTCGTGATCTTGCGCACCGCGCCAAACCCTTTGCACGATTGCGACTGTGCTCTTTTTTCATATACGCTTATTTTACACATACACATAGCCGGTCTCCCGGTTTCTCTGCTGCATGCCAGTTATCTATCACTCAGTTCGAGCTGAAACGATGATCCTGGTAGGAAGATTGTGGGATAGAAGCACGGTCTGCGGTTCGGGTTGTGTGTTCGTTTCGGTTTTGGTTTCATGTTTTGCTTGTTGCTACCGTTGAATCTGTTTGAGCGGCAGAGGGCATCGTGAGCGCGGGTACAAGGGTAAAGTGAAGTAGCAGAGACCATTTGTCATATGATGTATGTCTTCCTTCGGTACGGTGTTTTCAAGTTGCCGCTTTTGATGTGTCTCACTAAAAAGGGTAAACTTGAGAAAGTTCAAACGAGTTGAAAAAAAAACTGAAACAGTCAAACGGAAGGGATGAGGCGTAGAGAATATACCCGAAAAGAAGGTGCCGGTTTTGTTAGAGCTGAACTGATGTGCCGAAAAGTAGTGAAAATAATACAGACTCGACCAGTAGTTGATAATCACACTTATCGTATATGTTACTAAGGTGATAATTTTGTGGGGTAAAAGAACTGCTGTCAATTTTATATAATTGATACTCTTTCAAAAAAATAAAAATAGTATTTTTTGACAAAAATAGCAGCAATTTTTTAGCTCATGAGCAAAAGCTGAAGGACAAGGTTCATACATTTAATTGATATAATTTAATTTAATTTAAGTCACTGAAAGACAAGCCCACAAGTGGTACAGGCATGCCTTGACCGACAACGGTTGTTGTGCCAACGAAAAAGTTTAGTGACATGACTAGCCATTTGACTTAATTTAATTTAATTTAATCTTAATTTATAATCAAAACCTGTAAGATATGTTCAACTCCAAAATTAATGGTTTCTTGCACTAAACCGAGTCTAATTGTAGAAGATAGCTACTATTATCATTTTTTTACCATAATAGTAACAATACGAGATTCAGTTAGCTTGTTGTATTACGTACTCCAGTTTGATGCTTCGAACGATAGGTGGTTGAATTTCTTGTAGTGTTAAAAATGATTTCCTGCCAAATTAAGTTCTTTTACTACTTTTTTATTATACTTTTATAATAATTTATAATATATTTATATTTATTCCACTGTTTTTCTTTAATGGTTCTGCAGTGAAACCATCAAACAATTACAACAATATTATTAAAATAATAAATTATGGTAAGTAATGATTGCTAGAGCTTCGAGAATTCACTCACCTATCAGTTGGTGCATAATTCATAACAATTATGCATGGTTTTAAAGAAATACAACCAAAACACACTACCTCTATTGGCATCTTAATACGTTACCATCGATTTTGGTTTAATTTCATTTGAATGTTTGTATTAGTCGAGAATATCGAACTGGTCAATGAAGAACCAACAGGTTTATCGATTGGCCTTCAAATCATGCCACTGACCATCGTTGGCAGTATTTTTTATTCCCTACGGATGTATTCCAAACGCTTGGAGTCCGATCGTTTACCTCGTCCTTCCACCAGCCTTCCCATGTTGTTCAGAGCTTAACTATCTATCCAATTCGTATCACAGCAGCATCACTTCAACTGGACTGAATACTTCATCATCATCAATGCCGCCAAAGCCGTTTCATAGTACCCATCGGCGGTCTTTCTTTGTCGTATGTGTGTGTGCCTCGGTTTTTTTTTAATTTTCATTTTTTTGTTTACATCCTTCACCTTCCTGTCCGTCGTTTTCAAGAGCCGACGGGAGCAAAAGGAATCGCTCGTTAATCGGCTTATTGTGTACACGGAGGGGGAAAATCTATCAAATCATTCTTGAAATTGTCAGTCATTCATCTTATTTGACATGTGACGAATGGAAAAGACAGACACATTTCTTTCGTCGCACAAATTCAAGTCATGTTTCATTCATTTTTTGTGTGTTTCTTCTCCAGCGCAGGGCTGCACGGACCCGCTCGCGAACCTTCACTTTGTTGCGACCTCGCACACGTTTCCATAGCCGCAAATATCTACAAAAGAATACATATCGGTCGGGTTCGTTCTGGCGAACAGGCAGTGCCCGGTTGCTGAGTGCCTTGTCAGTTTCTCAGCTTTTCCCGCCTGTCACTGTCCAAGCAGGCATGGCATCCATCGCCAGGGACACACAGCATGCATTTATCTTCAATCTACTGTAAGCAAAAATGCACACGTAGGGATACACATACAAAAACACACACACACTCACTCGTACGGGCAAACATGCGCGTACTCACCGTTTCACTAGTGGAATGACAGACAGGGTGTTTCCGGTGCATAACAAGCGGGTGACAGTCAACAGTCAAGTGGTGAGACGTTTTGGTTTTTCAATCGACGGCTTTTTCTTTCAAATGGTGCGCACTGGTGTCGTCTGGTTGGTGTTTGTTCAGTTTGTTCTCAGCTCCATCCATCCGTTGCCATCCACCATCCATAGTGAATGATGGAATCTGAAGCACTGCAGCTCCCACCGTGTTGTGCGGTGTCGTTCGCTCGTTTGGCATTTTTAATTACTGCCAAGACACATGGTGTCACATTGTTTGACCGATGGATTTTCACCTTTTTCGTCCGCACACTTTAGCTCGCTTGTCATTCCTGCCGTGGCGCATTAATATTTTCATGTGCGCGCGGAATGCCTTCGATCGACTAAGTGAGCGGTCTTGGGCAGGCAATCCACGGGTTAAAAGATGTTTTAATTACGGTAGCTCATCGATCGATCATAATCATCATTATCAGCATCATTAACATCATCATTGGAGTACTGTGGCTGTGGAAGACAATGAAGATGGGATGATAGTAAAAATAAATGTTTCTAAAATAACTGTGTTTGTTTTGAAAAATTGAGGCTAGCAAAATGCACATAACATGAATTAGGATCACTGGATTAGGATAGTAGCAGATGAGATTTAATAAGTTTAGGACGTTATTATTTATGGAATTTAAATAAACCTTAACTATAACGCACTAAAATGATAACGATTAACAATAATGCCACCTTATAGGTACGATTATCTTTTCTAATTCAGACTGTACATCATGAGCTAAAAGAATGGATGGAATATTTCTAATGTAATATAATTATAGATCTACAACGTACTGTATCTTAATGGCAAAGGCTGTGGCAAGACACAAGCGTTATTTATAATAGATTTGAAATACGTCCTTCTGCATTACTCTATTTGCATGCATATAATTCTTTCAATGTCCTTGAGCGATGTCATTGTCGTGTCGTTAAAGTTATTTTAGCGCCATTAAATATTTACTGTCAATCCACGCGAGTACAAGAATATGACCTAAACAGTGTGTTGAATATACTGGTAAAAGTAGGTAATGATAAAAGAACACAAATTTACACTGAAGAAGCTATTGCACATTAAAAGCCCAGAATACTTGGACGATAAATTGGGGGCTATTAAACTGGTTCTATTATTGAATCCTTCTTGGAGGGACACTAGAAGATCGTGCTGAGTTATAAACGATGCTATAACCTTCGGATCGTATTGAAGACGTTTGCCGCCTTTAAAACGGCCTTGAAAAGTTTGCTTTTTTGGGGTTTTCGATTCATATTGACCAGTTTTCATCCTATTTCTTTTCAATGGTACCTTCTTCGCGTTTGTAAGGCAGGGGGTGCAAGCTTATTGGTGTGCGAGATGTTTCACTTTCTTTCTTTAACACACTGTACAATTTATTTTGGCAAATAAATTAAACCCACATTTGTTCATCTCTCAGGCCTTGGCTGGTACGTTTTGTGATATATTTCATAGTGCATTTTTTCCATTATCGAGGTGGGTTTACATGCCACCGATCTGTCCAATTTTATACAAAACATTGTTCTGAATTCCCCGTATGTAGTCGATAACGATCAATGTAAAAAATGAGCACCAATAAACGGATACAAAAGACCGGGCTCTTTCATGAGGAGGGATCTGGTAATATTTCTATTATTTACAAATCCCTGTCCCTTGGTACCACTATCGCACCAGTGTCCTGTGGTCTCATGCTGCTATGGCTCCTTGCAGTGTGATTTATTGAATTTCACCAAATGTTTTCCAGGTTTCCCTAGGATTGATCATTTGCTCACTGCAGGAGGCTCTACTCGCATACATTGCAATGAAAATTAAATGTGACCATGCGAATGAAAGGCTGTCCTTGCTTGTCACCCCGTCGACATTGATGACGACCATCTGAGACCCTTCGGAAGGATTTTTAGGGGATATTTTTGTGAGACAAATGGTCAGTTCATTAGGTCATATTGAGATCATTGCGGCACGGGTGTAGAATACATTGAAAAATAATATTTTTTCACTGTTGTCAAATCGTTAAGGTTTCTGAAATAGTATGACCTTAAGCATAATGGAGGGATGTAGTGATGTTTCAAACGGTAAACGCTCAGAGTTAAAGATCTTCAATCAATCTTCTTTGATTTGTTTGTACCAAAAACAATTTTTGTTTACACGAGATGGATGCACATGGTTCTGTTTAGAAAAAAAAGTGAAATTGTGAAATCAATAACTGATTTGTCGAAAGCAACGACAAGGTCATGCGACAATTTGAAGGGACGAAGTGAATGGCAGCTGTAGGTCAAATATGAAATATTATTAATATATTTATGAAGACCTTGTCATGTTAGTGTTTTTTTTTTAATTATTTATTTTATTTGTTGTTTAACATTTGAGTGCCAGACCATTTATGTTTATGTTATCCTGCAGTTTTTGTTTACATTTTTTATGACTATCTTATATGGTAGCCATGTTTCCCGGAGAACTGTAATTGAATATAAACAAACTAAAACGCGGTGAAAATGATGAATGTTAAAATGGCATTATAATGTTTTCTTGTGTTTTTTCATGTTATGTTCCGGTCTTTTATGTTTTTTTATATGGATAGTATTTCAACTACCTGTTCCATTGATGAAATGGATAGCAAAATAACGACCGTGTAAACAATGTAGGTTTACATTTAGTTGATATTGTTATTTTTATTTCTCTTTGATGGTACGAAAATTCAAAATATTACTATAATATATGTAACCACCAAAGGAATTAAAGGAAAGTATTACTAATTTAGAATTTTGACCATTTATGGGAATAATTAATGGATTATTCATTTCAAAAGGAAAAATAATATTAAATATTAAAAAGGTAAAAGGTAAAAGTATTTTTTGTATCTTATTTGGAAATTCCATTATGATACGGTTTATATTTCAGAAAATTTTAAATTAAATTAATAGTACAGTAACCCCTAGTTATATATAAATGATAGCCATGGCCCCACAGGAAAAATAACTGGCTACCATACATGATAGCCATGGCACTCAAGGTGTTAATATAAAAAATGTTGTAGTTTAACAGTAGAGGAAAGAGCGGCAAAGTGGCATTGTTAAGGATTTTGCTCTGTATCCCATTGAGTAAACCACTTTACGGTGATATTTTGACGACAATCGTTGCTTCAACATCTTATTCATGAATAACAATCAGAAATAGACGCATGAATAACAAATGTAAATCAACATTTTTTTAAATTTAAAAATCAACATCAAAAGTTGTGAAAATGTATTGTGGGGGTAAAATGGTATCGCTTAGGGGGGAAAATGGTCATACACCAAATGTCGAAACATATCAAAACAAAGGGGCAAATTGGGCCGCAACATTAGCTTTGGTTTAAGTTCTTGCATCTTGGTAGAATTGTGAGAGTAGAAATTTGGATTCAAAGGTTTTGTATAATAATTTAGTAAAATGCTGAAATCCATAATGTATGTATATTCTGTAATTTTTCTTGTCGAAAAGGTATACATACAGCATATTTTTCGTTATGTAAAACAAATATATTGCTCCTGTGCTTAATATATGCTCCTGTCAATCATTTTGCCCCATGCTGGAACGACCATTTTGCCCCAAGCGAAACATTTTAAAAACTTTTACTATAAAAACTTTACATTAATTAAAATGGTTTCTTTTTTCACGTAAATCATATAAGAATATCATATGCCTTTTTCCACCTATTTTTTCCAAATTTTTTGTTAAATTCTTACGAAAGCTTATTTTTGAGATGGTGAAAATTACATCGTTTTCAGCAAACATTTTATTTGCTAGTTTATTCAATTGTTTTAAAATCTTCTTAATCCAAAATCTGATTATGAAACGTTTATGGTGAATTTTATACATTGTATTTTATGTTTTACAAACATTAGAAGACATTGTAATCCTGTTAAGTTGCTAACAATGCAAATGACCTTTTTTTCAAAGATATTCAAATTTATTTATTTATTTATTTATTTAATTTTAATTAATTTTGCCCCACATTCCCCTAAATGGGATTTTGAGTGTAATAAAATAAATATGGTTAACCCTGCACAATACATTTTCACAACTTTTGATGTTGTTATGTTGTTGTAAGACAGGTTCGACCCAGATGTGACTCGAGTGATAGAGAAAAAGAAAAATGCTGATTTTCTACTATAGGACCCGTGTTAGACAACTCGATTTGCCTCTGGTTTGATATATCTAACTAAACGAAGGACATTATTATTACATGACTCAAATGGATACCGTTTTTTGTCTAACGTTAGGTTAAAGCTACGGAAAGGGGATTGTTTTACAATTTTTCTACTAATTGATTATTCCTAAACCACACGTAGTGTATGTGATTAAATTCGGATTGAATTTTTCAAAATGATAGACTGTAAAAAGTGTGAGTATGACATAAAATGCAGAGAAAGTAGAGAAACATTTTACAAGCGCAACCTTTGACATCTTCAAAAACATTTAAAGATACGTAATGTAACTATTTTTTTCTTTTAGAACGTGTCTCTGTTTATTGGATTTTAAGATGTCATATGAAGAACTACTATCGTAAGTAACTGAATCTAAGTGATGTACCATGGCCGTTTTCACGAGAAAAATCAAATAGTTGAGTATAATTAATAACTTGTCAAATTTAATTTATATCTGTATCAACTGACCTATTCTTGCACAGAACCATCTCTTGATTAAGGTTTGATATAGGTTTATTTAGTCGTAACATTGCATGTGTGTTCATTCATCTTGTATACGAAAATGAAAACAACTGAGTGACGATCGTTACTCTAATCGTTGTGTGTTTTCGAGGAATTCAACATGGGCAATATAGTTTTTTTGTGTGTGTGATAAGAGCGTGCCATTACGTGCGCTTTAGGTGCCACCACCAAAACGTACGTAACATGAATGATTTATAGCTATAATTTGATGTATTTGTTCGCTCAACTTGTAGTAGTTGTAGTAATTGCGTTTGATTATCTTAGTTTTTAAGTGCCATCAAGCGGGTTATAAAACATAACTCTAACGGAGGAAGAGTAAATGGAACAGTTTGGAGTAATTAACTATAAACTCAATTCCCAAGCACGCAGTTTGGAAAGATCAATAGTTTCTTTTTTCTTGGTAGTATTTTACCTTGTCTTGTACCTGAAGTGTACTAGTCGATGTTTTTTTATTGGCTTACTGATTATTTTCCATTTACAAAAACTATTTATATTTGATTCGTTTAAATTTTAAATAGGCTTTTAAGTGTAACGTCCATGTGTTGAATTCGTTAATTAAAAATACTCATACAAATACTGTTCATATTGTATTGGATAGAGTAAAGTCGCCATAACACCATTTACACCATACACGCATTTTGTTGGTTTTGAAAATCAATAAATGAAATTTTATAGGCCACGATAACTTCTTTATAATCCCTTCTTGTATTATCAGTCAATTCGAAATGGTAGGCTGCTCCTTATATTCACGGGCCGATAAAAATCAAATGCCTTAATTTGTTTAGTCATTTACTTCAATTTCTAAAAAAGTTTTTGGCGTAAAGTCCTACACAGATATGCTGACCTGTGCAGGCTCTCGAAACTTATTCAGTACCACGCAGCCGCTTAGTCAATCCTTGCTACGGAGGGACGGTCCATATGAGGCATGAACCAAGGACGGGCATGTTGTTAAGTCGTGCAAGCTGCGAAACTACCACGTAATCGCCCACTAAACAAGTGAGCATTTGCTAAATTACATCATCCTATGTTAAACAAACCAGAAGAAACGATTTTTAGTAAGATTCTTTTAACAAAAAAAGTTTTGTTAACTAGGGATATAAACAAAAATGTATTAAAAATGTTAGATGGTTCATGACGATGGTAGCTTGTAATTCCACTAGGCTTCTATCATATTCCACGGAATCCCTATAGTATCTTACCCGTAGAACGAGGGAACAAGGAAAACAAATGCAAGTGTAACTGATGGATGAGCGTCATAAACCATATGCATGCCGCACAGCACGCTTGAACTGTAGTCGACACGATGCGCGACAACTGCGCACCGAACGCTGCACACCATCACGCTGCGGTATGATAATGACGAAGTGGGACCGGATGTTCAATTCATAAATTTATGCGTCTAGGGCTGTGAAATTTGCTGACAGTTTCAGCGGTCTCGCGCGAAGCGATAAGGTGTATTAACGAAGTGAAATGACATGTTAGTTAATGAGTTCGTAATGGTGATGCTTGGTAATGCATCACCGCGATCAGTCGGCGGCCGCGTACCCATTGCGGCGTTACCGCCGTCGCGTTTAAGTTTCAGCCCAACAGCTTTAAATGTACGACTGGAAGGTGGTAGTAGTGGAAGATTGGCCGTGGAGTGTTCAGTCGTCGCGTGACTAAATGTTCGTTATGCACTACTACGGCAGTGGTGATCAATTATGGGTCGCACTGCTTTACTGCTTTACTTGCCGTATTCGTCGCGGCCCATAGCTGTCGTGATGGAGTCGGGTCGGTCAAACACTCGACAAAACCCTCTAAACTCAAGATGCCGATGACAGTTCAGACGGACAGCTAGCTTTCCTACCTACCCGCCGACGGACCTGTGCGTGTGCTCGATAAATCTTGAGGTAGCGTTTCACATCACTATGCTGCTGCTGCTGCTGCTACTGGCTGTCGTATCTGGCTTGGAATCATGGCACGCCACATGGCAATTTATCGTGATTTTGTGGCCTCGATGGGCGTGTATAAGTGTGTGTGTATGACATCTATACATTAGCGCTGCAGTTTTTGTTGCCGCTGTGTTTTGTTTAGGCGCTGCTGCTGTACACCGACTGGGATTGTGTTGTGCCATTTGAGCGACCATGAGTTAATAAATAAATCACATGCTTTTTCATACAGACGGCCGACCATTTTTCAAACAATCTCAATCTCTGTCTTTCTTGGAGCTACAAATTGGCGTTCAAATGTGGAAAGGCCGTTACCCTGATTAATACATCTAGGCTGGCGATCTTTGCACTTTAACGGCTTTTGAAAAATTATTTTTTAATTGAAATGTTTAAAAACAGTTTACTCCAACAATATATTTGAAATAATAGCATTTACTTTTTAAATAAACGAACATTCAATTCGGGTGCATATTTTTTAACGAATTTATTATTATTCGATTATTCATTATGACCAATTTTAGAGGGCAAATATTTTCTTCGTATTTGTTAATTTAACATATCTCTACATATTTCAATGATGGTCCAAACTGATTGAGATGATCAAATAAGTTAAAAGTGTACAAACATAGGTTTGTTTGAATGGTGATTCCATTCGTCACACCCAACCAATCACACGAGAAAGGACCGTCGTCTTATCGTAAGGGTCCAGTGGCTGAATATGGAAAATAATTTCATTCCAAAACTTTGTAGACTCCGACGCTCCGGTTCTACTGGTAAGCGCGAAACGCAGACTCTGTATATGGGTTGATTAATGTTACACAAGCTAAACCATATATAAACATGGTACGCTCGATGCCGCCATAAAACCGCATAAAGTAAATTTTTTTCGTGTCGTGGCGAAGCAGCGGGGGAAAAAATCCATTTAATGTCACACACCACCGCTCGTTCGCTGTTCCTGCAGTCTGCACCTTAGGTGCGCGATGACTATAGTGGCTGTAGATGCCGAAGGTAAAAGAAGCCAGTAAGCAGGCATGTGAGTAAGTGAGCACCATGTTAACTGATCATAACAATAAATTCAACTCTACACAACTTCATCCGTTTCCAACGGTGCGCCATTATCTCACCCTCGTTACGAAGCCAGAGCGAGTAAACCTGATGAAAAATGAGTAGCTTTAGCTCACACCCTCCGTACCGCACATGGTAGTACGCAACCGGCTGGGTTTGTGTTCCGGCCACACGGCTATTGGTTTCCGTTCCCCGTGCGGTGCTCATATCTGGCATTTAATTTTCCTAAATGATATCTCACTCTCAGTCAGTTTAATGAGCAGTATAAGACAATTTCTACTGCCGTCACTGCAGCTTTGCTTAATATTATCGTTATTATTGCTCCCATTGCCGTTGCCATGGACGTGGTGCAATTTCTTTTATCGCCATTTTGGACCATGAAAACTGGCGCACATTACTAGCGCGATTACGCCCTCTGTCGTGGGTGCGATGCTGTTGTTCTTCAACGCACTCGAACACAGTTCACTAGATTTATGGTCTCTTTTGCTTAACGTAGCAACCTTCCTTTTCCCTCTGCCAGTTCGCTCGCCCCATCACCGCTCGACACGCTAGAGATCCTAAGATGTTGGCACGAGTGACATTAATTTATAAAATAATTACCCCGGCAGCGACAAGCAAATAAAATATGACCACTATATGAGAGTGGTTTTCTGCTTTACGACGAGACGTATTAAAGAGTTTGGGTTTTGTATATTGGTCGGGGCTTTAGAGAGAATGGAGGTCCTATATATACCATACTTTATGCTTTGCAGCACCAAGGTAAGAGATGTAAGCGTTTCTAAATTTACCTCTTTAACAAACATGACGAAACAGTGGATTGCATTGCTGCTGCAAAGAAAGCAATAGTGAAGAAGATAACGTTTGTTGTTTTGATTGTTGCCCTTACGCTGTCAGACCCGTTTGAACGTACTTTGATTTTTATTGATCTTCATTATTATTTTATGCGAGTTGGAATCAATATATTGATAAAAATATGAAAAAATTAAATTGAAAAGAAATGAGATAAGTCCGACTAATACAAAGAACTACATTCAGAATTCAGTAATTGGTATGCTTTTTAATTAAACGCTCGATAGTTCTCTAACAGTTCCATTAAATATCATGCGTTTATATGGGAAAACCGGTTTTTGAAAATCGCTCAAAAATAGCAAAGCTTTCCCAGAAAAAAATTAGGAAATGTTGGTATCGAAAAATAACTTGTCAACTAAAAAGCACATATTCAATACTTGGTAGGAAATCGAAGTTCAAGCAATGAGTTCAGAATGTAGCTTATTTTATATTTTACTACTTCTAGATCTAAGGAACCCTAGGTTAATTTATCTAAAAAACGTGATTGGTTTATTCTATTTGTCCAAAAAAGCAAGTCTTGTGGTTTAGTCATACAATAAATAGTTAGTTTACCGATCCGTTATGGTTAGATGTTAGTAGATGTCATATAAATGAATTTGCAGTTTGGATTTTATACATATGACTACTCTTATGTGTACTACCTGTATATTGCAATATGCTATATAAAGTATATTGCTGACATAATACTGAAAGTAAATTATTACCATCTTAGAAGTTAATTTGAGCAACATGTGAAATATTCATAATAATATTAAATTTATAAAAAATATGTCCTATAATGTGAAACAAGGCGCACACTAAAACGAGTGCATTTATGAATGCTTTTTTTAGTCTTGGTATGTGTGTGTGTCTGTGTATTCTTTGCGCAAACACGACAGCAGCAATCGGCAGCTTCACTAGAAGTGCAGAATAAATATTGTTTCTTAGATTTTGGATCTCTATCGAGTGCCTCTTGCAGCGCTTTTCGATTGGAAAAGAAAATATAATTACACTACGGGCGGTCTAACGCTACCCGGCTGGGTGGTGCGAAAGAAATGCCAAACGAACATTTTCAAACCACGGTACAGGGGCCAAGGGCAAAGCCGAAAAGCAACATCAAACACGTGTTGGTAGACGGAAAACCGGTGGTGCTTCCTCGAGGATCTCTTCACAGGACCGCCCTTGGTACACTCCTTGGTGCCTGCCTTGGTGAATGAAAGACGAACGTGCTAGCAGTGGTTGATTATGAGAATGGTGTTTGGCGGCCCGTTTCATAAATTGGGTGTGGAAAGGAAGTACTGTCTGAGTGCTGAATGGAAAATAATTATGGACCTTTGCCACCCTCAGCCTAGCGCAGCGATTTAATTATATCGTTGTGTTCTTCTCAAATGATACCAAAAGATCGCAAAATGGACATAATTGTACATCTTCTTGGGTGAGCACATCGAGTTGATCAGGGAGAAAGCGTGGTATTTGGTTTCGTTCAATGTCGTGATGCATGATATCTCAGATTAAAATAAAATTTAAATATAACAAGGTATAGTGATGGTTTGTATAAACGTTTTGTTTCTTTACATACAAGATCATTAAAAAATCGTAAACTTTCTGTTCTACTTATTTTGTAAAGTAAATCAACAATACAATCGTCTGGCCATAGATACCTCAAATTGTTGATTAAAATGTAACGTATCCAACAAAACGAAATGGAAGATTAATGGATCCTTTCATAAGCCGGTGGTGTTAATTTGAGTAAAACAGTGAGCTTCCGTCGCCTTGGCTCAATTTGAATCGGTCCATACAATGAAACGACGGCTCTTTTTTGTGTTGTTTTCTCAAGTGTTCTCATCATTTTTCCATTACCCAAACCCACGAGAAAGGAGCCGCTGTCTATGCTGTTCCTGTTTGTTGCGTGTAAACTGTTAGCGGAAAGCATCAGCTGCCAAGAACAAGGCACCCTTGTGCACCGCGTCCAACACCAAGAGGACCGAAGCAAAGTGGAAAGCAAAGAAAATAGCAAAGGCAGAAAAAATCAACTAACCGGCATAAAGACCCTCAACCCAATCTATCGCAATCTGAGCTGCATGTCCGACTGTCGGAATCGAGTGTAATTTTGCTGTCAGAATCGTGTTATTTTCCACTCCAATCTGCGGCATTTCATTCTCTCTGGGCATGTAATCTTTCATCCATGCGTCTACAGCGAGCTTGGTTAAGGTATCAGCGAGGTCTTTAGCGGCAGGGGCAGAACTGGGCGGTTTCCTCTTCTTTTATAAGTGGTCTGGCCGGAGCGGCAATGGATGGACACACAGCAATCAGACGGAAAAGGGCACAAGAAAGACGCTAGAACGAGTAGAAGTAGTCACTCAAGATCGCACGGGCCTGTCGTAAAGCGTCGTAGCGGTGGTCGCCGGCTCCGGCCATGCCTGATCTGATGAGCGGGTGGGCGTTTCGTTGTGAAGAGGTGCGATCATCAGTCTCATGATCCTTGTCGTTCGACGTGGCGGCTATTCCTTCGTTTGTACCAGCGTGATGTGAGGAGATGAAATTTAGCAAATAATTGACAGCTAGTAAATGACGCCGAACGATGCTCGAATAAGCAGCACAATTAATTGAAGCCGAAAGAACGTCGCTGTTGAAGACAGCAGCGCGATGGTTGTGTTGATGCAAATTGAGACAACTGTGTTTCTCACAGGGTAGTAAATTGATTGTACCATTCACGTTTAAGGTGAATGGGAATTATTTCTAACAGCTCCGCTTATACCGCTTACGCCAAGATGAAGATATAAAGTAAGAACAGCTTGATTAATAAAATAATATAAAATATCAACATTATGAAATAAATGAAGTGTTTGTATATTTCTGATGTTCATAATAACTGATAATTCATTCCATAAAAATAAATCATTAAAATAATAACGATTATCTTCAAGCAATGCTTTGTTGAATTGGGCAATGCTACATGAAACATTTTTATTTACACAACTGTAGTGGTCGTTTTATACTTGAATACAAAGAGATAGTGCTGTTTTAGTAAAAACAAGTTCGAAACAAACATAAATATTTTTGTTCTCGTTCTCTCATAACGAACAGGGTAATAAATGTGTAATATGAGCAATTATTCTTATTACATGCAGATTAATCGCAATCGTACTGATCATTACTGCCATGCTAAACACTGAATAGATGGATAATAAAGGTGTGCTCCCGTGTGTATTTTATACGCACTACGTAAATGAGTATAATTGTTGCAGTACTGTAATAATATATCGTATCATGCAGATTCCATGGGAGCCATTATTATAAGAAGGGTTTATATGAGAAGCAAATTGCTCGCTGGACTTCACAATAAATAGCAACCACGCCAAGTAATGATACGTTGCCGGTACAATAATAAGCCACGGTTGAAGAAGAATGCAAAACGTACACGTTCCACAAGCCAAGGATCGATCTCAAATATGGTTTGCGTGTCGATCAAACTGGGCACGCAACGCGTAGAGGATATAAGTGCATCTAAGTTTGGCTGTTAGCTGTCTTTTTGAAGCCACCGACTAGAGTTCCCAACACGGAGAGGACAAACTGCAACGTGCAACAAATCGTCGCGAAATCTGTCAATTCGACGTAGATCACGGGGTGTATGCGTTCATCAAATCAAAGTCAACAGTGAATTCACTAGTACGCGTTTAAACAGCATCCGCTTCACAGCCCCTGATGCTGCTTCTGGGTGGTACCGCTGCTCGCGGGGGTCGTGAAAGAGGCAAAAATAATAATAACAATAAACGAGCCACAAAACGACACATCAAGAAGGGGTACGTTTCGAGGTGGCCGTGTTAGTTTTTTTCCCTTGCTCGAACACCCCGGGTGTGAACAAAGTACGCACATAACGAGCCAGCGAGCATCATCACCGTCGTTTCCGCCTGGGTGCAATTGTGTTTGTGCCGAGTCGGGTCTGTTTGGTGTGTGCGGCTTCGTTTGGGCTTTGTTCAAATTTATGCTTGACGTGTTAAGTGGTTTTCTCGGAATATTGCTCACTTTTGTTTACTTTTCATGGGTTGTACATCTTCCGTTTGCTCTCCCGCGTAGTTCCCCTCCTGTGGTGCTATTTGGATGCGTTTCAAAAAAGATTCTCTTTATTGCTCTGGCAGCAGCGCCAGCCATGGCCGAACCGGAGCGTGTATGGTGGTGTGCGTGACGGCTCTACCGCTCTCTCGGAGAGGAGAGAGATCGTGAGAGCGTGAGAGAATTTAATGCAAGCGAACACGCGTAAGAGTGTGCGTGATATCGAAATCGAGCGTTGTGATTGGTCGAACGGGGCCATTCATCACACGGAATCCATCATGAAATTTCGCCTGGCTCTCAGCTGTGGTTCATGGCAGCTCGCAACGGCTTCTGAGAATGAGTCTAACTTTGTCAGCGAAACAACACGGTTCGGCAGTGAACGTAGTCGTCCTCGCGTCAAATTCCGCTACGGTTACCGATACCGCGCCTGCTGTGGATTACCTATATTGTGTGTGGAAACGATTACACTTTGGAATACGATCAAACGCATGTGTGTTGATACGCAAGCAACGTACCGTGCGACACGTGTGAGCAGTGCTGTGGCCCGTAGCAAGTTGGGCAGAGTGTGAATCAGGCAAAGGCCACAACAATTCCGATGCAAAGTGTTGATTGGTGCCTGAATGGTGATTGATTGAGTAAACAACAAGCGCCAACATAAATCGATGATGTTGGGTAGTGTGTTCCAGTTCTACTGATCGTCTAGTTGAGCGATGTGTTAAACGTGAACAAGACGAGTGTGATTATTTTATAGCATCTTATACGATTTTTATTGAAAACAGTGTAGTGTGACTGTAAAACAGCGATTATTGAAAATTTGTGTGCATCACTCCACTATTTGAAAGCGCGTTAAGTGTCTCTGTGTATGCGGTTATATGCCCTGTCACTAATATGATCACTCAAGATCTCCCATGTGATTGTTACAGTGTGCAAATGAATCAGTGTGTTGCGAAGGAATTTGTATGTTTCTTCTAATAAATTGACAAGTGTTGAACAAGAAAAAGTTAGACCAACAAAACTAATCAACCGACGGGACGTTGGGAAGCATTTACTAGTGTTAAAAAAAAACAAACAAATCAACAGATATAAAAAAAAATACAACAAGTGTATACGGCGTGTAGTGTAAATCAACGTATCACTCACTGCAACTCATTTCATTTCCGCCAAAGAACGCCCAAATGGTGATACTAGAAGGCACCACAATGTTGCAAGTTGGAAATAATCAATACCTTCAACCGGACTATCTTTCTCCGCTTCCGACCACGGTAAGTTTTAAATTAATCTATTGATCGAAAGCAAAGTCAAACTGTTTTTAAAATAAATAATCGGTTATTTTAATCCATATTTGTTCTCTTTCCCCTTTACAGTTGGATGCAAAGAAAAGTCCGTTGGCGTTGCTGGCCCAAACCTGCAGCCAGATTGGTGCTGATCCGGGCAATATAACTGTTAAATCTCTTGTTTCACCATCGGAAAAGAACAAGAAGTCATCGTCATCCAACAGCTCCAGCACGAGCAGCACATCGTCCTCCGGCAGCAATTCTTCGGCTTCGTCTCAGGTGGACCCGACATCGAATTCGTCTGCGTCCCGATCACCGTCGGTAAAGACAGACAAGTCGGACGCATCGCCGGAGATCAAGCTTGCCTTCAAGCCGTACGAGATGAATGTGCTAACAACGAAAGTGAACCTTAGCAAATCGTCCTCGCTTGACGATCGTCCTTCGTCGAAGATGAGCAGTGGAAGTGACGTGTTGAACAACAACAGTGTGAGCCAAATCAATAATAATAATCACAGTGATGGAATGCGCAAGGAGGGCCGGGCCCTGTCTCCACGCGGAAGTGCCGAGTCGCCTATGTCTGGGCGTGGTGGTGGCAGTGCTAGTGTCAAGAGTACGGAAAGCAATGGTGGTGAGCTTAGTGGCAACAAGTGTAGTACGCCAGAAGTCAACCGCCGAGCTTCTTCCGTCGGCACGCCAAGTGATCGCGACAAAGTGAGTGGCAACAGTGTAGGAGGCGGCTCCGGGCCCTCCAGTAGCCCGTCGGCGGCAATGATGCATCCGGGTACTATGCCGCCCTCAGCTGCTTATAAGGCCAGTCCGTACGGTATGGGTGCGGCTGGTCTTCCCAGCCCGTCGGGAATCGACCACACGAATCCTGCCTTCAGGCCACCGTTCGCCGGGGCGTTTACTCATCATCATGCGGCCATGTTGGCAGCAGCTGGTTACTCGGGGGCAGCAGCCGCGGCTGCAGCAGCGAGTGCCGCCGGTGCCAATCCGTACCTCAGTTACACGCGAGTCAAAACTCCATCCGGTGGTGAAACGCTAGTACCGATCTGCAAGGATCCGTACTGCACTGGATGTCAGTTTTCGGCCCACAACCATCAGATGATGATGGGCAGCCAGTGTCCTGCGGGTTGTACCCAGTGCGATCACCAGAAGTATATGGCCATGGCTCTGAGCTCAATGCCACCTGCCGGCTATCCGGGCTATCCTCCAGCATCTTCGGCCGCCGCTGCCGCCGCTGCAGCTGCCGCGGCCGCCGCTGCCGTTAACTCGGGTGGTTCGCAACCACCGGGTAGTGCCGGTGCTGCTAGTCGTCCGTACATGTGCAACTGGGTTGTCGGAGACTCGTACTGTGGCAAACGGTTCAATACTACCGACGAACTGTTGTCTCATCTCCGCACACACACCGCTAACCTGTCCGATCCGGCAGCTTTGGCATTGCAGCAGCAGTTGATGCCGCTGAGCGGCATTTTCCCGCCGTCGTCGCTACATCATCATCATCGAGGCTACCCGAATCCGCCGCTTAGTCCACTGTCGGCGGCACGTTATCATCCGTATGTAAAGCCCGGTGGCATTCCTACTGCTATGCCCGGTTCTCCGTACAGTGCGGCGGCAGCGGCTGCGGCGGCTGCCTTCAATCCGGCGGCCGCTTTCGGACAGTACTACTCACCATACGCGGCAGCGCTGTATGGACAGCGGATGGGAGCGGCGGTACATCAGTAGGGAGTGCCAGAAGTGAATGTGTCTCGTTGTGCGTTTGTTTAGCGGTTGACAGTGTAGTGTGTGTATACAAGAACCCTTATCATGCAGGATTACTACGAAAAGAGGTCCATAAACGCAAATGAGAGTGTGAGCAAAGCATACAGCAACCACTACTGCAACTACAACAACAACCGAAACCGAAGGTGTCCAATCGTGTTTGTTCTATCAACTGTGATATTAAGATTATTCTTCGAACGAGATGTGAGAATTGCGAGAAAGGAGTATAAAGTAACACATTGCATAAAGCCGAAGTGCTGTTATAATTCACCCGTACTAGTGGAAGGTCATTTCAATCAAACATGGACGTTCGAGGTACAGTGCGTTTCACCTGACAGCAGGATAGTCATAACATAAGTCATACACAGATCAAAGTTTACGTACTGCACATATGGGCATATCTCATATCTTGCTGCAAGTTTGAATGCATTTCACAGTGATTCACGTGCAAAATGCGTTAAAAACGTTCAACGGATGTTTGTTCGTTTCCCAACAGCTCTTACCAGTCAGATAGATGTATGAACATTTCAAAATCCCTCTTTGATATGTGAGCAATGAAATTAATACGAGTTCAAAGCGAGGCTTGATAAATGTAGCTATGTATCTGAAATGAAAAAAGTGCTATCCTGTTTCAAACGCAAGATGATGATTCGCCTTGACGATGAGCTCGAGATTATTAGGATTCAATTCTAGTTAGAATGCAGCATGTAATGACGGGAATGGCAATATTCGTTTCATCCTACTACCATAAAAACGTTGATAAGAAAGCTAAGCGTTTTGTTTGTGTTATCTCTTATTTTATGAACATCAAAAAACATTGTTTCGTATACCCCACGACTAGCATTTTGGGGAACTTTTCACACCACTTCAAGACCAGACTTTAATTGCTTGTTTTAAAATTGGTTCAATTGGTTAAAAGTGAAAGCCAAGATAGCGGCGTGCATAAACTATACTGACGGATACTATTTATTATTGCCGTATTAGCAACGTGCTATAACGTACCGTTTTCATTAAATGCCTTCGCAGGAAATCAGTTTGGATTAGAAATTCATGTGAGGTTTGCATAGGGCCACTAAATAACAGCTGCATTCTCGAAATGATTAATGCAATGAAACGATGAAAATAAACTTGTAAAATTGAAACAAAAAAGAGAGCAAGCAAGAAGAAGCAAGATCGAAAGCAAATGGGTATTAGTGATAGGAGAAGAAGCAAAAGGTACGACTTGTGCGTTAAAATTGTAAATATCAAGGAAACAAAACTCGTAACGCAACGAGCTGCCCACAGATACGATAAAGTGGATAAAGAAACCGAAGGAAGTAAGCTCGTTTGTAAGAGAAAAATATTGAATTTATGAACCTGTAATAAATCTAAAAGGAAAAAGGAAAAAATATGAAAATAAAAGGAAACGCCACATCCTCTATTAATTACAAACCACCGATCTTCTTGACACGTTATTTCTTGAACAATCCGAAAGCCCATCGTAACCAGTTAACCGGATGATGTTGCTAATGGAAACGAATTCACGTACCCCGTCGGAATGTGGGGAAGAAGGGAGAAATACAAGAACGGGCACGATGACCATAAAAATGCTTTGAGATGTGCTCGTGAGCTAAAGAAAGAAAGAAAAAAAGAAGCCGCTAAATTACGATTTCAGATGAAAGAAGAAGCACAACGAAGGGGAAACAAATACGACGGGATGGAGAAGAAACGGAAACATGAAAATGGCACGGACGAATGATTTTAAAATGATATCATGTTTCGTTATTTATTAGTTAATTACCAAGCCTTTCAATTAGCACCCCAGAAGCACCCCAGAAATGAATGGCCGTCGGAGCTGATTCGTTTGGCAGTGTTGGTTGTAGCACCGTTGGAAGCAAACGCGATGTCTGTGTATGTGTATGGTTGTGTGTGTGTGTGCATCAAGAAGAGGTGGGTCAAAGGGGAGCAACCTCTCATCCACGATAGGGGATTCCGTCCGCTTTTGTTCGTACGGTGGTGTTGGTGGTGGTCGACAGTGACGCCGCGTTGTTTGTCATGTTTGTCGGAATAAATTCCACTCCCGTTTGAGCGAAACATTTGTACTGTGCTCATTGTGTTTTGTATTTGGATGTATCTCGGCACGGGAGAACACATCTCATCATCATTGGTACAGTGTGGTGTAGTTCTCCTGCACGGCTGTTTTGCACATTTGTTTCCCCACTTAATGTAGTGGGGTGTTTCTCTCATCACTGTTCTCTGGCCAAAAGAGACGGTGAAGGGTAGGGTACAGTGATTGACAAACTGTGAGCGCTACTATTTGTCTATCATTTATTATCTATCATTTTAAGAATCCCTTTTTATATTTCCCACATGCAAATCGGCAATAAGGGTAAGGACAATATATGATCGAATATGTTGTTATAAGAAAAGAAAAAAACTATCGGAACATTTTTGCCCATCACTGTACAAATGACGGGGGAAATAACAGGGCTAAGCTCTACTAAACCGAAGCAACGAGGTTGAACTAATAAATTTTCAGCTTTTCAGTCTTCCAGCCCACCTTCACCGGTCTGCTAAAGCCGCCCTTCTGCTCCGTACGGAGGGTATTTCTGCCCACGGTTAGCCCGGGTCTGTTTTTGTGCATTTGTAGGAAGCTTTTCTCTCGCACGTTGCCAGGCCGACAAACAAGATTGGCACGAAGAGAGCGCGCACAGTAGAGCAGCTCCGGCTGCCACGATGGTTCGGGTTGCCTCGGTCTTGTCTGTCTGTTCAGCGATTACGAGTATCAAAGCCGTTGTGCCGAATCGTGTACACGCACAGACAGACACATCGGTCGGCCTATTTGTGCGGCGTGCTTTGCAATTTTAACAGCATTTTTTTCCTCAGTTTTATTGCTCAGAGCTAACAAACCCAGGCAGCAGTATGATGAAACGTTAGGGAAGGAGCAAACGAGCTGGCTGGACTGAAAAGGGAGAAGAAAGAACCAACACAACAGCAAAAACAAAAAAAAAAAACAAAAAAAACGGCACTGAAGGGCCCATGGAAAAAGATACTTCTCAAAACCATTAATCACTCATGACAAGCAGCGCGCGGGCCCCGATTCCGAGATGAAGTTATAGCCTGCAAAACGATGAAACGAGAAGGTAAATAGCAGCGCAAAAGAGAATGGCGTGAGCAGAATGATGGCGATAGTCGGTCGAAGCCGACAATACAACACTCCTCAGCGTTGGCATTCTCGTCTGTCCTGTGGCAGGCGAAAACTGAAATTTATCTGTAATTATCTTCGATTATACAGTCGTTATTTTTCTCGCTGCGCTCCATCGTGCGCTGTCTGCTAAATGTGCGTCACAGGAGGTGATATGAGGAAGTGCCCCTTGCGGGGCCCACTTGCCGGAAACAGCGATCCAAAGCTGCTCCAGGGAACGGGCTAGCAGCGCAGAGTAAGATCGAATCAAGAAGGGGACCCTTGCAGTAGAGTTTTCGTTCAAGTTTGCTTACCTCTTGATATTACCGCACGATGTTGTACGTTTTTCTTTCGCTGCATTATAATGCGTACTCTTTCGTTTCCTTGCCTTAGCGCGCTCTACGCAGTTGTGTTGTGTCTTTAGCTCGTGTAGTTTGTGCCGCGATCCCTGCTTTGATCTGATAAACAGGGTGTTCGGGCGTGTTTCTACTGCGCCTTGTTTACCGTTTGTGGCGGCAGCGCTGGTGTTAAGATTGAACGACGCAGTGAACGCGAGCACATGATTGAATAATGTAAGACTCCTGATTTAAGTCATGTTTTCTGCGAGTCGTTAGGAAACGTGATATGATTTACTCCCATCCCAAGACGCATCGTTGACCATAATAACACTTGATGTTAAATAGGGTTATCCACGGTGAGCTAAAATTAGCGGTATCGCTGATGTTTCTATTGATCTTAATTGTATTCAAATTGAAGATAAAAGAAAGGGGTGGGGAGGGGGGCGTGGAGTTAATGGCACGACAATCTTGAGCTACAAGTTTATTTGAGAAGTAGTGTGAATAAAACGATGAATGCTTGTTGGTATGATACACCAATTCTAATGTTAAATTGTGGTATAATTTAAGCGTGGTACACCAACGGTTGGGAAAATTAAGACATTAATTGCAAATCGTAACAGGTTGGCTGATAAGTCCCCGGTCTAACAAAGAAAAACACATTTTTTTGTCAAAATTCGTTTTTATTATTCAACATAGTTCCCTTCAAGAGCGATACAACGACAATAACGACCTTCCAATTTTTTGATACCATTTTGGTAGTACTCCTTCGGTTTTGCCTCAAAATAGGCCTCAGTTTCGACGATCACCTCTTCATTGCAGCCAATTTTTTTCCCTGCGAGCATCCTTTTGAGGTCTGAGAACAAGAAAAAGTCGCTGGGGCCAGATCTGGAGAATACGGTGGGTGGGGAAGCAATTCTAAGCCCAATTCATGAATTTTTGCCATCGTTCTCAATGACTTGTGGCACGGTGCGTTGTCTTGGTGGAACAACAAAATAACAAACGTTGCTTGACAAAAGACGCTCTGTTTCACAAACTAATTGACATACAGACGTCAAATTTTGACACGAATTTTGAAGGTTGGTACTATATAAAAAAATATGCATTTAAAACTAGCGGCGCCATCTATGTGTCAGACCGGGGACTTATCAGCCAACCTGTTATCAAATGCTTATTGCTACAGGTATATCGAGTTGACTTTTGTATTCGTTAGAAATAGTGAAAACAAACTCAACTACGTAAAAAATGTATTTAGGACCACCACTTTAATAACGCTAAATTCAATTAAACATAAATACATAAAACTTTACACTATCACAGAACACAATAGTAACAACTCTTTGAGTCAATTATCATTAAATTAATTTTCTTGTTATTATGCTTCTTTTATACGGTGAACTTGAGCCCGATCGTGACTAAGTTGTAAAAAAAATCAACTGAACAAACGTGTTTCTGTTTTCGAAATATTTAAAACAATAAACTTACAGATCAGCTAAAGTTTACACAAAATGCGTTGTGATTGCTTACCCCCTGTTGCTTCCATTTTCAGCACTGAAAACCGAATGATGAAGAACAGCAAAAATAATGACCGTCATTTTTAATGGTGCCCATTTTCAAGTCATAAATAGTACTTATAAAATTATACCCCCTTTTTCTTCTCGTGCTACCCAATTTACCCACAGTCAAAAAAGACATATCGACCGCCACACCGGTCACGGGTTGATACGGGTTTCATCTTTTTTTTTTGCGCTAAACAGTGGCTTAAGCTGGGTGTAGGCAACCGGTCAAACGCTGCCTCGTTGCCAAAAGGCAAACCCCTTTGTCGTTCAGTTTTTCGTGTCGTTCCGAACTGCCGCCGTTGGTGTCACTCCCAAGGTAGAGTGTAATGGTAGTATCATATTTTCTCAGCAACGAGCGAAAAATCCAATTGAAGGAAACATAAATCTTTCTTTGCGCCAACTTTCCACATCGCTTCACACTGCTTCTTGCGTCCTGCTGGCCGGCTCGGTCTGACATTTCGGTCTGACTAATGTTCAGCGACTACAAACGAATGGAGCGGACGTAAAAGCTGTCTCTTGGAGGAACACGGCGCGGGGTAGGATTTGTGCCTGTGTGGGGCAAACTGGGGTTTGTCGTTGTGCTGTCACCGCGTGTCACTGGGCACATGTATGTGGAGCTCTCCCTCTTAGTGCGGGGCCTCCCGTGATGTAGCGTTCAGTTGTAAAACGCAGAAACATATCAACCAAACAGACAAGCTTGACAGGCAGCGAATTGCGCTGTGTAAGCCAAAAAATAGCTGGTGGCAGTAGGAAAAATTAATCTGTCTTGAATTATTATCGGGCTTTGCCGTCGGCGTCGTGGAAGGTAGTCAGGGGAGGAAACAGCCGTGCAGCGTAGAAGTCAAGCGTCTGTCTTTTTAAAAGTCAACCACCACCGAATCCTGTTGCTGAACGAAGACAAAATGAACCAAGCCCACACGAACCGCTGTCGTGTGTTGAAAAGGAACGGCAGGAGGTAAACGTAAGTAATTCTACGGTGTTTTTACGCGATCGTGTCGACATTTCGACGAGCAGCTCGGTGACGACGGTTGAAAAACATGCGCCGACTACAAAGCCATTACGGTAAAGCCACTGAAGTTTGCCACTGAGGGCAACAAAAGTGGGAACCTTTACGCATATTATCAGTGACCGTGCTCTGTCGGGTGGTCAGCGGCAAAAGTGGAACAAATATTATCCGTAGCGATGACGGGATGAAAGCAAAGCCACGCACAAAGGTGGTGTAAATATAACATTAAAGTATGACTTAATCATCCATTCTGTTACTCTCGTTATGCTGTCAGGGATAATGTACGTCCACATAAGTTCTTAGTTTGTTTTTGTCATATCGTATGCTTTAATAATTTGTTTTCACAATCCAGGTAACAGATCCAAAAAATGATTAATCACGAAAGTATTCTTTGTCACATATTTATTAAAATTTAACAAGTACAAGTTCCTATGAGTTAGTTGCAATCGATATTTGTTTTCGAAACTCTTGTAATCTTTCACGTTTCAGTCGATGTTGTACTCTATTGACCAAAGTAATTTAATTATCAGGACATTTAAGTTTACTGATGTAATTCTATAAATAATAAGCTTCGTAAATTCATTTCACACTACTAAAAAAAGGCTAGAATCGTCTTTTTAACAGACATCGACGTTTGTAAAAAAATCAAAAGTTTTTATTCTCAAAACATGCTAATCCTAGCAAAAATGCTGTAAAGGTATTATCGTTGAAAACATTTGATAAGATCAATGGGATTTAAGAAATGCACGGTGGTGAATTTGGTTGATGGTACAGCTGCAACCAAACAGAACATTGCCATCATTTCACGATTCACACTACTTTTTTGTTTTACCACTTTTGCTTTGTTAAAAAAAATATTTTTAGTTTACTGTAGCAAATTCAATTAAAGAAATCTCAATCTCGCTTCGATTTAGTTATTCAAAAAATATTGTACACAACTTCAATTAAATACAATTGTACAGGTTTTTTTTTTAAATAGCTGTCTAAAACATTTTAAGCTTTTTCTATTTAAAAACCATTTGCATAAACTTGGCTAATTTTTTCACCAAATAATAACAGTGTATCTAGCAAGAAACATGAGATTTAATTATTATGATGGATGGGAAGCGTAAATAAAATAGTTCCTTTTTAAATGAATTTATCAAATCTTTAAAAACAATGAAAAACTGAAAATGACTTGTAACACTTTGAAACAAAATGTGAACGGAACATAATATTCTGTGAATAATCTAATATCTCTATTCACATAAGGCGTAGTTACACTTATTATAAATTTGCATATTTATTCTGCAATTGTTTCTAAAATAGTAATAAAATCACGTAAATAAACTAACCGGTCTCGTAGTACAGTCGTCAACTCGAACGACTTAACAACATGCCCGTCATGGGTTCAATCCCCAAATAGACCGCGCCGCCATACGTAGGACTGACTATCCTGCTATGGGGGGAATCAATTAGTCACTGAAAGCCAAGGTCACTAGTGGGTACAGGCAGGCCTTGACCGACATCGGTTGTTGAGCCAAAGAAGAAGAAGAAGAAATAAACTAAACTTAAAATCTAACAAACTTTAGGCTGAAGATCCTTTTAAATTAAATAGAAATATTGACTTATGCAAGAGATTTGCAATTGAAAAATGTCGAATCCCTGTATTCGACAGCAAACATTTGCTATCAAAGATAATTGTGTTCTACGAACCATTAGAGTAAGTAAGTAAACAAATACGATGGAATGATATTCAATATTCTAAAAGTAAAACAAATAAGCTGTTTTGACATGAGCAGTATTATATCACGACGGATTTTTTCAATTGTACATACGGAATGTACTTGAGAGATTGTCAAAATTCACAAATAATCATTATTCGAAAATAAGTTTTATGTGTATAATTTGCGATATCAACTATGTGCATTATTATTGTCTTGCAGTTGTATCAAAACAGTTATTTTTTATTACTTTTAAACTTGATTGTGGTCGTTTCATACTATTATCCATTCTTAAAAAAAATCACTTATTGAATATTACCTACTGTTAATTCAAGTAGATTAACTTGAGTTTTTCATCTTATTCTCTTTGTACAATCTGCTTTACTAGTTTGCTTCTATTAATGTATCTTCATTTAAGTGATATATAAGATCATTTGTAATAATTGGTGTCTTGTATAATATGGTTTCAATCTGTAACATTTTGTTTCTCAATGATGAACGAATCTGCTTTCAAAATTATAGTAAATTGAAGATGATAACGTATACAAAACTTTCATTATAATTCATTCATTCTGCTCCTATGTCCGTTCAATGAAAATAATAGCCGTATACTTTACATCTTTATATTATTACAGTTTTTCTAAACAAGACATTTGTTACGTTGATACTAAAATAGGCGATAACTTTCGCTTTCGTGCATGATAGCGGCTATTATTTCACCATATGGCAGGCAAATGTATAAATTACCAATCATGCAATAAAACCTTCGAATCTCTTGAGACTAAAGGAATACCAGATTCAAATACACACAAATGACAACCAACACAAATGCAACACCAGATTTTTAGTTTACTTAAAGACGGCTTAACGATGGGATTCTAAGATTTCAAAGTAAGTAAATCCTGTACAAATAAGTTTAAAAAATTCTTAATTTAATTTAATTTAATATGTTCAGTATCATGGTTTTGAAGCATCTTCCTAGATGATGTGTTCATTGTTTGAGAGAAAATCCACTACCATAAAATAAATAATTGTGTAAAGTGTTTCTACCGTACGCTATGCCTCGGCAAGATTTCACATTAGCTTTCTTGCATTCCTATAAACACGTAAATTAGGCTTAAGCGCTTAATCGAGACGTGTGTAGCGTTGGTTGTAAATTAACACCAGGATATTCTTTGCAATTCTGTGTCTGAACACGTCGTCTAATAAGAATGAGCTTGTAAATCCTTCACCCGCGACGTTTTTGTAGACTAAACGAAGGATTTTTGACATGGACCAATGTATTAAGCTTGAAGCATATTTCTGGTTGTTACTTACGGTAAGCAGCTTGATTTGTTGATATTTCAGAACCTCCTTGAACACACATACGTGAGTCATTACACTACGTGCTATTATATCCCTGCGTGTCTATAAAATGTTGTTTAATGTGCTATGGGCAAAGGGAATTGCCATTGCAAACGGAGATAATACAGCTTATGAAAATCTCATTTACGTACGAACGAGACTGTAACTCTTTTTGCAAGTGTTTCTCTTCTCACTTCCTCTGTTAAAATACCGTTGGATGAAAAAGAATGGAGTGACAAGCAGGGAGGGCGGAGTTCTTGTGAGCAAAGATCTGAACAGACAGCCGACTGAATTCGGCCTGTCATCTTTCATTAAATCTCCCCTCGGATGTATGGCAGGTCTCACATGACTAGCGAGCTCACGTCATCTCCATCCATCGTGGGCTGTCGGCTACTGTTTAGAATTTACATAACAGAATGATTTAATTTAGGCCCACACCGTCCTGCTCGTGTTGGTTGGATTGATCGGCGGCGATTGCATTGATTGATTGAACATTCTTTCAGTATGCTGTACGCGGCACGTACACAGTATTTTCATCGGGTCGTGTCTGACAAGTTCGAATGTTGGATCAAACTATACAATCGCCTAGACAGTAGACGTTGCAGTGTGATGTGAATGATGGAATACGAGAGCAAATGGAATAAACTTTCAGAAGCTAGTAGGTATAAATGTGAGAAATTGAAAACGTACCAAGCAAGGCACGCAACCATCAAACGTGTCACTCTGGGTAGAGAGCTGTCCTTCGCGTAAGATTCATTGGAAAACAGAATAGAGAAAATGGCTTGAACCGAAAAACGAAAAGCGTCGGCGGTACGAACAACAACAATTCGAAAACAGACATATGATATATCTCACGCCAAGCAGAAAGGGAAGGTACCCGTTGGAAGCCGACAGAAACTGTAAATGAAATGTGACATCAACAGCTGCTTTAGTTCTCTCACTGTCTATCTTCGTTCTCGACGTCTTTCACACCGTGTGTTCAGGCTTTTTGCTTCAATTTCCCCCGCACATCCATTTCTTCGATCCTTTGGCCAGAAACTAACCTCCGACAGGGCCACGACAGTGCATATATATATATACATCTTTTTTTGTACAAGGCACCAGCCCCGCTGTTACCGTAGCTCGGAATAAGCGAGTGGTGCTCACGTCGTATTCCACCCGGTTCTGCAATGCACTAGAAGAGAGCTGTCACTGTTTCTGTCTGTGCTGAACGTTGTTGCACGTCGTATTAATTTTAAAATTTTTAACTCATGTCACGAATTATGAGCTGATGATATGCTCCGAGCAGCGCGACTTTCCAGTAGCCCGGTCTGTCAGCGAGTGGTTGTGACCGCTCCCTGCCGTGCACCCGATCCAAACCCGGGGTGCCTTTTTGTGGTGTTGAAAAGAGAGTGTCATTTTCAAATTAGGAAACATAATAAATGTGTATGGCGATGGTGAAAAGATGAGAGATGGTTGTACGAGATTGTGCATTCGTTGGTTTCAAATTTGGTCGCTGGGGAAAAGGGCACAGCGTAAGGGACAAACGGGTTATGGCGTCAAGAGCGCATACTTTTGCTTCAACCAGTCCTAGTAGTTCAGCAAGCACGATGTTGAGTAGTGTGAAACTAGGAATTTATTTTCACTTGCAGCAGGACACGAGGGTAATGTATTTAGTTGGAATGTCTCCGCTAATTAGTATATCAACATTATTGGTGAAGAAAAACTTCTCTGCCAGGGATGTTATGCAAAAGAAGAATGTAAGGGCAAATCACTTCACAGATATTGTGAAAACCATTCCCTTTATGATCGGATTGTCTTTGCTTAAAATAATCTCATGCAACAAAAGAAAACAAAAAAAACCTTTTAAATGATTTTGATACATTATGTTCAGCTTAGCTTCCCGATGCACTAAAAACCAATCTGCCAATAATAAATGATTTTTACACTCCCTTGAATAGTAGGATTTAAATTATACTTCTTTTTTATCGCAAACAAATTAAGTCGGTCTATGACTTTTCGAACAACTAATGATGTTAGGGCTATCTTTCACTTGTGTAATGTCACTTGTACTTTTAGAAGGATAGTCATTCCTGGGTCCATGCGGGACAAGGAACTAGGTCTATATGGAGTTTTAACCCATGACGGGCATGTTTTTAAGTCGTGCGAGTTGACGGCTGTGCCATGGGACCACACCATGGCAGAAGACCATTTTATATTTTGACGCGTGGTTTTGTATAGAATGCTCTCATAATTTCTAGCTAAATTTTCAGTATTTTCCCCAGTTTTTGAGAAACATTGGTGGTGTAAGGAACCGACCTTAAGCATATGTAAACTGGAACTCTGATAAACTATTGATTATAACTCCTCGTAGGCGTAATACTATATTTTGTTTGGTTTATGCACTGATCCTTGGTTCCTGGCTGAATGCATTTATGCACTTGCTTTGTATTGTTTACGACGAAGCAAACTTTTGTTAGTATCAGTTGGCTTTTATGTGTTGATATTAATATTCTTCTTCTTCTTCTTATTTTTCTTATTTAACGAGAAAGGATTTATCCTCCTATGTTTATGTCAGACTTGCGTCCGATTACGCATATTCAGAGGCTTAATTTCTCTATATTTTAGCTTCGACTAACTGGAGTCATTTGCTTTTGCTTTTTCTTGCATCATGTTGTTTATGTCATTAATTCTTATTTTATTGTTAATGATATTGTGGCTTTCGGTACCTTTTTTTGTTAATTCGTCAGCTCTTGCGTTCCCTTCAATATTTACGTGTACCGGTATTCATCTGATTTCGGCTTTTAGTTTGGCACTTTTTTTGATGTTGATGTTGTAAATTGTTTTGTCGATATAGTTTTTTTTTCTTGGCAGTTTTTTTTGTATTCTACAAGCAGTTTGGCTGATATCCTGGGGTGCGATAGTGTCGTAGATCGCAGGTAGACCTTATTCATTATGCGTTCAAATCTTGAATAGACTAAGTCCGCAAGTTTGTGCGACTATCACACTCTATCTATCAACAAAATACGGCCGTATCGGACTGTCCATCAGATAATAAGTAAAAATAACACTCTCTATACTTACACTCTAATTTGTTTCAACGTGATTTTTAGGAAATATACTTCATCTGAGTTATAGTTGTGTTCCGGCATATTAGTTATCGACATTTGTGTAAAAATTTGTACCTTTTTTGCAGGATTTTTGCGTACTGAAATACGCTGCAGATGATGTTATCATTTTTCGTGTGGTTTTTTGTAGAATGTTAGGCTAAATTTGCTAAATAAATAAATCAATAAATAATTCTTGACTAAAACCATTGCATCTCCCGCCAATAGAACCGTAGAAACGAACGGTTATTGTAGATATTAGTAGGGATTTTACAAAACATTTA
Source organism: Anopheles arabiensis (assembly GCF_016920715.1). Lineage (NCBI taxonomy): Eukaryota > Metazoa > Arthropoda > Insecta > Diptera > Culicidae > Anopheles > Anopheles arabiensis. The sequence goes on along the minus strand of NC_053518.1, from coordinate 49,194,150 downwards.
ACTGCATGCGCGTCTGAAGAGCCCTGCAATGCAGTGGAGTTTGCAGTCGCAAAAGAACGATGTTACAAATTGCACGTATCATAAAATTGTAAAACTATTGATCTTACTGTAAGTTGTATTTTATCTCATAAAACTGAACGAAATAGATTTTATTTGATACTATAACTTTTTCCACACAATGGCACAATAAGGCACAATGACATTATTGAAGACTAGGCTTATTTATATCATAGGGGATTAGATCAAATCATAGATATTTGTAATCTAAAATAAGCTTTCGTCGTTGGTAGCATGAGAACTACGATTGAGGGAAGCGAATTAATCAACCAATAAGGCAAACAAATTTAGTGTTGTCACAAACTAGTTTGCATCCGTAGATGGTAATGGGTATGTTTACATTTTTCCTTGCTATCGACTAATTGACGGGCTTTGCGATTCATGTTTACCTACCATAAATCTTTCACATACGAATGCATTTTATTACCTTGTTATGTGTGAATTGAATGTCGTTTAATTTCGATTGGTGGCTCAACGTTCGCTTGCTATTCGCCATCAAGAGAAACTTGATTTTTAAATCATCTTAACCACTTGTTTGGTCTGTATGTGTGTGTGAGTGTGTGTGCATGGTGTGGTGGTTGTACGTCCAACAAAGTCGTAACAAGCCTCGGGAAGGTAGGGATGTAATAAACTTTCGTTAAGCACGGTTGTTTTCTTTCTGGTTGCTGTAGATTATAACATCCACGCAAGACCAGACTGACGTTGAAACAGCAGCATGCTAAGATTACATTTGACAGACTACAAACGCAATCCTTCATTTACGCTGACATGGCTGACAGCTCGGTGTCTGTGAATGAACTGTGGATTTTTTTATATTTGCGTCTGTGTCGTACCCTTGTCAGAAACTGTAAAAGTCGTTTTTGTTGGAACGAAGGACTTTCTTCATTTTATTTGTAAAAGTTGTATAGCAATTAAAGCTTGTTTTGCATGATACAATTCTGCCCATATTCAAACTTAGATGTTCCGTGCAATCACAAAAGTACTGGCAAACTTGTTTGTTCTGAAATTTACTGAAAATTTTGGATTGCGAATCATATCTAACAGTTAAGCAATTTGTGCAGTCTAGAGCATTGCTAGTATTGAACTGAATAAAATAATATAAATCAAATTGCATTAATTGAATTCTTACCCGTGATACGTTTAACGTTTTTTTGTTGAAAGTATCAGAAAAATCGAATTGCTGTGAAGTACAGTCCGAACTCACTGGTTGAACTTTGATTCCTTGCCAACTATTGAATATGTGCTTTTTAGTTGGCACGTTTTTCCATACAAAATAACTCTGAAATTTTTCTCGGCAGGCTATGAGATTTTTGTAAATTTTTCAAAAACCGGTTTTCCCAAGATCTATTAAGGAGAACAGGTCGATGCAAAGCCCGTTGCTAGGTTGCCATTTTCAGCTCGCTTTTGACAGTTTCATGAAAAAGTGTTTACAAAAACACGGCTAATAGTTAACGTGGAAAAGTGGACGAATTTACTATTAGGAAATTATATTGGTTAAATTTCTTGCGGTCAATCACTTCTGGAGAATAAAGTAGAAATAGTTGCAGTCTACTCTGTATACAGATAACCTCATTGCTTGCCATTCCGTGGCCACGAATCACTACTGTTTGCAACAGTCCTCCTGGAAGAACGAAAAGTTTAACAGGCATAAAATAGCACTTTACATGTTCCAACTGGGTAACAGAAGTCCTATTTACCTTCAATTAAACACTGAGAGTAAAATGAAACATCGAATCGGCACACACAAGTACAATATGCATACCGTCTTCTGCTTATAACCCGGCGACGAATGATAAAAGAGATCCTTGGATTGTATCAGCCATGTAATATTCTAACTGGATTCTACTTCTTTTAATATTCTAATAGGAAATGAGTGCAAAATGTTGAACAAAACTCTTCCATCTTATTCACTCCATAGCAACGTCCATCGCTAAACATAAACAATGTTCAATTTAACTGTCAAAATTTTCCCATGGCTTTCTGTCAATTTACTCTAAGCGCTTCGACCTGTTCTCTTTCAAAGACTTTGGGTTTTCCATACAAACGCATGCTGTTTAATTGAACTGTCAGCCAACTATTGAGCGTTCAACTAAAAAGCATGCTATCTAAAAAGCGTTAAACTATTGAATTCTAACTGTAATATGATTTTGTAGTAGTTTCATTATAACGCAGTTCAAAAAGATTTAAAGCAGTCGGTGGTATAGAATCGATTGGCTAATATTCATATAAATGTCCCCCCTAGAATGTACCTTAACTATAGATTAATAAAAACTGCGCATATAACTAGAGCTGCGATTGTCCTTATACTACGATGGTTACATGTTATTTGGCTAAAACCACTCTACAAGTTTTCTTTAAGCTGTCTTTTAATGTAATACATTGCAGTTAATTTGCTGGTTAGACCATTCCCTTTTATATTAACAATAAACAATGAGTTTTTTTTTAGTATTTTTTACTACCCAGGCAATTTGTTTCATTAAGTTTGATTTATAAATTACTCTTTTAGTGCCATAATGAGGAAACAACAAAAGGTGTAGGGCATTTTAACCAAATAGCATACGGCACTTACATACCAAAGATACGGTGGTAGCGTGCTGTACTTTTTACGTTAAGCTGCAGAATGAAGTGGAGTGATTTATTCTCAAGCTATTTGTGGCAGCATGCCATATTTCAATAGGAAATTATGATCCAAACAAAGACTTACCAATTATGCCCACTATAAAAATGATAAACGTTCCATTTTTCGCCCTGCCATTAGCTTCTTTCTTTCTTCACCACCAGTCGGATCCCTCTTTAACACTCGTACCTGAAAATAATCTCTATTAATCTTCTCGCATTCGTTTCTCTCCCATTCTCTCCGATTGTTTGTCTGTCTCTCTCGTGCTCGTTGTTGCTCTAGTTTTACTTTTAGTATCGTTACACACCAACTCAAAGCTGTTAGATGATGGTATGTGTAGAATCAACGTAACATAAGCCGACCCGTTTGTTATGATTTTCGCTCTTTCCAGAGCGATGGACGTTCATATTTTCGCTTTTTCATTCATGGCAGGCTTTATCATCATGTAGTCGACCGCACAGTGATGTACACAATAGATCAAGAAATACATGCTTGCCCAATGTAGCAGTATTGGGCAGGTTAGTACAGTAGTTTCACAAAAACTGCTCGTACACTTACAATTTACATTATTTTTCATGAAAGTGGTGTTATTTTTAACGATAAACTATCGTATTATGTAGTGCTATTTTTTATCAGCCGATTTACATGTATGTTTTAGAGATATTTGAAAAATACAAACTACTGTTTTTGTACCTATTTTCGGCAGCTTGTTCTCCTATTTTCGGCAGCACGAAAACGGATCGGAAAATGTTTTAATCAATGCAAATAGGCAGACAAAAATGTTTAAACAGTTTCATTCTCTCACTTTCCTAAGATCGATATTGAAAAGTACTTTAATTATTAATTTTTCGTTGCTCATTTTGGCCATTTTGCTGACAGTTTTTAAAGTGTATAATTACTTGTTTTTAGTGATTTTAAAATTCCAAGCGGGCTAGTATAAATTATGGAACCATAGAATCTTTCATAAAAACCACACTTCCATTGTTTTACTGCTCTGGTTCTCTTAATAAGGAAACTTGCCGAACTATTGGCTGACAGCACATCTGCCGAATTTTTCAAACTCTGCACATTTTGTTTGATATTTTGAAAAACATGCAAGGAAATGATGTGAAACTTGGTATATGAATAACGAATGAGCATGTGGTGATCTTGAGTTTGACATCCCTGATTTGCGCGACGAAACACTCAATCGAGTTCGACACCTCAGCGCGAACAGTATAAATATAAGCGAATTTTAGTTTGTAAGGAGACTCTAAAAAATACACTTGATCAAAGCAGAACGCTCGGACACATCCCATCACTTGCTCCACTGAAAGAAATAAAATACGCAGAATCGTACAAGCATATCTTCTTCTTCTTCATTGGCACAACAACCGTTGTCGGTCAAGGCCTGCCTGTACCCACTAGTGAAGTGAGCTTGGCTTTCAGTGACTTATTGTTACCATAGCAGGATAGTCAGTCCTACGTATGGGAGCACGGTCTATTCGGGGCTGGAACCCAAGACGGGCATGTTGATAAGTCGTTCGGGTTGACGACTGTACCACCAGACCGGCTGAGCTGGAATGAGCATATATCTATTTGAAAAATGTAAGTTGAGACAATTTTCTACGCGTTTTTGAACGATTATCTTATTATGTTAAATTTGGCAATATGACATTTCATATCAAAATTATATACAATAGGAATTAAAAGCTTTAGTACTAACAACCGAAAGTTATAAGCAATTGTGAATTTCAATGAAACTTTTGAGCCACTTTACATCAACAAAAATTAATAATGTTCTTAACAATATTACATATTTTTGCTAATGATTTTTATAAATTTAAGTATGTTGAATTTGAGCACATTGATACAGTAGGTACTTATTCAAACCTACATAATTGTTTCTTATAATTGTAAGCTCTGAGCGTTCGAAATGCTGAATGTGTGCCATACACTGTGTTGCCGTTTTTCCCTAGCAAACCTGCGTACAGCAGTGTGTAGAGTTGGCGAAATTTATCTCTTTCTCTCTTGCCGCTGGTGTGATCCCAGGCAATCCATCTTCCGTATACCCCCCATTCATCCGGCCGCAGAGGAAGTAACATGCGGAACCAGCCCCGAGGAGTGATACCACCACCATGAATGGAAGAACGGGATAGAAACCGCACACGGAAAAGCAAAGAGCAGCTCAGGGCAGGGAAGAACGTGAATACAAAATTAAGGCGAATAAATCAAATCGAAATCGTATATATTTCATCTTCGGGTGGCAGATATTATTTATGCTTTTTCACCCTCATTCACGGACCGTACCATTACCTCCACCATTCTGGGCACAGACGGAACAGGGCTGTCAGTATGAGCATTATGAAATAATTATCTGTCTATGTTAATCTATCTGTTTCGCTCCGCTTTCAATCTGCCGCCAGCATGACGGGAAGGGTAGGTGAAGCGATGTGTCAGGGGATGCACCAAGGGGAGGAGAAATGTGGAAGGTAACATTTGAAGGCGTGGATCATCAACTTGGCAGGAGTGACAGCAACCCGACCAGCAGGATAAAAACGCGGCTTGGTCCCATCCAAGGCGAGGGGGGTTTAGGTATCTTGTGCAACGGAAACATGTCAACAGTCACGGAAAACAACAGACATGCTGACACGGCTTAGAGGCAAACTAGGGCTGAGCCACGGAACCCATCAGCTCACCTCCATCAGCGGGCTTCCACCTTCACCGACTGACTAGCGATGACGAAGATAAATGATACCAGGGGCTCGGTGACAGCGCCCATCTCAGTGGCACATGAGCGCAACTCTCCCGCTCTTCTAAGGCAGTTCAGGGTATGGAATGAAAAACTGTGCAATATTCATCGTTAATGTAGTTTGCAACATTTTCTCTTACAACGTTTTTCGGTGATCGTTGTGGAGCAGCAATTACTACATTTAAAATAATTGCAAGAGCGAGGTGTGTTTTTATCAAGCTACAAACTGTGTATTTTAACATACTAACAAAGTGCTAAATGGCGGTAGAGGTAGCAATATGATACTTGTTCTTTTGGCTGGTAGCAGTTGTTTCCAGTTCAAATTTAACAATAACTCAATTGATATCGCGCCCAAACGCAGATAGATGACGTTCATGATTTGTTCCAATGATGAAATATAGGAAGTATCTACCATAACAGTAACACAGTCACACTGAAATTGTAGTCACACCAGCACGCTATCAAGCAAATGGGACGACTGTATTGACAATCGATCATTCCGATTAGGAAGCGCAGCTTGACTCTTGACAGTTGGTGCAAATACCTTCTCTGTCAGGAATGGGTTTAGGTGCTTTATTCAGACTAATTTCCATGCATCGCTGTATATTTTTTTGTTCAATTCCGTCCGTCCCGGGTGTTGAAAATCAAAAAGTCATAGCAAACATTTCGTTATACTTCTCCCTTAATAGCAGTTGACAGTGGCGTCATCAGTTGCCACCAGCGTATCACAAATTTACCAACAACTGACAAGTAAAAAAAAACAGAGTGAATGATTTTCACATTGCACGCCATTAGCCTTCGAATTGGCTCGTCATAAGCATTGCCAGCATAGGGGCGAGCGAGCGAGCGATGTAAGGAATGTCAAGCGGTGGGAATGATAGGACAAAAAACAACCTGAAGGTTAATCAATTATTATGATTGATGAGCGATCGTTCGGGAGAGGAAATTGCTTTTATAATTAGCGAGATTTCTTCCGTCCTCCTGAAACAGTGAACGTTCGTGCGGTTCACCCCTCGAGCGGTGAGTTTAAGCTGTGTGCGCGAACAAAACGACGGTTAAGGATCGGTGAATGTGCATTGTTGAAAAGAACAAGACGTTTCATACCCGCTAAAGCCAAAAAAGATCGTCGGCACCGTTACGGCTTGGGTAGCCGGTTTTGATCGTTATTCGATGGCGGCACGTTGCGGTACTACAGCCATGATTAAGTGAAATTTTATTTAGCAAGCCGTCGGTGCCGACGCCGAGTAAACACAGTGCCTGTCGGTAATGCCCCGGGCCGAACATTCGCTGTGGTCCTAGGGTGCGGCGCACACATCATGTTGACAGGCAACTGTCATTTATTTCCACGCCTGACGTCCCGAAAGGGGCATGAATGTCCTTCAAATGACGGGTGTGAATGACGGAACAAAAATATTCACCCAGAATCTGTATGTACAAGGATGTTGGTTGACATTTCTGTGCCTGGTTCGGTTCATGCCAGTGGCCAAGGTAGTTGATTAGGTTCATAGAGTATTCATCTTAATAATGCCCCTTTTGCTTGGCTCGGCGGGAAAATGATGGAACGATTTTCTGTGCAATCCTTTTGTGCCACGACACTGTGCTCAGTGAAGTATGCCATGAAACGGTCGCTGATGATGCTCTTCGTCCATCATGGTTTCTCATGGCTCGGTGACGTTTGCCTGATTGAAAATCAACTCGGGGTGGGATTACTTAACCAATAATGGTCGGCTAAGAGGATCAATATTGTTCAATCACATGTGTGCAAAGGAGAGTGTAACGAGTTGGTTTCGATGGGGCAATCGAAACTTGTCTTGATGAATTACCTCCTATCTGGCGCGCAAAAGGGGTTGTAGAGCTTGTGGTTTTCCAGCTACCGTCGCCACTCGCTCTCTGTCACTGACTGTTGGGCGCAGAATGAAGATTGATAGAGTTATTGTGAGGTAAGTGTAGCATAGTTTTATCATTGTTCAATCGATCAATATGTTTTTGACGGAATAAAAGTAAAAAATAACCCATTATGGGTGGGCTGCAAATGATGATATTCATTTTCAACTTCGGAAGACGAGGAGAATGAGTATTGTGATGTGTAGGTATACGGCCGTCAGTGTAGTATTGTGTCTAGAGTGATTTATTAGAAGTGATTCTGATAAGATCGTATTTAATTTATACTTCCTTCGCTTGAGTCCTCTCGTTGCTTCAGTGCCCCACCTGGTTCGATAGATTTGAATGTCAACATGTGAAGTAGTTTTGAATTGTAGCCATTTTCAATTTTATTTCGGTTGATTTTAATGGGTTTATTTCTTGAATATATGATGTATATCAGGAGTTGGCAAACTTTTCATGATACGGGCCAAATTGAAAAAAATCATTTATCCTTCATGCAGGCTTTCATACACTTAGAAACTTTAAGAAAATTATTTCTGATTTATTTTCATCTTTATATGAAGTTATGTATTGGACTTCAGTAATGCTGTCGTTTAAAACAGTGACAGTTGTATAGGAAATAGGTACTTATTGAGCATTGGCCTAGACTGCAACATACGGGATGTTTAATGTGTTAAAAACATTAAAAGCAATAAAATGCTTTAATGTGTTCGATCGATCGAATGCTTTTTTCTCGAGCTTTCCGTATCGAAGAACTAGTTATTAATGTTCAAGTAAGAGTAATTCTGTTAAAAACAAATCGTGCATTAGCACTATCAAAAATACGGGAATTCCCAAAACTATTATGTTCCGTATAATTATCAGGTACAAATGCAAAGTAGCATCAACAAAGTTGAACAAAATTGTCACCGGACAAGCAAGGATTGGGAAATTGGCTTAAAAATTGTTATTTTTTATTGTCTGTGATTTGCTTCATTAATTCACCGACATTTTGTCAACCAGGAACATGAAACTAGCATAAAACATTGTTTCTACATACATACAATCAGAACATGCTAGAACAGTACAGTTATTACATTACAGATGCTTGCTCAACTGCCAAAATGGCACAATTCCGAGTAGGTTCAATAAGTTTAATTTAATTATTGAAGTGTGAAATTCAACAAAAACGTCGTACTTCAACATTCCATTTTCAATGAATAATTGCAGTGTAAGATAATTTATGATAGCAGTCTTAAACGCTAGACAGCAACACTACCTAGGAAAGGAGTGGACTCTTTTGCGTTAGTTTAATCGTACTGGTATGAATTGCCTGTTACGTGTGTTATGTTAAATTACCTCCCATTAATGTCACATTAATAGCCATCAACAACGACCAAGGGTGCGAGACCACAACAATTTTTCGTGAAAATGTTATCACTTTTCCTCATCACAATAGGATATTCCACTGCAGAGCTGAGCAGGGTGTTGGGACCGTTCTGATAATCTGTTTCCCTTACCACTGCAACATACGATCCCACAAAAGCCTGCCATCCCAAGACGCTGTCGCCCCATGGGTTGTTGAGTGAGATGAAAAGGAAACAATGTTACCTTACGGCTTCGAAAAGTGAACAACAGTGGCGAAAGAAAGATAAAAATGTGCAAAGGAAACGCAGAAACCCAGCGCAGACTGAACCAAAGTACCATGGGATAGAAAACAATGATTAAGGGCAAGAATAAATCGGCAGGAAGTCGATCTTTACCAGGCCGTACGAGAATCGAGCAGCACATAAAGTACAGGGCTGAGACCGCGTCAGATTGCAAGGACTCATATTTCGAAGGACGTGCAAGGAATCAATTCAAAGGGTACAGCAGGCACCAGGGGTACTGTCCTGACGGGCGCGTCCGCTACGGCGTTTCCTCGGTCCACGCTGGGCTTTAGAAATGTTACGCCGTGTTAGTCGGCGGTAGAACATATAATAGTGTAAGGGAGCAATAAATTATATTGATGGTTCTATTTTCTCGATGGCAATGAAGATCGGGGCTGAATGAACGAATAAACGAGCAAAAACGAGCTACGACAGAATGAAACGAAACACATTAAACAAAATTTATTGACTGCTCATGGTGTGTTGGTTCTTTCCGAAGGTTCAGAGGAACATGAAAGCGAACCGTTTTGTTTCTTGTATTCCTTTCCCTTACATTCTCACATCAATGCAACCGCATGAGGCTATGGAGTTCTAGTTGTGTTTAGTTTTCCTGCACAGACACATAAAAAGCCGAGGGGAAACCATAAGGAAATGATAAACAGAAAACGATAATGATATGGCTGGGTGCCGATTGTTGGGTGCGATCGGTGGCATAATCGTGAACTGTTGAGTGAAACAATACTGCACATGCTATGTTAAACATGAAGCAGCACTATACAAATAATGTTTCAAAACTGCAACACTTCCAGTGCAATGATCTTTGCCATATTTATAACGCATGGAATGGTCTTTAATCCAACAGTCAGTACAATAAGCTGTGCAAACATATGAACTTTACATCACAAATACAACTTGATATTTTAATACTTTTACAGAACCGTCACATTGAATAAAAAGCGCATAATATACCTGCAGTGAGTGATAGACAAACAATTGATTGCAAATAAAAATCACTTTCGGTGCACTATTGAACGTTGAAAGCAACCGGATAGAGCGTAAATCATTGCACATTTACATTGCAATGAATAGCGTCGTCACACTCTTTAACCAAAGAAGAAAAATGTTTGTAACCATGACATTTTAATTGTGTGCTCCCTTCAGCCGAATGTTTTGAAGCACTCGGCTGTACAAATGGTTAAGAATGCAACAAAAGATGTATGCATGTATTGTATGCTATACGCTTACAAAAACCGTCCATTACTCACGTACCATACCGACGGTGAGACGAGCGGTTTGTGCTGGAATAATCTAGTATTTTGGGCGAGAGCGTGCAGCTAACCGGGACGGGACAAATTTATGGTCACACTAAATCAAACTTCTCACCCAATAGATATTAAAACTCGACACACACCGCATTTCCAGTGTATCGGTAGTGTTTCGGATGGGGTATGGCGTGTGGCAACGGCGGTGGTAATGTCTATAAATAATGGTCGTTTCTATTTTTTGTGTTCCACAAATCCTGCTACTACTACACCGACCGTGTGTCCCACGAGCGAGGCCAAATGGTTTAGTGTACGTGTGCAATGGCCACTACAGCGTGGAGTCATAATATTATGTGATCGCGTTTCGTCTTCCCATAATTCATGCGCCGATAACCGACTACGCTTTTGGAGCGCGCTCGGGAAGCAGTAAGGCGTTGGTTTTTAGTTCTCTCTGTCTTTCTTCTTCTTCTTCTTCTTTTTGCTTCTCCCATTTTTCTGCACCATCATTAAGGAAAATTTATAGGAATGCTTTCACGCTTTCTTTCTTGTTTTTGTTGGCGGCTTTTTCACTTTTGATCATGTCACTTGGTGGGATCGGGCTGATTTGTTGAAATTGATAGCAAAATGTGATTGAAAATTGAGTATTGAGCATAGCAACTGTATGGAAATCTGGTCTTAAATAGTTGTTATAAACATAAAACTAAATTTTCTAACAAAAAAGCCTATATTACTTTGACTTTTTGTACTCTCTTACAGGGTTTCCCACGATTTATTGGTCAGTTCCCATGATTTATTGGTGCGTTCCCACGATTTTTTGGTCGTATCCTATAGATTTTTGGTTCGTTCCCATATTTTATTGGTATTTTCCAATTGGATATCAATACAATTGGACCAACAAATTCTGGGAAACGACCAAAAAATCGTGGGAACGCACCAAAAAAATATGGGAACCCACCAAAAATTGATGGGAACCAACCAATAAATCGTGGGAAACCCTGTATCATTGTTTTAATGAGCATTAGACAAATCAAAACAAAATAGCTTTCCATGCAAAGTAGGATTGAAAGCATTTAGTGTACGAGAAAATATTACAGCCAAGTTCAAAAGAGCGAAACACAAAATGATTAATATTCATTGCACTTTCTTCTCACGTTTGTGCACATTTTTCTTCTTTTAGGAATACAAAAAAACGGACGGAGCTGCGCACAGCAAGAAGCAAAAGGTCACACCGAGGTATGAGAAATGGGCGAAAAAAGTCATCATACTTCTTAACAAATCTCGACGATGAAATGAATAATATACCACTTAAAGGTCTGAGTGGTTGGTTCCGAAATTGAAATCAAACCATAATTGGACCGGTAATTAGTGTCAATAACTTTCCCGTCGCGGCAATTTCAACGCGTTCCGACGCGTGAGCCGTGAATCACGGGCTAATGCAGAGGATGAAGAAAAAGGGTACCGTTGAGCGCCCGGGCGGATAGTAATGCTAAAGCGACTCTTTCAATAGGACACGAAACCGCATCTTATTCCATCTCGGTTCCATCCTCGCGCTGCTTCCCGCTTCACCTTGCAAGATCCTGTTTTCTCGCTCTCGCTGCTCCTGCTTCGTCTTTCGCATCTTTATCATTTCTCACCCATTTGTACCTTTTTTCTTCTTCGCGTGATATTTATCGCAGGCGGTCCGTTAATAAATAAAAATAATAAATGGATGAAATAAAACATTTGTTTTGCTGCCTCCTGCGGTGTAATTTTTCATCTGTTCGTTTTGAAACTCTGCCAACGGCCAGGGAAAGACTTGGAAGATCGTGGTAGATCGAGATCGACACCTTAGGATCGGAAAGAAACGTACGCCCGGAGAAGTAAATGTTTGTAATGGTATCTTACGGTCGTCGCTCGGAGAAGATGATTTCCAGCCAGCGATTGAGGATTCGTGAGCATTTCACGATTGGTTCCAAGCGTCTGACCTATGGTTCGAGCTGTGAACGAAATAAACGGCGGTACAACATCGAACAGACGGAAATAGTCTGTGCCGAAAACACACTCTCACACACAACTGCGCTGAACGACGGACCGTTCGTTTCATGGCTATAAATACGTATATCTTTAGCTGGTGACACCAATTACATAGGTTTAATATGATGATATCCATAAAATGTGTCATCCTCTAGCATTTTCCCTTGTGGCGCGCTAGCTTAGGGGTTTCGGGGTACGGATCGGTTCAAAACGGAATCGACTCTGTCGTCGCTGTCGTTGTCGGGCACTGGCGCAGCGGGTGGTACGCGTGACAATTACCGGGACCGGGAAAAATCAGGCAGCATTACATGACGAATACAAACCAGCGTGATGCCAGCGGGCTGCGGCAAGAGTCACACTGGGGCTATGCGTAGAGGTGAAAACACACCATAAACAGATTGCCTTCACACACTGGCAATCTCGTGCCACGGTAAGTGCTCGCAAACTGTGTGGAATCGGTTTCCCAGTTTCCCTTTTCCAATTTCATGGCTGTTTATGCTTATTTGGTCCATTTTCGGGAGCAGTTATTTTCTATCCCTCATCCTCCAGCGGGGTCCATGCAGGGTAGGCGCTTGGATGTTCTGCTGTCAAATGTTTTTGGCATTATAGTGAGTTATTGGCTTAAGCTGACCTGCTGAGAAATTTTATGTCGCATCGCTTCCTCACAACTATTCACGCAATGCACTCATTTATCATTTGTATATTAGATCCGCGGGGTAGTTCACACATGGGAAAGGGCTAGTTTAAAGAGATTTAAATCATTCACGTCACAAATAACAACACCAGTAGCAGCTGGTAGCTGGAAGCAGCATACAGCTATCATAATGTTTTGTTTTGTTATTTTTCTTGTACTTCTCCTTTATGTCGTAACGAACTACGAGACCAGGCCGGCCTTTGCAGGCTATCAAGACTTACTAAATGCCACGCAGTAAGATAGTCAATCCTTGCTATTGGAGGACGGGCCATGCAAGGCTTGAACCCATGACGGGCATTTTGTTGAGTCGTTCGAGCTAATGGCTGTACTACGGTACCGTCCCGTCATGTATAGTATCAATTAAAAATAACAAATAATTATAAATTTGCATCTATTATTTTGTTATGTTTAAACGGCATTACATTTTGCATCAATGCGATAAGAACAACATCCACATTTGTTTGGCAACAAATAGTAAATTCAGCATAATTCACTACGTTGATTTTTAATTGTATAAGCGTCCAACAACTAAATGAATACTTTTATAGTAAATATGTAATTGTGGATCATTTGACTCATGCTGGTTGGTTTGTTAGGATTTTGTAAGTTTGACAAATACGATAATACCAAACTTTAAAAGGTAAACCGACGTGAGCTGACTGGGATTGTATCAAAAGCTAACGAAGTGGATCATAAATTGATTATTATTTTTTTATTCCTGTGGCACTCGATATCAACGTGAAGCATCGTTTTATCAAATGCGTGCTTAAAGCGGTGAGTTTGTGAGCAAGATTTCGTGTGCATGTAAGCGTGCGTCTAACATAAGCAAATTTCTCGGCGACGACGGGTGCTGTTGCTGCCGGTTGTGCTGCACTGTTACCACGATCATGGCTACGGCTGCTGATGAAGGCATCATGATTCAGGATTATTGACTGTAAATAATAAACTTTATGAATATCATCATTTCCATTTACTCGACACAGCTGAAAGCGTTTATGATGCAGAGATTACTATAAATTTCCACCGACACAAACCGACCGACCAAGCCGAACCGACCGTCTGGGCCTAGGCACCAGGCACCATCGCACACTAATACCGACAAACTGTGCAATGTTCCGGTTTCATTCCCCGCATCTCATGCTGGTGCCGCGGCTAGGCGAACGAAGCTTGCACGGCATGGTGTTCCTCACGCTGGTTTTATCCCGTGCCTGTCGTGTAGTGGCTTATAACGTTTTTCGATGTCACAACAAGGTGCAAGGAACACGCGGCACAGGCCGGAAACAGCATCAAACTGCGCGGGGTGGCATTCGGGGTGGTTGAATATGAGAAAGCTGATTTTAATGGATAAGCAAATTAAGGAAATGCCGGATCGTAAATCATTTCTCATCGAGCAATTTATTAAGTGCCCATTTAGCGGAAAGCTAAGCTTCGTGTTGCGCAAATTCGATGGAAAGTGGTCGAAAATGGGATGAAGGTAGGTGCTAAAGCAGATCATCAGTTCGTTGCTTAAATGTTGCTACAGCGTTTAAATTAACCAAAATAAAAGCCATGCAAGATGGTGGATAACGATACATGCCTGTCATCTGAATCTCGGGAACAGCACTTATATCATTGTGTTGCCGATGTGTAAACGAGCTTCATGTTGCTGATGTTGTTAATTCAACTAGTTGACGGCCAGTTTCTGTCTATTGATTCATTTGCTATCACAGCGATATGATTAAATAAACATCCAAATGTTGTAGAGTAAATAAACAGCCGAATAAAGTCAATGAATGTCGTCATTTTGTGCTTACATACGGAACGATTATTTGTATGATGTACATATCAACATAAATAAATAAGATAAATAATAAGATAAATAAAGTTGTACTATTATCAATTAAACTCTAATATAATATAATTTACTATAACATATAACAGAAGCAAATAAACTAAAATGCGATGATGGTACTACTGCAAATATCATTAGTCTAACAAGTTTATGGGCGCCGTCACTGCACTGTGTCACACTGTCAGGAACACAGTCTTTATAGAGTAGGAAACGATAAGCATCCCATGCACGATTATGGACCCTCCTGATGGTTTCGAAATGTAAAATCTCATCAGTTATGCTGATTTATCCATTATTTCCACAAACACGTAGCAGAAAGATAAAGACACCATGTCGAGCGACACGACATCTCTGAGTGAAATCAATTTAATTAGTCGCCAAACTCCATGGGACATTTGCAAAACGACAAACGACCGAATCTTAACCCAAAAATGTGTGGCGAGCCTCATCCCTCCGCTCAGGTAAAGCATGCCAATTTGAGCGTGGCTATCCATTCTGACCATATTGTCGTTGAGAATAATAATTTGTGTAATTGGATACTATCTGTACCTGTACCACCATCGTGACTGCCGGCAGCTCTGTTATCCAATGAGTATTATACACTATGTTGTGGGTTATAGATTTCAATCGGAAATATTGAATTATGGTTTGATTTCTATCAATCCCATTGGACCAAAAGGGGATGCAAGGACGGATGGGATCGTTGATTGTATTTCTTGGTTTTGTGGTTAAACTTGTAGTGCATATGGGTTGATGGCATCACTCCCGATCTAATGCGCTGCATCGACTTTACTGGTTTTACGAGTTGTGACTGAAGTTGTGGTTTAAGGAGCAGGAGTGTAAATCAAGCATCACATGCTCATCAGTGGGGATGGGATCAATGGGATATAGAATATCGCGTGCTATTATGAAAGCTGCTAACTTTATGAACGATTTATGGTAATGAAGCGTTCATTTAACGACAACCACTCGTATGGTGATGGAATTGCTGAGCCGTTGCATAAATTGAGTAAACATCTAGCAAAGGAATGAAAAAAATGTTTGTTGAGAGGGATAAAAAGTTACTAATTATACAAATTGACAAACACTATTCTAACTCAAACTACAATATATCTCCTGTTGCAGGGTTTTCCAAGTCACTTTCGAATGTAAACTTGTTTTTGTTTATTCGCCGCGTGCAAGATGTAAATCCACACCAATCTGAAATTTTATTTCCATCACAATAATTTTTAATTTCTTCAGCATGATTTTCAACACGTCCCAAGCTGTATTGAGTTTGACAGCTCTTTGTTTTGTGTTGAAAATCATGTGTTGAAACTGTAATTTCATTTCGAAGCAAATACACCATTTGAGAGCTTTTGAAAACATCTT